>NC_066367.1:14315000-14915000 GCF_013377495.2 Cygnus atratus
AAGGGACTTTATGCTAAGACAACCCCAATTACAGTTTAGGATGCCTTGTTAATGTAAACATGCTTAATTAAAGGTATGAAGCAGGTTTTTGTTGAAGACTTCATTCTACTCCAGCACGGAGCATCCCTAAAGAACATCTTTAGATAAAAAGGTAACCCTCAGTCAGCACAAAGTTCAAAGTGCCTGGAGCAGTCTCTGTTCACAATGGTAGGACCTGGGGACCCTCTCGCACCCAAAACGTTGGTTGCTTACTAGGAAAAAATTCAAGTGATCTTTAGTCACTCATAAGTGGATGCCGATTTTCAAAAGAGCTCTGGTACAGCCTTGGTACCAGAAAAAGTGATGTATTTTCAGGAGGACGCAGCAGAGTGCCTTTTGGATAGAAACAAAAATTCAAAAATGAGGGTAAAGTTCTCCTCCAAATCTGACCTCCGTATCTTCTAATGCTTCCCATGTTGCTTTGTGTTCCCTTGCTGTAGGCAAACATAACAAACGGGACTTTTCATGATGACAGCAGATCTTCCTTCCTCTCCTGCCTGATTTTTTCTTCAGATGCATTGGTTTCATGCTCTGTGGAGTTGCTTGGTTATGACTTCAAATGGCCTTTGTGAACATTTACAAAGTGTCCAACCTAAAGACTCACATGTTGAATGTTGAGTCATTTTCTTTCAGTCCTGGTTTGTCCTGACGGCCCATTTGCACTGTAGCCTAATTGCTTGGATGCCTTCTGGCTGACTTTTCCATCTCTTTCAAGCATGTCCTGACTTTCAAACTGTGCCCTGCTCTCAGAGGGAAGACTGTTTGTTTTTTCCCCATTTTCCATATTTAACAGCAACAATGGTTTCTGAGGATTAGACATTCAGGGAAAGAAATTACAGGCTAAATCTAAGGGAGCAGTTATTGGGAAAGGTCAGATGTTCTGGTTCTGGTTCCCCCAACAGCTGAACAAAACCACCAGTGGTTAAGAGGAGACCAGCTCTGAGATCTGATGCCATTCTTCTCTCTTACCCACTGACAACCCTCAACACAAGCTGCATCTCATTTTCAGCCATCATGGAAAACAATCCTTTTTTACTCCCCCTCCCCCCCCCCCTTTTTTTCCCCTTTTCTTTTTGCATAACACTGAAGTTTAGCCAATACTTGCTTTGGTGTAGGTATCCATGGTCAGTAATAACAAACATGATGAGAAAATGACAAGCTGTCCTTCCCTGTCCAAGAGCAAGTGACTGCCTAGAAGCACAAGAGGATAGTGGTGGGTCGGCTGGTGGCTATCACGGCTGCCAGGAGCGATATGCAGTGTAGTCTCGTGTTGGTGCATAAGATGGGTAACCCTTGTTCTTTTGGTAGGGTGGATGCCGGGGAGTCATGTTCATGTAGTCACTCTGGTGGTACCTGTTCTTCTTGGACTTTTGCTGTGGGAGAAGGGGCAAGAAAATTGTGAAACCGTTTCTGCAATTAGCCTGTCCCGCCTGGGGTGAACATTCAAAAAGGGGAAAAAAAGAAAGGGAAGAGGTATCCTTTGAGCAGAGAGCTTTTGAGCATTAATAAAATGTGAGAGACATGAGCAAAGCATTTGATTTTTTTCCTTTTCTGAATTAACAAACTGTCTTACCCAACTGTCGGATATATTAACTGCTGACGGTCCTGGCTCTGGGTCCTGGTTCAAGGAAGCAGGCATATTCATAAGAAAGCCTCAGATTTAAATACGTTTACAGAAGAATTAGAACACATGTTCTCATAATATAATCCATGGAATTTGCCAAACCTGAATACAAGTCTACAGCTTATCTGCTGAGAGATGCGGAGTGTCAGTTCTCCAGGTGAAGGAATGCTGCAAACCAAGGAGACAAACTGATTTCTCTCGCCACCAATTCTCAGCTATGAAATGACTCAGCAGAAGCAATGCAGCCTGAGCAGTGAAGTCTGTCCTCATTTATTAGGAAGGAAAATAAATTGGCTTAACTGAAACAGAATAAGAGCACGAAAAATCAGCCTAGGCTATATATATCATGACTTGCCTACTATTTACAGCAGGAACACAAAGTGTATATGTGGTTCTAAGCACTGTTTCAAGAGGCAAAAGAGCCAGAGCTCATGTTAATGTTTTATCTGGGCCTTAAAAATTTCATTTCCAATGTTGAATTTCTGCCTTATAGTGCCCCTGTGAGACAGGGAAGGCATCTCTTTCAGAACTAAGAGTAGCAGAAGACAGGTGAAATAATTTGCCTATAATGAGAGAGGAAGTTTGTGGCTACAGCAGAATTTGCACCTGTGGTTCCTGCAGGCTGTGCATAAGGTTAGTGTTCTTGCATAGCTTAAGGCCTTCTTACAGGGATTAGGGAAAGTGCTTCCGTTCTTTTTCCTTAATGCTGACTATACCTTTTTTTACAATCTCCTTTTTACTGAAATTTCCTTTCTACATACATACATACACACACGCACACACATACTGCAGTGTACATGTGATGCTGTGGAATTGGAGAAGGTCTGCCTTAGAAAATCTAATGGCTGAATTATGCTCTACCTGCAGCGTGAGGCAGTTAATTGCTATGAGACACTTCAAGCTTTTTGATGTTAATGTTATATATATGCAAGGTGTTGAATGGAAATTACATGCTACTTAAGCTATGCAGTGCAGATGGTGTATTTAATCATTAGATAGAAAAAAGTTTTATCTGTCTTTGCTTATCTCCATAATATAAAAAAATAATAATTCATCTATTAAAATTGAAGAGGTAATTTCTCATTAGAGAAATACATTTTGCTAGCATAAGTGAGTGCTGGATTGTTCCAGGATGACGTATGGCTGCTTCTGGAGAGGAAAGCAGTTTTCCTCTAAGGCAAGCAGAACTGTGAGGAATTAGACAAATCTTTAGCTGCTTTCAGGAACTCGAGTGAAACAGACTTGCTATGGCTGTCAGGTATCATTTTTAGGACCTCATTTTAACATCTACAATGTCATGTAGGCAGCTTTATTTACATTCAACAGCACTCCAAGTACATCCACGCTCACGGCGTGTGTTATCAGGAGAATACCACCAGCAGCGATAACAGCAGGTAAAAACTGATGCAGCAAAGAGCATGCATCACAGTGCAGCCTTGTCACTCTTGCTGGGAGCAGACATCTTAGTAGCACAGTGCGTAGCCATTGGGTACCGAAATAAAATAGCAGAGAGAAAATGGTTCAGATTGTGAACGGTGGATTTGAGGTTATAATATCTCATCAGCCACTGTCGCACAGCACGGTAATACCAGCAGCTGTTTGCTGTAATCGTCTCGGCTCTCCTCTCGGTCAGTCTCTACAGTAAGGCACAAAGAGGGACCACGTAACCTGCCTTTGCAGTTTGCTTTGACAATGTCTGATTCAACTGTTTTGCATTAGAAATATGTATATATTGAGCAAGTGTATTTCTGTGAAATGGCTAACAGAGCTCAAGCTTCAGCTAGCAGTGAGAGTGGTTTTCTGTGCACATGCAGCATTTAGCCTGTCAGGGACCCTGGGACCTTTTTTTATACAGGCTACATTACAATGTGTTGAAAGAAGCTATTTAATGGCAAAGATAGAGGGGAGAGGCTGAGTGCAAGGAACAGAACTCTTCACGCTCATTGTTCAAGTCTTTCCCACGTGGAGTAAGAAGTGTAAAATCACCTCTGGGAAATCGGGATCACAGGACTTGTCCTGGAAGATGGCATTCTGCTGCCTCTGCCTCACAACTCACGCTGTCTTTACTCTGACAGGGCTGCTTGTTGAACCAGGCAGAACTGAATGTGACATGGGCCAGGCAAATCTCCAGAGAGATTAGAAAGCAAAAATAATGAGCCACAAGACTGTCTCTGCTTTCTTAGGGTAAATACACTATTGAGGCCCTCGTGCCCCTGTTCTCTTGCAGTCAAGCTGCCGAAAAGAGTGGGTATGAGAAGGAATTGCTGGATAGGCACAAGACATCAGTGCAGATGGTCTTGGGCCAGCTGAGGGCTCCCTAAAGATTGTTTTAATGTAGGTGAGCACCTTCTGTCAGAGTAGCCTCAAGGGAGTTTGCCAGGAGTGCTTGTAGAGGTAGATTTCCCTGACAGGGACGGCTGGCTGGAGCTGGAGGCTGTCCCAGTTTGGCTGGTGTGCTGGGCATCGCAAACATTATGGCACTACCGTTTGCCTTAGGATTCTACTACAGAGGCTGACTGCCCACCTGGTGAGCATCTGATGTTCCAGCTGTTTTGGGGCATAGCACAGGTGTGCACGTGTAGCTGGGGTAAAGAAGCACTGTGATCCTGAAGTGAGGCATATCAGTGAGCTTGTGGTAAACAAGGCAAGTATAGCCTGAGAGATGAGCTAGGGACAAAGAGCATATAGAGCAAAGGAAAATAGTTTCTTACCCAGTAGCTAATAAAGATTGCAGTTATTAGGATACTGTAGAAAGCAAGAAGTCCCGTCACTGCCACCATAACCCAGTAAGAAATTGCAGACCGAGGCTCTTGTGTTTGGATGGGTGTCTCTTTAAGGAAAAGAACAAAAAGAACTTTAAGCACTTAAAAGCAAAAACCTCGATCTCTGCTTATTTGCTCCTTGTTCCAACAAGCCATTTATATTAATCGTACCATACACCTGTTTAAGATGTCTTTCTCAGGATATCAGGAGCGGGAATGTCATTTTAGGAGGCAACCCAACTATTTTTTTTCTTTATAAAGAAACAAACTGCCTCAAGCCATCGTATAAGGAGTGTGTATAGGGAGGATACTGGCCTACAGAGATTTCTCAGCTTACCTTTCACGTGAATGACGGTCCCATTGCTCTTCTCATTGTAGACATATGGAGGTGGATACATGGCCTCAATTTTGCAGAAGTAGATGTCAGTTTGGTTGGCATTCATGTTCCAAAGATTGAAGATTACTTTGTCTTCATAAAAAGTCCCCTGGCAGTTGAATTCTTTATTGGAATTACTGCTAGATTTGGTCTTGTTCCATGAAATAAAGCAGACTTCAACTGCACTGTCTGTTCCTTTGTGCAGTGAGGCTCGAAATTCCTTCCCTGTTCCATTGTATGAGTAGTTGCAGACTAGATTTGCTGTTTTGTTGGCTACGATGAGCAGAGGATGCTGAGCCACTAAAATCTTGTTTTCTGGAAGGGAGGGCAGAAAGAGAGAAAAACACTTGTTTACAAGATACAGCATGAGGCTTCAGAACCACACATCCTCCTGTGCAGCTCTTCTCCATGTCTCCTCTCCTCTGCTGATGCTCCCTACTAGGGAGCACATAACCACCAAGCTGCAGAAGCAGTTTCTCACAGGAGCTCGTTGCAGCAATCCCCCTCTTTATAACTAACTACAAAGTCACTAGGGGAGCCTGTGAGGTCGAGGGTGTTTTTCTTTAGAGTCAGGACGCTAGGACACAAAGTGGCTCATGTGATGAAGATTGAACATCAAGACCCAAAAGGCTGCTTTGGTTCTTTGTTTGTGTGTATGTGTTTAAGGCCACCTTTCCTTAGCAAGCAGATTCCCAGGGAATACTACGGAGTGAAAATGCTATGAATTTAATGCTTAGTTAAGTGGTCAGGTAAGAGAGTATTATTGATACATTTGCTTTGTAATCCAAGGACAGTCTTGAAGAGTTTGCAGGTGGAATTTGTTCAACCATTTCAAGGGTTTGGGCCTTGGACAAAGAGCACTAAAAGCATGAACTGCTATCATTTTAATTTTAAATAAGTCATTTCACTAGCTAGCAGCTGTAGCAGATTCTTAATCTCTCAGAGGACTCGGGATCTGACTAATCTGACACTGTGTTGGCACTTAGCACTTGAATGGCCTGCAAAAAAGCATGTCATATGGAGGTATAATTCAATTTGGATTGACCGGACTGATAGATAAACAGGAAATGTTTTCTGACATGTAGAACTCGGTGCTACGATTTGCTGAACAATGAAACACTGCACAGACTGTGCAGAGAGACAGCTTCTTCCAAGAAAATTCATCCTGTACAAATGAGGCCTTACTTTTCAAATGATGACCTGTAAGAGGAAGGAGGTTTTGGTTCTTAAAGCTAGGAACTTGCCAGAAGCAAGGAAAGCCCTTTTGTGTGTGTATATAATCACATGAAAGTTCAACTCATAGGAGGTCTTAGTAGCCTTTGATGGATCACTGAGAATTGCTGTGGTTGAGAGAATGGCAATTGTATCTCTCCAAAGTCTGCTGCAAAGCTTGCCTTCATTCTGCTTAATCCACGTGAGGATACTTGAAAAGGCTGGTTAGGGAAATGGAGTGGGAAGGGGGCCAGATCCAGAATGCCCAGAATGTAAGTGTTTCAATGTGTTCAGTATTTAGGACTAAATGGCTACATGCAGTGTGCTCACACAGGCACAGGAAGAGGGACCACCCCAACCTCTTTAGTAGGACACTCTTTTGGGGTGTAGGGGACCTGAGTTCAGTTCCGTGCTCTGGCTTGGTTAGAGACTTACACCTGCCTCCCTCAAGCCTGGTGAGAGACTGAGCTTCTTGGGAGCTGCACAAATGTTAGCCTGGAAGAGACCACTGAAGTCATCCGGTCTAGTGCTCTGCTTTCAGAGTCAGACATAAGACAAAAGGCAGAGAAAACAGATCTATTCATACAATTGACACATCATTTACATAGATCCAAAGAACATCTGCTCCAAATACCACACAGTGTATCCACAGGTGCTGTGGAGCCACTTTTTTCATGTTGAAACTATTTCACTTTGCTCAACTTTCATTATGAGAGGTGTGAGTGAAGACAGTGAACATACATGGTGGTCACGGCTATCACAGGGACGTGAGAGATTCAGGTGTAGTCCCTGCTTTGAATCAAAACAGAAGATGGACTTGAGTATGGGTATTCCAAATCCAGAGTGAAAACCTTTCTCCATCTGATTATCCTAGGCTCTGGCTCCCATTCTTATGAATTTTGTGGTTGCTAGACATTTTCCTAATAAATTGCTATTTCCCTGCCAGCTCCCTTTCTCCCACCACTCTGAATCTGAAAATTTCCTAGCAGCTCTAGTTATCTGTAAGCTGGTAAAAGGGTCTGTAAGGCTGTTGCTCTCCAGCTCCCCAGAGGCTTGAGAGAAAGTCCATGCTAGATTTCTTTCATCAGCCACTGCTGATTTATGAGGAAGTTAAGAAGCTGAGCCAGAAACCCTCTGCTAGGTATACCCTGGCATACCAATAATTGTAAGACATGAAAGAAACAAGACTGGAACAGGGAGTGAAGTAAACATGAAGAGATGCATAATTTTGCCAGGACTAGTGGTAGGATGTGGGCAGTAAAAACAACCCACGGCCAGCAGGTTCTCCAGTTACCAGCCCAGCCCATGAAACTGCTGAAGTTGTTCATTTTCTCACTGAAAGCCTTGTTTACAGCCCTTTCTTCTCATGAGAGCAGAAAGACGTGAGACAAGGAATGCTCTAGTGCCTTGTCTTTAGCAAAGAAAGATTTTGTGGTCCACCCTCCTTGTGTCTCTCTGTTCAGCACAGCTAGCTTGGAGGTTGGAGCAGAGCTTGTCACAGCTCACAAATCTCATGTTCGCAGGGAACCCAAACACCATGAAACTTTTTATTTTGACGAAGACTGAGCATTTCCATGCTTTCCAGCACAAAGAGCCACACATCTTGGAATCCCGGAACAGGGAGGCCGAATAACAGCAGACAAGGCAGGTTTCTATCAGAGATGTTGCATGTGGTGAATTTTCATCGAAATGAAGACATTTCAGCAAAACATTTCAGTTTCACCGAATCAGCATTTTCCGACAAAAGTTCTCACATAGGCTTATAAGGCATTCTAAGCAAGGAGTGAGGTTTGCATTCCACCTCTTTAGACATGGTGTTTGATCATATTTTTCTTGGCCAGAAAACTCATCTTTGGCCCAGGTGGGAATGTGCAGGTCCCCAGCGGAGTTGTTCTCTGTTTAGCATAGCAGAATTCTACGCATCTCACTTGAGACAGTTATTCTGATTTTCACCCCAGTAGTGCCCACCACTACAACCCTGACTGTCACAGGAACCGAATACACCTTCAGAAGGGACTTTTCTGTTTCAGAGCTTACAACCAAAACAGGCATTCTGGAAGAGACGCTTGCAGAAGAAGCACTACACCTCCAAAAAAATGCTTGCCTGTTTTTCACTGCAAGTGCTTACCAACACTTGTTTTTCAGTGCAAGTACTTCCAGAAAAACAGGTGGATGTTTATTGCTTAGCCTGAGCAGGTTTTCACTATGTCCAGAGGAAAGACAAAGAACACCGAAAATCTCATCACTGAGGGACCACCTTCAAATGCTGTTTACACCCTTCTGCAGAGCCCAGTGACTTACCCCCACCTTTTGCTGCTGTGAGCTAGTCTGGATTCCTGATGTACAGTAGGACATACCTTCATGCCTCAAGCACCACTATTTCGTTACAGCTTTGGACTATTTCTGTCCCTGCCATGATATTTTGCTAATTGTCAACCGGACGTTTTTGATGCAGCCAGTGAAGAAATTTATTTCCTTCAACTTATTTCTTGGATTTCTGTCCCAGTCTTGCCATGCAGGCTGGGTGTTGATAACCCAGCCCCATGCTGCCGACGTTGAGGTGGCTGACCAGTTGCAAAAAGCTTACTTGTGGAGCGTTAAATGAAGACTGCACCTAAGTGATTTGTTTAAGCTAAGCTTAAACTGAATCTGCTTTCAGAAAGTGGCTCTGCTATGTCAAATCTGAACTGGTTGAGGGAGGTCTTTTGTTTTTCATTCATGGGAACTAATGAGCACCACATGAATTGGTTGGGTTGCAATGCCAGCAGGGCTGGGGCAAGGCAGTCTTACCCCACAGGCCCCATTGTCATCCTGCTCCTCCAGGCTTGCGTTTTTTTCAAATTGAAGAGCATCAGTCATGCCAAAATGTGTTTTAATTTTGCAGTGAAAAGAAAGTAAGGCAAAACATCCCTTTTTTCATTTCTGATCTGAATAGGATTTGAGTATATTCTTTGTAGGATCTGTACCAGTCTGAGCAAACTTGAGCTGAAGTTGCTTTTGCCTTCACAAAGGAAGCTCTTCTCATGTCTCTTTGGGTTTGTTAAAATGGTGAAACTCTGAAACATCTCATATGTGTTTCCAATAGCATATGTTTTCCCCTAAATAGGTTCACGATTGCTATTTCCATAGCTGTGTTCAGTCATGCTGCATAGTAATAAATATCTGTGTCTTGGTCTTAGCCAGAAAAGGGCAGTTACAAAAAATCTTTGTCTACAGTTTCAAAAATCTGTAAGGTCTAGAAAAGTAAAGTAATTTAAATCAGTGTGCGCATGCTGCAGGCTTTCTCGGGATCATAGGTTGTGTAAGCAACAGTGTACAAGCTCTCTGTTGAGCTTTTTTGTATGTTATTTGTCGTGCTTGACACATCTTATAATCCCATGTGAGGGGTTTTTTGCATCATGAAAAAATGCTGGCCATCCATAATACCTGTAATACACAGACTTCCTAATCGTGGAGCTCGGTGCAGGCAAAACTTCACTGAAGTTTTTTTCTTTCTTTCTTTTTTTTTTTTTTTTTTTGCCAAGAAAGTGAAATAAAGACGACAGAGTATGGAAACTAACTATTTTGAGTTTTTTTTTCCAAAAGTTTCCATGAATCATTATCAACTATTGGAAAAAAAATATTCTGCTAAAAATATTTTCTACTCTCCTTTCTTTCTTTTCCATGCCAATTGATTCCAGGCAGCTGTTTGCCCGGCAAGGAGTCTGGGATAAGTTGGGATTTCTATAAGCACAGTAAAGAAACATCCCACTGGATTCTGAATGGAACTTGTTTAATCCACAAATGGAGAGATACACAGCTATGTTACACACCAAGCTATCCCATTTTTGCTGCTGCTCTTTCGTTGTTCAATTACCTTTACTCTGCTTTCCCACGTACAAGAGTCTTTCTCTGTTACTTTGGTTCTAGGTGGCCCAGCAGTGTGTGTAGCATGCAGCTGGAGGGATCTACCTCTTCTAACTATGATAAACTTGGTTTTTGCTAACCTTTCCTCCTTTGGTGCAAATACTGCAGGAAGCACAGTGCTACACAAAGCGCAGGTAATTCCTGCTGTAACCAAGACCAGTTGGAGCACAGGGTTTTTTCTTGTCCATTTGTGATTTTTTTTTTTAAGCAGCATTTGTTGATGTCATCCTAATCACAGCTAACCACCTTGTACTTCTTCTGCATTCTGGTAACCTCGGTGGGTTCGAGGTTAACTTTAACACCCAGAGGTTGATTTTAACACCAGCCAGAATGTTAGGCAAATACTGAAAAGATGAGGTCATTTGTGGTCCACTGCAGTGGGAACCCGCTTACATTATTTCACAAAATACACAGGTAGCCAACGTGCTCTGCCTGCCTCTCTGGCAGACTGTAGCAGCATAATTATTTAGTCAACAGAGAGGGGGTGATGGGGATGGGGAGGGACGAGCTGTGTAAACATCAGTATTACTGAAAAAGGGGAATGAGCAATCTGATCGTTCAAGTCTCTTCCCAGCTTTAGAGTTCCACAGTTCAAACTCAACTTGCTGCACTCCCTCGCATTCTAAAAACAGCAGAACGGGACAAATTTGGTTGCCTTCACTAGAACAAAATATCTGAGGCCTATAATACATTTTGTGGCTCGAGGAAGTCCTGCAGGGTTTTGACCTGCCTTAGTGTTTTCCATGTAGTAAGGATCATTTGTCTCAGGATCAAAATGAAAAGAAGAGGTAGAAAAGAGACATGGAAAAAAGGTGAGAGCCCTGAGAAGCAAGCCAACTTGTGTGCTTCTCTTTAAGCAGTTGTACAGTCTCAGTGAAGCTGTTGGAGAAATTCAAGCTCTTAATGTAAAGTAAGTGTACAGATGTCTAGAGAATCACGGCATAACCCCAGTGTCTGATAACCACATGCTTTATTTTGTTGTAGTTTAAAAGAGTTGCGTAAAAGTTGTTCATATCTCATGGAAATGTTTTTAAATGTTTTTAAAACTGTTAACCCATTGCTGCTACTTATTCCCTCCTGGGATTATTGTCTTCTCTGACAACCCAGTGGCCTTCTGTGGAAATAATTATGATATTGCAAGCACAGAACAATAAACGTGGTAAAAGGACAAGGAAGGAAAAGCCCATCATCTCTTATAGAAATATCATTGCTTCATGCAAATCACAATGCCTTCACTGAGGAAAAGCGTTACAGAAAAATAACACAAGTTATGAAAAATGTGATCAATTGTATCTCTTGTATTAGGAAAAGCAACTCTTTAAAGATGTTCTATATGTGAAAGTTTTTGTACTGGATGTCAGATTTTTGTTCTTACCTGTAAATTCCCTGTAAAATACAAAACAGTGATATATGGAGAAGAGCAAATAACAACAGTTCACAGACCAGTGACTTGAAAAATTGTCTGTCTCAAGATTATCCTTACAGAAGCCATCATCCCTTGCCTTGCTTTGCATTTTGATGTATCCCTTGAAAAGACATGTTAACTCTGAATATATTGCATAAGTGAGAGACAACACCCAGACAAAATACCCTCAGCCACAACAACTGAAGATTCAGAAAGATTCCCCAAGACTCCAGACTCCTAAATCACAAATAGACATTTTTGTTGTTGCGGGTATTTTCAGAAAGAAGCTAGATATCTCGTTAGTACCAATAAACTACTAAACAGTGCAAAATTCAGAAACTCAGCAATTCCCACGCTCCCACCTTTGAGCTCTGTAAGCAGCTCTGCTGTTGTTCCTTTTATGTGTTAATTCGGGGGGGATGCAGGTGGGCTCAGCTCTGCAGCCCAGCGCACCGAGCTGGGCCATGGAGCTGCACGCAGCAGGCTTGCAGGTGGCCGAGAGGCTGCCCCAAGAGGGGCACTGGCACCAGCTCAGCCCAGATCCCCCCAGCAGAGGCTAAAAAGCCACGGAGCACTTGTGTGAGCAAAATCCGTACGGGCTGGGGGAAGGTGAAATAACCCCCCTGTAAATACACATGCAGTTTCCAAATGCATCTCAAGAGATGGCGGATTAAAAAGAAAGCTCTTGAGTCCTGGAGGGATACTTGTGGAAGAAGAAAGATCAGGCTCTCTTAGAGCAAGCTGATCCATATGCAGTCCTAGCAGCATGCTCTGTCTCTCCCTGTACATCCAAACAGATCAATTTCTGCAAAATTAATTCAGAGCTGTGCTAGACCTTCTCCCTGCTCCAATGATGCAAATGTTGAAAACTGGTGGAAAGGATCGGAACCCTTCTTTTGTTACCTGTTACATCGGCAGCGGGGATGAAGCAGAGCACCACGAGGATCCCCAGGAGCATGGTGCTGATGGTGGGCCCGCGGCCTTGTCCCCACCCCCTGCAGGCACTCCAGGTCTCCCAGGGCCCCGCGCCACCAGCCGTCCCGTCCCCGTGGGGCCAGGCTGCACCCTTGCTTGCTCACACAGCTTCTCTCCTCCTCCCTCCGCGGCACATGATACACAGCCAAGTGAAACCACTGCAATGGAAGTGTTCGAACAGGAAGTTCACTTGTTTGGTGGCTTTAGCCTTAGGAAGTCTCCCCTGTGCCTCTGCAACACCTAGTAGTGCCTGCCAGCAGTGCAGCCCACCCTCTGCAATGCAGTCGCTGTGCTGCAGGATGTGCGCTTCTGCCTGGGGCTTTGCAGGGTTGCCCCTATCGGGGGGAGAAGCGGATCCCCCAGAGGTGCAGTTCTCTTTCTTTACCAAGAGCACATACAGGCATATGCCATTCCCATCGCCACGGTAGAAGCGAACAGCAGGTTCCAGTTCCCGGTGGCCAAACCTGGCCCCTCGGGAAGCTGTGTGCTCAGGAAGCCCATCTCTCCTCGCTCCCAGGAGGAGAAACCTTTCTCCCTTGGCCTGCTTCCTTGCTCCTACCTGCCTACCCAGCCACCAGGAACGCCAATATATTTTAAGAGCAGTGATCTAGGTTTGTCCATTTTCACTGTGCTGCATCAGCTTATCACCTAAATGCAGTCCGAACAGTGCAAGAAGGAGCTGATCTGCTGTATCTTCCCTTCTGGAAAAAAATCCTGAGTTATAAATGAGTATGACTGTAGTCCAATTGACATCTAAATAGAGGCAGCATGCAGCAAAGCACACTTCTCAATCAATGCTTTTACTAAAGTCTTACTATTTAAAGTTTTTCTCTTGGCCTCACCTGATAAATGCTCACTCTTTGCCCTGCAAACTTGATGTCACCTCTCCCTTTGAAACAGACGGATCGTGAGAGTGCATTAATGGCTTTTATAACTGGAGAGTTCTGGTTAATAACTATTTACTTCTGTCCACCAAAGTAGAAATATTCAACTATCAATGCCTGTAACTATCTGTGATTTATTTGAGAGAAAATGGGAGGTGTTTAGCAGGAAGACTTTCAAGAAAACTGGGCTGTTATAAAAAGGATGAGCTGTTCTTCCTTTTCCCTTAGCCTCTGAGGTTTTTAAGCTGTGTTTTGTCTAAAATTATCGATGTAATCTAAGAGCAGCCTTACCTGGTATATCCATTTACAGTCTAGGAATTTTAACAAGATTCTTAAGGTTTGTAATCAATGTAAATTTCTTGCAATATTGAAAGTTTTGGAATTCCCTTGTGCTTTGAGAGAGAGAGAAGTCAGATTCTCTCTTAGCCCACCTTTGTGGTTTCTTGATAAATATCCTGATACCTTATTTGAATTCTATGAGTGTACCTGCAGGTATCAGTGGAAACGTCCCAGCTTAAACTGAAGTGAGAATCCCCCAACACAATTAGAAAATTCATTATCTTTTTGCTGAGTTGCCCTCTCTTGGAGATGAAAAATGCTGTTGTCATGTCTTCTGGCTCAGGTAACTGTACAATGTTTATTATGCCTGCTGCATGCTCCCGCACCATGGCTGTCAGATCCTTTCTGGATTTAGGATACAGACTGAAAATGCACAGAGTATGCTGTCCGCTCATTACAGGGTTAGCAGAATATATATTGCATTGGGCAATAACAAGCTAGAGCCATTCATTTCACTGGCATATACTGGCAAAGGATAACCAGAGGAATCCTGACTGTGGAAACATTTTAGTGTCTCTGCAGCTATGTATGAAGAGACTCTGCCCTAGGAATACCGCTAACAAAAAACAAAAGGGATCAGTGTGGGCTCCCTTCAGTGTGGCCATGGACCTGTTCTATCCCTTATCCATCCTCACATGCCTCTCCCACGGTGAGGACAGACCAAGGCACCAATTGCAAACAGAGACTGGACTGGTGGAATAGAGGAGAGGGAAGCAGGACCACTGAGAAATTATCCACTGTAGGTAGCCCTAGAGACCAAGCCATGGTGTATCATTTCTCATTGTGCTGATGAACAGCAGTATCAGTATTGCCCTCTCCAGAGCCTCCAGTCCTTCAGTCTTGCTTTCAGTTTTGCCTAATGGTTTCCTTTTGATCCCTGGAGTAAGGAAGGGCTTTTTGTTTGTTTGGTTTTTTTTTCAAATAGCTCCTGACTCATCTGCATTTCTTGGTTTTCTAGGATTTTAAAAGGGCACAAAGCATCATTGTGTTCCCAAGGGTATGGCTTCTTTCCTTCTCCAAATTGCAGCTCTTGCTCTAATTTAAACAGTTCATTTCCGATCACTTAGATACTTTACTTTGTCACTTCATATGTATGATCTTTTCCTATTCCTAAAGTTTTCATGAGGTTAGCTGAAGAAGATATTACAGCTTTCAGCAAGCAGTCGTGCACTTAGAACAAACCACAGCAAAGCTTATTTGGGCAAAGAAACTGAAAATGCCCCCCAGTATGCCCTCATATGTAATTTTTCATTGTTCTCCTAAGGACTCTAAGCATCTGTCCTTCTATACCGTGAGCATTACCGGGGGGTGTTCTGCTGCAACATTCATTCAGGCACCATTCACTCCTATCCTTACCCTATTTTTCATTCAGACTTCAATCTGTTGAGTCTGTCAGTGCTCTGGCAGACAGGCTCTGCTTGCTGTCACAGCAATGGAAATCCAGACTAACATTATAACTGAAGTGGAGCTAGAACTCTGAGGGCACTGAACAAGCTAAAAATGTAATTTGTCTGAGTTTGGGAAACAGGTTTTCATCCCATCACAAAATGGCTGACATCGCAATCCAAAAGAAATGAATGAGAGATTTGTAAATGGGTTTTGAAGGTACACAGGAATCTGAACTATGGGCTTGGGGGTTAGCCATCACAGGATGTATATATAACAGTCCAGATATTTGATTGTAGCTTTTCATGTCTACTCTTAGAAAACCAAGCACTGACAAGAACTATGACCTGAGCTTTAGAGAAAGCTGGCGAGCTCTAGTACGGTTTCTCAGAGTATTATTTGGGTATATTTAAAGCAGTCTCAAGAAATCCTAAGCAGGCTGCCAGTACCACAATTACTCCCAGCAAGTACTCCTGTTCTTAGGCAAATAAAAATGTACATGCGTGCTAGAAAAGTAATTGCAACAGGATACTACCATTCACTTATTCCTGAGGACTCCAGTCTAATGGGACATCAATAGGTCACTAAAATTCCCATTTAAATAATGTAGACGATAAACTTTCCCATCACTGGGCTGTCCTACAGTTCTGTACAAAGGCTATATTTAACAGCTGCCTCTCTTCCCCACCATGAAGAATAATAACACAGATATTCAGCGAGCAGTCTAGGTAGGCTTATTCTGTGTGCTTGTATGTTGTCAACTGCTACAGCAAATGCCTTCATTTGTACAACTACGAGTCTTAAAACATGTTTATTCTTCCACTGCTGCTGCAAGTAAATGGTCGGTTATGAATATCATATGAGTAAAGATGGAAGGTTGATACTTTCAAATCTGTATTACAGGGAGAATGTGCTCTTACCTGGCTGCTGTAGAGATGCAGAAGTGGGTTGACATCATTTAATAAACAGTCAATGTTATTCCTAACTATAGAGACAATGTATGATCTATGTTATTCATGCCTGGCTGTGTCCCAAGCTAAGTTTAGGGAGTAAGTAACTCTAAGGAGCTATGCAGCATTTGACATCTGAAGTACTTCATAGTCACCTGTTGTTATTTTCACTTTACAGATGGGGAATCACAGTAAGGTGAAGAAACTTGCCTGAAGACATACCTCAGGTTAGTGCCGGAGCTAAACATCTCAGTGAGGAGCCCCATGCTCTTTAGCTACCAAAGCTGAATTGGCTTTCTGATGGCATCCATTCTGTATCATTTCCCTTGTGCACTCATGAATTTTCACTGTGTTGTGAGTCTTTTCCTTTATTTTTTTTTGTGAATCCAGATGCCTTCATACCATGAGTATGAATCAATATACTCCTTCAAAAGGAATTTTAAGTTGGTTTTCTGTACCTTAAAATGTTACAAGGGATGTCTGATACATAGCAGCCAGAGCTTACTATCACATGTCATGCAGGAAGGGAAATTTCTCTTTCGGAAAGATGTGAAATGTTTGTTTCCAGTCCTAAAGAGAGTAGCCCATAAATGTGTCGCTCATCTAGGACTAAGATCTACAATCAAACACATGTAATTTTGAAAGAGCTTGAGGGAAGCCTTCCCTGTTTGGGGAAAGAAACGTTTCTTTGACAGTCTGATTATTTTTTAATGCCAATAGCTGGAAGCTGTTCATTAGTGTTTGTTGGGGAAAAGATGGAGAGGGGCAGGAGTTCACACGTGTACATTCCTGGCTCTTTTAAAGTTAAAAATCTCATCCAAGTTTCAAAGTTGTAACTGTTTCTTCTGGCTGTACCTATTCCTGGCTTGGACTGTTAGGACAAGTATCAAAGGCAGTGGATTTAACGGGTAGGAAGGGAATAGCTCAAAGCTGCATGATTAACTGCATCTATCACCTGACTGTAATATGACGTATGGCTGCTGCTTCATTAGAGGTCGCATGTTCAGGTAGGAACACCTGAAACAAGGCATCCAGATGAGTACATATATGCAAAGTGTTCCCAGGTAAAAGTTTTTAAGATTAAGGTTTGAGGGAAGATCATTTCTGTTCTGCCAAGTGACAAAACATTTCTGGTAGCTGCACTGCCTGCTCCTCATTTCTGGGCTTTCTGGGATTGTGCTGAAAGGCTGTCGCAGCGAGCAGGCCAAGCCTGGGGGTACACATCCAGTATGATTGGCACGGAGTAGGCTGGCCTGCCAAGTGTGCCAGCATCTCCTTTCGGAGAGAAATAAACGACCAAAATCATGTCTGCCAAAAGCAGCACGTGAGCAGTATGGATAATCAGGAAACTAGAGTCCTGGGGTGAAATAAGAAGGAAATCAAGCTGGCTGTGTAGACACTTGAGTCACTTGGCAAATGTTATGCGTAGTAAGGGAATGCTGTAGCCAGGGTTTCAAGGGAATTGTCTGCGCTGCATTTATTTGCAGAGAACAGTCTACATAGCCTATATTTATGGGTAGAGCCTCAGCAAGAGAAAACACTCCCACCTCCACTGGGTTCAGCAGAATCAGGACAGCCCAGGCTCAGCTCAGAATATTAGCTTTTAAGGCTCCCATAACCAGATACATTTTTAAAAGCTTTAACTCTTTCACTTCCTCATTGTTGTATTTTTTTTTTTTCACCCAAATGCTACATTTTATAAAGATGGCATTAGTGCTATCAGCATATCACATGTATGGGGAAGCACCATCCATTTACAGTTCTTCCCATTTACACAAACTTGGAAGGAAGCATTACTCATGTTTATGAACAATTGAAACTGGAATAGAGCGCTTCATACAATGAGAGCCCCTTTACGGAAGTGTCGCAGGGGCTGCCCAGCGACCTTGCTTGTACAATGGAATATATTCTTTGGGATTACTTCATTCTGAGTAGCCCTCACAGGAAATAATTATTTTGGTAGACACTAACAAACTCTAACTTGTAGGATAAGCATTTCCAAATTATTCCTTTCCCTGAAGACAGTGACTTCTTTTCGCCTAGGCAAACCTAGCTTATGTCCAAATTCAACAGCTTTCTGCCTCAAAAATGCCCTATTCTTAGACTGTGGTGTTGCCAACACCAGCCCACAGAGTTGTTTTCTGCCAAAATGCTATGAGAAACAGGCTTTTCATTGTGTTTCTGCCGTGTCAAAAAAAAGTACTGAGTCATAGCACATTGGAAATGTTTGTGCTGGACTGCATATGAAAACACCCTAAATATGTTAGAAAGAGTATTAAATATTTCCACATAGGAACTAGGGACCAACATTCTTGATTCTTAAGCATGAAATGCACCTAAGGCTGGAGAAAGCCCTTTTCAAATCACAGCAGAAAGCATCTGCTTACTCATTTGGATATGCATGTGAATTGTGACAAACACTTAATAATTTTATAGTGGATTTCTCTTAGAAAAGAAATCCTGCTTTTTTCAACATTTCAGCATTCTTTTAAACAATTTCTTTGAACAGGGATTTGAAAATAACCATTATGCTGTTTACAGAGATCTATGTGGGCTCAGAGGATAGGAATCCATACTGGTTTAAAGAGAAGGAGAAAAAAAATAATCATATGACAGTTTTAAAATCACATCCACACAAGCAAAAGAACAAATTTCCATGCAGCTTTATGCCAGAGATGTCCACCCTGTCTACTGGTGCAAGTGATAAAGTCCTTTAGGGAGCCACCTGGGTGCTGGCTGTTTAGGTGTCTCCCCTGCCATATGTGGGGACGTGGAGCTACAAGTACTGGTCCCCCAGACATGCTAATGACACGTAATGGTGTGAGATTGAGTACATTGTTTTGACAGCCTAAGTCTGGCCCATAAACCAGAGATTGTCCCAAAACTAAATGATAACCGGACACTATGTGCTAGAACTGCCCAGGAAACGTTCCTGTAAGCCAGTGGACAACTCTTAAGATCAGAAGGCTAGGTATCCAGGCTTCCACTTCACGTTGCTGCTGTCTCATGTATGTTTGGATTCCTTTATAAAAAGACCACAATAATCCCATCTTTTTCTATAGACAGAGTTGTGACCCTGAGGAGGTCCTGCTACATGTTGCTTATTGCAGCTGTCTGAATAATCTTCCAGATGATACTAAAATCAAATCAAATTTTAATATCTCACTAAGCTTTGGATATTATTAAAAGCAATGACAAAACTCTGGTTTTGCTGATTTCAGGACAGTCTGAGACTTTATAAAAACTGAAGTACCTTTTCATAGCAGAGATCTATGAAGGTTTTATGATAAAATTGGAATTCATGATTAAATTTCTCAGATATAGTAAAATTGGAATTCATGATTAAATTTCTCAGCTTTTATGCCTTGGATACATAAAGTTTTCTGGTGTTATTTTTCCTTGGCTTCAGCAGATTATTGTTAATGACTCCATTAGCCCCATTTCTCCCTCTTAAGATAGTACTTTTTATAAGAAATATCTTCACAGGTCTCCCAAGTGTCCATATGGCGTATCAGAAAGACTATTGTTAATAATCTCCTCTAATAACTGAAAGTAATTTCGTAAATTTTTTTTACAAAACAACTTATTCTATATAACATTTTGGCTGTTTAGTCAAATTTTCATGATTAGTTGCATGTGGGTTTTGTATCGTATGTAATGTCTGATCACTGGTGGTTTTCACAGAGCAGCCCTGTGGGGTAAAAGCAAATCAGTAAGCAGCAGAGCTTAGAATTAGAAGGAAGTGATTTGTGACTATTCTCATGCTTAGACCTCACTCTTGGTTTCCAGGGGTCATGTTTATTTAAGCTGTTAGTTTAGCAGTTTATTTGTGAGTCCTAAACATTTTGTAAACAACTTTAAACAGAGAATAGTATTAATCTGGAAGTTCATCATACAGAGGCATTATTATCTGTTCAGTAACTGATATGCTTTCAGCATTATTCCCCTGTTTTGAAAGTTTCAGTTTCACTGTCAGAAATGATGACATGTGAATTAGGCAACCAGCCACATACCCTTGGGGAGAAAAAATAAATTGGGTATTTTCAAAGACATTTGTCTGCAAACAACTCATCAATTGAAATGTATTTGTATAATCTGTTTGGTGAATGTTTGCAATTAATTCTACAAACATCGAAGTCAGGCTGATGGTCCGGTTGAGTCACAAGTAGGAAAAATGGACTGAATTAAACGGATCACTTACTACCATAAACAATGTATTGTTTTGTATTTATTCCCAGACCGCTCTGGGTCTGGGAAAGTTGCATGGTACTAATAAAACTAGTAGAAATAGATTCCTCCTTTCCTGAATGCCTGCGGGGATTGACAGTGTGAGGGAAGTAAACCTGCATAAAGAAGCTAAATATCTTTGATTATATCAGGAAAACTGTTTGAAAAAAGTCCTGCAGTGATGGGAAGGAGGAGTGTTTAGCTCTTCATTTGACCTGTATCAGAGGAAAAACACAACCCTCCTTTTCAGTCTTTCCACTCGACTGTTTTGTAGAGGTTTAACTGACATCATCGCTTTGATATTTCAACGTCTGCTCTTCCTTTCATCCCTGGGGATAGGTTATGCTACTTCTCATTCTTTCATTAGCTTGAAAAAAAAGTGTTGAACCTAAGCTAATATCAGTGCACTGGAGCCAGCACCAGTTCTGGACAGGCGGAAGCCTACAAAGATGTTGAGAGCAGGAGGCAGCGCAGGAGCGCTTGAGTTCCTGCTGCAGCGTGGCTGTAAACAGCGGCAGGAAGTGAGCGGAGCTCAGGCCGAGCACCAGGCAGGCATGAACAGGCAGTCTGAGGTGGGGTGTGTTATTCAGCTGTCACCAGCTGAAGAGATCAGGTATTAGTTTAAGACACTAGCATAGATTTCGAAGCAGAAGGAGTGACTCCACAGTCAAGATCCAGGCTGCACTCATGCTGGGAATGCATGTTTGTTACTGTCCTGTCCACTGAAGGGAGCAGTAATCATGGGCTAAGCAGCAAACCACGTGGGGCTCTGGTGCGATGGCTGGGTATGTGTGAGTCCCAGAAAAGCCAGCTCTCTCTCATGCCTTCCAGACAGAGCCAGCCTCTGCAAATCTGCACAAGGGAACCTCTTCTGTCCCTGAGTAGTGTCCGAGCTCCTTGCAGCGTGGTGAGATTAGCGTAAGTCTCCTGGCTCTTCGAGCATCATGGGCTCTCATACCAAAATCCATAGCTCCACAGAGCACCCTACTTGGCTGCTTCTGCCTGCTAATATCTAGCTGATCTTGCTTCTAGTCCTAGGCAGAAAGCAAGGCAATAGATATATGTGTTTTTCAGTTAATGTGAAGCCGCAACCTTTAACTTTAGGTCTACGCTCCCTAAAGCTTGCAGGTGCTCAGGTTTTGTGTGAGACATATAAGCTATAGGCTGTGGTGTGTTTATGTGGTTACATCACATTTTAGGAAGCGATGCTGGAAGGATGTAGATTAGCTTGTTGATTTGTTATTTCATTTGTGGTTGTTCCATCAGCATCTCTATTGTTAAAGTAAGACAGAGGCTGCATTTTGATGACTTGGAGGCTTACCATCTCACACGTCTTGAGCATAGAGACCAGCTGCAAGGCTTGAGATCAGTTTCTAATCCAAACATTTCAGAAATGGAAAAATATGCTAGGTTTGGTTCTTAAAATCAGTAAGGAAGGCCTAAAGCCTTCCAAGTGTGCTCTCCCACCACAGAAGCACATGCAGAAGTGTCCTCTAGTTTGTCATCTACATATTCAAAGCCATCTTTGCTATTAGGTGTCAGATGTGTTCAAATGGAGTACAATTTCAGAAATATGTGGTTGTGCTGAATAGTGGGCCATTGGCATTTGTAATTTATACTTGAGTAAATGCACTTTAATGTGTGTAGCTAAAAGCCCATGGAGACAGTTGTATGTTTGCCAGAAAGTCCAAATGTATAATCTTCTTTGTGCACCCCAGTAGATGTTGATTATGGAGGAGTCTACTCAGACTATAAAGTGTTTATTTTACTGATCAGACTGTGAATCACTGTCAAGAGAAGAGATTTTTCTACTCCATTGCAATCTTGCTTTTTAATTTTTTTTTTCCTTGGTGATCCTCTATATGTGGCAGGTTATAGGTTGATTCTCAGGTTAGAAGTTAGGGGAGAAGCTAGAATGTAGGTAGAACTGGCCATGGAGGTGGACTTGACTGTTGTTAATAAGAGAAGAAGGAAGAACTGCAAAATAAAGAGCATGGACCTTAAGAAGATGTATTGCACATCATTCGGAGAATTGATTGGGAAGCTCTGGGCAGATGTAAAGAAAAGGCTGCTTATAAAGAGTTATCAGTAGTTATCAATAAAATGGCAGATTATTGAGCATGAATATAAAACCATGGTACTGGCATGTAAGATTGAGACACAACAGCAAGGGCACCAAATGAGGTAACATAAGCAAAGTCCCTAAAGGGTAGCACAAAACCCTTCTGCAGGTACGCTCAGAGTGAAAAAAATGCCAGGGAAATGTCTTATTACTGAAGAGAAAAGGAAAATGTTACTGAGAAAGCCATATGCCATTTTTGTCTTGGGAAGGCTTCAGGAGTGAGCTGTAGACGGGTAACCAACAGAAGTGACACCAGCAAAGCAGTATGGTCTGTGCCTAGGAGAAGGGAAGAGGATGGGTTAGTAAGGGCATAAAAAGGCCAACTATATTTAAATGAATTATAGCCCAGAATACTTGGAGAATTACCCGATATAATTCCAGAACCATACGAGGTTCTGTCAAGGAGAAGGGTGAGATATCAGAGAAGGGAAGAGGGCAAATATAATACTTTTCTTTTAAAAAGGGAGGGAGAAGGTAGAGTCAGACCATTGTAGAGAGATCAGCTGAATTTCAGTTCCTGCAAAAATACTGGAAAAAGTACTCAAGCCATTATTCATACCTAGAGGAAAACAACATGGCTTTGTGAAGAACAGATATATCAAACCATCTCATTTCATCATTTGATGAGGTAATCCTTACCATGCTGACAGGAAGAAGCACCAAATGCCGGATATCTTGATTTTCATGAGGCTTTTGGCAGAATTTTATGTAAGCAAGGCAGAGAAATATGGCCAGATGAAACTACTAAAAAGAGGGTTTCAAACTGATTGGAAACCATGCTCAGTGGTTACGGACAGTTTGCTGTCAAAATAGAAAGATCAGCTGAGCTCCTTGGTTACTGAGTTCCCCGGGAGTCTGGTCTGGCCTGGCACTGTTTATTACCTTCATTAATAACACAGGTCATGAACAGAGCCTGCTTTTTACATCTCCACACAGTCCTGGGTGGGACGGACTGCAGGCATGTTGGAGGATAGGATTAGGATTGTAAAAATTCTGAACAAACTGTCAAACTGGCCTTACACAAAAAACCATGAAGTGCGAGGTTCAGTACCCACACAGGAACAGGCTGCAGCACAAGCGTGCAGTGAGGAACAACTTGTTAGGTGGCAGTTCTGCAGAATTAAAAAAAAAAGATCTGTGAGGATCCAGTCATGGATCACAGGCTAAACATGAATCGCTAGTATCATGAAAAAGGCAAACACCACACTGCACAAACTGGGAGAGTGGACTGAAAGCTTTGTAATGTTATCCTTCAGCTTGGTTCAGCATCAGCAGTGCCTTGGCTAGAGTAGCGGTGGTTGGGGCCCCAAAAAAGCCAAAAAAAGCCAAAAAGCTGGGCCCAGCTGGAAGGAGGTGAGACACGAGGAGTAAGGTCAGCGAGAAGCCTACAAAGGATGAGAGGTGTGTGCTCACTCAGAGAGGAGGGGACCAAGTGGAAAGCAGTAGTTGTTGAATACACAGAAGGCAGGTGCAGAGGGGAAGGAAATCACATGTTCCCCACGTCTGGGGCAGGCAAGGCAAGCAGTGATGGGATTGCATAGCAGCAACTGAGACTTCAGCATTAGGAAAAGCTTTCTAAAGGCAAGAGTACCTGAGCAGGGCAGCAGACTGACCACAGGCTCCTGTCTCCATCACTGGAGGCTTTTAGGAGCTGGTTAGTCATCCATCTAGAAAAGTTTAGGATCCCTTCATGCCCCCTTTTTTATACCCATGGTAAAGTGTGTAACCCATCACAATGAGCAGATACTGTATTGTAAAGCCTGTTGAAGCTTTGGTAGGTGAACTCTCTTTGCCTTACTGTAAGATGATAAATGTGGGGTGAGTATTTGCGCACAGCATCCTGCTGCCTGTGGAACAAATGACCTGTTTTTTCTTTGAAATGCCTCACGTGGAAGGAGGTTCCTTCACTGCCTGGTAAAATTGACATGTTACAAATCACACACAGCTCTGAGCATCATAACACTGCCTTATCAAACCTGTGAAAGTTTTTACTAAGGACTGCTCTCAGCTTTGGATTTTTTTATTCAAATACGATCTATCCAGGGAAGGGAACACTGCTAGAATGCATGGAGTCAAGTTGATTATGGCCCTCCAATGAAATCATGGGCGTTTTTACCCCAAAATCATGCATTAATGTTCTCAGGAGTTACTGTGGTATTCAGCGAGTTATTGCATATTTATTATAAATGAAATGGCAAGGGGGAGACATCAAAAAGACAAGCTTACTAGCCAAACATTACATGTTCACAAACACTCAGCCTAACGCATCTGGAAGTTTCTTTTATGAGAAAAAGCTTTATTTGAAGATTGCCAGTACTCCTGGGTTTCAGTTCCATAAAATCCAACAAAACAGCTGTTGTTGTGGTATTTTGGGTTATTCCTGCTTGAAGCCCCAGCTGAGACTGGGATGTTTGCACAACAGCACAAGAACAGGAACATGCAGATGCAAGGCATCTGGCAGCGGGTTAGTGTCCCTCTGCCGCATTCGGCCACGTACAGTGGTTTTACCCTGCTGCTGGGCAGCTGAGCTCCACCACAGCCATGCTCTCACTCACCCTCCTCAGAAGAAGAGGGGAAGAAGAAAGTACGCTGGAAAGAAAAAAAAAAAGCAACTCACGGGTTAAGATAAGGATAATTTAATTAAAGAGAAAAGGAAGAGAAAAGCAAAGGCCACACAGAAGCACAAAGAGAGAAAAAAGAAATTACTTGCTACTTCCCATCAACAAGCAATGTTCA
This sequence comes from Cygnus atratus, assembly GCF_013377495.2. Lineage (NCBI taxonomy): Eukaryota > Metazoa > Chordata > Aves > Anseriformes > Anatidae > Cygnus > Cygnus atratus. Next base: position 14,339,944 of record NC_066367.1, read on the forward strand.
GCCACATCCCGGGAAGCAGGGCCTCAATACACAGAGCGGTTGTTTGGGAGGACAGACGTCTTCATAACGAGAGCCCCCCCCCCCTCCTCCTTCCCCTTCCCCACCTTTTATTGCTGGGTGTGACACCACACGGTACAGAATATCCCTTTGGTTGCTTTAGGTCAGCTGCCCCAGTGAGGTTCCCTCCCCAGCTCTTGCCCACCCCCAGCCTGCTGGCTTTGAGGGCTTTGGAGGTGGTCTTGGTGCTGTGCCAGCACTGCTCAGCAATAGACACAACACTGGTGTGATACCAGGGCTGTTGTAGCTGCAAGTGCAGAGCACAGCACTGCATGGGCTGCTGCAAGGAAAGTGAACTCCATCCCAACCACATCACCCAGGAGAGGCGGCTGGCGATCGCCCCACAGTCACTGCGATCACCAGGTGTCCCTTCTGAACAGCACTGCCCCCTTGAAAGGGAGGCACTCCCTGAAGCAATATATGGCCTCTTAAATGCAGTGCTTAATCAGAAAAAAATGCCCATCCCAACCCAGGAGTCTTACTTAAACTCTCACATAACCCCATGTTAGGAAGTTTTTAGGAACAGAAGTAAAAATAGCCTTGGGAAAGCCAGATAACTCCACTTATTTATGATTTAATGTTTTAACAGGGTTCGTGCTGCTTCTTTCTGCCCCCAGTGGTCTCCTGAATGAACTCCTGAATTTTGCCTCAACTGCAGATTGTTAGTATTTGCAGGTTGGAGCTCTGAGGTCCCTGCTTCTGTTGCAGCTGGTAACATCTTTCAGGAGAACCTGCAAGACCTGGAAGCCCTTCAAGAGGTTCCCTGTGGGGATGCCCGTGATTACATGACCACACATGACACATAAGGCACTGCAGTTGTCACCTGCAGTCTAACATGCATCCTCCTCTTCTCTGTGGAATCGAGAGCACATCTCTCTCTCCTCCATTCATCTTTTTATCTTCTAATCACTTCGACCTTTCTGCACTGTACAGGACTCCCCCATGGGATGCTTTTCTCAGCCACTCCCCCATCTCTCGCTTTTTCTGGGTATAGATCTCACTTGTTTCACACCCTTTCCTCTAAACTCAGCAGAGGCCCTTAGAAGAGGGGTGCGTCTCTACCAATTTCTGTGGTTTCTTTTGCAAAGGACAGCCTGTCCCCAAGACCAGCCAGATCCCTGCAGATGTTTACAGAAACTGCCAAACTTTCAGAGGTTTGCCCATTTAATTTCTAGCTAGTGTGCTGGAGTCGTTTGCAGAACGCCATGGCAACGGAGGAAAACACTGCTGTGTCATTTCATGGTAAGAAAAAGTCTGACGAGATGGACCTGAAAGCCTCAGTGTCTCAGTGGTCTTCTCCAGTCCATCTTCTTCCATTTCTCACAGCCCTTCAGGCAGGGATGTGTCAGTGTCAGGAGCAAGCCAGCCCAAAGGAACGCGAGCTGTACCAGCTCACCTAGGCACGACTGCAATACAAGTGGTAGGGCACAACAAGATAATCGTAGGCAGCAGATGTATTTTTGCTATTCTGCAGCTTCTGGAAGCAATATGTAAACAATACTGCCAAATGGCAATATTGAGGGAGATTTTTCTGGATGACTAACGCAATGAAAATGATGGTTAGATCTGCAAGGCATAAATTTAATATTTTTCACTGCCTTTTACCTAAAAAGTTAATTAATCAAATGTCTTTAAAAAGGATGTGATTGTGTTACTAAAGTGAAAAGAATCCCACAGGAAATGGTCCATGCTCTTCCTGCCTTTTTGGTACAGCACCAAACAACAGCAGTAACTTTAACTGAAGAATTAATGCTCGTCAGGGCTCTGTTGCGTGTGTTCCGTAGACTTACTCAGTCCTCTTCTGCTGAGTGCAGTGGGGATCTTCAAGGTACTATTTTTACCAGTTTTGAATCAGATATAGTGTGACCTTTTCTTGTTACTCGATGCTACCTCTGAGTATACTGATGTGTCACACTCCAATACCATTATTGTCTTGGTGCAAGAGCAGACCTGTGCAACAAGGGAGTCTCACTGGGTTTTCAGCACCTTAGTGATTTGAGTCACAGCCCCAGAACAGCAAAGAACATATCCTTTAATGCTGTGAACATAGGCCATTCTTTGTGTGTCGTTAGTCTCCTTATTGTCAGTTCAGGTTTGTGAAATTCTAGTCCATTTTGGAACCACAAAACTTTAACTGTAAGACAGAGACGAATACAATCTGTTTAGAAAGCCTGTCCTGGCGTGTATTTTCCCTAATTAAAAAGATGGCATATGACAAAAAGCTCGTTTCAGGTTTGCAGTGAGTTTTGTACAAAGATTAAACCCCGTGTTTATTTTGTCTGGGCAGATTACTTCGCTGTACAAATTACCACTATCAGTTTCCTGTAAGATCTCATTAGTAAACCCGGTAACTCATGTTGCCATTAGACTGCAAGGGATCCTAGCTTACAGGTTCACCTGCTTACAGAACTATAATGAGCATCAAGCTTGAAGGTATGAATGACTTGGAGCAGCAAAAAAGCACCATTTGCTGTACTTATTGTGCCTCTCCCAGAATAAGCACAGCTCACATATCATACACAGGGTGGTATCATGCTGCAGGGGCTTTGGAAAAAGGCCAGAATTTCAGAAGTGATGCCTGAGTCTTAATTTTTGTTGGGTGCTACCTGAATGTATGTGACTGTGCATTTTTCCTTTAATATAAATTAGACCCAACAGCTAGTCTGCTCAACATAGATAGCTCTGATTTGAAAATGGATCTAACTCAGCCCCCAGCAAATCCTCAGGCACCGTGTTCCTGTCCAACTGGAAAATCCCAACGGAGCCATATAAACTCAGCAATACTAACAAGGAATGGCCATGGCTTAATGAAGGGTGGCAATTCTGCTCTGGGGATGTGACTAATGGATGTGGTCATTCTGGTAGCTTTCTCTCGTGCTGATTGTCTTCCCTTCACATTTTTTGGTCCATATCTTGTCACAAACGTGTCTGTCAAAAGCAGGAACTACTGCAGACTGGGGAAGAAGGCTGGCGTCCAGATCATCTGCTCAGACTGGAGGCCCACACCAGCCCGGACACAGCTCTCCTTTCCTTGGGAATGAGGCCAAAAAGCAGTCTGTCTTTACCCCTGCATGAAAGGCGGTTCTTCCAGGTCCAAGGATCTCTGCAGAAATTAGCTGCTTTCTGCGTGTCTCTGAGCTGGAGCACTGCTTTTAAAATGTTGTCTTGTTTAATTTGGTGTTTCAATTACTGAGCGCAATAGGCTGCTCACTGAGAGAGATGGGCAATTAAAAGGAATCTATTATGTGTTTTATAAAGTACCACTGGAAAGCAGTGAGGCTAGAAATCAGGACCTAAATACCAGAGCTGGAAAACAGAAAAGGAAAGGAAGGCAGGGCAAGGCAAGGCAAGGCAAGGGGTCTCCACTTTTTCATTTCCTTTTAATTTTCTTTTACTAGTCCTCACTAGAGACTGACCACTTCAGGGAGGCAAATGTTTTCGGTCTCTCCCTGGTTTTGAGCGTAATGCCTTCTGACCACACTAACATTACTGGAGATGCATCCGTGTATTGGTATTCAAAGATATCTCAGGGAAGAGCACATACCAGTCTCTGAAGGGCCTCATTTCAGACCAAAAGTAAATAGCCAGTGTCACACAAACCTGCACAGTGATCAAACACTGGAAAACATGACTGGATTTTTTAAAACTTAGTCAAGAAAGAAAATTAGACTTGTATAAATTGCCTTCTTTGTATGATTCTCTGAACTGGTGAGTTGAACCCAGATGACAGATTTTAAGCATTAACCAGTGAAAAGACAACTTTTAATTTTAGAAATCTGTCTTGAAAGTAGCGTTTCCTATTTAATGCTGAAGAATTGCACTTCAAAAATAGGTGATCGTTGCAGCCATGCCTCCATTCAAACACAGTAATAAACTAGTCTTTCTAGCCTTATTTGTTTTTTCTTTCTGTTATAATTTAACATTTTTGAAACCCTGTAGAAGCTTTTGCTACAGATAAAAAAAATCATCCTTAGCTCCTGCATTCTCATTGTAGCCTCATCATTATCAGACAGTAAAGCAATCATGCGTATGTATTTATTTTCTTGTAAATATTGATTTAAGTAAGAAAGGTCCAGGTCAACAAACATGCACTAGCAGTGTCCTGAAACCTGCACTCCATGTCCGAAATCGTTTCCCAGCTGGGAACAAGAATGAATTTGCAGCCCTACTCCAGCAGCAGCAAGGAGAAAACAAATTTGTCATTTATACTACAGTTACTATTACTATGTGTTGCCCCAGGTAATTATCTTTTCCTGTCTATGCATATACTATTTTAGGTATATACTTACAAAATCTAAGGCAAACATCGCTCAGATCTTTGACTTGTTGATGCTGCGTGGCTTTCAACTTCTTGAATGTTTAAGGGAAGAAGAATGAGTTTGTGGTTAAAGTACAAGTCTAGGAGTCAAGAGGTCTGGATTCTATTTCTGTGCTGTGCCACAGACTTCCTGTACGCCCTTGAACCACTCACGTGACCTCTTTGCATTTTTATACCCCATCTACTAAATGGGGAATAATAGTTGCTTCATACATGCTGCTGCTCTGAGGCTTAATTCATGCTTCTCTGAAAGTGTTTCAGGTTCCTCAGAAGAAAAGGACTTCAGAAATAAAGCCTCATCTCAGTTTTAATATTGTTTGAGCTGTCTAGCTTATATGTAACCTCACCCAAAGGGAATGGTATTTGTAAATGTCATCCTTATAATGAAAAATCTGTTCTCCTTTTTCTGTCCCCCATGCCTTCTTCACTTCCTCCTCTTCCAGCAAGCTGCTGCACTGTTAAATACCTCCTCACCCCCTGGGATACCCAGCTGGTCACTGACCTGGCTGTGGGGTTTGTTTTATGCGGAGATGTGCATGCACTTTATGTTGCAATGTTCTTTTCTCTGTCTATAAGCAGCCAGATGGATCTGCAGAAAGCCCAGAGCATGTCTGTGTTTGATTTAAACAGGCATTCAGAACAAGCTGAGCATTTCAGGGAAAGATTGGCCCTTACTTTTGTTTAAAACAAAGGGATTTCCAGACTCTGACATTTCTGAGGACTTGGGGCTTTTTAATAATCTCTTGAGGGTTTCTGGAGGTGCAGAGCTGAGATGCTATGCTGCTGTTTGACATGAGTGTTTCAGTTAATGAATGATTACTGAATGAACCACTACGGCATCAGCATTATACAAAAATTACACTGTTTTCGTGTGTGGATGAGACGAGAATGCTGTGTGGGAGCTGGATGTGTTGTCTAGGCTTGATAACTAACCAAAAGGTTTTATTATTCATATAACTGTTTAATTAGTGCTGTCTTTATGCTAAGGTCAGCTCAGGCAAAGTGTGACCTTGCCCCAAAATGGCAATATTGGCAGTATGAGGGAGGGGAAGGCCGTTGTACCAGGGCACAGTGCACCCCAATTACTCTGGACTACTTGTGCAGCCCAGAGGCCCCATAACAGTGAAGGAAATGCTGAAGTAGTCCCTATGTAATTGCGTGCTTGTTCCCCTTGAGCCCCAGTGTACATGGCTTCTGTTTCATCTGCACATGTCCTGTGGTCAGTGCTTTAAGAAGCCAGTCAGTTCCCTGAGCTGCGTGAGGCAACTTTTCACATTTGTAGGAGCCTCCTGCAAAATAAGAGAACAAATGCTGTGACACAGTGTATTTTGGGAGAGCAGCATTTCTGTAAATGCTTTGTGAAAGGGAGAATGTCAGGCAGAATGAGCGAGCATAAAGAAGAGGTAGGAGTTTGCCATGTGAGGAGAGGAGGAGCAAGTTGCTACCAGGAGGTGTAAGCACCAGTGCTGCAGAAGACTTGACACATTGCTTGAATGACCTGGAGGAGCCTTCACTGGGAATGAGAAAGGAAGAACAGAGAAGCAAGGTTTGAAACATTCAGAGCCATCAACTCCAAGAATTTGGCTGCAGAAGGGCGAGGACACAAGAAGCCAGGATTAAGGGAGGACACAAGCTTACTGGGGGGGGGTGCCGAGGTGTTACAAGCTCAGGGTCCCATTATCCCCTCTGTGACAAGCATCAGCTACCGCTGGTTTACATTGGGGTAGGCCAGTTACCGAGTGAGGAACCTTTACTTGCTGCCCATCTCCTCCTTTTCCCTGTTACTTAACAACGAGAGGGGGTGAGGCACTTGTATGGTGCCTGCTGTGGATATTAGCTGTCAGGGCTGCTGCCCTCTAATCACTCAGTGTTGTCAGGGAGTGCAGGGCTCCTTTATCAGTAACTTCAGGAAGTTGCATTAATCGATGGGGGTTTTATTGTAAGGCCAAATGGATAAATTCATGGTATTTGGCCTGCCATAAATTTTCTCACACGGAACGTTTTCAGTTTCTAGTCGGTGTTCTCCTGAGGGCTAAAACATGGAGCTCTCAAAATGACAGAGTCAGGAAGGCCTGGGAAAGCAGTGATATTGCAAAAACTGTGTGTCCCTCCTACACCTTCAGTACATTCTCCTCATTACCACAAACTGTCCCCAGGAACACTTGATCTGAATTAACTACTGCAATATTTTAAAGATCTCTTCAGGCCATTTCCTGCCCACCCCATGCTCCCTTACTTGGGCAGATATCCCAGTGGAGGTTCATGGCAGTTTTCCTTGAGATATCTGTTCTGATTTCCATTTCTACTTGCTTCTTTTTGTCCAGTGTTTTGCTCCTCTCCACTGACTATTCCTTATTCTCGCACTGCTGCTTAGTGCCTAGTGAGGAGAGGAAATGACTAGATGATACAAAAGGGAGGAGAAGAAAAAGAAACTGGACAGAAAGGAACAATAGGGGCCAGGAGTAATAGGAAAGACTGGAAACCTGATCAAAATTTGTTTCCTAATGCCTCTCAGCAACGCTGGACACAGTTAGCTGGGTGACTGTGCTATAACCGTAGTTCAGCTATCCAATTTTTGTTTCACGAAACACATCCCTTTTGCTTGTATATGTAATTGCCAGGCCAAAGCTAACTTAATTAAGTGCAATGGAAAAGACAATCTTTTGATTGCCTTTGGCAACTGCCCCTTTTATTATTCCAGATCTGAGAAGGGTTGGTATTTAAACAACACTAGTTAGGAATTAGATTTTTGTAGGTCTGAGCTACCTCTTTAGTGTCCTCTCTGAAGTCACCTGTGCCTTAGCATGTCAGTACCAGCTGACTGCATCAACTCAGTAAGTTAAGCAGTCACTCGAAAAGAAATGGCAGACAAAATGAAAATATAGTTCTTTCTTCTTGATGGTTAGAACCACCTGGAGAAACCTGCTTTCCTCATCGTAAGGACACATTGTACCATTTCAGCCAGGAAGCAGGTGAAAGTCACAGATGTAGGTATGCTTATTTCTTTTTCTGCGATGAATTTACATGTCCTTGTGTAGACATGAAAGTGGCTGTGCACATTTTTTTCTTATTTAAACACATCTAGCAGCCACTTGGTTTTATTTCCTGAGATGGGCTTTGGTTTATTTTCTTTTTCAATTTCAACATGACAAATTCCAGCCTAGCTTCTCATCACAAATATCATACTAATGTTTGTCCTACAAAGTAAGTGTTGCTTAAATATTTTTGGGATTTGGTCGCTTCACTTATGAATTTCTGTCTCCATGACAACCCATCTGTGCTTTGTAATACCTTTGGTGAACATGGCAGAACTGTTATTTGTTTCAAATTATATAACACTTAGCACTGGATATGCAAAGGGAAATGGAATCAAAATAAATTAAAAAAAAAAAAAAAGCTAATTTGCACCATTTTCTTTAAAGATTCAAAATGACCACATCCTTCACTGTATGGGAAACCTGTTCATCTTGAAAATGCATCATTTTTCTCACAATCCTCCTCTTCTGGACTTGTTCTTTGCCTCATCACCATATCTTGGTACAAACAGGCTGCAGAGTTTGGCCTTCAGTGTCAAATCCATGACGATTACTGTTCTGTGAAAGAAAGGTAACTTCACATTGAAAGTGCTACCCCAAGCATTACGTAATTTTTTTCCTCAGGCATCAAAATCAACTGCTCCCACACTGCAAAAAACAGAACTCTGTTCTTGCCCAGGATGATGGATGTTCATCTGCCGCATGATGGGAAGTATGTCAGCGTCACACGGTTTTTGTGAATCTTAAAAAAGATTCCATACTTCCATCGTTTGGAAATTTCAGTTATGTAAATAATTCTTGTAAATGGAATTTCAGTTCTCTGATATATAGCTGTGTTTGCTTTCTAATCAGAAAATACCACTTAAAATAATTTGGCTAGGTGTTTTGTACTCCATCCTCAGATATCCTCAGACATCCTAGATTTGTGCCTCTCCTTTTCTTCCAAACACTGTCCTGTGTCTGCCTCAATTTTCTAGTTTACATGTTCCTCATGTATGGAAGGAGCTAAACTGCATGTCAGTCCGCTGCCATTGTGCTCTTCTAGATGTCAGACTTCTGACAGTTGTGCTTTGCATGAGCTGTTTGTGTATAAAGCTCCTGGTGTACTTTTGAATAGTGGCTTGGTTTCTGGGTGCCCAAGTAGATGCATCAAAACCAGGCCTTACTTTCACAGAACGGTAAATGCCAGGGCCTTTTTAAATCAGACATACAAAGTGTTTTAAATTGGTTGTGCCAAATCACCAGTCCTTTCTGAGGGCTTTGCTATCTAATATCATAGTGCTTCCATACCTCTGAAGAGCAGCAATAGCAGGCAGACTCTTTGCTCTGCTCCTGTGCCACACAGGAACTTTCCCAGAGAAACGAGGAACCAGGAACTACATGGGGCCCTGGCATTTGATAAGATATCCCTATAGCAGTGTTGTTTGGTGTTAACAATATCATGTATCCTGGAAACTTTTCCCTTTTTCCCCCACTCTGTTTTGAAACTGAATGCACATTTAGAGCCTAAAAATTTTTGCTGAATCTGTAAAGCATAAACACAGTCCATGATAATGCCTTCCATTGTCTAAGCCATCCTTTTATTACTAATATAAAATGTTGTTGCATAAAACCCACTGAGATGCAGCCTCAGAAGTCTGCCATACACTTTTGATTCCTTCTGTCTTGATTTCTTAAGCCACTCAACTCTGCCCCCTATTCATCAAGCACTGTAGTGCTCTGTCATGACTGAACTCCTATAATTTATAGTGTTAATGACTCCAGGTGGTGTTACCTTGAATATAAAAGCAATCTAATTAGGCCACCTTCTGGTTGATTCTGATTCAGTCTTTGACTCAGAAGAGGCAGAGTAGATGAGTGAATGTAAGAGTGACTGTTGTAAAGAGCAGATGTTGCTGAACAGTTTTTCAAGTTCTGCTGCCTCCTTTCTCCTTTGTTTTTGTTGTTTCCTTGTTGTGCTGGGAACTTCTACGGAAAACCTTGGTGTAAGATGATACAGCACTTAGTACAAGCAGGATGATTATAAATGGCTCTTGCCTCACTTCAGGATCCTACAGATGTTGCTACATGAGATTTGGTTCTTCCTGATTCCATAATTTGATTTTAATGGCTAGATACCACTGGAGAATGCAAGTTCTGCAGACAATAGTGTCCTTTTACATTTAGAAACATCTGTTAGCTAAGGGCGCTTTTACAGCCTGAGCTCTAAACAAGCAGATCTGTAAACACCAGCATTTTATACCAACCTGGCAGACACCATTCTCGGGAGAAGCAAATTCTAATGTCTTTTTTCATTTGGTAGAGCTCTTTTCTTTCCCCTGTCTTTCATGTTGCTCTGTATTTCATCTACTACTTCTATGGATATGAAGTTTGAGAGCCTTTCTGAAGGGCTTAATGCAGCCTGGGGACCATATGTGTAATTCAAATAATGGTGCTTTGCTGTTCCGCTAAAGCACAGGGTAGAATTGGCACCACTCAGAGTAATATTTTGGACTGTCACTATTTGATCAAAGAACTTGGACTGGATCTGCTGGTGTTAATGCTTTTAGGATGGATGACTCCTTTGCTTTAGAAGAGGTTTCCAATAACCGAGGGCAACACTTAACATCTCTGAAATTTCTGTATTTACAGAGTAGTGAACTCTCCATGGTAGTGCACTTCAGACACCCTCCAGGAAAAGAAACAGGTTACAAAGCTCATTGGCACATCCCTCATTTTTCTCTTCTAATTTATGCTTCTTCCAGTTTGGTCTTGTTTCCATAGGTTTCTGTAGCTTTCTAGAGCACTCCGCTTTGGGAACAAGCCTGAACTCAAACCCAGCTAGCAAAGACAGTTTACTCATAGCCATGGGCTGAAAGGAATAAGTTTTAAAGATGTCTGAGTTCCTTGGGGGTGGAACCGCGGTACGCTCGTGTCAGCTAAGTACAATGTATACCTTAAGTGCTATACGATAAGCAGCCTTTATGACACAGCATATCACATGTACTACTAATACCTGCAGATTAAAACAGCTGCCAGGCAGCAAAACCATTGCGTGCAGAAAAATCAGGCAGAAGCTCAAATTTAGAGCATTAATTAATTCTCGATTAAGGAGCTGCAAATCTTAAGGCAACTTCGAATAATCTTACAGAAGTTTGAAAATTAAATTCAGATTGATTGTTCTTGACTCGTATTTAGGTTTGAGGATAACTGCTTATATTCCACACTTGAAAAGAAAACTTGCCTGTTTTTCCAATTATATCAGTCTAATAAAAGTCATTACCACTCCTTAAAAACACTGCCTTGCATACAGTGTAGTTAGGTCATAACAAAGCCACTACCATGTGTGCTTGGAGCACAGCCATTTAACACTTTATTCTTTGTATTCAGGGTATCTGGCTGCAAAACAGAACCAGTTACAGCTTTCAGAGGAAGTTAGTGAGTACTGGGGAAGGATCATTCTTTCCTGGTAAATTCAACCAGCTGCCCATTTAGTTTTCAAGTAAAACACCACCCTCAGTTTTCAGATTTCAGGCTTGTTTAGAATAAACAGCATAATTGGACGTACTAACTTTATTATTTATCTTTTTAACTGTTAGTTATTGTAAACTGACTGAACTGAAACTGAGGTTCCAAACAGAACTATATGTTCACTGGAGCTAATTCTGAAAGCCATATGTGAAAGATGGTACCAAGATTCAACAAATTTAACTTCCTTGCCAGCAGGCTCAGAATCGTTACTTAATATTGCCTGCTGTCTGTTCTGGGGAAAAATAAAAATAAAAAAATATCTTAGTGGGCAGTAGCTAGGTACACCCAGCAAGCAAAACACACTATGAGCTCTAGCAACGACAAAGTGCAGGAAAAAAAGAGATTGAGATTCTCCAGAAGACCTATCCTCTTTGCAATGCTTCATTTCCATTTATGTCACATAAGAACTTTTAAACAGAGCCTTCTGTGTGTTCCCACTACACATTGTTGTGCTTCTGACTCTCACTGTCATTTACTCCATGGACAGTTCCCAAAGTATCAATATGCAGTGTTTCTTCCTTGCTTCTCAGCAGATGAAATTGATCTGCTCCCACCCGACTTCCTGAGACAAAAGTTATTTCATCCATGGCTGTCATACATTTCCCAGATAATGTTTAAATGCAGTCCCACCAGTCATGACTTTCATAAACTTGATTTATTGTCTGGTTTATTGACCTCACTTTGCAAGGCTTTGCCTCCTTTCATAACAGCTGTGAACACATTGCCATAACAGGAATTTGCATTCTGTACACCAGCAATTTGCCCTTGCGTGTTCTGAAGTCTCCAGGGAGACCCCAGTGGTGTTAATTTTTAATTCCTGGGAGCCTACCCCATGTTCAAGACACTCTGGGCATCTTAATAAAAATATAACTATGGAATTAATTTAGGGCAACTGAGCAATGTTCACTAAACCACCAGGAGTACAAAGGATATTTTCCAAACGTGTCATTTATTGAGAGTAATAACCTTGGTCTCTAAATGAGAGGGAATTTAAAATCAACGTGAATTTATTTGTGGGCATTCAGGGCATGCATGGTGTCACCTTGGATTAGTTTGCCTGTGCCAGTCTAAACCTTCATACTCTCCTGTGTCAAAAGGTGTCTATTCCGTGTGGCCATTGGCACAGTGAGAGACTGGGATCTCTGCAGCTGAGCAGCCACTCAAGAGCTGGTTGGATCAATAAATCTATTTTGTAACCTCCCCCTGTGTATGTGGAAATGGCAGTAGGAGCCTCCTGCATATGCACGGCTATAGAGAGCTGGCAGCTGGGGAATCGAGGGAAACAGGATTGCAGCGGGCCAGAGGAAATGACTAAGAACTGTAGCAGAGGTGAGATCACACTAGTCCACAGGCAGAAACACAGAGAGGCAAATACAAAGGTGTAGAGGATGTGGGAAGAGGGGAATTTCACGGGATGTACAGAAGCAGCAGGCAGATGCTTAAGGCTTAAACAGCTTTTATATTGAAAAGCACTTCTGTTTATTGAAAGTTGTAGGCAAAGCTGAGGCAAAGAGTCAAAGTACATTGTCAAAGAAAAAAATAGACTGGAAGTAGTCAGTTGTGGTGCCAAGAGATAGTGCAATTAAGTAGCTTCTGTGCAGAAAAGGAGGATTCGAACTGGAGATCAGGGACAAAATCCTACCTCCAGCAGTGTCCCTAGGAAACATCTCCCTTTTGGAAGGAAGGCCTTGATTTTTTTCTACTTGACCAAAATTAATCAAAAGAAGGAAGAAGACAGATTTTAGTATTCTGTGGGAATCAACAGGAAGAGGCTTGCAAACAGAGAAAGGTTTAGAGCCAGGCACAGTGGAAGACAGGTTAAATGGCACGGGGCAGAGCAAGGGGCAGACACAACCTAGACAGCAGCCTCACAAACTGCAGTTTCCTGCCTTGTGCTCACTCCCTTCCCCAGTGCTCTGAAAAGCCTTTCAGCAGAAGTTTCCAAACTTCTTTTCGCTTGCTTCTTTATCAGCATTTGATAAGTCGGCTTGTTGGCACTCCTGAGCTGAGGAGTGTTGGGGTGAAGTGCCTCTTCCTATGTGCTAGAGGTTGTAGCCTTCCTCTACTGTGAATTTAGCAGATGAGCTTTCACAGGTCAATTATAAGACATATCTCGGAGCCGCTTTTTCTTATCCAGGCTCTTAGCCTTGCCCCGCTGTCCTGTCTTGTGTGCAATGTAGTGGGACTGCTTGTGCAGAGTGGGATGTCCCCAGGTTTGGTTTGTGGAATAATACATCCCAGGATGATAAGATTTGACTGGGTCATGGCAAGAGGTTTGTGGTTGAAAAAAATAATCTTAAATTATTCATACTCTGTCAGGGAAAAAAAAAGCCATATAATGTTGGATTAAGCACTTTTTATTATCAGGTTGTATAAGTAAGCTATTAAACTGCATACGATTCTTTCAAGTCCTGGTTTTATAGATCAATTTTACAAAGCATTTTGTGTTCGTGCTGAACATAAACAGCCTCTCATATCTCCACCTACTGCACCAAGCATTCTCCTGATTAATTCATGAAGTCTATATTATTCAAGAGGAACCAGGGAGAAGAAATACATTTTTAAGCCCTCTACTAGCCGTGGCAGAGCAGACTATCTGTGTTCAAGTCAGGAAAGCAGATTCCTTGACAGTTTCCCTTCAACACAAAGCCCGTTGTTCTTGCATTAGCGTCACGCCTGTCTGTCGGTAGCCCACAGTACTTCTGCAGCTACGCGGTGGACGTGTTGCTGGCTCTCAGAGGTTATCAGCATCAGTGCTAGTACTCGAAATGGAGGAACCATCAGGACAGAATCAGCCTCACTTGAAGCTTCATCCACAACTAGATGAAATCCCGGACCGTGGCTCTTCCCAGCTGGGGGATGCTGGCACTGGATGGGACGCTGGATTCCCAAGAGCCAGCTGAGCACTGTGCAGAGGCAAATTCTGCAGAAGCAGAAACTTCCCCCAGGAGCAAGGACAGCTGCTTCACAGTTACTTTGCGACCAAACATAACACCGTCTCAGACAGGTACTCTCTTATTCAGGGATTCCTTCCAGGGCCCGGAGCAAGGGGTGCTCAATGTGTAGCACATTGTTTCACTGTCACAAAGCAGACTCTCGCAGGCATGCAACAGAGCCAGAACAGTAATCCCAGTATTTCTGACTGACCCACTGAAGGGAAGTACCAGCAGAAACGAGGGGAAAGCCCAGTCTCCTGAGGCTTTGCAGGCTCCAAATTGCTGGCTGGCTCACAAAAGGCTGAGTATTGCGCTCAGCCAAGCAGTCATTGAAATTTCTTTACTTATTAGATGACAGGTCTCAGAAAACTTCCGTCTGAAGAAGAAGAAGAAGGAAAAACTGTCCCCCAAACAGATTTTTGTGTGCGCCTCGTTCTGTCTGTTTTTCTGTTAGGCTGTATAGGTATTGCTGCAGCAGGGCATGAGGGTGAGCAACCTTGCTTTAGGAAGCATCTGGGGAACAAAGTTTCTGTGTATTTCTGTTATCTGTAGCCTGGCAGGAATGAGGGGGAGGCAAGGAAAGGTTGGTTCAAGGTGCTAGCTGTTGTCTCCTTGCCAACATATAGATTTCTGTAATGAACGAGGTCTCTATCCTCTTGCGTTGGTGATGAGATAGGCTTACTGAGTGTTTTCAGAGCTCAGCTTAAAGCAGATGTCGTTCTGCTAAATCAAGGAGGCATTTAAAAAGAAATGGCAGGATGGTGTTATTATTGGTATTGTTGTTCTTTCTGTGCGAGAGCCTCCAGGTACTCATAATTCTCCCTGGGGTTCTAAACGCTCAATTCCTTCAGAAAAAAATCTGACAAATAAAGGTTAGGTATGCTCAACCCATCATTTTTGGCAATGTCTCTTTAACTCAGGTGTCAGCTGCAGGGGTTTTTGCCACTGTTTCTTCTGTTGTTTTCTTAAAATCCCACTAGATACCATAGCAACAGCTGGATCACATGCTCCTCTGGTGTGCTACCTATAAGCAGATGTGAACAACGCTGGCTAATAAAGTCGCAGCAAGTGTTGGACAGGGAAAACTCTGAATTCAGCCTCCGTGTTTTTTTGGAATAACTCTCAGCTAAGGCTTTCCATCATTTCTTATGACATAGGTAAATCCAGATCTGCAGGCAAAACAGATTCAGCTTACTTCCTTGCTTAATAAAAAGGCTGTCTAGGTAGTTGATGTTTTACAGTCATTTTCTCCCCATCTTATGTCAGCATTTCTTGGAAGCCTGAGGCTGAAATGCGTTTCCGTATTCAAATGTGTTTGCAGCACCTGAACGAATACCATCTCTGCTTTATTGACGGGTTAGCCCTGCTGTCAAACTGATTACAGCCTTTGGTATTTTTTTTTAAACTTTATCCCAAAGTAGGAATTCAAAAACATTCATAGTTAAATTTCATGCACCATATTAAATTGTGTTCTAATTATTTTCCAAGCATGTGGCAAGCATTTAAAGTGATGCATGTCAGTTTGGCCTAGTAATTACGCCACTGTTTTTTAAATTGGAGAACAAAGTTTTTCACATGCCAAGTGCACGTTTAATAATGCCATCGCTTAGTGGAAGTGTGCATAATCCTTTTCCTTGACTAATGCAGAAAATCTATGTAGAGCCTTATTTATATTCATATTTAGGCAAGCAAAAAAAATGGTAATTCTCTCTTTTAATCTGATTTCTGCTTCCAAGAACATCCCATAAGTTCCTACCATATAAGACTAAACCATATGCAGTCTCAGCTGTGTCATATGCCCTAGCTTCAAAGATGACTTGCAATGCATAGGATCTGCAGCTCTGGTAGACATTATGTAATCAATCTGTACATTAATTCCCAGTTCTTAAAAGGGCAAATAAATTATAGCACCATACAGCATGACGGAAGGACTGGAAACCAAAAGAGAGAAACAGAATATGTTTTTTTCCCCCTATGCAACTGGATAGAGGTTTAGTAAGAAATCAATGCTAATGCTTCTGTTGAAAATCCAGAGTAGATTCTCTGATTTGTGATATCTGAAGTGGCTCTGAAATTGCAGATACCTGTGGACTTTTGAGACTAATACTTGTTTATAGCGTCTGCATCAATTTAGATGCAATAACTTAAGGGATCTAATTATTTTCCTTGTGTTTACGAAGTCTCTTTTCATTATGCACCATCAAGTTAGAAGTCCAGGGAGGAAATTTTAAGTACTAATGTCTGCTGCTGATTTCAGGTCTCATTTCTTTCTGAGGACTAATGAATGCGTGTGCGTATTCCTCACAAAGGGTCTGCTTCTGCTGCCCTCTCAGTAATGCTACAAGGCATTTTTGGAAGTGCTCACTGGTAGGATCAGGGTAAGGGAAGCAGTCTCCAGTCACGTAAAATGCCAGCCCTACTCCAAAGCCTGAGACCATCACCTAGCAAGCTGCCTGTCAGGCGCTTTCACGCATGGCTTCCACAGGTCTGCAGCAGGCTCTGATCGGTGTAAGGCACTTGTGCTTGAACAGGGGGCACGAAGGGCAGAGGAATATTAATTGTATCGGAACTGTTTGCTTGGTGGGGCAGACACAGGTCTGGATGGACTGTCTGGCAGCTGTAGGGGTCAGTGCACTGGCCAAGTGTCTCCTGCAGAAGTCCCTGGGAGAAGGGTTCACAATCAGAAGGGAACATCCTGGCAGGCGAGGAGAAGATGCCGAGAGCACAGAGGATCCAGATGCTCGGAGCAGATTGGGTGTGCGGCCCATCTCTTCCCAGACTGCCGTCTCTGCCACTGGCAGCCATGTGATGCCTCAGGAGCAGAGGGGCTGGCTGGCCATGCGGGCTGGCCTCAGGGCTGGGTGGGCCAGGGGTGCTCGTCCTGCTGCTGCCCCGTCTGCCAACAGCCTGTGGGGAGACACAAGTCTGCGGATCTCAGGCTGGCAGTTCAGCGCTTCTCACGGGAACTGGAGACGAGGCTGAAACCATGACAGTGGGCTGTGAAAAACTAGACCTATTTGGTATAGGGAGATGAGCTGTTTTGTGCAGGCCGCAGCGGCTGTTTGCCCCTGCTCTGCCACTGGGGACATGTTTTCCACTGCCAAACCGTCCAGCTGCAGGAAGGATGCAGGCCTGAAAATTGATATTGCACTTAAATGATTGCAGTCTCATCACCTTCAGCCTGATCGCAGCTGACTTGAGTAAAAACAAGTCTAGAAACCTAGTTCTGCCTAAACAGCCAGGCTGGTTAAACCAGGCTAAATTAGAAATTAGCAGGTGTTGCTCTGGGGATGGTTTTATAAGCCATGAGTGAAGGAAATAGGCAAGTAATCAGCAGCAGCTCCTAGGAAGATGATATACATAAATAGACAGATTTAAAGTCATAAATAACAATCATGCTTGAAAATGTAAACAAATCTCTTTATTGTTTTATTTGCAATCATTGTAAACAAGCATTTTTGCTTGTTCAGAGCTCCCAGGCAGACCATGTATATTATGTTTGTGGAAGGACAAAATTATTCTTAAAGCATAACCGTAATCACAAAGAGATTGTTTCATCTCAGATTTGTTTACTGACCTCTTACCACCAGAAAATGCTTTTTTATTGCAGTCTGTGGCAAGAGAAGTTCCAGAGAACTGTAACGTGTGCAATTAACAGCGAGTCAGTATCACAGCTAGTACAAAGCGGAGTTCTGCAACTCGGAAATATACTTATTGACATCAGCTGAGTGTCTGGCCCCAGGAATGTAAAATAAGATCTGCCCTGCAGAATGAGGCTACTGTTACCGAGGATCCCATGACTAGCCTTTGTATGGTGAGAAAACGCAGAGTTAATAGGATTTTGTTATTAGTGGATTCGGTCTGATACTGAACTTTATTCCAGAGCAGCCTGGCAGATGCTCAGCATCTACGAAATCAAAACTGTAGGAGCATTTCTTTCTTACTTCTTGCTAGCGTTTTCCTGGGCATGCTGCTGTGCCTGGGCACGGAGCTCTGAGCTGCTCCCCCCAGAGGGTGCCCTGGGGTTGAGCCGCCAGCGCCTCCTGCACACCGCGCTGCACCCCCGGATTTCTTGACGAGAACTTAAAATAGAAATACTCTGACCTATTTTTTTTAAGCTATTCCTGTCTTGATATTCCCGTACAGAACAAAGCAGCGTGCCACTCTTCACAGCAGCCCCGTTCTCAAAGATTTAGGGCTGGATTCAGCCCAGCAGCCCTGCTCTAGGGAATACCCACCCGGCCACACTGACAGCAGGAGTCATTTGAGAATGGCTCGGAGCAACCCTTTTCCAGCCTTGAACAGCACAACAACTCAAATAACGGTCGCTGCCTGCTTTGCTCTTTTCACGCTCTTCCCTAGCTTGGCACCGCAATAATAAAAAGCCTCTTTAGAAGATAATGCACACCCTGTGTCACTCACCCTTCCTGTAATTTACAGGAGCTGAGGACACTGCTAAGGTCCAAGAATAACAGGCATTTCTGCTGCATTCGAAGATACCTTGGCAAAGTCTGCTGATAGATTAGAAGAAAAAGTAAACAGTTTAATGCAATCCCCAGGCAGCATCGCCCACGCCTGGCTTTGAATGCAGATGAGGCCAATCTTGAAGTCAGCTTTCCCTGTGCAGCCGCTGCTGCCTCTGTGCCTTGGGGCAGCGGAGCTGAGTAGGGAAACCCTGCGGGCGGCTGAGCCCTGCCCTGGCTGCAGGGAGGTCACTGCTCAGCTGGGCAGGAGCCCATCCCCTCCCGGGAGAGCCCCCCATGCTGGCTGTGGGGCCCCTGGCTCTCTCCCAGGACACCCCACTGCAGGCTGGCTGCAGCGCCCAGCCGGGCAGAGCATCTCTTGCGTTTGACAGAGCCCCTGTTCTCGCTCCCCCTCTGCTCTCGCTCCTACCAGCTGCTGCATCCCCTCACACAGTGCTCTCTTTGTGCCTCCGCGGCAAGGACAAGCCTCTCCTGCTGCCTTCTCCTCCTCCTCTCACTAGTGGTGGAACATCCACCAGCCCACACTGCAACATGCGTCGTGACAAGATGGGAGCATTTCTGCTGACTGAACTTCTTTACCTCCATCTGGGGCGTTTTGAGATTCATGGGAGGAAAGCTGCCTTTTCCTGATACTTACTCTGATGATGTGACAACCTGGACTGTCATCACAGGGCAGATGGTTTCTGCAGCAGCTGGGGAAAAATAATCAGTGCAAGATTCAGTGCAAGCAATCCTGCACTGTCTGTTCCTCAGCAACAGAGGCCTTGGACTTTGGCTGCCTGAGCAGCAACGTGAAAGAGCGGTGTAGTCCGAGGGATCTATTGCACTAACCTGAATTTAGCGTGCGGCACGTTTGGTCATTCAGCTCGTTCATAACACCGGTCCTCGACCTCACTTGCTTCTCAGTTAATGCCTTGTGCTCCTCCTCGGTATCAGCATGTGTGAAAGAGAGGCCTTCTGGAAGGGGAAGCAGGTTATCAATCTGCTGTGCAGACTGCAGTATCTGGACTCAGAGAGGCAGCTTGCCAGAGTGAATTTTGTTTTGCTCCTCATAGGTTACAGCTGTTCCTGAGCAGACTTTTCCATCCTTTTCTTATTTGTGTAGCCGACTGCAAACCTTTTAGGCTACCTCAAATGGCAGTCTGGTGGAACACGAAATTGTTCCCACCAAGAGGTCTGTCACTTGGCAGATAAATAACATCATTGCTAAAGTATTAAAAGAAATAATAAATCTTCTGCCCTCTGTGTCTTACAGCTATCCTGGGCCTGTGGAGCTCACAGCTGTTTTTCAGGAGGCAGACAGATTTATGCAGAGAACTAATGTGCATGTAAATCTTCTCCCCATAGATGTTGCCACCTCCTGCGTTGAATCTTGGCCTTGGTAAGAGCTGTCACAACATCCAAAACTTTTTAGCATTGATTGAAGAGACTATCCACTGTGAAGCCACTAGTCTGGTGGGTCTCTGAATTGGGGAAGGAATAAAATCTAAATCAGAGATAGCATTACAGTCGGTAACGCATTCACACAGATCAGATTCAGAAACATTATGCTGAAAATCTGCAGACTGTTCCTTTCTCTATGAAATTCCTGTTAGATATACTGACAGAAGAGAACACTTCTGTATGTGTGTCAGATCTTCCAAACCAGGGGCCTTATAATTTTGCCAGACTCTCATCTCACTCATTTGAGTATTGTCCCATCTTGAGAAGAAACATAAATCTGATGTTGCCAATCTCCAGATGAAGATCATGGAAGTCTAGGACTGCTCACTGACTCTTTTCCTGGGTGCTCAGAAAGGATGACAATAAGTGAGAGAAGTAGTGCAATGCAGCTGCAATTTCTTTGACTCCAGCCATGCAGAAGCTGTCCATCCGTAGAAGGGCACCATTCCTCCTTTGACATGCCAATTCAGGGGATGAAGTTTCTTTCAGTTCAGCAGGACCTGTTGCCTAACTATCTATTTTGCCAGAGGGGTTCATTCGGTGATGAAAGAAACCAAGTGTAGCGCTCGCTCAGACTAAGACCTTGAATGCAAGCTTCATTTCAAGAAAGGGTCAAATGCTTGATCTTGTGAGACATCGCCATAAGCAGCCTACTTTCCAGTATCAGCACATTGCATGAATGGCAAAAAACTGCATCTGGCTCACCAGCCCGTAGCACTGCCAAATCAGAAACCATGCCCAGCCTTAAATCCACCACAAATAAGTCTGGATCTGAGACCATACAGTATTTATACCCTTTCTCAAACACCAAAGCAAGAGAGTGGTTCTGCACTACAGAAACAATGCAGTATGACCTGCATACTGAAAAGCAGCCATCAGCATTTGCATGCTGATTTAAACATGGCAAGGCACAGAAGCTGGTAACTAAAATTAAAAAAAAAAAAGATGCAAAGTGCGAAGGGCACAGAAGAGTCCTGTTCAGATTCCCGCTCATATTGCACCAAACAAAGAGAAGGAGGAGAGATGCCTTTTGTCTTTTTTTTTTTTTCCTAACATGGTATTATACAGAAAAAACTAATCCCTTTCATTTAGCAAATCCATTTTGTTTCTTGGAGGGTTAAATCCTGCTTGCCTCAAACAAATGAGTAATCCAATTGGCTTCAATGTGACAACTCCCAAAAGGCAAACAGGATTCAACTCCAGAATGTAGTACACAGATTTTGTGAATGAGCTATTTGAAATGCTGGATACTTTGTGTGCTAGCTTTGGTGCTGCCCTATAAACCCGTCATGACTGTGTCAGCCAGTTTTTCTTGTGCTGAAGGTTTAGAGGGCTTCCTATGGCTCTAAATTTAACCTAGGGCCTCTCACTACTAATCATAAATTTGGCCACATTGGTTTTGTAAGATGGAGAGAAAAGGGAGGAGAGGAAAACACTCTTTCTGAAAATAGTAGTTAGGGCCAATTTACTTTTTACTGGATGCTTTTATTTCCTGAGAACCACGTAATCTCCTAGGACACTTGCAAAACTGTAAGCTCAGTATCCCTAATGCAAGTGAGTGAGAGGAATCAAGACACATTATATAAACTTTCCCAGTTTCCTGGCACCAGGGGCTTTCTCATCTCCTGCTTGACTAAAGCTCTATGTTCTTACTGAGCCTTCTCACAAGAAATCAGACATTTGAGCTTGCAGTTTGTTTCACATTTGCTACTGACAGTGCAGGCTGTTTTCAGAGTAGCCTGAATTTCTTTTCTTTGACACCTCTGATTACTTCACAGAAGATGCTTAATTAGACACCTCCCAGCACCCACCTACAACACTTACACCACAACAGGAGGGAGCTTCCTTGACAAAAATGTTCACACTGGCAGGAAACCAGATCAAGAAGGTAGTCAAAAGTCCATATGGATGAAACCCATCCAAGGAAAATAACTTCAGTGATCTAACTTTGAGAGCTGAAAGAATGTGGAAAATCACCCACTGGCTGTTTCAAAACACTCAGATGCGTAGAGTCCAAATGGCAAGAAAGAGAGAAGAGAAAATTGGAACAAAAAATGTGCCAAACACATTGTATGTTGATTTAACTATGCCCAAAGTCAAACTTAGTGCCATCAAACAGAACCCAGATTTCTTTAGGTTCTCTATACTTGCCATGATTGCTCAACCTGCAGTCTCCCACTGCCCCATATCCTTTAACAGGTAGCAAGGCATAAGCAACTTGCATTTTTAGGAGAGTATTTGCATCCTCTTTTTTGCAAAAGTAAAGCCTACAGAAGGAGAGGGGGAGTGGAGAAGGTTGTTACATAAGGAACAAGGATAGGGAGTTCTGATGAAAGCTCCAACCCTGGGCTGCAGAATAAATAATCAAAAAAAATGAAGATGCAGGCGCTTACACCAGGACTGAATATGGCACAAGCTTTTGTTTCCTGAACACTTCTTCCCTAGTAATACAGATAATGCCATAGGACTCATCTGTGCTACAGTAATCAAGCTATTTAACACCACCACATGCAGTACATCTCACCGGGAGGGAGTGCATTGGAAACTGGCCTAGTAATTTTTAATGTGTGCTGCTCATTACTAAATGCAAGCATCATGTTTTAAAGAAAAGCCTTTGTGTTTAGAATGGGCCCCAAAGCAAAATGCTGGATGTGAACACCTCCGGTATGCCACGCTGGGTTTTATTTAGGGTCACTTTAGAGCATATAGGACTCTCTGGCAGTGCCTCTCCCATGCCGAAAGGGTGAGAGCAACTGCAGCCCTCAGGCAGGAGGGGGGGCTGTAGCTAATCTTGTGCCTACCCTGGGCAGAATAAAATGCTTGAAATTCAGGGCAAATTTAGAGGATAGGCCATTCTTTCCAGAGAAATTTCACAGGCAAGACCATATAATCCATGACTATTTAAAGAAGAAAATTGTGGAATACCTTCTTAAATGTCTTACAGGAACTTTGGTTTCAATAATACTGTAGCTTTTATTTTGATAAACATGAAACAGATTCCCAAGCCTTGAAAGAGCAAATATCATTGCAAAAGGAGACAGAAATCACCCATGAGGTAATGTGCTTTTTTGCCCAGCTCAGATGAGATAGCTCCCTGGAGTCTATTTTCCTAGGATTTTTTTCTCCTGTCTAGTCAAATGGCCTAATTAATAGATCTCAGTAGGGAAAAAAAATAAAAAATAAATAAATGCAAAATTAAAATAATCCTAAGATCATGGTGTGATCTGAAGTGCTTTCCAGTTTCACTGTGTGAAGCGTGCCTCCCAGCAGAGCGTGGGAAGCCCGAAGAGCCGGGCTCGTGCCAGGGCTGCACCGAGCGGCTGCCTCCTGGTGTCTGCCAGGGCTGGGGGCTGGCTCTGCTGCCTGGCACCGAGGGCATTGCCAAGCCACCTTCTGGGAAAGTGCTGCCTCAAATCCTACTGGAAGGTCATTGGAACTGTGTCTTCCAAATCCCCTAGTTTAGCTCTACAAATCTTTTTCCTTAATCTTACAAAAACATTTAAAGTCTTCGACTTAAAGGTCATAAAAAACAAAACGGTGCTCAGCCTCCCTCAGCTGAAATCCTATTGACGTAAATGGGAGTGAGGAACCATGCTGAAGGTGATTTAAAGGGGCAGGGAGCGAGGCGGGATTTTTACAGTTGCAGCCAAGGCTGTCCTAAGGTTAAAAGCTTTTGCTGTCAGAGCTTGCGGTGCCATGTAGGAGAAGTGGGACAGGGATGTAACCATGAACCCAGCTGGCCAGCCAATTGGTTGCACTGACAGAAGTTTCAGTCCAGCAGAAAACTATTGATTTATTTATTTCTCTATTGAAAAATAGAAGCAAATGTTTCAGCAAAAACTTCCCTCTTTTCAACAAACACAAGCCTAGAAGTGTGTATTTTTCCAATGTCAACTGCCAGTAAATGCCATAAACACCTCCCAGAACAAATGCATCTAGAGGAACAAACCCCAGGCTTTTTGTTGGAAGATACCCTGAGTTCAGCTAAGATGTCTGAGCGCATTTGGTGGGCAGTGCTGCTGCTGGAGTCATAATCCTTTCCAGATAACTCTTTGAGGAAAAAACGCTTAGCCTCGTTTGACCTGTGTTTACTCAGGGTGGCTCTTCCACTTCAGCAGCCTGAACCACATAGAGGACCTTGTGTTTGCAGTGGGTTTGATGGATTTTCTGGGAAACAAATGTGCCTGATTCTGATGGAGGGTTGATGTATTTTGCTTCTCTGCAAGTTGACTTGCAGTTCGTTAAACCGAGCTGCAGTTGCTGAAGCCCGTTGTGCCAAAATAACAAAATGCAGCCCTGATTTCCTTTCTTCTGGGTCAAGGCTTGAAAGAGAGTGACGTTCTCAGCCCCGAGAGCAGCTGGGGTCGCTGGCTCTCAGAGAATTAGGCTTTCTGTCTCCTGTGGAAAGTCTTTGGTCTGTTGTGGCTGTTGCTTTGATTTTCTAGTGATGTGTATTTTTATACATGACTGTAAAAACAAACACGGTTTACCCGACTGCCACACAGATCCATTGCTATCCCTTGTCAACAGCGTAAAGCCAGTGTTGCACTCAAGGCCAGGAGTGACTCATTTTTTACAACTGTGGTCTTCTGGGAGCATTGCGATGGCTCCAGCAGAATGGGCTTAATTCAGAAGTATTTCCTGCATCACCATCAGTGTCTTATTTTTCCTGGGTCCTCATTTCCTTTCCTTCTCCAGTGGTTTGGGTGTTCTGTATTTGGCCAGTTCACTGAAGCACGCATGGAAAACTGAAATAAGAACTCATACAAAAGCTTTTCCCCTGAATTTCTGCCTTCATAGTAGAACCCCCTGTAATTTGACTGCCTTGTTACTCCTCCTCATCCCTGCTGAATACAGCTGTGTAAGACTTTAGCAGTGCATATTGCATTTTTAATTCCCTGTGTGCCTCTCCCTCAAACAAGAAGCAGATGACATCTGCTGCCGGGGTGACTCAGCATGCGAAGAGCTGCAATCGCAACCCAGCGGCCTCTGCTAACTAACCTGACCCATTTACTTCGAAAGTCAGTCAAATCTAGATGCCAGATACCAGATTAAGGTGTGGGTGGGGATTGGAATGAGCCTAGGAAAGGCGAGGGAAGGGGCCAGTGATGTCCCCGAGCTAAACAGGCAAGCACCAGAACAGGAAGCAACGTGGTGGCGGGGCTCGAACCCCTGCCCTGCAGCCCTGGGCTGGGTGCGTGATGGTTTGTAGCCAGCCGAACAAAAACACCAGCCTCGGGTCTTACTGCAGGGGAGAGAGGGAAGTGCAGGGGCAGACTGGGGGGAGCCTGTATCAACATGCCTTCTGCTGCAGGAAGTACAAGAAGAGGTGAAATGACTGGTTTCACAGGTGGCTCAGGCAACGGGTGCCCTGCAGGCAGTAGAAGCTCTCAGAAAGCAGTCGCTTGCTTTATCTTCAGCGGTATTTTGGGAGGGAGAACAGAGGACACTATCCTGCACAGGCTTTGGCATATGAACAGAAGATGTTAGGTAGCCAGCAGTTAACCCACTGAAAAGGTGGATTCACTGCCTTCGTAACAGCAGATTTTCACTTCTCAGTGGAAGAGGCCTTTGAAGGGGTAAGAGGTTAGCAGCCTTGTACTTCTCAGTCTGCCTGACCAAGTGTAATTTTCCAGCAGCACTCATCAGTGTCCAAACATGTTTTTCATAGGGATGTAAATTTTTCACGAGGTCATGTTTGGTGGCTGAGCCTCAAAAAGGCCTTCTTTAATGTGTTAAGATGTCACTGATTTTGGTATCTTCACTGAGAGTTGCTGGTTATTTAAAATCCTATATGGGGAGCTGGGCTTAGCTTTCTTCATGTGTCTGACAGCACTGTAATGTGCTTGTCACATTTTC
This sequence comes from Cygnus atratus, assembly GCF_013377495.2. Taxonomy (NCBI): domain Eukaryota; kingdom Metazoa; phylum Chordata; class Aves; order Anseriformes; family Anatidae; genus Cygnus; species Cygnus atratus. The sequence continues at coordinate 14,365,586 of NC_066367.1, forward strand.
CATCAGAGTGGGAAGAGCTTTCCGTGGATCTTTAAGCTAATCCCCTCCCTGCAAAAAAGTTTCCTTATTCAGAGATGAGGAAACTAAAACAAGAAATGATTCAGTGGTTTTCCCAAGTTCACACAATGATTTGGAACCAAGGTCATGTCTCTGATGGAGGAAGGCAGGTTTTGTGGGTGACGCTAGTGGCAGGAGTCCTTAGGTCTGAGTCTTTACCCTGTCTGTGACCTAGAAGGAGTTATGTTACAGCTACGTGCTTCCATGTGCCCATCTTTTTGTTTAAAGTGATCAGGATGAGTTCTAAATTTACAGTGATGGTGTTAGCAGGAATGAAATGTTGAGGTGAAATGCCTGGTTGTTCCTGGAGGGGCAAAAGTATAAAGAGTGCACAGGTTCTGTTCTTCAGTCAAAAGGCTCTTTTCTCCTCTGGTAACGTGACTGCAGTTTCAGGGGTCATTTTTTTAAGGAGCAAAAGGTCCTAGATGATTTTTCCCTGAGATCATTTTCGGAGCTGTCTGCGAGTCCCGGTGGCTTTGGCTGTACAGCGTTGCAATGCGCAAGTGAGAAGACGCGGAGGCAGCTGGCATTCATTCCAGAAATACATGGGCACTGGGCTTTGCCAGGGCCACGCCTGGGAATGTCTCAACTCTTCCGCTGCAGGGATGCAGAAACACAGACTGTTTCTTCCACAGAGCAGGTTAGTTCAATCTGGCAAACTCACCTAACTCTCTTCTTGGAAAACAGTTGTTTTGCACTTTAAAGGTCCTTACCCTCCAAAGGACTCAGAGCCTTTGTACAGGCTCAGTCTGAGAATGCTCTGGAAAAGGTGGGGTGTTGGTCACGATGTATGTGACAAAACGTCACCCCAAAGAGGGTTTTAATTTCAAAATGCCACATCACCCGCATTATGAAATGATATAAAAAGCTACAGCTGCTCTGCTAATAGTTCTCCACATGTCCTAAAATGAAACACTTTATGAACTTGCTATCTTTCTGAGACATCCTTATCATTATCTCGTAGCAGCCTCAAGCTAGTTACATTATCATAACAATAAACCAAGTGTCCATCTTGCTGTCTCATCCACAGAGATATCCTTTATGAACACTAGCAGCCTCTCTGAAGTCAACTGAGCCACTTGCATGCATAAGAATGTTTGTTTGCAGTGAAATTTCGAGGGTCAGGCCCAGCCTTCATTCTCTATATTTCATAGAGATACACATTCAACCATGTTCCAGTCCTTACCTAGAAAGCATCTGCCCCTCTCATTACATGGGGAGGAGGGAAGAAAAGAGCAAACAACAACATGCAGGCACTGCGAAGACAAGAAACAATGCTATCTTCAGAGAAACACATACAGCCCGCTGCCCATAAGAAGCTGCATGAAAAGACTCAAGCAGCACAGGGGGAAAAATAACACAGAGAAGGCCAGCTATGTCTTGAGGCACAGTTTCGGTCGTCATGTCTGCTGTAGTGTGGAAAATACACCTTATTTTTGTTAGTCATGCTGAGGACGAAGTGAAGCTGAGCTGCCAGCTGGTGCCTTTGGATCCTGAGTGCATTCTCCCTGTGTAACGTGTAACGAACGCATTAAGCAGCTCTACTCGAATGGTGCAGCCCTTCAAAGCGTACAAGGTGAGTACCCTGTCATTTTATTGCCTGCTCCAATGTGGCTCTGATGTCTGAGCCTGTGTCACCAGGGACCGGATGGGATGTTAGCTACCGCCCAGCCTTTCCAAGCAGTACATAAGGATGACTGAGGAAAAGAAGTGTGTCATAGCTCTAGGCTGCCCCTCAGTTCATTGAAACTTGAGACCTTTAAGGAATAGTGGAGTGAAAATACAAGCCGTGTTAGTTCAGCAGTACACCACAAAAACACTTGGAGTGCAAGCTGGGTTGTAACTAATCAATACTTAATGTTACAGTGAGCGCTTCTTGGTTTCAGAATTACCGTCTTAAAGGTATAAAGCACTCAAAGGATTAAAAATAGTCTTTGGATGCCCTGCTAAGATAAACAGGGGATGTTTGAACTAGTTTGATCCTGTTCTGTTACTCTCAGGCTGTAGCACACAAGGCAGTGCCCTATTGTATTATGCTTCAAAGACCCTCTTCTCCCCCATCAGAACAGAAACAATTCTCGTTGGAAATGAACAACCCCATCGTAAATGTAAGGTGAAAAAAGTGAGTCGGGCCACAGATCCTTTTTTCTTCAAATAGCAGATTCCTGTATTCACTACTGAAGTTATCACACGTCGTCAGTCTGCTGGGGAATAAACTGTACAGCAGCACTAGAGACCCAGTCATTAGGCACATATGAGCTGATCACATTAATGCATAATTAGCACATAATTTTCTGGATATCCCATATGGCTCCAATCATACCATTACTAACAGCAGCCCATCATATCATCCAACAAGAGCAGGTCAAGCCCTGACCTTTTTCTAGCATACATGCTCTGATAATGATAGATACTATTTTTGGCTAGAAATAGATCTGTGGTGTAACTTATGTCCTGGCTTTTTTTTTTCCTGCAAGTGAATGTTCTCTTTGATGATCCTGATGGTGGTGGTGTCTGCTATCTTGCTGCTGTGGCCGACAGTAACATAACAAAGCCGACTAGATCACCCTCTCACTCTTAGAACTGAGTAAGAGTCTGGCATCTTACCAGCTCAAATAGTGGTGCACTGGCTGCAGGGCCCGGGAAAAATAATGCAAACATTTCAGCTGTGTAGACGGCTACACAAATAGCAGAGCAGACAAGGCAGCCTCATCTAGGGAGACAAAAGATATGTGTGATGACCTCCTTCCATCAAGTTAAACAAGTAAAACCTTACCCCAGCTCACTGGCCCAAGTTCCCCTCCTCTGTGAATGTGCACAAAGGGCAAGGCGTTATATCTGCAAGTTGGCAGCGTGACAGGAGCCTCGGAAGGATGTTCTGAGGTCAGGTCTCGCCGCATCCTGCCTGTATGCATGCTGTGTGTGGTCAGGGTGCCAGGAGCTGGCTGAGCACACAAGGCAGCAAATGCCAACTTAGGCTGCCACGTTTTCTGCTATTCTGTCTCTGCTCCTATGGCAGCGTCTTTGGTGTTGCCGTTCCATGTGTTGGCTCCATCCCCCTGTGGTCTCCTACTTTTCTTTCACTCCCATTTTTTCTTGAGGGAGAAAATAAGAAGTTTGGCAGGAAAGATGGGAGCTGCCTCCTCTGTGCCATATGTCCAACATCTTGGTCATTCTCCTTTTTGGCATGGTAGGCTTGGATGTTGGAGTGTGACAGAGGTTTCCTTGCCCTTTTCCATCTATCAAGTCTGGCACAACAAGCAGTCTCAACTGAGATATTTTTGGCTGACCGTGTCCCAACATGCCACGCATTGTGCAATTTACTTGGCTTTGTTTCTTACCACAGAAATTAACAAAATCCATACTATTGCTTCTTGCCTGTCAGGAAGCTATACTCCACATTAATCTCTCATTCAGGAGACAGGCTATGTGACAGAGATGATTAATCCTAGCCACAGATAACACTTCCTGTCTTTAAATAGTTTCGGTAGATAAATAACTTCTATAATGAAACACTATCCCACAAAGGGTTTTTGGCCTAAGACAGGAACTTTTGAGTTTTAATTCTGGCTTTCAGACAAAACCCTTTTGTGGCTAAATAAGTAGAAGCCTGAGTTTTTTCCCAGAGAAGCTACGGCCTTACCTTTTTTTCAAAATCTTCAGGTGTTGCACATATTCAGCACCTGCAAATGCAGCCCTGCTTCTCTGTCCACTTCTTTTGCTATAAGCTAGTTACAGAGTCACAGCTGTGTTGTAAGCCTAAATGGCAGAAAGATCTCTGAAGGTGCTTGAGGCATGACATGAGGCAGGCTGTAGTCACACACATTGCTCAGAGCAGGCTCTAAGGAGCCTGCATTGTCCTCATGGTCCCCACCAGGACTCGGTCTGTATCTGGAGGACATATCCAGCAGTTCTTGTTCTGGAATCTGGGTTGCACACCCATTCAGTACTGCTGATGGGTGAGATCTGGTCCAAAGCCCATTAAAGTCACCAAGAGTCTTCCCTAATTTGAGTTGGGGTCAGAGCTTTGGAGGATGCATGAACTCCAGCCTTCCCCTCCTGTGGATAGCACAGTGGTGATCTAACCCACAGCTGCCTTCTGAGAACGTGTTTACACAACTGGGGAAGTCTTGGCCTCTAGAAGATAACGGACTTTCCACCACAGGCACTGTTCAAATGATATTTAACAAATAACATTCAGACTCTTGCAGTCTCTCTGCAGTACTTGCCCTTTAAATCCCTTTTCAAACCACACAGAAATAGAGCATGTATTGTAGTGATTTTCTTCTATTCTCTTCCACCAGATAAACCAGGGAGGGGGGCTGTGACCACTGTGTCTTGTGGCTGGTGGAAGTAAGTGGAAATGGAAAATGCTGTTTGTAGGAATCCTATGTTTGCCAGGATATTTAGAAGTAGGGAGTGGTGATGAGATAACAAATTCTTTGAAAGCACTTGAATTTATTTAAGGAGCTTTTTCTTTTCTGACATGCAAAATAAATGAGCTACATGTTGGAAGTTCATACTAAAGATAGCTGTGCAGATACAGGAGCATCACTGAGAAACAGTGCTGCCGCTTTAAACGAGCTACTGGGGACAAACTGCACATGCCTACGGCTGCACCACCGCTGCTGCTGGGCTGAGCTGGCTACACAGCACTGCAGAGCCTTGCCTGTGGCTGTGCCGCTACTCACAAAACCTCAACACAGGCCAAAGTATCAAGCAAAAAGCGGGACTCTGCATCCATGGTGGCTGGCAGCCCTGGGCAGAGCTGTGTATGATGCTCTGATTAACATTTGAAGCAACAAGCCATTGTTCTTTCATAATGATGAAAGGATGGACCTAACATCCATGGTGACTGGCAAAGAAATGCTGTGGCTTCCAGGACTGTCTTTTAATGCACCATGTGACAAAAAGAGAGATGAGGCCAGGTTCCACCTGGAATCCATCATGATGACTTTCTCTGGTACCAGTGCAGGCACAGGGATCTCCTGGACTGAAGGGCAGTGGTCCTTGATCCTTTTTCAGAGCAGAGTGGGCACCACAGACCCAGCACCTCTCCCTCTGGTCCCTCACGAACGGCCAGTCAGCACAGTAGTGGTTACTCAGAAAAGCAGATCGGCTCACCTGTTCGGCATCCCAGGCCAAGCAGTGAGAAGCAAATAAAGTTCCTGTTCCGTGAATTAGAGAAACTCTTTTACCCGTGCTTAATTTTGACTAGGCATTTACTGGGAAAGGACTTGAGCAGTGTGACTGAATGACCATGCCAATTCAGCACTGCCTGTGAGAGGTGCTTTCCCCCAAATCCTCAGCCTTCCCCGGTCTGGAAATCCAGACAACAGGGCAGCAGAACGCCAAGGCTCCAGGCATCCAGCTCTTCTCAGAGTGCAATGGTACCTCTGCCCTGAACGACATCTGCACAGCTAGTGCTTCTGCAATAATTTAAAATAGAATGGACCAAGCCGCAAAATCCTTATTTTGATAAGTTGTGTTCAAACATGATTTTTCTTACGAAAATGCTGACTGCTGGGGCTCATATCCATGAAGAACATTGTTGTCACAAGGGTGGGTCTCCCAGAACTATACAGGTAATGTTTTCACGGCAGAGCGGGGAGGTCAGCATAACAATTGCTTATATTAGTTAACTGTAACCTCAACCACTACATCAGACTTACTACTTCCAAATAGGCTTTGGATACTCTAGCATAATATTTTAACTCTAGGAGATGAACTTTAAGTTTCAAATGTCATATTTAAACTCCTAAATATAAGTGGCCTGATTTTCCAGGGTGTTAAACATATGCAATGCCTGTTGATTTCACTGAAATGTGAGTGCCTGCCAAACATTTTGGAAAAACAGGCCATTTTATTTAGTCATCAACACACAGACTCACAAGTTTAAGCAGCCAGGTTTGAGACCTTTTCTTGCTTCACGCAGTTCTGCGTTAGCAGAAAATCACTTCCATTAAGAAATGTCCTTGGCCTGCTCCCTCCCAGCCCTATTCTGCATGTTATGAGTATTCATTTAAGGCTGATTTTGCAGCAGCAAACAACAAAACCACATCAATTTGAAATATTCCTTTTATTTTTTAAGCAAAATAAATCATTTCATAAACATTTAAAAAAATGTTCCTCACAGACAATGACCTCATTTTTGCACAGCAATTACTACTTAGACAGAAGGGAATTTGTGCTGCAGAACTCAACTCTCTTTAGTACAGATGACACATTTCAGTGGGAAAGGCAAAGTTAAATACATAGCAAGTTAAATACGCACAGTGGGTTCCAGCCATATTTGGACTGTATCACAAACTAAAGAACCCTAGAAAATTAAAAATGAGCGCTGCCTCTCAACTCTAATCGAGATTTATGGTGCTCATCCCACGTGATGCTTGCTAAGAGAGGAATAGTAATGCAAGTAGCAGGAAACAATGTGCCAGGTCAATGCTAGACTGAATTTGCCAACTGTTCAAACAGTCCTCCTACTGGAGGGGCAACTAATAGAGAGGGGAAAAAAAAGATGTAACCCATATAGTTTACACTAGCCCAGCATTAGTTACAATGGCCAAAATACTTTCTACTTAGGACTCTCTCGTGTATGTTAGAGTTATAAATGCTGCCAAAATTTCCTTTCTGTGATTGATATATTTATATATATAGATATATATGTAACAGCACAGGCTTTTAGAGGTCTTAGCTTTAATCCTAGACTTTCAGAGAGAATTAGCAGCATGTGTTGCCTGAATACACTCTTTGCTATCCATGGAGTCTTTAGTTTCAAAGGAGGCAACAAATATATCAACACCTAGGGAGCGATTTGGATCTTGAAATCTTGAAGCAGGAAGCATTTATGGGAGGTTGCAGATAGCCTGAACACACATGCAGGACTGGATATTGCAGACTAAGGGGTCTCAACATAGGCTCAACAGCAACAGAAAATTAATTAGAATTACCTTTCAGTTAGCGAAAGTAAGATGGTGAGGCAGCAGACAGGGTTAGGGAAGATTTTGGAGGCCTGCAGATGTAGCAGAGGGTGAATTTGTCTCTTTGAAACTTACGTAAGTCTTTTGGAAGAAGAAGAAAATATTTTTCTGGGGAATGGGAGTAAGCTTCTGTGCATCTTACTTATACCATCTTGCATACAACGTTCTGACCAGCAGTAATTCAGGCTCTGGTTACATCGTTTTCTGGAGAAGTTACGCTTCTTCCCTCGGAGGCCCTGGTGATATGGCGAGAGGCGGATCTGTGCATGGGGTCAGATGAGCAGGATGTATGTAACAACAGTCCTGCTATCAGCTGCTTAACGCGAGGCACTACTGGGTTACTCACTGAAAGGGAAATCTGGAACTATAGGGATGTGGTCTTGGCATGCTGGGGATCTGGTTGCAACTTGACATTTAGTGGCAGGCTTTCTGTTTAGCTAGTTAAATGTGTTTACAGTGATGTAAGAATAGCTCAGAACAAATCATACTCCCACTTTTCTGACTTTCCAGACACAACCATAATGTTTTAAACACGGGTGCTGGGCTCGGTCTATGTCTTTGACAGTGTATACGACAAACCCATGACACAGTCATAGTTGGATCCTAAATAAACCTGTGTAATAAACATATCGAAGCAAGCAAAAGACTAAGAGCATATGGGGTGCTGCTGGGGCTGATTTCTGGTTGGCTGTAAAACAACAAAAAAAACCGAGCACTGCTCATGAACTATCTAAAGGCGACACAGCTGTAGGCATCACCGCTCCCCCGGCCTGGCCCAGCTGCGCAGTGCTCACCACCATTTTTTGGCTGTGACTGAGGAGAGCTGCGGGAAGCAATAAGAACCTTGCCACATCCTCCTGCAGCCACCAAGGGCCTGGCACTCCCCGTCCTGCTCCCCAGTCCTAGCAGAGGAGCAGGCAGTGCAGGATGTCTGCCTGTGGCTGCACACGTGCTGCCCAGCCTGGGGAGCCGTCACCCACAGCACCAGCACAGCACAACCTGCCGCAGGGGCAGGCCTGCAGCTGCAGCCCAGGTCCCTTTTCTGGTGAGGCTGGAGCGCGGCCAGGCAGCTTGAATGTTCTCCAGCACCTTTGTAAATCAGCAGGGGTAAGTCCCTGGATATGCCAGGCTTCTTTTGTACCCTTTTTTGTTTGTATTGTAGCAGGGCACAGGCTCCGGTGCAGAAGTGCCATCCTGACAGAAGGTGGATGTTTGTCTGGAGCTGCTGAAGCAGCCCTGCAGGCAGTCACTCTGGCCACGCAGCCTGAAGGCTGGATGTCTCCAGTCGAGCCACTCTAGCCAGACCAACCATCCACAGTGTCCAAGGGCACTGAGCATACTGGTTGCACGCTGGCCTTCGGGGCAGTAGGTCTGTAGCACAGCTGGTGCAGCCTGGCTGGACACGTGGGCTTTACTGCCTGCTGCATGAGTCAGTATTGCCATCCCAGACAGCGGTATGGGTGTGGTGGCCCAGATCCTGCCCTTACTGTCAGTGCTCTTCTATGCCAGATATTCACACACATGTAACAGGGGACCTACATCTTACTAAAGAGCTGACAGTCGGTTTTGACACAATAGAAAAAGGGGAACAATGTCAGATGGAGGAAGTGGGAAAGGAAGGACGAGAATAGCAAAGATAAAAACAGGCAGTTATGTGCATTGATTTTGTGCACTGTAAGCATTGCCAGATTGCTATTTTGAGACATTTGTATTCCTACTGGTTCCAGTGGTGGCGGTTACAGATGTCAAAACGGAATGCATATGGAAGAGGTTTCTCAGGGGCCATGCAGTGGCTTCATATTTTTGTTCAGGGAGTTTATTTTAGAATATAGAGGAGAAGAGAGGTTGTACTTCTAGGGGATGGCGACCGTTCAGTTGAAAAGGACTTAAGTGAAGAGGGTCTATTGGGCAATATGAACTGGCTACATGAGTAAATGCACAGGTGTACAGTTAGTGGGAAATAATGGAGACTGTCCTTTGAAGCTGTTTTCACTCTGTGATCTCTAGTTTGCTACTGGTCAGTATATACAATAAATGTTGCATGTTTTTTATATCTGTTTTAGGCCTAGGTGTCAGGTAAGTAATCAAGAAAATCATTGATTTTTAAATCTAATATCACAAATAACTTCTTGAAGTACATTTGTAGATCTTAGGGCTGAAAAAATGTCAGTTTAGTACAGGTTTATGACCTTTCCAGTCCCTATTTAATATGCATATAAAAAGACATTTAATAAGAAGGCAGCATCCAGTTATGACTGTAGGCTGAATTACAGAAAAGCTACCTGCCACAATATGATGATGAGTCAAAAGTAGCCACTAGGTCCTCTCTTCTTCTGCATGTACACACTGATACAGTGCAAGGGAAAAATAGTTTTAAGATGCTAATAGGATAAAAAGTACCTTTCACCTGGACAGTATCATTTTGCAGGATTTCCCTCATAACTTGAAACTTGCCTGTCGATCCTTTTTCAGAAAGCTTGTGCACACTGACTCAGAAGTAATCCTCTAATAAGCAATATAAGTGTGGCAAAGTAAGATGGAGGGGGATTTTACTTCCAGCTTTCTTAACACCATATGTTCACTTGATCCCACTCTTCATTTAGTTAGAGGTAATCCCTGACTGCTTCAGTATAAATTATATGCATACTTATATTGTGTGTGTGTACCCATATGTAGCATTACACATGTGTGCAGTGTTAGACTTGTAGAGAAATCATACTGATACTTAAGGCAGTTGAGTTTTCCTGAAGCAGACACTCACAAGTAGTCTACATCAGAAATATAAGTTGAGATTCAAGAAGGATTTTTTTCTCTGAGAGAATTACTAATGAAGATTGCTTGGATTTTTGCCCATCAAATCTTGAGTAAAAATCTTGAAAGTTATTCTGAAATGCCATTTAGTTCTTCCTATCTCAACACTGAAATTATTCCAAAAATCATGATGGCTCTCTTACAAGTCTGGAAACATTTCATGGGACATGTTAAACATGCTGAAATGTTTATTGTTCACTTTTCATTTCAAAACTAGAGTTTTGAAATAAACTGTAAAAGTTTCAAGATACAATGAGAAAAAAACTGAAATTTACTGTTCAAAAATCTACTGTCCATTCATCTCCAGCTGTTCAAAAAAGAATCTGAAATGTCCCACAACTATTTTCAATCACTTGGCAGTTAAAAACAACTGCAGTAGTTTAAACTATTTCTTTAAATAATGTGACAAGTCCAGCCAATGTCACTTCAAGTGGTCAAGACAGAAATTCCAGTAAATCCTAATATATGATTTACAAGGCATATGTCAAATAATTCACATATGCACAAAAATGACATGGAAAAAAAACAGTAGTGCTATATAAACATTTGATAAAGTTAAATAACACAGAACTTCTGTAGAAAGCTGTACTTTCTACGCAGTCGTGCAACTTGGTGCCAGCTGGCTCCAGAAAGGGAAAAGGTCCACTTGAGCACGGCACTGTTCAGAATGGGATCTGGGTGCAAGGCATGGCTTAAGATCGCTGGGAAAGAACATTTAATGGTAACTGGAAAAACAGAAGTTGTGCCAGCACTGTAACAGAGTTGTGCAGAGTTCTCTCTGCAGCTCCAGCAGCTGTACTACATCGCTCCAGTGCATACACACAAAGCATCCCCTTGCAGTTATGGCCAGTGCACAAATGGGTGCACCAAGCGCAGCACTGCGAGCTGGTTGAGGGAAGGGATTGTCCTGCTCTGCTCTGTGCTTGTGTGCCTCACCTCGAGCACTGTGTGTGGCTCTGGGCACCACAGTGTAAAAAGGACATAAAACTACTACAGTGTCCAAAGGAGAGCTACAAAGAAGGTGAAGGATCTGGAGGGCAAGATGTACTGAGTGTCTGAGGCCCCTTGGTTTGTTCAGCCCAGAGCAGAGCAGGCTGAGGGGAGGCCTCATGGCCAATTTCTTTTCCCATCCCACCCTGCCATTCACCTCATTTAGTATTTTAAACGTATTGTGGAGGGTTTTTTTCTTTTTGTTTGTTTGTTTTAATGTTAAGTAATGGTTTTTGTGACTGCAGGACTTCTGGCATTTCACTGTGGTGTAAATGGCCAAACCTTTGCCATTACACCACAGCAGGTTGGATGATTTAATGCTTATGAAGGTACGTGTGACGTCTGCTCCTATCATGAAAGCTCTGGTGCTGTTAGAATGCATGTATGGAAAAGAATCACTGTTTGTATTTTAAGTGGGCCAGATCCTCATAATTCTTACGAATGAATGACATCATAATTTTCAGAGGCATCACTCAAAGAAAGTAAAGATATTCCAAGGTGTATTTACTAGCAGATTTAGTTGCTGCCATAGCTTTCGTTTTTTTTTTTTTTTAAATGACTACCCTTACATGTAGTGACTTCTCCAAAAAGTGACCATGCCAGAGTCAAGGTCTCCTACATTAGCATTTGTTTACATCACCTCCCTTGTTGTTGTTGACCCCTCATTCCAGTTCATGTCACTGTTTTTGTTTTTGTTTTCCTGTGCTAATGGGCCTTTTCCAAATGCATCTTCTGTACTGAGATTTTTTTTCCTCTTGGTTTTGAAGATAGAAAAGTATTGGCTCCTCCCACCTCCAAAAATATGATGAAAAAGCTTCTTTTGTGAATAAGTAGCACAACTGCTGTGGTTGGGACCCACAGCCACGTTATTTCCCCTTGCAGTCATACTAAGTCAGATGAAGGAAAAAGAGAGGCAGCTAGAGTATTAATAGAGCCTGGGAGCATGGTAGATCTTAAGTCTTGTAGCTGTGCTGCAGAAAGCTACTCGTTGATCTGCCTCTCAGTAAGAAACTCTAAAAATAAAGGTATTTTACAATATTTTTTTTTCCTAAAGATATAAAAAATATACATTCTAATTGCACTTTAGAGAAGGAAAACTAATAAAGATGATTGTGCCATTCCTCATTAGTGGAAATGCCCTACAGTTAACCCACCTCAAGCACTTTCAGTATCACCAAATCCGTTGGGTGGGATTTTCCAAAGTGCCAGCATTAGCTCAGCCCTGCTCCCATTAAAGTCATTCACTGATTTCAGCATGGGAGCAGACTCCAGAGAGTCCCTGTGGTGCTCTGTGTGATGGAAGATCCTAACCTTTGTGTGTGCTGTTGCTTCCCTATATTTACATGCATGGCTGCATAGGTGTTCAAATACATTTGTGAGGGCCAGTATTTTCCTCGGAGGACCTAAAAAGGAACCAGTAAGTCAGCTGTGCGGAATAAAGAGTAACGCAGGGTAATAGAAATCATGGAGGAAAAGGGAACTTCATGTAAGATGAAACTTCATCAGGTGCCTGGTGCAGTCAGTTAATTGCAGCCTCTGTATCCCAAATCACAGAGCAAAACCTTCCAGAATACATTTTCAATATTATTTTGTGCAATATATTTTCTATCTATGGAATCCAATTGCCATAGGCAGTCATCAAGGCAAAGAGTTAAGTAGAATTTAAAAAAGGATTTAGGAAGCTTTGTGAGCAAAGACAACATTTGCAGCTGCATGCGCTAGATTAAAACAGTGCAGGGGGCAAACAAGCTTCCTGCTTCAGCAGCATAAGCTGATTGCTTTGAGGGGCAAGAAGAAATGTTTTCTTGCCATGTGTTAGCTCTGCTGGTTTATTGAGATGTGTGATGGGATGGTTTTACTTTTCACTAAGGAGTGCTCACAGTGATGAATGCTATGGGTTGTTAGTCTGTGTTACGGCAACCATGGTATTCCCATAAAAAGAATCTCAGTTGATGAGTCCGTAGTGAATTTGATTGCTGACCTTGGCTCTGAAAGAGACTTCCTCTCTGGCTGTAGGTAGCTTACTCTGTGCTCAAAACCATCACCTGGGAAATGGGAAGAGTGTACTTCTCTAGTTATCAGGAACACAATGAGGGGAAAGTACATGAGAAGAGGTGGTCGTATTTTCACTCACGCCCATTCTGTGCTTTGGATTCAGACTTGCCATCCCACTGTAAATCAGGAGTATTTTAGCTGGTATTAGTCAAGAGTTTTCCTGATTTATTCTGATGAAATGAGTTCAGAAAATGGTGCTTTCATATTCGCTTGTTTGTAGAGCTCCTCTGTTTGAACTTGCTCCCACACAAATAGCAGCAGCCTATCCTACAAAGGACAGTAGCCCTGAGAAAGTCTAGTAGTGGCCATAATCTAGAACGGGAGCAGTTTCTGCAACAGATTATGCATCGTGCTGGCTGGTTTGAAGCTCCAGAAGCTCCTGTCTAAGCCTTCACTCTTGTTGCAGACTTCTGTTGCCATTGCACCTGTTGCTTCAATGTCCAATTCTCTCAGGTGTTCTTGTTTACTCTGAACAATAGGTAACAGCTGAGAGAAGACATTTTTCAAGTACTGGCTGAATCACCTGAATTATTTATGTTAATGGCTATGGGTGCTATACCTGTTGCTAAGAAATGCCATAATACTTCATCATAACTCCTGTTTGGAAACACCATTACTGCTGGCTGAGCAGCAAGAAATATAGTATAGGTCGAGCAAGTTATTGGTGCACAAGAAAGGTTTTAAATGATTTTGTACCCTGAACACTTTAGCTGGCAAAAATCTAAGAACAGGTGGAAACTTTTTCTCCTTCTTAGGGCTAGCAGGGGTCACAGGCACAAGACATTCTGTATATAGCAGGGGTCACAGGCGCAAGACATTAATGTGCATATAGACGTACCTGTGTATGCACATACATATATAGTTTTGATTGATAGGGTCTGAATCAGACACGGGCGGTCTTCACACAGAATCACAGAACGGTTGAGGCTGGAAGGCACCTCTTGAGTGGCCTTGCTGGGCAACCTGTTCCTGTGCTTGGTCACTCACACCGTGAACAAGTGCTTCCTGAAGTTTAGCTGGAACCTCTTGTTCCATTTGGTGTCCCTTGCCTCTTGTCCTGGTGCTGAGCACCACTGAAGAGGGCCTGGCTCTGTTCTCTTTGCAGCCTCCCATCAGGTATTTCTAGACATTGATAAGATCCCCCCTGAGCCTCCTCTTTTCCAGGCTGAACAGTCGCAGCTCTCCTCACAGGACAGGTGCTCTTTTCCTTTGGCCATCTTGGTGAACCTCCGTTGGGCTCTCACTGGGATGGCCAGGTCTCTCTCGTACTGCGGGGGCCAGAACTGGACACAGTCCCCAAAATGAGGAATTTCTACTGCAGGAGACTTTGGGGTTTCTTTGGTCCAACAAATCAGTCAAGATGGGAGGTGTTTGTCTGGTTTTTAATTTTGAACTCTCTTAAGTCCAGCCTTTACCTGACCTGCCTGGTGTGTCCTTTGTGGAAATTCCCCGACTGTCCAATGATCCAAATGGCTACCTAGTTTATGTTTTCTTATTCAGAATGATTTAAATACAGAAAATAAAACCTCTGAAGAGTTCAAAGTTAAGCTCAGCTGCCAATGCTACTCAGCCATACTTAAAACTGAGACTGATAAGACAACCTTTAGGAAGAAGGAAGGGTCTATAGCCATGGAATGATTGCCCCTGTTAAAAACAATGATCCATTTTATCCTTCCTTCTCTGGAAGCAGATACAGCTTTTAGCCTATTCAAAAAGCTTGCCTACTTTTATTATTTCATTAAGTGCTAATTTTATTGGGAGATATACGACTAAATCCCCTGTGCTACTTTGAAAACCTTATCCAACATTTATGGCAGGTACGTGCTATTTCCCTGGCCCGGGAGATGATTTTACATCAGTAACTGCTGTATGTAATTGGGTAGTGGCTCTGTGGGATGCGTATAGATCCAATCTCGGTGTCACTCTTTAAATGGTCTGGCTCTGCTTTCTGCCGTGCATTACATTAACTGCGCTGTCTGCTTAGACTCAGGGCAAATTAACAGGTTTGATATGCAAAAATAACACTTCCACGCGCCAAAGGCAGAGCTTGCATGAGCCAGCCGCAGCCTCTTTTTGCTGCGATTCCCGAGCCGAGGGCGCGAAGCTTTGCACGCTCGATGGCCGTGCAGCTCCTGCGCTGCCGGGGCGCTGAACGTGACAGGGCAGCGCGGCCGCGCCAGGTCTGCAACTGCCTGGGCACGGCACGCGCCGGCCGCTCCTTGTGCTGCCCGCGCGCCCGCGGTGCTTGGGCGCCAACCGCCCAACCGTCCCCCGCGCGCCAGCCGCCCCCGCGCGCCAGCCGCCCAACGGCCGCCCGCGCGCCCGCCGCCCAACGGTCACTCCCGCACCCGCCGCCGCCGCCGCCTCAGGGAGGCCCTCGGTCGCCCCCCGGGCGCTGGCGGCGAGGCGGGGCGAGGCGAGGTGCGGCCTCCGCGCGCCGGCAGTCGGGCGGCGGGGGGGGGGGAGCGCGGAGCGGCGGCGGCAGCAGCGGCGGGGAGCGGCGGTCCGGGAGCGGCGTGCGGGGCGGGGCGGGGAGCGGCGGTGCCTGAGTCCGGCGCGGACGTGCTGCGGCTGCCGGGCGGAGGCGGTTCCGCGCCCGGCGGAAACAAGCAGCGGGGAAGGAAGGGAGCGGCGGCGGGAGCCGGGAGCCGCGGCCACCATTAGTCGGCGGCGGGAGGAGCGGGAGCAGCAGCAGCAGCCGCGGGGGGCTGCGGGCGGAGCGCGAGCGGAGCGCGGTGCCGCCGCCTCGCCCCTCCGCCTCGCGGGGATCGCCGCTGCCCGCCGGGGGCTTCCCCGCAGCCAGGGCGAGGTGAGCGGGGAAACGCCTTGCGGGGGGGGGCGCCGCTTCCTGCTGCTGCCCCTCAGCCCGGCGGGCGGGGGGTTTTCTCAAAGCGGGTAAATGCCGAGGGCTGGGGGAGGCCGGGGTGGGTGAGTGGATGTGGGCGCCCCCCCGCACGAAGCGTCCCTCAGAATAGGCTGAGAAGCGAGCCGGGGCTGCGAGGGCTGCGGTGTGTGGCATCCAGACAATGTCAGCCCGGGTGAGTCTCCACCCTGTGGAGCCGCAGGCAGGCGGGTCCCCGGCACGGGCACCGCCAGGGCGCCGTGGTGTCACCCACCGGCAGCACGGAACGCGCTCAGCCCGTGTCTGGGCGCGGGAGGGAGGGAGGGAGCCGTCTGGGCTGGTCGCTGCAGCCTTGTGGGGTTGTGGTCGTGGTGGTTTGGGTTTGGTTTTTGGTGTTTGTTTTTTTTTTGGGGTGGGGGGGTGGTAGCGGGTTGTTGGTTTGTTTAAAACCTGAGTCTTTAAGGTTTTTAGCTATACAGCTTGGTGAGGGCAGGCTGGGTTGTGAAGAGTCTCCAAGGCAAAGCTGTATCTGGGCTGGTTTTCACGATGAGCAGAGGCGTGTGTGTGTGTATACATACATGTACATATATTTAATTGTACCTGGAAAGTCATTGATGGTGGGAGGGGAAGGAGTGTCTGTATACATGTGCGTCACATGACCTGCGTAAAATTGCTACAGGTATGCTTATTTTTCTCTTATATTAACGCTGTTTTAAGAAGCCAATAATTTACCAGTCCATTTTGGAAGATTTCATTTCTTTTGGGTTTGTTTTCTCATGTGACAGAAAATAGTCCCTGCTGTGTTCAGGTACTGTCTCTGTATTTTGCCGTTTTTACTAGTATTTCAGTTGTTTTATGGTTTTCTACCTAGTCACAGGTGTTCAGAAGGGAAAAAGCAGCAGTATGTGTGGTGTCGTTTCTACCGGAAGGTACAGGTGCACTCAATTTGGAACAAGTGCAGTGTCTCATGCAGCTGTTACCTCTAGGTTGCCATCCACATGGCGGAGGAATGGGCAACTACTGTTTCCTGGGACTGAAGAATCATACCTACGTGTAGCTCCATTTTAAACATAAATGCCTCTTTTCATCTGTTTCCACTCGCTCCTTTATCCTCCAGACAGGGACACATTAGCTTGTAAAACAACATCGAGCAGAAAAATGAGTTTAGATGCTTACTGATAACACTTACTGCATCTAAAACAGCAAACCTCCATGTTTTACTGTCTGCTTAATCAGCTTTTCCCTGGTAAGAAGTTTCCTATAAAAAGAGAGGAACAGAAAAATCACTTCCTAAATCATCTTGAAGGAAAAAAAAAAAAAGATTATAAATTCCAGTTCTGGGAATATTTTAAACACTAAGAAATACGGATATGTCTATATCTTCATATAATATGCTTATATCCTTCTTGGGTGGGTGTGGTGGTTAGTGGAATACAGAGCTGTTTCTCTGTGCCTAAGTTGATGTGTGGTTTTTCATCTCAGTGGGTGAAACTCCAATTACTTTACAGAGCTCTGCATTAGGAAGGATTTTTCTATTATAGAGCAGAGAGGTAAGTGGCCTAAGGAATTTTTTTATTGCCCTACTAGAAATGTTATTCTCAGATAATTCTGTAACATGGCTTGGTTTTTAGACTCATGATATGCAGTGAAGGATTCTTCTGCCAGTGTTTCTCTGACTCAGCATGGGATGACAGAGAGAAAGGTATTGCTAAGAGAGAAGCAGCAATTCAAGGAAGCAGTGCAGTTTACCAGCTGTTAATCTCTCAAAAGGTTATTAAAAATAATGTGAAAAGAGACACTGACTTTTCTTATAATTTTGAATCAGCTCTCTTTGTATAATATCTTGAGACCGTTGCTTTCAGATTTGAATTTAAAATATTTTTTTTTTCCAGGGGAATAATGCATTGATGTAAATTGTTTTGAACTTCCCGTGTATTATATCCTGCTCTTTCCTTAATAAGGTAAACCATGGTACAGAGAAGACGTGTTGATTTACAGGACTGTACGAGACAGCTTTGTTAACTTTTATAGGTAATGGTTCAGTATGGTTGATTTTAAGAGGCTTTATTTTTCAAGAGGGAGTCCTAATAGTCTTTTGAGTATCCGCATATGTGAGCATCTCCTCATTCCTTCCTATCCCCAAGCTGCTGATTTTTTTCAGCTGTGAAGCTATTGTGTTGCTTCTCTATTTGATTTTTCATGGAATATTAACATGCTCTTTTGTCTCTTCCTTCAGCATCAGGATTTTTAATAAAAATCAGCTAACTTTTTTTTTCCAGGAAAAAATTTGTGCTCTATATTTAACATCTTTATGCTGTATTAGTCTTATCTTTACTGCTCGTACAACTTATGTTCCTTCTTAAAATGTCTTTCAGCAACTGGAGGGGAAAAAACAGAATCTATCAAACTGGGACAGAGTTAAATCCAAGTGACGTAGCCAGTTAGCCAAATAGTGTGAAGAATAGCACTGAAGATCCTAGTCCTTAAATAATCTTAACAGTAAGCTGTCTTAATAGTAGAAAAATCCAAATCTCTTGTGTGGTAAAGGAAGCCAAAGGTTGCAAAATAATTGCACTGCCTTTTCTGGTATGTTCCGCAATAGTTTTATTACTGAATTTTCCAGTAGAAGAGAATTGAAATAATGTGCTTCACAGCTTCCCATTAACATCTGTTCATATTGAGAATCCCGGTGATAAAATCTAGAACTTGCTATGGGCACTTAACAGAGCAAAAAATGTCCAACTTTTATTTCAGCCCTCAATAAACCAAGCACTGGGTGCTTACTTCATGATGTTTCACACCCTTTCCGTGCACTCACTAGAAGAAAACATGTTGGTTTTTGGCTGAATCAGGCAATATCAGATAAACAAGTTTTATAAAAGGGGGGGCAGTCCAAGGTATTTTCTTGCTGACTAAGGTTTAAGTTTACATAGACAAGTCAGCAAACTGGTGAGTAGTCAAATTTACACTATTTTTACATGTAGTATAACTAACTCTCCTGTTAATTTTGTTTAAGAAAATGTAGCTGTTATTAACATTGTATTATTGAGCAGTTCCTTTATTCAAAATATTTTTCTATCACAGATGATGAGTATGTACTTTGAATGCTTTCCATCTCTAGGAATGTCTACAAGGTTAGGGAATGCCAGTGGAGAAACTTGCACTGTAATTACCTATTATAATTGCTAATCTGAGTAACAAGGTATTAAAGTTTCTTCGTGTTCCTCTGTAAGCATTATTATTGCTTAAAAACTGTGTTCATTGAAAATGGCATACTATTTTCAAAAGCTGAACGCTTGAAAGTAGTAATAAATACTTAGCTCAGCATACCAGTGTCTCCTAGAAAGACATATGATTCTTTGACACAAGTTGCAAATAATCATTCTCATAGTTGAAAAATCTTATAAAGAATAAGATGTATCCTCAGCATACTTTTTATGTGACTGCATCAAGGTGTATTCACTGATAGTTTTTGAATTTTCAAAGAGTTAGTCACTTCTGAATTTTGGCCTAAGTAATAATTTTAATTATGTGGTAGGACAGTCTTTAGTTAAAATCTTTTATATCAGGTGTTACATAAATAGTATTTTTCTTGAGTTTGGTCATTTTTTTCTTCGCTAATGAAGAGTGAGCACTTGAAATGTCTTGTTCTGTGCACTGTCATTCAGTTTGTTAGGAACTAAATGGAAGAAGGCCATGTGTGTGAGATTGGCCTGAGGTTAAATATCAGGGAAGTTATTTTTTGCCACTTTATTAAATAATGAATTGGCTGAATGCAAGAGGTGGGGGGAGAGAGAGAGAAAGGAGGGGGCAGAGGGAAGCTTGGGAATTCTAGAGCTACTAAAAAGAAATACTTTTGAAAAATTTTTAGCCATAGAAGAGAATTTTTACCTGTTACTGTATTACTAGTCTTACCATGTGCATTTAAACTGCTGTAGTCAGAAAGATGATTGAATCTTCATTGATTCTGGTGTTTCTTTTTAGGAAAGCAGGCTGTAAAGTGTAAGTTTTTATATGAAAATATTATTTAGAGTCTGATGAAGGGATTACCATATATACAGTAGCAGACTGTTATGATACCTATTTTTTTGAGTAAATATTTTCATTTGTTGAAGAGCTCAAGTTGCTGCTAGAAGTGTGCTGATGTTGAATAGGGCAAATGGTAAATTGAATAAGGATCATTCTTGTCTTTTAAAAATTGTCTTAAGCATCATCTGTTGTTGAAATGTTAGTATTGTATTGTTCTAACTACCACGTTTGAACTCTGCTGAAATCTTCCAGACCTGTTGTTGCAGGGAGGCCAGTACTCTGGCAGTGTAGGTGCTGGGAACAGCAAGTTGTGTTCATGTGTTAGATGAGAGCTGTTTTGCTCGAGCCGTGTTAACATAGATCCAAGTCACCTTGTTGTTTCCTACGGTTTATTACAGCACAGAAGCTGGTTTCTGTTGGATAAGGATTAGAAAGAAACAAAAGTGAGAAGGGTAATGATGCTCTCTAATTTTACAGCTCTGATCAGTTTATTAATTGTGTCAGTACTGCACTTTTATTTACGAAGTCCTTGAAAGCTTAAACAGAACCTTGTCAGTTCTCTCAAATGCACATACAAAGTGGGAAAATACATGAAATAAAACAGGTACCGATTTATCTGCCCCCAGCCTCCTGTATCCTTCCTACTGTTTGACAGCTTTGGGAGCGGTTGCATAGGGACTGATGGAAAGAGCTGTTCCAGGGCTAGCGAGAGCTGAAGGCAGCGGATGGCACAGGGTCCTCTCCCACTGCCAGTGCTTGGTTGTCTCATCTCGTCCCTCCCACTCCCCAAAGACTTAGCAACTTGCTGTGCTTTATAAGACCTGTAGTATTCCTGGCATTTCTTTCTGTCCTTAGTAGTTGGTTAAAAACAAACAAGTGTAACTGCTCTGTGCTCAGAGTTGAGGTGTGCAATGCCTCTACTTCTGGTAGTGTTTTTTAGTTGTTGCCGTAGTGACTTTTCCAGCAGGAAGGAACAGTTTAATAGTTTGCTCCTTAAGGAAAAGCTCATAGTGGAGCTTATTTTCCAATGACATGTGTAGACTTAATCTTGGTGCTTTAAGAACAGCCGTCTTTAGCATAGAAATAGTAGTTAATTCAATGTCATTCTAGTCTTAATGTCTGAACTTGGTTACAGAGTGCTGGTAAGAGTGCTCCCTTAAGCTAGAAACTGTTGTCAAGCAAAAAATTTGTGCTTCTACTATCCTGCCACTGTATCTCAGTGATTTGTGAAAAATTTCAGATTGCTCCAGGAAGTTCTGCAGAACCTTCAGTAACTACTGCAGATTTCTTCTTCATTTTCTGAAGGAGTGTGTATGTTCATCACTTAAAAAAAATCTTTTTGAAACTGTTTGAAAGACTTAATTGCTATTCTTTTGAAACTGGTAAATTTGCATCATCTGCTTGTAAGAGTGAATTGTGAAGGTTGTGTTGCTAAGTAGTGGTAGAAGTGCAAATAAAATATGTTAAGGGTTGATAATAAAATAATCCTGTCTCAAACAGTTGAATTCTTACTCTGCTATCGTTGACACAGTTAAATCTCTTCAATATGTATTACGAAATTGCTTGCTTTATTCAACATTAAAAAGTTTATTCAATGTTTATTCAACATTTAAAAGTTGAGTGAGTTACTCCATACTGTGAAATATGCTACCTTTACAAAATAGAACTCACATTTTTTTTCCTTCTTTTTTCTGTTATGGAATTTTGTTCTTTTGGAACATTCAGATGGTGGTAAGACAGTTTTGCCCCAGTCATGTTGTTTTAATCAGTGCTGAAAACATTCTGTAAGTTTTCTTTAATGTTTCTGTATTTCTTTTCAGTCTTTCCATTGACTGTTACAATAAAATACCGCTTTGTTCAAAATGCCTGCTTGATTAGTTTAACTGTTGATAAAACATACTGAAACTGTTTGACAGATTTTCCTCCCTGTCAAAGAGCTTTTAGATGTGTAGTGTTACTTTTATCCTTAGCTCTGTGAAGTAGCTGATCTTTGTAATATACTGTTAGTAAAAAGACAAACGTTCAGAAGGAACGACTTGGGTGCATGCTTGTGGGCTTTCCATCAGTCCATCTTTTCACGATGAGATGTCACTGATAGGTTTTGTTATAGGGGCTGAAGAAGATAGCGTTAGCAAAACAAATCTACGTATTTTTTGGAGAGGAAGGAATGTCGCTTTGTTCAGTATTTAAAAATTTCCAAACATTAATCTTTATACAGGTGCATTTGTTACACCAGGGATAGCCTCAGCTTTGCAGTTCTCCCTGCTTGCATCCCTGATGGTGCTGACCCAGTCTTGAGAATTTTATCTTCCGCTCATTGTTTTTCTAGCAGGTCACATAATGAAATGTTATTAATAGAGCTAAAGAGAAGCAGTTAAAATTAGAGATCATTTTTTTTCTTCTGCTTTTCCTGGCTGAAATGTATTTAGATGTTACCTAGCTTTAGTGACCACTAAACTGTTCTGCATTCAAAGTATCCTTCTAAAAAGACACTGGGGAGATTATTTCCACAGAAGTTCTGTAACCCGCTTTACAACGTGATACACAACATGCCAGACTGGTACAACTGGAGGGGTGATCAGCTGTAGTAAAAGATAGAAATTAACAGGGGAGCTGTTGAGAGAGGAAGAGAAGCTACATCCTTGTATATATCTTTCTAGACCATGTTTATATACTCTAGCAAAATGAGTGGTTCTCTTAAGCCTGGGATGTAAACGCATTTTTAAAAATAATGACAAACTCCAGGCTGCTGTTTGCATCTTAAGAGCATTAAAAGGCATCTGTCCAGAGCTCCAGAATCATTTGTAGAAAATAATAATGCACCACGATTTCATAAATGAATTCATTTGCACATCCAGATGACAAATGTTACCTACGCTTCTTTTGTGAAAGCTGATTTACAAAACTAAGGTGGATTCTAAATGAATATTGGAAACAATAAGTTTTCAGGCTGTTTTCAAACATCTCATGAATTAAGCTAATTTCTGCAGTTTAGCAATAACCTTTCAAAGGTGAAATTGGCATGGGAAGCTTGTTAGTTAAGACACCCTACCAGTGGTTAAAGTACAAGATGCTGTATGTGAAATAATTGGCGTATCGATTCTAGCTTCCTTCAGAAGCAAGGACAGGGTTCACTGCTCAGGGTGGTTCCTCCCGGTTGTTCTCTGTAAGGCACGTTGCTGATGGGCTGCGCCTCTAAAATAGAGCCTCAGTATTTGGTATTATGGTGTTGGCTATTCCTAGGCAGCTTCCTGTTCATGTATGGTTGTTTTGGATTTCATACTGACTTGCTTGGTTCGTGCCTATATAGTGATGAGGCATCTTGCATGGGATTTTTGATTCTGTGCCAGAAGCCAAGAATTCCAAGCTCTTTTTTTTTTAGGCATTTTGTTTTTTGCTGTCTTGCTTACTAGCAGAAAGATCGCTGTGATCTTGTTGCACCCTCTAAAGTTGAGTTAACAGTTGTTGGAATCTTTACTTTTACTATACTAATGCAAGTTTGGACTTCCCAGGTGCCTACAATCATTCTTGTTCACAGGTGACTAAAGACTTAAACAAATGTGTTTAATAGAGCATTTATTTTTTTTCTAGTGGTTTGGATTGTAGTAGCTGTTTCTGATGGCTTAAGAAAAGCAATTTTAGCTATTAAATAGTGGTGTTTTATTTAGGCAATAGCAAAAAAAAAAGGCTAGTAATTTTCATTCACTAGTAACTGCAGAGCACTAGTACTGACTTAAACTTGTCAGTTGCTTTGGCTGTCTCTGAGCATGTCACAGGTAAGGAAAACAACTGTCTAGTTGGGGAACAGAAGGATCACTTTTTGTTTCACCTTTACTCAGGTTTGTCTATTAATAAGTAACTTAGTGATATCTTATGATAAGTTCTGTGAAACTGAAAGGCTATTTGTCAGATTCATGTGCGTATCAACAATATATTCTTGTCTAGGTAGGGAGGAAAGAAATTGTTTTCCTAATGAAATGTTTTGTTGTTCGGGGTTAGAGAGCTCACAGATTCTCTAGGAGGTACGTAGCAGAAGTGAAGTCTCATTTTCAGCAGTGACATGGAAGGAGAAAGAGGGCCACAGAGAAAGAAGTATGAATGTTGTCTTTCCTTCTAGCAGCTGGCAGAGCGGAAAATCAAAGCAATGGGGAAATGAATGAAATTCTTAGGAGGAACCACATATTCGCATCGCAGTTCTTAAAGTGAAACATGCAGTGTCTTTTTGAAGACTGCCTTATATTACCTAAACTGCTATTGATAGTGCATCATCTAGCTTAAGCTTTTGTGCTTGCTATCCTAGTTAGGGAAAATCAGAGTTTATTCTTAAAATTGAAATGAAAATTGAAAACAACAAAAATCCATTCAAATGCTTCTGATTGGCTTAAACGAAACCTATTGTGATATTATTCCTATTTAGTCTTAATCTGTGCAAAAAAGTCAGAAAGCTTCTCAAAAACAAACAAAACCCCCTTGGAATGACTTACTGCTGCATTGTAATGACAGCTCCTAAATTATCTTTTATCAGCTGAAATGGAATATTCCTGGAATGACTAGTGCTCGTTGTAGGGTTGAAAGTCCAGTATAGAGCAAACAATTTTTTTTTCGGATTGTGCACTTTCGACTTTCAGTGGTGTTTCATTTCTGAAATGTGATGACTTGGGCATCTCTTTTTGAAAAGATGGGTCATTCAATTTTCATCCTCCTGAAGCACTGGGCAATATTTACCGCTGTTATATAGGATGTTAGCTTGGATAGACTGTCAGTCTCAGAAGACCGGGGAGTGATTTTGTCTTTTTTTCTGTGCCTAGAGCTTTCAAAAGAATATTAGAGTGGTTTGTCCTTTGTGAAAAAGAGATTGTCAGGCAGAATGAGCGAGCATAAAGAAGAGGTAGGAGGTTCAGGCTAGACATCAGGAAGAGGTTCTTCACTGAGAGGGTTGTTGTGCACTGGAACAGGCTCCCTGGGGACATAGTCACGGCACCAAGTCTGTCGGAGTTTAATAAGTGTTTGGACTGCGCACTTAGTCACAAGGTCTGAATTTTTGGGTAGACCTGTGTGGTGCCAGGAGTTGGACTAGATGATCCTGGTGGGTCCCTTTCAACTCGGGATATTCTATGATTCTATGATTATTTTCATTTAATATACAAGATGTTTACTCCCACTGTCATGGAAAGAGTTTAACTGCTATTGCTTGCTTTCTAGCCTAAAGACTGATCTGAGTACAGTACCTGAGGCACATTACTGTATCATCTGTAACGTCTGAAATTATTCCTCATATCATCATACCTCATATCATCATTCCTCATATCATACCATCTGATGGTGTGATCTGATCTTTCTCATTTTAACATGTGTGTATGAATCATTATGTTGCTCTGTACTGTGACCATGGGCTAGACGCATCTTTGTAAAGTAAAAGGTGCATTAGCGGTTGAGGAAGCAAGAAGTGAACCCCAAACCAGTAACACAATTGGTCTCCAGTGTTTGTAGAACAATAGAAAGTGAGCTTTAAAGAGGTGTCTTACCAATACTTTTTTTATTAACTTTAAGATCCATTTAGTATGGAATTCTCTTGGATACAGCTGTTGACAGGCTGTGAGCATTTGACAACAGTATTTCTACATAAACGATCTGATTAAACATGATACAACGTTAGGAGACCTTGGTATGTCTTGTGTAGACCATCATTCGAGTTGATACTGTCTAAATCTTTATTTTTGCTGCTTTGAGTGAGTTGGAAGGCAAGATAAATGGCCAGTTGTGCTCTCATGAAAATGTTAAAAATTACAGCTGACCTTATGTTGTCTGCATTCTTTTTGCCTTCCAGTATGGATTTAAATACTTGGTTTTACAACTGAACATGCATTTGCTGTGCTGTGCCACAGGAGTTGAGAAGGCATAGCCTGCTAGCAGATTTGGCAGCTGCTTCTTCATTCCTAAAATGACTTTTGTAGGGTTGCTTTCCTTAAAATGTGAGTGATTGTGTACAAATGTTGTGTAGTTACCTTGTCATCTCGATAGTTTCCCCTTTGAATAAGTTCCAGGTATTTGCTTTTAACTGGCTTATGCAAACTGAAACGGATCAGGGGTTTGAAATAATGAAATATCAATAGTGGTGTTTAACAGCAAAAGCTTAGTTTGCGTGTTCCTTAGGTTCTGAGCTTTTGTTGGACTGTGTCTGTTGGTACTTAAGCAAGGTTCAGGCAGTATAATTGACAGTAATACGGAATTAGCATATATTCAAAAAATAAGGCTTCTTGTTTCCTTTTTTGTTTTGTTTTTTAAAGTATGATTAAGTACATATAAAATTTGGAATATGTAGGTGGTTAACCAGTTAAAAAGTTAAAAGATTAAGTCACTTTTTGGAAAGAAAATGAAAAATTTTGCCTGACACTACTCATTATGGCTGTTAGTGCCGTGATGGAGTCATCTATTCAGCTAAAGATGACCTCTCATGGGGGAATTTAAGGTCCAGTAAAAGAAGCCCTTAGTTTACTTGGCATTTCTTTCCTAACTTTCGAAGTTCTGCTTGCCTCTATAATGTTAGCGGCAACGTTTCCCTGGGGTGGGGAGAAGGGAGGGTAGCAGTGGTCTGGTCCTGTGTGCATCCAGAATTGTCTGTGTACGTGGAACTAGTTTGAACATTTGGTTTGAGGCTTGTGTATTAGCAGCAGTAAATAATGATGATTTTCCTGTCATTAGCTGTGTATGCAGTAGCCTGATACTTAATGAATTGAGAATTTAATGGATACAGATAGAGAGCTGTGTAGTCTTCATATTTTTCTTGCCACTATGCTTAATGTGACCTATAAGAATGTATTCAGAAAAACTGTTTGCAGCTAACTCTGATCTTTTTCCTTCAAAAATGAGTAAGCTATGCACTGAAATGATACCTATGACTGTGCATTCTGTAAATAATTGATTTGTGCCTTCTGTGTATTGCTAATCTTTTTTAGTGTCTTGAGGAACAGGGCATTACTTAAAAAGAGGAAGTTAGGTCTGCCACAGAGGAAGCATTATATTGTGGATTAAATGCTGTCCTTGCCGTCTTTGAACCACACTCTGCTCTCTCTCATTACATCCATACTTTTTTCTTTATACAATTTTCCAGTTCTCTTTGAGTTGTAGACAGCTGGTGGTTTCCAGTGTTCTGTGTGTAGCTCTGGTCTTCTTGGGTATCAGTCTTAGGATGTTTGCCTCTGTAATGCTCCTCGATTTGAAACTGGATAGGTGGAAAAATGCTTTTCTTTCTGTTCACAGCTCCTTTTCTCATTTGGGCTGAAGTTTGCATGCAAACAAAATGCACGTAAGGGGGGTTGAATAGTACTATTAGCTGTTAGCTCTGTGTTGTGTGTGTGTGTGTTCTCAGAAGAAATTCTTTAGATGGTGCACAAGAATTGAAGAAGGTCTGAGAACTTGCTTTCTGTGACTTGCTTGCATGTTTTAAAATATAAGCTCAGGTTTAATGGAGCTGGAAGGATATAATGTTGGAAGTAACCTTACTAGTTAGCATGGACAGCTGTGGATGATTACACAAATGTATTGTTCTTTTAGTTTTCCTCTGAGAGAAGGTTGTGACTTCAGATGAAGAGTACAAACCAGAAATAAACAAGCCCTTAGGATACATTCCTTTTTTTTTTTAACAGGCATTTCTTTATGAAAGATGAAATCACTGGTACCTTGTTTGAGATGAGGCATATCAGGTTTTCTTTGAAGCATTCTACCTTTAAAACATTAAGGTTATGCATTACTATGTGGGTTGAAAACCTTCCCTCAATGGATATGATATATTGTCTGAAATAGGAGTACTTTTTGTGACGTGCGTGCAGTTAATAATTGGCTGACAATCCTTTGCTGGTTTACCCACGTTTACTCTTAAGTAGCTGCTGTCATTGAGTTTGATAATAAGATAGGTTGTATTGTTTAATAGTAACACCCCAAATTAAGAATATGAAACCAGATTTTGAACTGCATCTGTAGTTTTCCTTAGTGGAAACTTCTGCCTGTGAAAGGAGCAAGTATCTTCTGTACTAAACTTTGGATTGTGTGATGAGCATTTCCTACCAATAACATTAAGCTGTAAATGCTTTGAGAAATGTTTTGTCTAATCCTGTATTTTCCCTTGGTGATGCAGAAAGTATTCTAAATAATATTGATTTGGGCACAGAGTCTTCTTGAGTTAGAAACTTGCAGCCTTAGGCTGCAGAATGATGGACCTAGTTGTTGTTTTAGTATACATATGAGACAGATCTTAATTTTAGACCTGTTTCTCAAATACTGGAGCCTGAAGTTCCCAGCTGCAGCTGCTAGGTCCTGCCTTTTTGCTTTCCTTCTTAGTAGAACTGGTGCAACTTGTTGTGGGGTGCTCTCTGGCTTGTGATTGAGCTGTATCATCTGCAGATATCCCGTAAATGGTTGCACTGTATGGGTAGCGACAGTGATACAGAAATAGTGCTGCCAGGCGTGGATTCCTGGTAGTTCTCAGCAGTGCTGCCATGGGACCACAGGCAGTCAGTTCCCTTAGTACCTGAGGTCTGCGGGTAGCTCTTAACGTGAGTTGCAGCGGTGCTGTCAGCTTACTGCACCTAGGCATTGAGTCATTCTCTGCTGCTAGTTCTAGCTACCTCCAGTCAATCATGAGTTTTGGCTAGCTTCTTGACTAAAATGTTTTTGTACACCTTGATGACCAGTCATTGAAGGAGTGGTTATACTGACTTGCACTGATGACAGTTTTGTCAAGCTGCTACACTGCTGTATCTTAAGGCAATACCAGAATGTGAGGTTAAGATTTTATAATACTGGTGAACAATGAAAAGAGAGCAAAGTAATGTGATTCGTATCTTCACTTTTCTGTTAAGTTCAGTAAAACTGAATTGATTGCAAGACTTCTGATATGATGGAATAAGTGCCTATGTAGTTTCTTCCTTATTTATTCTATTTGTAGGTATCATCCTTCGGCTTGTGTAGCAGCATTTTGCCAAATGCATGAGAGCACTTTGAACAGAATGCCAAATCTAGCTGTATGAGAATAGAAGTTGCTTAGGCTTCACCCAGCCAATTTAAAACCTACCTTGTGTACAAGTAATCTTTCTTCCTTTTTAAAATTAATGTTCTGCGGAAACATTCTCAAGACTTTTGAGACTGAAATATTTGAGGACTATTAGAAATGGTTTATGTTGATACTACTATGTACCTATCTTTTGTCTGGTGCTTTTTATTGCCAGATGTGCCAAAAGTACACTAGTGTGAATGCATCCCACTATGATCTGTAGTGAAGAAAACATACTTCTCCTTTTATAAGGAGAATTATATTCTCTTGTTCTCCTTTCTGACCCTAATACAGATGCTGCTAAAAAGTGATAGCAGTGAGTACTAGAAATCCATCCTTGGTGCATGTGACCAGCTGTGTTTAGCGCTGCAACAACACCAGTGTGTCGAAATCTTTCCAAACTTTATTCCACTGACTTCTGGGCTTGTTTTTCCTTTTCCTACAGAAGGTGACTTTTTCCCATTTGTTTTAATTTACTTGAAAGAACAGGGAGTCTCAAGTTATTTTTGTTTTCTCCCTTTTCTTAAAAATATATTTTTTTGAGGTTTTCCTTCCAGTCTTTGACTTGTAAAATTAAATGTCATACTGTCCTTTGAATGTGTGTAATGTGATCCAATCCAGAATAAACTATTCTAATGTTTCTTAACTTTTTAATGCTGTTTTTCTTCCTTCTGCTGTCACTTCCTCTTGGAAAATGAAGACTAACTAGCTTTACATGAATCAAAAGGTCTACGTAGAGATGTAGATTTTCTGACAGTGCATGTACAAATTTATTGGATTGTTTGCTGCACCTTGAAGATAGTTTCGTCTTAACCTTTTTCTTATGATGGACGCAGAAGTCTTCTGGCTCCTTTCAGTAGTTGATTATGAGAGGGATATGGTGGTGGTTTTACCCTGCTGGGCAGCTGAACTACACCACAACCACACTCTCACTCCCCCTCCTCAGAAGAAGAGGGGGAAAAGAAAGTATGCTGGAATAAAAAGAGGAAAGAAAAAAAAAAAAGGCTTGCAGGTTGAGGTAAGGATAATTTAATTAAAGAGAAAAAGGAAGTTGGGGAGGGGGAAAACAAGCAAAGGCTGTGTGCAGAAGCACAAAGGGGGGGGGGGGGAATTACTCTCTGCTTCCCATCAACAAGTGATCAGCCATGTCCTGGGAAGCAGGGCCTCGATATACATAGCAACTGTTTGGGAGGACAGACGTCTTCGTAATGAGAGTCCCCCTGTCTCTTTCCCCTTCCCCACCTTTTATTGTGGAGTGTGACACCACACAGTACGGAATATCCCTTCAGTCAGTTTAGGTCAGCTGCCCCAGTGAGGTTCCCTCCCCAGCTCTTGTCCACCCCCAGCCTGCTGGCTTTGGGGTCTTGGTGCTGTGCCAGCACTGCTCAGCAATAGACACAACACTGGTGTGATACCAGGGCTGTTCTAGCTGTGAGTGCAGAGCACAGCACTCTGTGGGCCGCTGCAGGGAAAATTAACTCTATCCCAGTCAAACCCAGCACAGATATGATGATGTGTTCATACTTAATGGGAGCTTTGCATGAAACATCTCTCATGTCAAAGTGAAGTGGTTGGGATTAGTCACTTCTACAGTTTTGAATACTTTTTAGAACTCAAAATGGGAAAAATAGTTTAAGAAAAATTTTATTAGTAATATGTGTAATCTTTAAATGCATTATTCTTATCTTTCATCTAATTCTTATATTGCATGACCTAGAAACTGATGATCTCTTTTTTTTTTTTAGGCATGACACTGTCAATTAGGCTTTTTAAAAAATTTATGTACTGAGGTTAGTTTGCATGTGGCATCTGAAATACACAGTGATATCAACAGGCATAGGGTATTTTTCTAAACTTTTCTTTTGTACTTTATTATGTTTCCATTGTCGTTGACCTGATTTAAGTCTGTTTAGTTTTGTCCCACCCCAGACTGCAAAATCTGTTTGGCATTATGTTCCATTTTTATACAAAAGTATATAGAGAGAAGATGAGTCAGAGCTGTTCAGAGGTTATTAAACCTATATATATCTCAGGTGGTGGTGGGTATTTTTTTATGTAATTGTTAAACTTCACCTGTTTAAAAACTGTTTTGAATTATGTAAAATCCTTTCAGCCACTGAGTGACAAATAATGTAATTTAATTTCTCATTCCTCTCTCGATACAGCCATGTACTATGAAAATTCATATGCTATGAATTGTATGTTGTCAAGCGGCCTGTTATTTCCTTTATTAATTTATTTTGAAGTTCTAAAATTAACTTCCCTCATTTATACTTAGAAGCAATCAAGTTGTGTTTTGTCAGGCTGTCATGTGAAAATCCATTTTCCTCATGAAACATTTCCATCCAAAGTCCAGCTATATACCAGTGCTTGTGCCACGCTAAAAGTCTTCCTGAAAAGCAACGATGAAATTGTTCTTGGTTGTTCTGCTTGAAATCAAAAAGTGCTGATCATGTTCTGGAAGTAATTTGAGTTAGAATGCTCCTTTTAATACTAGATCTCATTATGTTTATTGGTTTTACTGATGTGTCATATTATTTGAAAAGCTGAAGTTCTACCTTGTTCTAATTTTCGTTCTTTTAAGAAGTTCTTTATTTTATGTCTAATTTTACTGTTGAGAGGGCAGGTTAATTTCAAGGGTTCTCTTACGAAAGAGCTGCATTTCTAGGTGCACAGCTGTGCTCTCCAGCCATCTCTCTGCATCCTCTGGTGTTAGTCAAGAGAACTACCTGCTCTGATGTAAGCTAACAAGGTGAGGTACCTTCACCTAGATGAATGGTGGTTAATAGCAAGAGCTGTAGTAAGTACATCATTCTTTAGATGGAATGACATCTGTAATTCTGGAGTGTGAAGATAGATGAAGTATGCAGCCGTGTGGATTTCAGGACCTCCAAAGAAGTGGCTTTGTTTCATTTCATTGTTCCCTTCCTGCTCAAGGAAACAGACATACATGGCACAAGCAAATGCAGCATTCCTTTATGGTCTGAATGTGGTCCATGGCAGAAGTTATTCATAAATAAGTGTACATAATGAATAGAATTATATATTAGTAATTATATGCTGCGTTTATTGTGGAGATGTGTTGGAATATAGGTAGAGTGTGCAGAAAGCTCCCAGTGAAATGGAATGAAATTTATAACTCTACAAAAACTATTTGATTTGTTGCAAGCTAGCCCTTAAAGGTAAGCTAGGCAATAGCTCCTATCAGCAAAATTTTGTAAATCCTTTGGAAAGGTAACAGGAAGAAGTTGTCAGCAAGTCTTAGACCTGAATGTGTGTTCAGAAGTGCAAAGTAACATAGCAAACCAGTAAAGGAAATTAAACTCTTGTGCTTTCTTTCTTTGTTTTAAAATCACGTAAGTCCTTTTGTGGTGCTGCTTTTCTGATTTAATTCAATTTAATTCTCAGGTAGACAGCTCAGATTCAAGTGGAATAACCTCTTCTACAAAAAGTAAATCTTCCAGACGTTTCACACCTCACTGTTAGCAATCCAAGGCAGTAAGACTGTATATTAATGGAATGTTCCACAGACTTCTGCATAAGCTTTTTCATTGAAGTCGGACACAGTGCACTAGAAAAACAATTTGGAACTTTTGCCTTTAAATATCAAGGTGCTAGTGAATTAAAAGGCGTGTTATAATGTGGCTTTTAAACTTGTCCTTGCATCTACATTTTGAATAGTAACTGTTACTGTTTTGTGGCTTGCTCAGCTACAGCAAGTCAATGCAGATAAGTTCTGTCCTGCCAACCCTCGTCCTTAACAAGATGTGAATGTGTTCCAAGTAATTACCATTTCTGGTGTCACAAATGACATTCCTTATGCAGTGTGGTCAACTCAATACAGCTGCTTTCAGCAGTAAAAATACTCATTGTAGTACACATTCCAGTTGTGTTTTATTCTGTAGTTGATTCATCTGGCTCAATTCTTAAGGAGTTCTTTATACCAAAGAAGATATTTTTGAAGGAACAAAAATAATTGTTCTTTTGGGATGTTGAGAAGAAAACTCTTTACTCTGAAGCTTGCCAAAATGTTGCACAGCTGTTAAGATGATATAATGGTGTTTTTGTTTGACTAAGGTTGTAAATATGAACTTCCTTCCTTCTGCATTTATAATTAATCTGGCTGCATGCAGAACTTGTGATAAATCTCTTCCAAATATCTGTTGAGGGAGAGTATCTATAAAATGCTTACGAATTACACATGCAGTTTATATTTGGTTATGAAATGGGTGACCTAATTTTCTGTGAACTAGATATAACCTCCTCCCTAAGTACCACTAAAAGAATGTGTGTCAAGAATAAGAGTTTGTCCTGGTTTTATATCACAGAAAAATACTCATCTGTGAGAACTGTTGAACGGAATACCCTTAATCCTGGGGGGCGTTTGCTGTGCTGTAGTTGCAATAGATCCTACTTAGTCAGACTTCAGAAATAGGCTCAAAGTGGATAGCAGGTTCTGTTTCGTTTGTATACGTCAGGTATTCCTGCATTTGTTGTGAGCAGTGTTTCCTGCTGCTCTCAGAATTATGCTGGAGGAAATGACAGCACTGGTGATCAACCGTATGGACACAGGCTTATGTATTTTGGAAAGGAACTGAGATTGGCTGCAGTGATATTGTAAACTGAGGTAGTACTTTGACTTAGGAAGGGCATGGTTCTTTGAGCAAGGTGCAGATTCAGTATGCATTACACTATAAGCCCACTTTTAGCCCTGAGTTTCTAATGCATTTTTAATGCTTAGAAGTCGCATGTAATTGTTTCCGTGTGAGGACATGGCTATTTATAGTCTGTGGAGGAAAAAAGCTGAGGTAGTGTGTGTTGCTAATAGAATAATACTACTTATATAGACAGGGCAATAGCATCAAAATAGTGCATCTCTAAAAGGTGGATTTTTTTTAGTTAGCTTGTTGGTGTTTTTTTTGTTTGTTGTTGTTTGTTTAAACTATTCTGGTAGCATAATTTCATTTGTAGGAGGGCAGGGAGATAGGAAGGAATTTACAGAAATATCTGACTAGTTGAGAGTAGTAGTCTATAAATCAGTCTTGGAATGTTTCCCATTTTTGATTGAATTCAGGAGAGAATGAGCCTTTGATATTAAGGTGTGATGGCAAAAAGGGAGAAACATTTGTTTCTTGACAAACAGTTGCTTACTCAAAGTTTCTGAAAGTTTATGGGTTTGACTCTCAATTATTCGACAAAATCATGAAAAACATGGTGTATATCTTTTGTGAGATCACCTTTGCAGCTAGGTACAGAAGGTGTTCCCTTACTAAAAACTGTGCTGAAAGGTTTTTACTGAGGGTCAACAACAGTGAAAAATCAGTATTTGACTGAAGTAAGAATCAGTATTCTTACTTTGCCTGAGTTACTCCAAAATTACTTTGGCACTGTGATATCTATTCATTACATAGAATTTTGTGAGCCCTTAGTATCGTTTGCTTGGAATTGAGTGATTTTATTTTGTCATTTTTTGAGATATTCAGGTGTGCCCATGTGTTTGTCCAAGTGCCTTACTCTTCTGTGTGTACTTCTTTGTTTCTGTGTGTGTTTGTGTTTTGTTACTTTGTATATTGTTTCTCTGTTACTTTGTATTTTGTGTATTTTTACTGTTTTCAGGCAAGAGTGGACAAATTGAGGTGCTTACATGTGTAGCTTCTGGGCTGGTACTGAGGCAACCAATTCTCCAGATTATATGCTAGGTTGTTGCTTGTGAATAAGTTTTTGGTTTCCAGAAGTGAATGAGAAATGTGTGTCACACATCAAATGAGAAAGTACAGTAGAGAAAATACCTTTTCTGTATTTAGCCTTTAACTTGAAAGCTTTCTGGCGTTGAGAGTATCTCATTCTTGTCCCTGCAAACTCATGTTTCTTGGTGTGGAAATGAGATTGCTGTACAGTGATTGAATTTCCATCGGTGTGACCCTTGCTAAGAAGTCCTGGTGTTTGAAAAGGCTCATGCATATTCTGTATTTAAAATACAAAAACAAACAAAAACACCAACACCACCAAGAGATTGCATGTTACTTTCAGATGGTGGCTTTAAAAGTAGCAATAAATCATATATGTGGTGGAAAAAAATGTTAAAGGTCTCAGTTTTTAGGTAAACTTTAAGCTTATTTTAGTAAACCATTGGCATTCATTTTGACATTGGCATCTAAATCTGTCTGATCTTGGTTCATCACTTTACCACAGCACTAAACAGATGAGAGACGAGAATAACCGAATACGGATGATAGAACTTAAAAGCATGCTTACAAGCAAACTGTAATGTAAAATATAATGTACAATATATATATATATATATATATATATATATATCTGTGAGTATAAAGCTGTGATCAACCACCTGCTTTAGGGTTGTGTTCCTTCACTGAATAAAAAACTCAGTTTTTTATTTAAAAAAAAAAAAAAGATGTTGGGAGTAGAGTTAGTCAAAAAACTTTTTAGAAAAATTACTGAAACTTGGTGTGTTTATGAATGGCAGTTCGGAGCCCACTGACTGACTCACTTGGTTTTTTTCCCCTCCACAGTTGCCGTACCAAAGCACGCTATTGTCTTAGTTTTTATGTGCAAGAAAAGTTCCATTCACAGAACCACTGTGTGTGGTGGCAGCAGGCTTTTCAGACAGTAGTTGTTTATGTGACTCAGGTGCTGAGCTGTTTAGACAAGGTCTCTGCAGCTTAGGATCTGAACAGTGTTTTTTAGGAATGCTGGCCTAATCCCATGAATTTAAATCTTTCTGTTTCAAGTCCTTCTTTAACAAGATCCAGCTGTCAGCCCTGTCTTCCATGGTTGTCCTACGGTATAGGAATTTCATGTTCACTTCCTTGGTGGATGACTTGTACTTTCCTTTTTCCTTTTCGCTATGGAAGCTGATTTTCTTATGTTGTCAGGAATGTGTGCTTTAAAGCAGTGATTTGGTGTTAAATATTTACATTTGGTCTTAATCTCTATGATTAAATTCTAGGTAAAGTCCTTTTGATATGCATCTGTGTGCGCTTTACTGGCTTTTAGACTTCTCCAACCTTAGACATAACAAAACCTTTCTAATGTTGAGGTTGCTTTCTTGCTTTAAGTGCTTTTCTTTCCAGGGAGTAGAATCCATTACTAGTGCTCTTCCCCCTTCTCATCCTCAGCCTCTCCTGCCAAGGTTTATTTAGAAACTGAAGTAATGCAGTTTTTCAGTATGAATATATATCTTTAGAGCACATCTTAAGTACACAAAATTACTTTCTTAAAATATTTTAAATCAATTTGGAGTTTTATGAGATTTATAAACTGGAAGTTAAGAGCAGTGCTTAGCAACACTTAAGTGCCTGTAAGCTATGAAATTTGTCACAGACTGCTTTGTACTTCCAGTTGCTGATGCTGCTTTGAGTTATCATGTGGACTTAGATTAAGATAATTAAACCATCCTTACAGAGGAAAGATATATAATTGACAGTAGGAGCAAAACCTCATGTGAAGAAAGGTGTGTGTGTTTTTTTTTTTTTTTTTTTAAATTATGCAGGGAGAAATATTTTGTCAGCCTTCTGTGGTTTGAGGAAGTCTGGGGAGAATTTTTCAGTGATATTCTGCTCAAACGGGAGGATAAGAGTTAAGTTGTATTTTCAGCCTTTATCATATCCTTTCTTCTGTTAGCTCAGACTTTCTTCTCTTCAGCAATTCAGACAGGCTTAACTAGAGAATAGTGGTGGAATTGTTACAGGTTTTGGTGCCTTGCTCAACCAGATGTCTCGGAGAAGTTGCTTTGGGGTTTGAAATCCTGGAATGGTTTTTCATTTTTGAGGAGAGAGAGCAAGTGCTGAGAGGAGTTTTTTACAGTGTAGGAATTCAAGAGGGATTTTTTTTTTTTGCCTGGTGGGGTTGTCGATAAATAGCTTGGATTCTTCCATATTGATGAGGAAAAAGGTGAGTTCTAGATAATGCAGCAGGAAGTTGGCCTTCTGTTTTGTATCACACGTGAGGTTTATTGTGATAGCGAACTGTTGTCTAATCCTGTTTACTGCCAAATGATCCCCTGCCCTTTCATATTCTGTAACACTGCCCCATTCCTATTAACATCCATCCTTTCTTTTCAGTATTGGCTCCTAGTGCTTCTCTGTCATGCCCCCACATCAGGGTTTGTCATATACTTGCAAGATTCTCCTATATGCAGTCCTTCAAAGCTTCCTCCAGGGCACAGGTTCTCCATGGAAAACTTCTTGTATTTTTCTGTTCTGTTCCTGTTCTGGTCATTGTGGTTTTCCCCCATCAGAGTAGTTATGCTTACCTGCTTAGCACTTAAATAGATGCACATCCTACTGTATTGAAGACAGAGATGAAAAAGTGATGGAGATGGGCAGGGGGGCTTATGTCCCTGCTTGCAGTTTGCAATGAAGTTGAGTGGTAGTTGACTGCCAGTTAAACTTCCTTCGTAAGTTTGGCTTAAAATGCAAAATGAATTGAGCTGGTTTATCTTGTTTAGGTATTTGCATTTAAGTCACTATTACTGTTTGTGCTTTGCTCAGCTTGTTAGGAGTAGGTTTAAAGTAAAGCAGATGTCTTCTAAATTAAATGTTTTTTTCCTTTTTTGATCGTTTATCTGCCAAAAGATTATTTCCCTGTTCATCCTCTAAACACGTTTTGTTGTTTTTTTCAAATGATTAATGGCTAACCATGAAACTATCATCAAAATGTGCTTACTCGTAAATGCTAAGAATGAAACGCTGGTGTATAAAACATTCATTTGTGGGTTTTCCGAAAAACATACAGGGCATTTTATGGAGATGGTGGTTCCAGCTACTGCACTGAAATGCAGCTGTTCATATGTAGTCTTAATTCTTACTAGAAAGCCTAAATCAACTTGCAGCCTGTTGCAGCTGAGGTTAGTGTAAAGAAAACACAACCTGATACACAACTCTGTATAAGCAACTTGTGAAGAATGTTGTTTCTTTATCATTGCTAAAACACTGCTCTTTAATTTTTTGAAGCACGGTTTATATGCTGACACATGGCCCTAATTGAAGGGGATTTGGCAACTTGTTCTGAGTCCTACTAGATAGTACCCACATCACACAAGTTTCGAGTGCCTGATGTGGTATCTTAAGTGAACGTTGGCACAATTATTGTTTTTAATCTTTGAGAGGGTTCCTTGAGCAAAAATTAGTTTTTAACTGTACTGAATCCAAGTATTGTGTTACTGTCCACATGCAAGTAACATGGGTTAGCTGAGGGTCTTATGAGGAAATGTGCTCACCTGCATTGGAATTTATAATTAAACGTGGTAAAACGTTCACCCAGATAAATGTACATCTCTTCTAGCAGTTTCATACATCACAAAAACGCTTTGCTAATGTTTCAGTTGAATTTTACTTTTGAAGGCTGTTATGTGGTACACCTACAGAATAAGGTGCTGTTTGCTTTTGGTTTCTGTTTCTGTGTGACTCTGATAAAAATTTTTTGTTTTTCTTTTATAATTCGCTCAACATCAGCAGCTATTGAGGAAAGAGAAGACCAAATCAGGCATACTACCTGCTCTTTTATTTGCAACATGTGTTAGGTGGTTTGAATCATTGTTTCGATAGTTGCAAATAGTATTTCTGAAAACGTTGTCTTCATTACAAAACAGAATCCTTAAACTGGTTATGCAAAATTCTATGCGTGTCACATTTCACGTTCTGTTGTTATATACAGAATGTTGCTGAAGATGCAGTTATAAGTGTAGACAGTTTTCCTTGTTTTGTCTTCCCAAACAGTGAGCAGTTTGCATTGTGTTCTTTGCAATGGCTCTTACCTGTAAAATGGAAGGTGAAAATTTTCCTTCTTTCCTTCCTTCTTCCAACTTGTCTGCTATAGACGTGCTGATAAATGTATGAAAAAATTTACAGGCCTGTGTTTTTATTGCAGTCTTTGGGAAGTTTTAGTAAAAGTTGAGACATCTAACTTCGTTATTTCCTTTACTAAATGTTTTATATAATTTTTTAATGGAGCTTTGGGCTGGCTGACCAGTGTGTGCATGTCCACCATGATGTTTGGATATGTATGCTTCTGGATTTTTGTTCATCTACTTCCTTTGTGTACCCTGGGGACAAAAGAATTGCCTGCGTTGCCCTTGGTGTTCTGCTATCGTTTACAACTGTGTATTAGGATAGTAACTGTAACTGAACATTATGTTTCAAGTCTGGAATGTTCATCTTCTCCTTGTGCTGCTGCACATCTTCCTCTTCCTTCTTCCCGCCTGCCTCACACCAAAATACTCGGGAGCATTGTGTTTTCCTGATGTATGAGGTCATAGCTAGAACTGGGATAGCAGAGCAAGGAGCTCAGTGCTTTGAGCTAGGATAGTAAGTCCTGAGGTGCCTGCATCTCGTATGAATGAAGAATCACCTCTTAGAGGCATCTGAAATTCATTTTGCTTGGTAATTTCTCATTTACTGTACAGTCTGTGTCAATATTCTGCTTTTTTTTTCCTGTTAGAAAAAGTGTTGTGGTCACTTCATCATTAAAGTTGCAGGCAAGTTTGATGGCCTGCAACGTATAGGAAGGTTAGTCTTGAGGATTTGTAGGAAGCTTCTGAAGGAAGAACTCGGGGCTGAAATAGTAGAACTTGTCACGAGTTACTTAAGGTTTTTTTTTATTGGAAGAAGATTTTTAATGATTTCTTACTAAATCAGTTGTTTTGCCATTTATCTAGCAATCTCTAAGATAGGTCGACTTGTTTATGTATTTGTATCTTCTTCAAATACTGTCACAAGCATGTTCAAACTATAATCGGTTGGAGTCAAGTACATAACTAACCTCCCCTTTACTCTACGCCTTGAATTGCACATTCTCAAATTGTGTAATAAGGCTTAGCTTGACTATGGGACTTGTTTTGACATCTATGTCTTTTGTTAAGGTTGCAACTACTCTAAGATATTTTTGTTTCACTTACAATACAAAATACATTTTGTCTGCTACCTACTAATATTTTTAAAAGGTTATTTACACATCTTATTTAGATTGCAGCCTCCTGAAATTTTGTGTTTAAAAAAACCTCTTGAAATTTTTGTGTTAATACTGCTTTTCTCTTTCTGCATAAACTTGTTAATATTTGTTGGGGTTTTCTTGAACGTCAGATTCCAAAGTTAGAACTCAATAGGAAGAGATGCTACACCAGTGTTTGTGTTACAATAAATATGTAATGAAGATTCTGGAAAGTAGGTGCTAGCGTGTTTCTAAATACATCTCTCTGCCTCTTGAAGGCAGACTATACTTTAACACTGGTTTAAAGCTGTGCGCTTTCCTTGCTTACATAACCTCATTTTCTTTTCATGCTGAAAATTCTCAGAAACTGGACAGACTAAGATTTTGGCTTCTGTAGCTGATAACTGACATTCTTTGAGAGAACACCTTGCTTTCTTCTCTCTAGTTAGAGGTATATTTTTAACTAAGGCAACTTTTGTTTTTATGATCCCTGACTAAGCAGCTGTTTGTTTTTTTTTTTTTTGAGCTGTCTTCATGTTGTCTTCAAAAAGAATCTGTTGTGAGACATGGCGCTACATGTGAGACATGGAGCTAGCATGCTCTTTATACAGGACTTAATACTATTTGGGTCCTCTGGCTGAAATCTTGGTTCAGGAAATTAGGCACAATAATGGATAAAGCCGAGTCTTTTCAAAGCAACATCTATTTGGCTAGATGCGAGATAGGCACTAGAATATATTGGGGGGAATAAAGGTTTTACCGTGTGCTTTCTCAGCAGAGTATAAACTTCAGGTGCAATTAGATTCTTCAGTAGATGTTTCAGTAATTTTGGTGTCTCCTTCCAGGAAGAAAGTTCTCTTAAATGTGTTTTGATGTCACCTTATGAACGCAAATTTAAAATTTCATGCTGTATAGTCAATATATATACAAATACTAAAAATAATAATAAAAAAAATACTGGAGTGGTAATGAGAAGCTAACTATGCGGAATGTAAGGTAGACTTCTCCTTGATCCACTTTGTGTTTTACTTTTCTCTTCAAGCTTTCAAGCAAAGAAAGGGTGGGCGGGTATTTTGTGGATGTTCTTACTGTGGCACATCAGAGGAATTTGCTGTTAATTTGAAATCAAGATAGTGAAGTAAACATTCTAGTATCTTCAGGTTGTTTATTTCAGGAGATTGGTGAGTGATTGAGTACACTAAAGTTAGAAGGGGAATGTACCAGCCTTGATTAAATACCAAGGGAATCAGTAGCTGCAGTGGATGTGAATTCAGGGAATTACGTTTTTCTATTTCTTTATGCTGCTAGTCGAAAATATTTTTTTCTTTCATATTTGTTTTGTCTGTGAAGAGTGCGGTGTTTTCTTATCCCTGCTTAACTGACTGTCTGCCTCAATACAAAGATTTGGTACTGAATCTGAGGAAAACTAGGGAGCGACTGTGGTATGTTTGACTTTCTTGGTTAGAATCCCTGGGGTGGTAGTTATAATCTGAAAGGTGTAACAGCTCTTGCATGAACACCACTGAGTTTTAGACAACCTGTGTTTACTGTATACAGCACTGATGTATTTGGGGGGATTCCAAGAACACTGAGACAGTTTGCTTTGATGTCTGATATCTGGTTAAGTCTTTTTTCTTCTTCCAGTTACTTATTCAGACAATTGCTTTATTAAGAGTTTCTAAAATTAATATAAGTTATGTAGCTACAAATATTCATATTCCAAACTAATAGTTTGGAAATAATTCCGTAATTGGGAAATATTCCAAACCGATAGTTTGGAAATAAAGAAAAATATTTGTAAGGACTTAGAGAAAATGTAGTTGTTTGATAGGGTTTAAACACAAACAGCTGGGGGCAAAGGCAAGGTCTTGTACAGGCATGTGCTTAATTTTAGGAGTAGTGTTAGAAATCATGCTGTATACATTTGGCTGACTAATTGTTACTTTCAGCAGCTTTTAATTGATCTTTTATTGAAACTCTGACTTGTCTGCAATTCAAAATGTATGTTTTCAGACATGAAGATTTCTTTTCCATGGTTTCAAAGAGACATTCTTGCATGTTTCACAGATAAGTGGTTAAAGTAGGGAAGATTGCAGGCTGTATGTCCATTTTTTGCACCTCACAGCTAAAGCTGAGAATAAGGCCTTACAGTGAGGATGCCTGGTTTTCATGTTTGCTGGATTTCTGCAGAAAGATGAGCAGGAAACAGATAGTAGATTTGGGTCAAAGGTTGTCGCATTGCTTAATAATCCAGCGACCAAGTATTGAGACATATTAGTAGCTACAAATGTTTGTATAAATCTTCTTACCATGGAGGTGTGATTTAGTGCAACTGTTTCTTTCTTGGATCTTATATTGAGGGAGGTAAAGATTGCTGTTAAAGCCCTCAATATGTCACCCACAGTACTTCTGATTATGTGAGCCTCTTCTTGTATGCAAGGCATAGACTCTTCCTTTTCCAGTTTAAAGCTGCATTGCATAAATAATTTGCTTTTTTAACTGGGACAAAGGAGTGCACAGATGCATGATTTTTAAAATGTGGCAACAGATGCAATCTTTGTGTAATGCATAAATACAGAGTTTTAACTATTGAAATTAGTGCCTGTGCAATTTTAGAAGCATATAAAGTTATTGGTTATAAATGGTCTTTTTGCTTTTACTGAAGTGGCTGAAGTTTTTCTTTTGTCAGACATCATGTGTGTTTTCAGCATGTTGTATTGAGTACAAGCTTGGAAAACTTGCCTGAAGCATGGTTTTTAAAAAAAAAAAAAAAAAAAAAAAAAAACAAACAAAAAAAACCCTCGAAGTTCACTCAAAATAGTGTATTGAAGGGGGCTTTCACTTAGTGCAAGACTTTTATTTGGGATGTTTTGAATTTGAGTTTTTGGCTGACAGGTTCTGTATCTCAGTGTTTGAATTTGAGAGGTGTTGTAATGTGTGCTATAGGAGCCTTGGGATGTACTCAGCCTGTACCTCTGTTATTTGAAGCTGAGAGCAAACAATTGCTCTTGTACAGGTTTTCACCGAAATTACTCTTAATGTAAACTGGATTGTAGGACACTGATGTGCAAAGAATTTCCTATCACTTCTAATCCCCTTCCAGATCTTCTCTTACTCTGGCAGGGAAAGGGAGAGAGATTTCATTATATTTTGTATTTATTAAGAGGAAACATGGAAATACTGAAACAAATTATCTCCAGCGTATCACTGGCTTGGTGTAGTGTTGTATTGAATTCAAAGGAGAAAGGTAGTGTCAGTTCTAGTATAAGATTTTTTTTATTTTTTTATTGAAAGGCATGGTAGGTTTATTTGATCTTTGTCACGTGGGCAGATTATTAATATGAAATAAATGATTTGTGCTCAAGGTAGCTTTCATTGTTTACCAGAACTTCAAGGAAACGGGTAAAAATGTAGATGTGTGCTTCGGTTGTTTTGCAAATACATTTCAGGTTTTTTTTCTCCTCTATAATTAACCCCTAAGCCCGAATTTTATTAACTGCACAGTTTTTATATTCCTTCAAGCAGTCAGATGAATGAGTAGTACAGGTAAAAACATGCTAGAATCTTATTCCTGTTTGTACGCGTGCCATGCTTATGCACTTGTTCGGTGCATTACAGTAGTGTTTTGTCATGTCCAACTTCTTGAACAGAAATGGATGCTGGCGTGATCACAAATGGAAACAGAGCTCTAATTTCTAAAAACATCTTGTGTGCT
Source organism: Cygnus atratus (assembly GCF_013377495.2). Classification (NCBI taxonomy): domain Eukaryota; kingdom Metazoa; phylum Chordata; class Aves; order Anseriformes; family Anatidae; genus Cygnus; species Cygnus atratus. The sequence goes on from NC_066367.1 coordinate 14,409,061, forward strand.
ACATAGTTCCTTTAGGTTCGTGAGGCTAGGTTTTTAAAACACAGAAGATCAGTTGCTTGTTCAGATAGTGTTTTGAGCATTATTGTACTGTTCACTCTACCCCTAGAGTAGAGTTCTAACAAATTCCATAGTTGTTTTGAAGAAGCAAATCCTTAGTTCAGTAACAGGCATGAGCTTGTACAAGGTTGTTTAAATAATAAGGTTGGGTGCGGGTGAAAACATCAGTTGCCTGAAAGAGATGGTTTGTTTTACTTTTAGGGTTTTATGCTGTCAGTTGTCTTTGAACATACTTAAGCATCATTAGCTCAAAATGCGTATTCCAGTACTTCAGATATTATAGTGAATAAGCACATTCTTGACCCTTTAAGCACATGAGCATCTCCACTTGGAGTTGGAATTCTGTTGTTTCTTTGAAAATCTTTCTATTGTTAACAAAGTGTGGCATAGACAAATTCTGTAGTGCGTGTTTTTTTACAAAGTTTTATTTCAGTGCTGTGTGTCCTTACTATAAGGAAATATTATTATAATGAAACTTCCGATTGCCTTGAACTGGTTTGATTTAAGGTAGGAACTAGCATCTCAAAGCCCAAGTCTGCAGAATGGGATCTCAGTGAAAGACACTGGAGACACTTTCAATTACAACTTCCTGCTGTTCCAAAGATCAGCTGTAGCTCTCTGATGACTACGATTTGTTAGCTTCAGAATTCTGCTGTGCTGTCCCTTTTTGAAAATGTCAGGTAGGTTTGAAAAAATCTTCTTGGACTCTTCATCTTTCCTTATGTTTTCTTAATATTACGTCTTCTCATGCTCATCCTAGCATACTAAAAGCTTCATCAGATTGCATAAGAACCAGCTTGAAAGAGTAAATGTTTCCTTTTTTTCCTAATAATGGATACAGTTTTTGTCTGTGTAATTAAAATAGTAGATTATGATTAAATGCTCTAACTGTTGATTTCTAATGAAAGCCTCATTACTTTTTCATAAAATAACTCTAGAATACTGGGCTTCATGCATTTAAAGGTGAACAAACCTAATGAACAGTTAGAAAACTAGCAGACTTACAGCAGATTATGGGTCTGCCTATTAAAATAACATTTTAAACAGTTAAAACTGGCTGATATAGACCATAGTGGATAAAAGAGATGGTACACAGGCTTCCTGCACAGAAGTGTAGTCTTACTTGCATAGAGAAGCCTACACCATGTTGGGACCTTTCTTTATCTGTGTGTCCCAGAATGACAGATGCTAAGAAGTAGAAGTCCTTACAAGGGGAGAAAAAAGGAAAAAAAAAAAAAAAAAAAGGCCAAAATCTAAGTATTTTCATAGGTTATGTTTTTATATGTTGTTGCTGATTTTCTGGAAAAGTGAGAGGCAAAGTGCTGCTATGAAAAATGTTCATGTAGAGGGCTCCTAAAACACAATCATAGAATCATTTAGGTTGGAAAAGCCCTCCAAGGTCATCTGGTCCAACCAGTATTTACAGCTTAACATCTATCATCTTATTAGTGTATCAGTTATTCATGCTGGCCCTATCCTGTTTGTTATGGGGGAGAAACAAAAAAGGTGGCCAGGGCATTAACGCTGAAAAGAAATTAAAAAATTGAGAATCATATTTACTGTAACTGGTTTAGTTGAATCTTACTAGGATACAAGTAGAAAAATGGTTAAGATGAGAATTAGAGTAAATATTTAGAACAGGATCTTTCTTTAATCATTGCTTGGCAGGGATTCACGGAGGAGCAATATTCAGATCTTTAAGAGTTTTATCTGGTAAGTTGTCAGTGCTGTATCACTTTAGAATTGAGTTGGAATTGTCAGTGACATCAAGTGCCAGAGTTAAATTGATTGAGGTTTTTTAAAACTTCCAGTGGCTGTAGTTGTGTAGGTATTTGAATATAAGATTTAGTCACTGATGATGCTCAGGGGAGGGAATGGCCAGCAGTTTTGAGCAACAAAACCTCATTAGAGAGCCTTGTTATTCTGTACATGGGATGCAACTAGGATTGTGGTCACGCTCCTGGAAGAAATTTAACTTGGTGTGTATTACATGTGAGGACAGGTCAGAGCCTTGCTGTACATACATACAATTGGCAGTGAGTCTTCATTTGTGTTTTCTCTGACGTGCTTGCTTTTTCCTGCTGAGTCTGTTCAGCTTGTCTTACTGCTGAGCTGCCCTGGACAAGTCAAGAACAGATGAGCATCTTTAGCTGGGAATTTTAGTGGGCACGTTTAAAAACATTAAAAAACATTTAAAAACATTATTCTCTGTTATAGAAGGCTCAATAAAATCTGAAAGCTGCTCATTTTCATTAAGTACTGTTTTGAGATACACTTGAAATGAATGGATGTGAAGTGCTGAAAGCTGGCTTGAATTTGTTACTTTGTCACTTCACCTGGTATGAGCCAAAGGAAAGCATGAGCTACTTTAATTCTACTAACCTGCAAATGCTTTCGATATGTAAGTGGCTTACTTTTTATTTGTTAGATTGAACTTGGTTCTAAATGATTCCTTTAAAAAACAGAAAGAAAGAAACTTTTAAGCTTTTGTCATTTTCCTTTCTTGTTATGAATAGAAATGTCATAGCTTTAGAAAGGTGTGATAGCTGCCAGTTAGGTCCTAATTTGCTGAAGTATGGTGTATGTCTGCTGTGTTCAACTGCAGTGAGAGAACTTCTGTAAAAAGGAAAAAAAAGTCACTTTTGAATGGTAACATGCGCTTGTTTTGAGTTGCTACTATTTTGATTTCTGTTGATGGAAAGTTCAGAAACTGTTAGTCGAACATTTTGTTACTGCCTTAATTCATTGATTTAGTCCAGTATCAGGGCTTGTGCTAAGAGATCCATTTTACAGAGCTAGTGAGTTAATATTAGCTATTTCTTAAGTGAGACACTATCCTCTGTGTGCCTTTTGCAAGCAAACATTGACAGGCTTATAGGAAATGCAGCTGACGTTAGAAAGCTTGGGTGGGGACTACAAGAAGCTGGCAAATGCTACTGGGTTTAGTGCCAGGCTTGCTGACACAACAGTACTTTACTTGTAAAAGTTTTCTTTAGGCTGCTAATTCTGTCTTCAGAGTAACTGGAACTGAAGCAATGTCCCTGCTGCCAAGTTAAAAAAGCTAAAGCAACAATTTATGGGAAATTGAGAATGCTGGTTTCTTTCCGCAGCTCAGATCTTCAGAAAAATTTAGTAATAAGAACGAACTTTTCTCTTACTGAACGGATTAGTTATGAAAAGTGCCATAGAATGAATGCGCTGCAGAAATAGTCTCATCTAACTGTGGAGAGAGGGGCAAAAACAGCTGAAAGGGGGAAAGGTTAGCCATGTAAAATCTCTGTAAATAGAGCTCTGTCTGTTTTATATAACAGTTTCCATTTGATTCACCCGTTTATAGTCATGTTTCCTAAGGCACACGTTTAATAGCTTCCCTTAGCCTTCAAATGAAAGCTCTAAACATCAGGCATATCTACACAGTGAGAAATGTTATGTTCTCAAATGAGAACAGTTACTGTAGTTTGTTTGCCATGTCACCTTAGGTATAATGTGTTTTGGCTTGAATTTATGATGTTTCTGATCCACATAAAAGTCTAAGAACTAATAAGGCAAAGCTTTTGAAGGAGTGTGAAAATGGAATCCAGCTTCTGTCTGATTTGCAGAAGGTTAGGTAGAGCATGAGTTGCTGCTGCCCTGCTGTCTCCACTTTTTTATGTGGGAGGGTTTTGGAGTGACATCACGGAAAAGGCTGCTGCTCTATTACATGAGCGTATTGTTGGTTTTTTTGGATTTCAACATTGCTTGTAGATTTTTAGAAGAGCTTTCTTCTCTTTCCTGGAGTCTCAGAAGTACTTAAAGGTCTCAGAGCAGGTGTCGGACGAAATGAGATTTAGAAGGTGAATTTAATCTGTTTTGCATCTATGCTGCAGTATGCCATGTCAGCTTTAATATTATTGCCCCTTTAAGATAAGCAGCTGCATTCTGTTCTCCCGCAAAAGCAAAGCCTCAGTAGGAGGTAGAAGCTGCTTTGCCTAGAGCAATTGGATGGCAGTATCTTGCATCTGTGGGAGTTATTGGCTTCTGCTGACCCCAGAATGGTAGATCACTTCTGAAATCTCCTGTTGCCTGGTTATTTTATCAATGTAAAGTGAAATCTAAGCGATGTAAGAATAGAAATAAAGGCTGTTTTAGATCATGGAGGTCTTTTTTTGCATGAACTGTTGTCATAAATAGCCTAAAACTGATTGAACAGTTTTTCTCTGAGACTATCTGTATCATTTTTAATAATCTCTCTCATCAGTTCAACTCTGCAGCACTGTGAAGTTTTTCAGACCAAGATTCTTCTTGCTGAAGAGTAACATTTACAAAGTTTGCTTTCGAGTCTACAAAATGTAAACGAGTGCTTTTGAAAGCTGTGTAGTAAATCACTGTGTAATCCATGGGTTGACCAAATCAAGCTCTATTGCACGCCATGATTTGTTTGTGTAGCTCTTGATGGTGATCTGTTCTCATGCCTCTTCGGATGTTCTGTAGGATTAGCATTTACTCTTTTGTAGCACCCAATCACTCCCAAATTGCTACCTATGTCATTTTCCCCCAAGGTATGTTTAATCTCTGTAAATTTTCCTTCTGAACAAATCCTGGGTTTAATAGCATGGGTATACCCAGGAAGGCATGTTGAGTCTTAGCCCTACAGAAGGGGCTTGGAGGACGTGTTTGGGGAACTGAGACTTGTTTAAAAAAAAAATTAACTTCTTGTGAATTCATAACAGGTAACATCTGGAGAATGTTATGTCTTTATCTTGGTCGCTCAGACTCCTCAAATGAAGGAGGGTCACCTAGATGTAATGGTGTCCCTTTGCTTGCAGGGAGGGATTTCTTTGTCAGGTGAAAACTGTGCAGTATCACTGAAGTGATCTGGAGAGCGTCCAGAATTTAAACTGCCTCATTGCTGGCATTCTCTGTGGCTTGTTTAAGCATTTCTGTTTACAGATGTGTGGAGTCAGCTATTTGTAATGTAGTGAGACTGCACTTCCTGTGCGTTGAATGGTGTTGCTCAACTGTGGTCAGCTGAATTCCTTGTACAGAGATGAATTTTTTAATGTCAAGTCAGTTAACTTTGCCAACAATAGCTGGCAATGAGTGCATATGCAAGGCTAGCATGAAGTAACTTCTGACGGTGTATTAAGTATTATGGACTTTGTTCTTCATCTTTTCCTGCATGATTCAGACAAAAGTGGGCTATAAGCCTGGCTTTGCAATTGTCCATTGCAGCTTTCATACTTACTCTTTATGTGTAAAGCATTGTAAAAAAAAAAAAAAAAAAAAAAAAAACTTATTGAATGTGCAATTTTTATGAAGCTTATGGACAAATACGCTTTGACTTCAGAATGTATCAATGTCTAAGAAAACTGGTGTCAACTACTACACTCCTGAAAAATCAATGTTTTTGGTTTTTTTTCAGATGGAGCAATTATCAGATGAAGAGCTTGACCATGGTGCAGAAGAAGATAGTGATAAGGAAGATCAGGATCTGGACAAGATGTTTGGGGCCTGGCTGGGAGAACTAGACAAACTCACACAGGTTAGGAAGGTTTCAGTCAGAAACAGAATAATTCTTTAGAAATATTACATGTTTTTCATTTGGATACTAATTACTTTAGCTTTGACAAGGGTCCTGTTGAACATTTCAGATGAATAGGGGAATTAAGGCTTTTTCAGCTGTGGCATTTTGTTGGGGCCAAGCCTGCACCCCCAGTTTTGTTGTGCAAGGGCAAAAGATGCCTCTCTTCCTCAGTTATTTTGCACTGCCACTTGCAGCAAGACAGGCTGCAGCATGTGACCAACTTAGTACTCTGTAAAGATTTCTAAATTAGGTTATTTTCCCTATCTCAAAGTTCTTAAATTAATTTTTCACAATCCGGTAGTTCAACATTTCCCAAAGGGTGTGATCCCTTCTGAAAGCTATGGAATCAGTCTTTTGTCATCATGTATGTAGAGAAACACTGACTTTAGCTGACTAAAGCTGGGCTTTATCTCCAAATGTGTAGTTGGACATTGTCCAGCCACAACAGCATTGAATTTTTGTTGTACCTGAAGACCAATAAGAAAAAGTGTGAATGGTGTTACTGATGATATGCGAAGATAATGTGATACACCCAGAGTACTCTTGTGGCATCAGATAGGCAGCTGATGCATCTTCTCTTGGCGTTTTGTTCTTTCTAGTGCTTTTAGGAAAAACAAACAAACAAACAAAACACCTTGCATTTGGAATGAGATGCTATACTCCTGAGGTGATAGTCTATTTCTGTGATTGACTGCTATGCTTTTTTGCTTTTTTCAGTCGTGAGCTGTCCTCCTGGATAGTGTATTTCATCATCTTCTTTGTCACTTAGACTTAAGCAAAGGTGTGATACCCCTAGTTTCAATAAGCCACAGAAGAAGGGGCTTTTTATCTCTTGTTTGTTCTAAGCATGGGGAAAAAGGAGGAATCATGTTTTGCAGAGACTGAAGGAAAATTGAGCTAATCATACAGCAGCACTTCACATTCATACTCATGTCTGCTGTTGTCTGTTTAAAGGCTCTGCCTGCAAGTTCTGTATGGTAGGTAGCACTTTAAAACAGGGGAAAGTATCTTTTTTTTCTGAACTAGTGCATACAGGTCAATAAAGAATCTACCTCTTCAGATGAATGGAAGATGGTGTGAAAGAAATCTGCATATCATATTTCTTTTTGTCTTTAATTCCCTGCAAAGGATTTTTAATGGTAAATGAGAGCCCTTTTGAAGGCATGGGCTCTGTAAATTATCTCAAATGAGGATCTTCACAGATGAGCACAATGGGTAATTGGTTTTAGGCTTTTTGTTCTTTGCTCCGTTTTAGCAGCTATGAGCAGTCTAGAAATATAAGTGTATTTTATTTGGGACTTATAGCTTTACTATTAACATAGACTTTCTGGATTTGTGTGCTGATCCATTTAAAATGCTTAAAGCATACTAACAGGTAGTTAAGGGGAGGACACGCAATTTGTTTCTCACATCTGTATCACCATGCAACACAGTCTGCAACATAGCCCTACAGTTGCAATTCTGCCTTTTGCAACTACTTAGAAGTGACATTTCTCCCCAGACTTTTAATAACCTCGTATGGTTTTGTATAAACAAATGAATACAGTCAGTTGTGTCTCAGTTTGTTTAGAAAGTGGTTGTGTCTTGATGCAGTCCCAGTAAAGGGGCATGATTACAGCTCATGAGCTCCAAAGTACATTCTGGTATAGTTTCATCATTTGTTGCTATTTATCAGCTGCACTCTGAGAGCAGTGGGCAAAAAAGCTTTTTGTCCCCAAGTTTCTTGAACTTTAACTTCTTTTTTAGATTTCCTATGTGTTTGTTAGGAGGGTTTAAAAGTAAGACCCAGATTCCTTTCCAGATGGAAGTGTTTTTTAAAAGATGGGTAATTGTTGGGATGTCTTAAGATCATTTCAATTCACTTTGTTTTAGCCCCTTGCCTAATAAAAGCACTATAAAAGATAGTCACAAAATTTGCAGCACACGTGAGCAGTGTCTGTCACAGAGTGCATTAGCAGTTGATGTAAGATTATCCTGCTATATGGTGCAGGATAAATAAAGTCTTACCTTGCTTCTCATGTTTCAGAACTAACCTTTTACTGCTGTTTCAGTTTTCAGCAGTGCTCTAAACTGGTATTTTAATATCATAATGCATGATGGAGAATGTGCTCTCATAATTAGTAAGAGCGTATTTCAATTATTTCCAAGGACGTGCTCTAACATAATTATCTAAAATATGTTTTACTGAATTTAAGAATGCTTTTAACCAGAGTTTATTTGCTTTTCAGGAGATTGTTTGAGTCAGTCTGTGGGTTCAGTTGGAAGGAATGAGCCCTAACTTGCTTCCTTTATCTCAAGTTTCATTGCTGCCTCTAGGGTTCTAATTGATATATTTCAACTGTTCTGTGTGGGGCCGTATGTAAGCTCCATCAGAGGTACTACAGGTGTTTTTTCCATATGATGGAAAACAGTGCTGCATTACTGGCTCATTAAGTGATGATTGACTTCCTAATAAAATTATTTTTTGAAGTTCAAGGCAAACTGAGGAGAGAAGGAAAGGGGTTCAGCAAAGATAAATGCTCAACAACAATAAAAAGATTAGTGCATTTTATTTTAACAAAGGTGTGAGTAAAGATGTGGAAAATTGAAATAAAAAACATAGGTGAGAAACTTAATTCTTTTGGAGCTAGAAGATGCTTTTTTCTTTCAGACAAACACGTTGTCAGGAAAGCTTTATTAATATAAGCTTTGCTTTAATTCACACCCTCTGCAGGCCTGTCAAGCAACAGTAGGAGATAATTCCCCACATAACACTTCTCACTTCTGGGGCATTACGTACTTCTTGGGTCACCAGCTGGATCATAGTGCCCTACTGTTTGTTATATACAAAAATGCTGGTGTTTATTGTAAAGTTTTATGTTTGTATCAGCCTTCATAATATAACAATTAGATATATCAGGTGGAAAGAGGTCTTGTCTTTTTTTCCCAATATTAGTTTTTCAAAAAAAAAAGTCTGTCATATATTTGGCTTGGAGTTGCTTTCACAGTTCATCATTTTTCACGGGAAAGACTTACTGAGAGAAATGTCTGAATTTAGTAATTAAAAATCTCTTTTAATAAAACAGAATTCTCCACAAATGGCTTTTTTGTGCTTATACCACAGGCATGCTTACTATGCCAAGTTTCTTAGGGTGCCATAGTTTGCACTTGTTTAGATCTGTGTCCAATGCTCTGCAGGGTTGTTGTTATACGTAAGTCAGCTGTGTTTTAAAATGAGCTGGTATGTAAACACTGAAAAATGCATTTGGAACATGCTTTCATGTAATTCCGTAACAACAGAACTTGAGTATCTTTTCACTGACTAACTAAACCTCTGTGATACAGTGACATTTTCAATCTAAAGCCTGAAAAAAACAGTTTTTGGTGTGTCAGGAGATTTTGAAAATGTTATCTTAAAGAAAATCAATTTAATTCATTTCGAACATTTCCTTGTCTGGTTCATTGTCAAAGTTAATTCTGCCCTTTTTCTTGTCCTTTTCAGAGTTTGGATACAGATAAACCTGTGGCACCAGTGAAGAGATCACCTCTCCATCAGGAAACTAATCTGGCCAACTTCTCATATCGTTTCTCCATGTACAATCTGAATGGTTTGTTGAACTATTTAACTCTTTCAAATAATATTTTAGGGAAAGAACTATTTCAGCCATAAATAAGATCATTGTAAAATAGTTTAATAGAGCATTAAAATACACTTCTAGCTGAAATGAAAATGTTTGCTCTAAAGGTCTTGCTTTCTGATGGCATAAAATTTGAAATATCCCCAAACCGTATCTTTTACAGCACCTAATATGTAAGAATTGTAGTCTAGTGTTTCTAAAGAAATACTTGTTCTGGGATCTGGTCTCATGAAAGAATTAACATGTGTCTGTTAAACAGAAAGAAAGAGTGTCTTGCTTCATGGGACAGAATGCAGGAATATAGCTATAGAATGTTTGCACATTGAAGTGTATTTTTTCTTGTCTTAAAATAACTTCCCATGGTTGTAACATAGGAAGCCTTAACTTAAAATTTGATTATTCATATAGTATTTTGTAGCTTTTTTTTAAAGCAATGTCAGATGTGCTTAGCAAAGTACACTTATTTAAAAAAGCTAGAGCATGGTATATACAAGTACATTTTTAGATTCTGTTCATGTGACAGCAGTTTGGACCTTTCAAATGTAATCTAATAATTCATAGGTTTCTCTTATCAGTAAATGTGTTTAACCTAAATAGTCATTTAATTGCTCTTAGACCAGTCAAGAGTGTTAGTGCAAATTTGTGTTTAGCAGTGAGATTTTGCAATATAGATGGGGAATGAAAATAGTTTCCTCTGCCCTCTTTCTCCAAAGAGACGTGTAACAAACCTGCGCATACTAAAAACTCTTCTTCATTGCAGAAGCCCTGAATCAGGGGGAGACTGTGGATCTAGATGCCCTCATGGCTGATCTCTGTTCCATAGAGCAGGAGCTCAGCAGCATTGGGTCTCATTCAGCAAATAATACTGCAGTGAAACGCCTTGCCACAGAACCCAAAGCTCAGAAACCACCTGCTAGCCGACCTTCTACTAAGCACAGCAGTATGAAAGGATTATCCTCTTCATCTGGTAAGGTGACTAAACCATCACATGCCAACGTTTCTTTGGATGACATCACTGCACAGTTAGAGAAAGCCTCTTTGAGCATGGATGAGGCAGCCCAGCAGTCAGTTGCAGAAGACACCAAACCAGTAGTTACTGCTCAGCACAGGAGGACAGCATCAGCTGGCACAGTGAGTGATGCTGAGGCGCGCTCAATCAGTAACTCCTCCCGTTCCAGCATAACTTCTGCAGCTTCCAGCATGGACTCCTTGGATATTGATAAGGTGACAAGGCCTCAGGAACTGGACTTGACATCACAAGGGCAACCAATCACTGAGGTAGCGTCATTAATTCAATAATTTTTTGTTTTCTTCAGGAGTTTTCCTTTTATTTCCTCTTATGCTGATACTCCTTGCTAAACATGTTCAGTACAACGGGGTTGATTGCAGATCAGGATTGCTTTTTCTGTGGGCTACATGCAGTGTGGCTACTTCTTTGCTTTTATCTGTCTGCAAGGAATCTTATTAAAGAGTTTGTTTGTTTGTTTAAGATTTTCCAATCTCTCTTCCTCTTCCAAAGCCACTCAGGGATTTTAATGTTCAATATTTAACGTTTTTCTTCTGAGTAAATCTTACATACTGTTTTTAATTTAAACATGAGGAGTTTACAGTTTGGAAAAAAGGAATGACAAGTTGAACAACAAGTCTATGTTCCCGTTACAGTACACTTAAGTTACTGCATATGTTCCAGATAGGCACTCCCAGTATCTGAAACTATACCAGCAGTTTGCCACTTCTTAATACTCTTATTTAATATATGGCTGAGAGAGCACTTCAAAGCAATGCCCAATGTAGAAAAAATTGCTCTGTGATACAGGAATAGCAGATGTTCACTTGAGATTTTGGTGCCCCGTATTGGTTAATAATCAGAGCAAATCAGTAAAAAAAAAAAAAAAAGTGAGTTTGAGGAATGCTGAAAGTGCTGGTGAGTTGTGTGAGGAAATAAGAAAAATGTACCATTGAATTTAAGAACTTAAACAAAAAGTAAACTAGAAGCTATCTCAGAGAAATACTCTGAAACAGAAACCTGACGTGTTATTCCAAAGTCAGCTGTACTAATGTGAATGTTCTCTTTCAGTTTTCTCTCCACCAAAGAGAAAACTGGAACAAGCTGAGTTTGTTCTAGTCAATAATTAACACTAATTTGAGTGAGCTGTGCTGAAAGTGTGCCTCTACCCATCTGTAGCAAAAGTTCATCTGATGTAAAGAGTGAATGATGCAGACGTGTCAGTTTAATGATCAACACATCAAGGTCACACTTTTAAATTCAAATCTTTATTTGAAATAGTGAAAAATAAGTGATTTACATTTACAGCCTAGGTAAACTTTTTTTTCTTAAAAACTGGTGATCAATTTTTGTTTAATTGGAGATTTGTATTGAGTGAAGCAAAACAACAGTAGATAGAAATGTGTCCTTTTCTCTTTAGAAAGTTAAAATGCAAACCTTTGCATTATTGCTGTGGGTCTAAGAGCTGGAGCCCAGTCCGTGACTGTTATTGATTTTTATATTGCTGTCCATTTTTCAGTCGCCTTCTGTGATATGATAAGACTGACTTTTCTTCTGGATCCGTGGCTGTTAGTCATGTGGATATCTCTTTTAATGCCTAATATTCTACAATAATGCATTTTTATCTCTCCTAAGGCAGAAATTATTTTTTACTTGAATTACTTTTTCCTTATGCCATGCAAATTGCAGAAGAGTTTGAAACTTATTCACTTCTTAAAAATGCAAGATGTGGCAGTTGATTTTGCAGGTATCACTCCAGATCTCAGCCTCTTACTTCAGGAGTGATATGCTGAGGCATCAGTAAGATTACCCTTCTAGTCTCACATTTTTCAGTTCTTTGCATGGCATTGGTAATCAACAAACCACCAGCTCCACTTAAGTGTCTTGGTGTCGTTGAGCCAACAGGCAGAACTCAAGAAGTAGTTTTGTCTTCACAAGAGGCTAATCCACGTTGCTGCATTACAGTTGCTTTCTGAGCAACTTTCTGAACCATTAACTGTGAGGCTCAGAACTGCCCCCCAAAGCATTTCTCACAGACATTTGAGAGCTGGCTTTGTAAACCCAGTGATTGCTTCTCATAAGAATGTGGCTATTGTTTCCCTGCTCAGATAAATTGATAAGACTGACTCCTTTAAAGGAGGTAATCAGAAAGTGTTGGTAATTTGAGAGCCAAATTCTGCTCTTTTCTTGAGAGCAGAAACCTTTGCAGTCATTAACAGTGCTGCTTTGTTTTACTCTGTCTGGTCTTTTTAATTTCGGTAGCCTGGGGAAAGTGTTCATCTCTGAGAAATTCTACCCAGGTTTACAAGATTGATATTTAACTATTCAATATTAACTCTGTTACTTGATGGGACTTCTCACTGTGAGTTGCTTTTTTCTCAACACTGATAAAAGGGCAAAATCAAATTGGTTTGGAGTTTTGACAGAGTTGGTGGTGGAGGTTGCTCAGTTAAATTCATCTTAAAAATAGGCAGAAACCCAAGACCTTGGTAGAATCACTGGGTTCAACAAAGGAGTCTTTTTCCTATTTCATTTAGTGCGTGAAAAGCTATTGTGCAGGGTTCTGTTAACCTTCATGTCCAGGTTCTGAACCAAAACACCTTTCCCTGGTAGGGCTGAATTCTGCTCTCCCACCCAGACAGTTGTCTCAGTGATTCTGTTTCTAGTGGAAGACATCACTCCGCCTGAGAGTAGTCTTTGGAGAAGACCTACTGCCAATGTAGGGGGGGAAAAAAACAGCAAAGACTTTTTCTTAAATTTAGAAATGGGAGAGGCTATTACTTCATGGCCTCAACAGATGTGTTTTGAATTTGTTTTTCCCATGTAGTGTTTTAAGTTAGCCCTTTTCTTTTTGCCTGCCTTCCTGGTGGCTGTCTGTACTTGAGCTGACCTTTAATTTTTTTTCCTTTTCTGCTATGGCTGTTATAAAAGAGGTCAGTGACTTGGCAGCTCTGCCCTTTTGAGTGATCCTCTGTCCTCTCCAGGCCGTATAGGGACTTAAAGAAGTCATCTTTTCTTCTGCAACTTAGTTTTGTTGGAATCACTAGAGGAAGAAAATAACATTAAGTAAGATAGAAGACTGTTCCAATAGGAGGAAATGCTTGCCTGAAAAGGGAAATCAAGTTTAGCAGTTAATAACTTCAGTATTCTACGTTAGAAAGTAATTCTGCAGTGTGTTTGAGTCCCCTTACCTGGAAATGTAGGGGAATGCTGTAAAAGAACAGCCATGCAGTTGGCACACTGAAGGTATGTATAGCCTAGTATGCTTTGACTAATCCTAGAGACAGATCTTACAGAAAGAGGCTGCAATTCATAGCCCCCCTCCCAGAATAGAAGGGTATGCCTTCCCTTTCCTGTCTCCCTTCCCCACCCACAGTCCTACATGATTTCATAGCCTCCTTTGCCCCACCTTTGGTGCTTACTGGTACTTAAACCAGAATTTCCTAGTTTTATTCTGGGGCTCATTCTGTGTTAGTTGGGTGAATTGCATGGGCTCAGGGGTTCTGATGTGTGCTAATGTACAGCAGGGAAATGCGTAGCCAAGAGCTGGAGACTGAAAGGGACAGTGGGAATACACTCACTAGTAGTAAAGAATTATTCAAATCTTCTTGCCTGAGCAACTGGACAGGCACTTCAGTGAGTTCCTCCTCTTCCTCCTAGCAAGTCTGCGCTGTAGAAACATAGTGGTGTGCAAGATGCTTGAGTATCGTGACAGATAGTTACTCTCAGTGGTGCTGTTTGCCAGGACAATCCTTCTTGAATTTGTCTCTGTGCTGTTTTCAGAAGAGTTGGCTGGAATTCTCTGACTTGCCTAAAATAATTATTTTATTTGTCTTAATGATTTGTTTAATTTTCTCCCTTTCTGAATGTCTTCTATGTTTGTAATTGTGTAACAAGAGGCATACACTTTAAATCTTAGTTTCTGCTTGTCAGATATTACTTGAATGTAGAGCTGAATGAGTGATGTAATAGTGTGAGTAAAGGAAGGGGAAGTGATGACCATGTGACTAACACATCCCCTTTACCCACCCATACTATCTGTTTCCTTGTTTCTGCCATCCAGAAGTTGTTTGTTTTCAGCAAGTTGTGGTAGAGCAAAAGGAGGAGAGAATACAGAACTGTGCTGATCACGCTTGTGTAGCTAGTTATGCCTGGTGGTGAAAGGGCCTATTCATGGACAGTCATTGTTACCGTCCCACATATGCTCAGTGAAGAGGTTGAAGATAAGTTTGAAGTCTGCCATCTGGTCTGGCACAGTACACTGTCCCCCCACTCCCCTCCCAACACGATGGAGTTCTTTTTGTATGTAACCCAGTTTGCGCAGCTGAGAGATCTTGACTTGCAGAGATAATCCATAATTTAGTGGGTAGTAATCTTAAAAATACTTTTTTGATTTTTTACTTAAATTCATTGTAGCTTTATACATTGTGTATGAGAACTGAAAATTATGATGGGGGACTACTAGTTCATTAAAACTACGGATTTTTTGCTTCACTTGGCAGAGAAGAAGGAACTGTAGAGTAAACTGTAATGTTTCTTTTGGGAAATGAAGGGAGCTTTGGGGGCCTGACAGTAATGGTTGTGATGCAAGCTGCGCATACATAGATAGATCTGCGTTGGCCAGAAACTCCTGTGGGACAAAGTAGAAAATTAAAAATGGGTGTAAGGAAAAAAAAATTAGTTCTACAGCAATTTTGCCTTTATTCTTACATGGTTTATTTTAGTTGCCACTAAGATAGTGATTGCTACACAAAGGAATACAGAAGCTTTTCTAACCATAACAAGGTATTGTAGGTCATGTTCTGTGTGTGATTACTAAATGTTACATTGCATGAAAATGCAATTATAAGTGTTCTTGTAGGCAGAGAAGGAAGTCCACAACACAGTCTTTGGTAGGTGACAGTGTCTTAAAATAGAGTTGGATTGCTGAACCTCATGTATAATTTGTAGGTGATTTAAAGAACAGTTGCGGTCTGTTTTAGTTCTTGGAGTAATGGGGCACTACTGGCTCTTGTCTTTGGGAGCCTGAGGTTTAAGTGGTCTTCCTTATGTTCCATGTTTAGTGTGGTTAGCAGACACTAAAGATGCTTGCCTCTGTGAGAATAGTCACCGATACACAACAAACAAGGAAGGGTTGATGTTGTTTTGGCATTTTGTTTGATTTTGTTATTTTTGTTTTGTTTCTTTTTCTTTTTTAAAGACAAAAAAAAATCTGCCAGTTCTATTATGTTGTTAGTTCTGTACACAAAAAGTGTATTGTGGAGTGTTTCTAGTTATCCTTTTTCTGAGCTGAAAATAGTCAATGGAAAGACTTGATTTGAAAAACAATTAGACTATCTCTTTCTCTTCTTTTTTTTTGCAGTTATTAATCACCAAGTGTTTTTATTAAGTCAACAGTAAAGGAAAATTGTGTATCTATCATTGAAGTGTTACTTTGGCTTCCAGTTTTGTTGGCGTAAGAAGTGTGAGCAGTCCAGTTTTCAGATGTTGTTGAAGTACATGTAAAGCGACTCTTCATTTGCCAGTTCTTTTGAGGCTTTCAAAATATCGTCTGACATAAACTTATGAGTTTATGAAATATAAGCAATGTTTTTGTGTTCTGGTAATCAAATATGCTTAGCTATTCATTTTGAAGTTTACGCATGACAGTAAAACAGTCTTCTTCCTATGATATGCTAGAACACAATGATTGTTAATATGCTTATCTCCACATCTGCAAAACTAGCACCTAATTTTTTCACATGCTTATGGAATCTGCAAAGAAAATGATGGTATGGGATTTTTATTTATTTATTGGTAAGAACTTCAGAATCCATAGGAAACGTTCTCAAAGTTTAACTTAATACATATGTGGTTGTAAAAATTGGGGCGTGTCAAGTTAAAATAAGTGAAAGGGAAATGAGAACCTAAACATTATCCTTGTGTTGTTAGATCTTGATTCTCTGATCCAATTGATTTCATAGCCACGAATTTAAAATTTGCCATGCAACTTTTTCCACATGGGAGGTGACTAATTAAAGTGTAGCAGGAAGTTGATTTGTGTAAAATGTGCAAGAATATACTTATCTGTTGAGCTTGCCATTCAAATTTGCCCGATACTGATGATTAAGCTTAAAAATGTCCTCCCTAGAAGGAATGGGAAAAGGGACAGTATGATACTTGTCTTACTTGACACAACTGTCTGGCAAAGCTGGTGTCCACACAAAAATTGCAGTTATGGTATATTTTGTTACCATTACCTGTGTGTTGTGGCTTAACCCTGGCAGGCAGTAAAGTACCACATGGCTGCTTGTTCACTCTCCCCAGGTTGGATGGGGGAGGGAATTGGAAAGGTAAAAGTGTGAGAACATGAACTAAGATAATTAACTAGATAAAGCAAAAGGTGCTTGCACAAGGAACTCATTCTCTACTTTGCATAGCAGGCAGGTTTTCCATTGCATCTGGGAAAGCAGGGACCATCCCATATAATGGTTTCTTGGGAAGACAAATGCCATCACTCCTAATGTCCACCCCTTCTTCCTTCTTTTCCCCAGCTTTTACGGCTGAGCACGATGCCATATGGCATGGAATATCTCTTTGGCCAGACTTGGCCAGCTGTCCTGGCTGTGTCCCCTCCCAGCTCCTGGTGCACCCTTCTTGCTGGCAGAGCAGCACGAGAGGTTGAAATGTCCTTGGGTCTGTATGAGCAGTGCTCTATAACAACTAAAATGTCAGTCTTATCAATACTATTTTCATTAAAAATACAAAGAATATTAACTCAATCCCAGCCAAAACTGTGGCACTGAAAACAAAAGGCATTGTATGTGCCTAAATGTTGTTCTTCCTGGCAGTTCTATGATGTTGGAGTCATCTGCAAACCACCAAACTGGCTGCCCCAAATCTGTCGATCTGCCAAGAAACTTCTGTGGTGTCACCTTAACTGTCTCCAGCAAAGTGGTACCTTATCAGTAAAATTTGCCTTCGGTGTTCTTGCCCTTTTTTCTATCATGTTATGGAGATCTGAAGCACTTGATTGCTAGTGTCCAAGTTTTCTAACTTTTTAAGATGAAGAAACACAATTCAAGCTTCACTGGTCTCCACTTTCTAGTCACAGAAGCATTTTGACTGTTACAGGAAGAGAATGTAAGCTGGTGGCAGCGCTAGTCAGTTGAGCAGGTATTCTCTTAAAATAGCTAGACTTCTGGGGAGAGGGGTGTACGTGTGCAGTTTTGATTGGTAACACTACAAATAAAACAGCTGCTCCTACTGATGGAAGCTGTCTGCAGTCCAGTGACTTTTTTTATCCTTTCACCTTCCTTCTGTATCTACCTCTTTACATGCATTGATTAGAGAAATCACTGTTAAAGACTTCCATCAGTTGTAGAAGATGGTTTGAATTGGGTACTGCCTAAATGACCACACTTTTAAATAAATCTCACTGAATTCATTCAGGTTCCACAGCATTTTAGAAATATTTTTGTGTTTATGATAGGATTTATTAAGAAAATAATCATAACATTGATACAGACAAGCTAAGAAAATGTTTTATCAGAGGCTGGGGAACTCTTGCTAGATTGATCTACAAGAGAATACTGTAGATCAATGACCAAGTATATCTAAGCAGCATACGTCTCAGAAGAAGCCACTAGACCTCAGTTTAGAAATGAAAATGCTTGCATTATGATTTCACCAAATTTTATCAAAAGTACTGGGGGGAGTTGTAGACTTCAGTTGCAGTTCGCAGTGAAGATATCACTGTACAAGTTGCAATTAATTAGTGGAGCTTTTAAAACTGAATTTACTTGTAGATATACCAGTCTACTTGAAACACAGATAAATTCTTTCACTTTTTTTCAACATATAATGAGATGAGAGAACAGATAGGACGTCTTTAGGAAATTTGGAACAGATGACAAAAATAGAGAACAAAGCAGCCCATTAAGGGACATTAAAATCTAAGAGGAGAAAGGAATTTATGCAGTTTACTTCAGTTGCATATACTGTTATATTATAAGATGAAAGCTAGGGTTTGTCAGGTTTGTAAGGGAATTTGAATCCAGAAAATGAGACTTCATGTTATGATCAAACAACTGAGAATTGGCCTTCTAGTTGTCAGTTTGTGCATTCTGGTTAGCAGTTAGGCAGTAATAGCATAATAATGGTTGCCCGTCGATAGAAGGACAAATCTTCAGTTATAGTTAACAAAACTTACTCTTAATCTTGGTTACATTTGCTTATTTTGGATATTTTGCTTAACCTCATGTTCTTACAAGTTGTAGATTTTAGACCAGCAGTATCAGTGTTTTTTTAAAGAATAAAGGTTTATTTTTTTTCCATACGTCCTATCTACTCCTAACTGAAAAGGTGAATCTGACTTTTAACTCCACAGTTGTGCATACCCATTCTCTTCTAGTGATGGAGTTCTTGATGATTTGATATCTACAGGCTTGTTGTTATTGTATGTGTTTTTGTTCTTTTCCCTTTTAGTCTTCCAGCTTAACTAAAGCATCTCTTTTTGGACAGGTCAGACAACTATTTTCCATGAAAGCTTTACTTATTTTTTTTCCTGCTATGCTTTTTCTTTTGGGAAAATTCCACTGCTTGAAACCTCATCCATGCAGACAAAATGTATTTATGATTTTTGTGTTTGGTTTTATGCTAATTTAGGTCTGTGTTTCTGCTGAGTTGAGCAGTCTTGCCCCACCTTGTGTTGGCTCTAGTGTTTGTGCAGCTGCCTAGTGATTCCAATAATTTTGTGGTCTTCCTGCAAAATAGTCCTCCCTGCTGTCCACGCAAGAGAGATCTGTGAACACATGGCTGGGGATTAGGATTGACTCTTTCCTGTGGCAGTTTTGCCTTAAATTTCTGTGTCCCAAGCAACTTGTGTTCAACAAAGAACTATCACAACCTAACCGTCTACTCTTTCTCTTGACCTGGGAGGCATGTGGACTAGCAAATAGTGCATCTTATGCACATGGTGCAGCAGCTTCTTAATTTGGAATGTCCACAGACATGTTTCTTAAACTGCATCAAGTTTCAGTAGGCTTGGACTGTAACAGCCAAAACTGGCATGAAGTTATAAGGGTCCATAGCAGTTAATAAATACTTGCTGTAAATTGGATTTTGTGAGTCCTGCTAGTTGTGTGTGGTTTTTTTTTTTTTTTTTTTAAAGAAGTTGCAGAACTGAATGCTTGGAGTTAGGAAATTCCAATTGCCTGCAGCGAAACGGAGTTGCACAAGTTCCAGGAGGGTTGGCCTCTTGGGAGCACAGAGTAATAGCTCTGGATTCTCACTTCCAGTGTCTGGCTCCAATATGCTCTGCAGCAGCCAGGCATTGCAGTTGTAAGAAAGCTGCTGTGTTCTCCCCTCATGGGCCCAAGCATTCTTGAACTTGACCAATCTTTTGTTCAAGGATAGTTGTTTGCAGCCCATTTGAAAGGCTGGGCAGTGCTGTGTGACAAGATGTAGCCTTGAGGTTTTTAGTTGTGGTGGTCTAGACTTCAGTGAGGCTTTGTGGACTACAGTTTTAATTCTGAAGGCTCCTGCTCAGGCAAATTTGGGTAACTTCCAGCAGAGAAGAGACAGTATGTGAGGCTGTCCCTGTCAATAAACTGTTTCGTGGTCAGGCATACAGAAGTATTAAAGCCTTAAAACTACCTTTATTTTGAATAAATGACTAGTAATAATTCTATAACAGAAATTTGTCATAAAATTTCTTAGTGGTTATAGTTCAGAAACTTTTTTATAAGCAACTGAAAATACATCTTGTATATAGAAATATCAGGCAGCCGTTATCTAACGGTGCCACTTCAGTTTCTAAGTGGCATAGGTGTATTCCTTTTCTGAGGTCTTGATAAGAATAAACTGTAACCCCTTTTGCATTTTTCATCTGTCAAAACCTGTGTAACTCAGTAACCAAAATTAATATGCCTGAAATAAATACTTCTGTACCTTTGAGGAAGAGGAGCAAGCATTGGATGGCACACTGAACGGAAACCTTTAGGCACTGCTTTTTAGTAGTTCAATTTTTGGTACTTCAAAATGTTCAATTTTTGGTACTTCACACTTAAAAGCATGTCAGTGTCATGACTGATCAATGATTAGGGAAATAGAGAAATACTTTCTCTGGATTTCTTTTTAAAATAATTTGCAATATGAGAGTGCTCAGTTCTGGAATAGTATGTCCAGCTGAAAGTAAGATTAATCTGTATCCACTTTTTTTCTTGTTATACTTAGTAATTGTCACCAAAGTGTATTTGTGTTACTGGTATGAAGGAACTGATGTGGAAATTACATGAACTTGTATGAAGTGACAGTTTCGTTGTTGGTTTTTTGGTAGTATTTAGAGAATTTAACTTTCATTTGTTGACTTAATGAGCAATTGGCTGTGCAAAGAGAATGCTACCTGAGTTTGTTTTTTGCTGAGTATGCCTACAGATGTTTCACTTCAGTGCTTTTACTTAAGTTAGTGACTGTTCCCCTCTCATTGTTGTTGAGAACATAATCATGTCCTATTTCCGTTCCCTTCCAATAGGAGCAGAAAACCAGAATTTCTTCTTGTCTTTAAGTCATTGATCATTTATACATACAAAATTGGGATAAGGGACACTGCAACTTTTTAATGTTGTTTTGTTTCTTTTGCTTCCATTAATTGTTGTTACTGCTTTTTTCTTCCTTCTGATTGAGAATAAACCATTTCTTTCCTCTCTGTCCTATTTCCTTTTCCTTTTTCATCCTTTCCTCTGTGTTTTCCTGCATTTTTACTCTGTTTTTATGGGACATTTCATCAATCAGTTCAAGCATCCTGTTAATTTTACAGAAGAGGAGGCTGAACTGATTTCTGTAAGTTACTATCACATGTATATATGGTTTCTGTTTATGTCAGTAGTTGAATCCATTTGCCTGAAAAGTCACTAATGTGATTTCAATTTGAATCCATTGGTATCCCAGCAGTGCAGTAAGGTAACCGTATACATCATTAAAGTTATGCTTCTCAGTCTTAAGTTGATAATTATCTGTTTTCTAGTTATTAATTGGGGAAGCCTACTTGAAATACACTTAGCACATGTAACAATTTTTATTTCTTTTGAAGTGTAATTGCTCTTGACAGTCCATTGCAAAGGAAGGCAGAAAATGCAATCTTTCAAATCAGATGTTCATCATTTTATGTTTTATGTTCTTATATGTTATACATGAAAACAATCTCAAAGGATATGCGAAGAAAAATTTTGGTTCTTCCTTTCTCTCTTTGGCCCCTTTGGGACAAAGTTTAAAAAATATATATGTATATAAATAAAAAGATATTTAATTATTGAGTTCTCTTTTGAAAATAGACATCAGCTTAAACAATTAGAATATACTAAAGAGTTCAACATATTGATGTAGGCAAAAGCTATAGTAATTAACTTTTCAAGAAACCTTTGAAAGCATGTAGTTTTGTCAGACACTGCTTACTGCATTTCTCTGTTTTCTTGTGAACAGACATAGGCTTTTTAAAAAGGTTTTGAGTTTCTCAGCTGTCATTAATTAACTCCAAAATAATGGCACAAGAGTGCCACCAGCTGGTTTAACTACATGTTATGAGTTAATGTTAAATTGTTAGATTTGCAAGAAATGTGGCAAGATACTTAACGAGACCCTCAGGACTTGTGTAGAAAGTCTGTTTAGTATGTACCGAGGTAAGTTACTCTGTTGTATAGACCTTGAGTGAATGATGTCTGAACCTACAGGTAATATTTAACCAGGAAGAAGTCTTTCTGTTTAATATACTTAAATCATTAGAACAGTAAGATAAGATACCATGGAAGACTGGGTGGGAATTGCAAGAAAAAGATGACCTGACAGTTTTTGTTCACTATTTGTAAAAGTGGCAGTGTAAAAAAACACACTTAACACCATTCATAGTGTATTTTACTGTTTTCAATCCCTACGTACATGTATTGTGAGCTCCTACCGTAAAGTTACAGGAATTACAGAATCAAGAGACCTCCAAGATCACCCAGTCCAACCTCTGACCTAACACTAACAAGTCCTTCACTAAACCACATCACTAAGCTCAACACCTAAATGTCTTTTAAAGACCTCCAGGGATTGTGACTCAACCACTTCCCTGGGCAGCCTATTCCAGTGCCTAACAACCCTTTCAGTAAAGAAATTCTTCCTAATATCCAACCTAAACCTCCCCTGGCACAACTTTAGCCCATTCCCCCTCGTCCTGTCACCAGGCACGTGGGAGAATAGACCAACCCCTACCTCGCTACAGCCTCCTTTAAGGTACCTGTAGAGAGTGATAAGGTCTCCCCTGAGCCTCCTCTTCTCCAGGCTGAACAATCCCAGCTCCCTCAGCCGCTCCTCATAAGACTTGTTCTCCAGAACCCTCACCAGCTTCGTTGCCCTTCTCTGGACTCTCTCGAGCACCTCGACGTCCTTCTTGTAGCGAGGGGCCCAAAACTGAACACAGTACTCGAGGTGCGGCCTCACCAGAGCCGAGTACAGGGGGACAATCACTTCCCTAGCCCTGCTGGCCACACTGCTTCTTATACAAGCCAGGATGCTGTTGGCTGCCTTGGCCGCCTGAGCACACTGCTGGCTCATATTCAGCCGACTATCAACCAGTGCTCCCAGGTCCTTCTCGGCCAGGCAGCTTTCCAACCACTCATCTCCCAGCCTGTAGCGCTGCTTGGGGTTGTTACGCCCCAGATGCAGGACCCGGCACTTGGCCTTGTTGAACTTCATACAGCTGGCCTCAGCCCATCGGTCCAGCCTATCCAGATCCTCCTGCAGAGCCTTCCAACCCTCGAGCAGATCAACACACGCACCTAACTTGGTGTTGTCTGCAAACTTGCTTAGGGTGCACTGGACGCCCTCATACAGATCATCGATAAAGATATTGAAGAGGACCGGCCCCAGTACTGAGCCCTGGTGGACGCCACTAGTGACCGGCCTCCAACTGGATTTGGCTCCATTCACCACAACTCTTTGGGCCTGGCTATCCAGCCAGTTTTTAACCCAACGAAGCGTACGCCAGTCCAAGCCACGAGCAGCCAGTTTTTGA
Source organism: Cygnus atratus (assembly GCF_013377495.2). Lineage (NCBI taxonomy): Eukaryota > Metazoa > Chordata > Aves > Anseriformes > Anatidae > Cygnus > Cygnus atratus. The sequence goes on from NC_066367.1 coordinate 14,432,337, forward strand.
GGAGAATGTTGTGGGAAACGGTGTCAAAAGCCTTACTGAAGTCAAGGTAGATCACATCCACAGCCTTTCCCTCATCCACTAAGCGTGTCACTTTGTCATAGAAGGAGGTGCCGTGTGATGACACTCAAGATTAATCTGCTCCATGCGCTTCCCTGGCACTGAGGTCAAACTAACAGGCCTATAGTTCCCTGGGTCTACCCTCTGACCCTTCTTGTAGATGGGCGTCACATTTGCTAGCTGCCAGTTGACTGGGACCTCCCCTGATAGCCAGGACTGCCGATAAATGATGGAAAGCGGCTTAGCCAGCTCCTCCGCCAGTTCTTTCAGTACCCTCGGGTGGATCCCATCCGGCCCCATTGACTTGCGTACATCCAGATGCTGTAGCAGGTCGCCAACCATTTCCTCATGGATAGTGAGGGCCACATCCTGCTCCCCATCCCCTTCCACCAGCTCAGGGTACTGGGTATCCAGAGAACAACTGGTTTTGCCACTAAAGACTGAGGCAAAGAAGGCATTAAGCACCTCAGCTTTTGTCCTCATCCCTTGTAACTAAGTTTCCCCCCGCATCCAGTAAAGAATGGAGATTCTCCTTAGTCCTCCTTTTGGTGTTGATATATTTGTAAAAACATTTTTTATCTTTAACAGCAGTAGCCAGATTGAGCTCCAGATGAGCTTTGGCCCTTCTAATTTTGTCCCTGCACAGCCTCGCAACAGCCTTATAGTCCTCGTGAGTGGCCTGCCCTCTTTTCCAAAGATTATAAACCCTCTTTTTTCTCCTAAGCTTGAGCCACAACTCTCTGTTCAGCCAGGCTGGTCTTCTTCCACGCCGGCTTGTCTTTGGGCACGTGGGAAGAGACTGCTCCTGAGTCATTAAGATTTCCTTCTTGAAGAGTGCCCAGCCTTCCTGGACTCCTATGCCCTTCAGAACCACCTCCCAAGGGACTCTGCCAACCAGTGTCCTGAACAGCTCAACGTCAGCCCTCCGGAAGTCTAAGACAGCGGTTTTACTGGTCCCCTTCCTTGCTTCTCTAAGAATAGAGAATTCTACCATTTCATGGTCACTCTGCCCAAGACAGCTCCCAACCGCCACATCTCCCACCAGTCCGTCACTGTTTGTGAACAGAAGGTCTAGCGGGGCACCTCCCCTGGTAGGCTCTCTAACCAGCTGCGTCAGGAAGCTATCTTCCATGCTCTCCAGAAACCTCCTAGACTGCTTTCTCTGGGCTGTGTTGTGCTTCCAGGATATGTCTGGGATAGACACAACAATTAGATACAACTCTGGCTCTTAAATGAGGTTGACTCTTTTTAGATTTGTCTGAACTGAATGATGATCAGATGTGTAATAAGAAGATGGATCGGTGTCTGATATGAATGTGCTTGTCAACTTTTTGCAGAAATCTGCAAAGAAAACTGAAGAAATGAATCAATGAGTAAATATATATAGCACGTTACTAACAAAGTGATGGCCTGCTGCACTTGCAAGATGGGCTGTATAGCTTGCATCCTTCAGAAGCTAACTGGACAGCTTAGTTTATCACAGTTCCTAAAAATGTCTTTACTTCTTAAAATCCACCCATTAGTTACTCTCTGCAGGAAATAATTCTAATACGCTAAATTTAGTGTTAACTTAGAGGTTGTTGTTGTTGAAACTGTCTTTCATTATGAGACCTCAGAACTTCAAGAATTAAAACAACCAACTGAACTTTTCAAAAAAGGAATCAAAAGGATAACTGGGGAAAAAATCTTGAGCTTTGGCCATGCAGAGGATTACTTTATGGCTCCAAGTAATTATATTCTGAAAATCTGAAAAGTACATTCATGTCCTGGTGGTCCATCTGTTCTAGCAAACATCCTTTTTGTAGTTCTCTCTCTGCTTTTTGCCACTAACAGCCTTAGTGGTGATAGTTTCACCAGCGTGGAAAGTAAAACTACATGTACTTAGAAGGAACTTGGCTTTCAGGTAAGATGCGAGAGTGGAATAGGGAGAAACCTATGTTAAATTGATTAAAATAGTGTTTTTTCCCTTGTTTAATGCTGAGATACTTACAAGCAGAGGCATAAAAGTTATATTTGAACACACTTATTCATGCTTCTAGAGTCCCCGATGAGGATAAAAAGTATTTCAACATTGGAAAACTTTGTGGTTTAAGCAGCTACTTATCTTTTAGGGGAAGTTTTGTGTGGAGTTCTCTGAAGACACAAGGAAATGCAGTATTCAACACCTGGTTCATAAACTTGTAGAATTTAGGCCTGAAGATAATGAATGCTACATTTCTGCCTTCAAACAAAGACAATTTTTAAAATAATTTATGTCCAGTTACTGGATGAAGTGATTTTTCTCTCTGGGTTTATGCATATTTGTAGTTATGTGCACGTAGTTGTTTAGCTGAGCTGTAATTCTTGAGAACTCAGGCTTTCTTGTTGCTTTACTACTTCAGCTCATTCTAACTTTTGGGTATCTGCAGTACTGCAGGATGTTTTGCACAGTAGTAAGGAGCCACTGTCGAGAGACATATGGCAAAGAACTGTTGCTTTCCTGCTTCTAGACATGTCTCTCCAGCTCCAATTCACATAGGTATTTTGAGAAGTAATGTTGTGATGGTATTTTACTGGCCGACACCTGTTCTCATGAAATACCATTTCTCTTAATTTCCAAAGTAACTTTCTTCTGGTTATCTGTTTTCATGTTTTGCTGCAAGTCTGGCAAACAGTGTTAGCATAGAATAAAAGCTCCTTAGCAGAGAAATGTCCCACTGTACTGCAATGCAAGATGGCAGCAGCTAAAATGAGCAATGATAGGAAGAGGGTTGAATAATCTCCCTTAAGCTTCTCTTTCAGAGAAATATTCTCTAGGGAATGGTATTTTCTTTAAAGAGAGATTCCTTGGGCTAAACCCTAATAAAGAGGCTATGAATGTACATTGTAATTTTTTTTTTTTTTTACCCTCAGAGCTCCATTCACCAAGAAAGTGATGTATCTTTATCGGAATCTACAATGTCTGACAAAGTCTGTCCAGAAACTCTTTAAAATAATTCCTTGAACTTGTCCTTGTTTTTTTAGTTTATATTTTTGAGCTGTGGATTGAGCCAACCAGTTTGTTCTGGAAGTTCTGTGGTAACCTTCTGGAAGTTCTGGGGTAATGCGTTGCAATGAGACAATTCTAGAGGATGTGTGAAGTTACAGTTTCTGTGTAGAAAGGAATACTATTCAGAGTGAAGATGCATGTAGCAGAAATCATTTTTAAAGAGAGGGAAAAAAAAGAGGATGGGTCTGCCTTCAAGTTAAGCAAAGCTGTATTTATCTACCATCAATGTTAGTGTCACCTCAGGCTGAGTAAATGAGCTGTTCTTTAAATGCAGTCTTTCTTAAGAAACATTGAAGTCAAAATGATATGATTGTGTGTTAGGAAGCCTATTTTTGAGAGTTCTGAATTACTGTAATCAACGTGCAAGGTCTTTTAATCATGGCAGGTCCTACATCACAAATCTCTGTGTGAGGTGTGAAAAATTTGTCACTAGGCAGCAGTGCTGTGCTTCTGAAACATTTGATGTAGACACGTGGTAATTAATTTGCAGGCAAAAAAATCTTCGTTCAGTTTGCATCATATACTGAGTCTATGCTAGTGGCTAAGTACCAGTTGGAGTTTGGGCTGGAGCCTAGGTTTTACTTCAGATGCTGTGTACAGTCTCTTCTGAGCTGTAACTTTTAAGGTGTGCTAGTGACCCTTAAATTACTCATCACAGAATGTGGCACTCATATCAAGTAAAATCCCCTTGCAGGGACTTCATGCACCAAACTATTTGATATTGCCTTGCATGAAATTGTAGACATGGTCTCCTCAACTTTTTCAGGAGGCTATTGCCTGTTGTGGCTCTGAAGAAGACACAGTGATGCTATGCAGCATTTGGCTTTTAATTATTGCAAAAAGAATATGGTAGTCTGCCTGTTTGTTGTACCTTGTTCTACATAGGGTAAAACTAATCAGCACAAATAACAGCTGGGACAGATGCAGCCACAAGGGGTGAAATTTGCAGTATAGTGATGGTACATGAGACATATTCAATGTTCTTGCTTAGTGCCATAGTATTACTATAATTTCCTTAGCAGACTTGTGACTAGGCAGTTCTGCAGACTGCTGTGGGATGACTGTTTTGTTGTTCCTCTGTAGCAGATGCTGCAGATTGCTCTAACTCTGTCATTAATTGATTTTTACTGTTTGAGAATCATCCTCACGGGTTGCTGCTAGTTTTGCTCCTCCTTTTTGAACAGACTAAATATTTTCTGCTAATTTTTATTCTGAGAGGAATCTGGGGATTTGCTCCCAACTTCTTGGATTACATAATTGGAACTGCAAGACAAGAGAAACATAGGTATTTTTTATTTTTTTTTTTACAAAAACAAAGCTTAATTGTAAGCCAGGTTTAGATTACTACTATTATAGTAACATATTTTTTTCGTTAACTGCAGCAGCCAGTATAGAAAATATGAAACCAGTTTCTTTCCTCCATGGTCATTTAGTGGATTCATTTTTGCAGCAGAAGCAGAATGTTCAGTTTTAGAACACTAGACAGGATTTTTTTAAGTATTATAAGTGGATGTTTTCTGTTATAGTTGTAAATGTCTTTAAAAATAAGTTCTCTTGCAGAAAAGAAACCAGTAGCAGGTAAGCAACTTCTTAATTCTATTGTGTGACCTCATGTACAGGGGAAGGTTAAACTTATGTCCTCTATTAGCACAACTGCTGTTACACTAATCTGTTAGGCTTGCAGTATTTGGGAATGTTCACATTTTTATGGGAGGGAAATAAACTGAGGATGCAAGGTGTTTTTTTCCTTAAACTCTGCTTATCTTCTATAGTCAATACACTATAAAATTACTGACTTCTTTTGACTTATGTTCTTTCTCTTTCTTTCTGCACAAGCACTCCTATTTGGACAGGGAAACCTCCCTCCTTCTCCGAAACATTGCAGGAAAGCCTTCTCACTTGCTGACCAAGGTGATGCTTCTTCTTTCCACCTGCATGTGACTATTTCTATGTAGAAAAAATGCTTTTGCTGTATGCTATACTCCTGCCACCCCTGCCCTTTCCAGGAACTTTTGCATTTACTTTTACATGATTTTCATGATTGTCAAACGTGCTTTTAAAGACTGTATTTTGTTTGTTTCTGCAGATTTATCAGTGTTCAAGTTCTTGACAAGTACTTAATAGCTATGTCAGCAGGTAAAAATGCATTAACTAAAAAGGAAAAGTAGTGACCTAGAGGTTTTGTTACTCTTCCCACTCTCTACTTTAAGAAAATAGAGCCACAACTGTGGAAAATATGTAGGAGCATTCAGTGCTGTTGAAAGGCAGTAGTATCCTTAAAATAAGTTTACTTGCTAGATGACGAGAAACTGTAGCAAGTAATGGGACTTTTTTTCATTTTGAGTACTGTCTTGATATAATGTGGGCACAACACCGTAGTAAGAGAGAGAGCCGGGTATGGACAAAGCCTGATTACAGATAAATTTTCCTTACAGGTCAATAATGGACTAAGAGGCCATGAATTGCCATTCACTTTCTCTGGTTCAGTTTAAAAATTGTAATTTCCATACATATTTCCCTTTCTAGAGTAGGAGAGATGGAGCAAGCAATAAATTTCCCAGACACACACACAGAAAAAAAAAGTGATGGGATAAAGACGTATACATGCAGCTTCAGACTGGTGAGAAACCTGTTTAATATCTGAGGTGTCAGATAAGTCTGATGCTACTTACATACTGCAAACCACTCCTTGGTTATTTTTCTGAAAGAGACACCATGGATGAAAAACCTCAGGCAAGACTGAATTTGCCAAGGTACATTTTGTCACTTCAAAACAATAATGTTTAAGTAGTCTGTATTTTTCTTAAATACGTTAACATTTTTCTCAAAATGCTCAGCATGCATCTTGACAGCAAACTTCGGCTCTTTTCGGCTCTCTTCTAGAGGAATATAAACAACAGACAAAAACAAGTAATTTTTTTGTTTTGTAACTGTTTCTCCTTGTTGTGGTTTAACCTGGCCGGCAGCTAAACACCACACAGCTGTTCGCTCACCCTCCCCTCTCCCTCTCTGGGATGGGGGAGGGAAACAGGAAAGTGAAGCCTGTGAGTTGAGATAAAGACAGTTTATTAAGACAGGAAAATAATAACAATAATGATAATAATAATGATAATAGTACTACTACTAATAATGTGTACGAACCAAGTGATGCACAATGCAATTGCTCGCCACCTGCTGACCGATGCCCAGCCTATCCCCGAGCAGCCGCCCCCCCACCCCGGCTAGCCACCCCTATATATTGTTCAGCATGACGTCAGATGGTATGGAATACCCCTTTGGCCAGTTTGGGTCAGCTGTCCTGGGTCTGTCCCCTCCCAGCTCCTGCTGCACCCCCAGCCTGCTCGCTAGCAGGACAGAGCGAGAAGCTGAAAAATCCTTGGCTTGGTGTAAGCACTGCTCTGCAACAATTAAAACATCAGCATGTTATCAGCACTCTTCTCATCCTAATCCAAAACATAGCATCCTACCGGCTACTAGGAGGAAAATTAACTCTGTCCTAACTGAAACTAGAACACTCCTGAACTTCAAGTCTGTCACTTTCCCCTCACACCTGTCAGCACCCCCTACCCCAAGTAACAAAGCAAACAGCCACCAAACCAGCAAATCTTGCTTGGTTGCCAATGGATTAACAGATTAACAATGGCTGTGGCACAAACAAACTATAATACTCTTTCATCTCCATGTGTCATCATATCCTCCTTTCCCAGTTATACTGGATGAGTGGTGGTTACCACATGGTTACACCCATGTCACCAACAAAGATGTTAAATAATACTTGTTCCAATACAGAACCCTAAGGGACACTACTTATCTGGTCTCCACATGGACGTTGAACCATGGACCGCAAATCTTTGAATGTGAGCATCCAGCCAATTCTTTATCCATCGGGGGGTCCATCTGTCAAGTCCGTGTCCGTGAGTTTCACAGGGAAGGATGTCGTACAGGACAGTATCAAGTGCTTTGCACAAGTCCAGGCAGATGACAATCAGTTGTTGCTCCCTAATCCACCAATGCTGTAGCCCCATCATAGAAGGCCATCAGATTTGTCAGGCATGATTTGCCCCTGGTGAAGCTGTGCTGGCTGTCATTTATCACCTGTTTTCCATGTGCCTTAGCGTAATTTCCAGGAGTATCTACTCCACAATTTTACCAGGTATGCTGGTAAGACTGACTGGCCGGTAGTTCCCCAGGTCTTCTTTTTTTCCCTTGATAAAAATGGGGGTTATATTTCCCCTCTTCTAGTCAATGGGAACTTCATTGGACTGCCACAACTTCTCAAACATGATGGATAGTAGCTTACGAATTTCATCTGACGGTTCCCTTGGGACCCTCAGATGCATCTCAGTTAAGTCCATGTTGCTGCTGGCTTAGATCCCTTCAACTTGTTGTAACGTTAAATAAGCCCCAGTATGAGAGAAGCAGTCCCAAGAAATTGGGCTTTTCCTTGTATTTGTAGTTAGGTGTTAGATGAGTTAAAACTGTATAATCATACTGCAGCTCTATTGCTGGTGTCTCTCACTTGTCAAATAGTGTATTTCTTACTATTTTATTGTTTCTTGTATGCTTCCTCTTCTTTGATCTACCCCTTATATTCAGTGTAGAGAGAATTTGGGGGAACGATAAATGCCTGTTTTGTCCTCTGATGTAACTACTTTTAAAAAATTCTAGTCATGGACTAGGTTTCTGTTGCATTAGAGCTACGCACAGACACAGATCCTGTTGCAGCAGAGGGCAGATCACAGCACAAAAAATGACCTATTCAGTGTGGTAGTCTCTTCATTTTTAAATGTAGTTCTGTGCTTTATTGTTCACAGCGTTCATCCACCTGTCCATTTTGTTTTGGAAAAAGAAGTGAATATACATCAATGAAGTAACTTACTGGATATTGAAAATAAAGCAGCATGTTAAAGCTTCAAGTTTGTTTGGAGTTAAGCCATCAGATGAATACTGAAAACTAAGCTTTTTGATTTCATGTTTCTAATCTCTTATGGCTGTGAGATACAGAGCACATGCAAATAATTTTGAGAGAGTAGTCAGGGCTCAAATTTATCTTAATTTAGGACATGCAAGTAAGAAATAGAAATGTGATGTGGAATTTCAAAGTTACCAGTTCTTCTATCATTCTGATGCATATGAAGGTTAGACTACATTCAGGAAGCCAGATGGTGATTTAGTGATGTAATGCTTCAGCTATGAATGTCAGCATCTGGAGAAAACATAAGGTTTCACATTATGCCTTTATTTCACAAATATTTAGTACTTCATTCTTTTGCTGACCCAAAAGGCAAATACGCTTCTTCCAAATGTTGTTTCCCCTGTTTTTTTTTTTATATTTTGGTTACTACACAATGAAATCTCTCCAAACCTTAGAATAAATCAGCTGTGAAGTTGGCTTCATGCATCTTGGGCCAGTCTGATTCAGATGTGCTCATTCTTGAATGAACCATCTGTGTGACTGAAATCCTTTGTGACGTGTTTTTTTGCCTTCTTTTTCTTCCTTCATCACTACTGGTTTTGTTGCATGTTGTTGGGGCAATTTATCAGGGAGACAGTAGAACATAAGTCCCTGTTGCAAAAGATTGTACTCTGCCATGCCTTGAAGCATGCCTTACGAAGTCTAGTTGGAGGCCAGTAACCAGTGGTGTACCCCAAGGGTCAGTAGTGGTCCAATACTGACGAACATCTCTGTTAGTGACATTGGTGGTGGGGTGGAGTGTACCATTGGCAAGTCTGATGATGATGCAAAATTTGGAGATGTCAACAAGCTGGAGAAATAGGCCGACAGGGACCCTGTGTAATTCAGTAAGGGCAAGTGCAAAGTTCTGCACCTGGGGAGGAAGCAGCCCAGGCACATGTATGTGCTGGGGACTGCCCAGCTAGAAAATAGATTGGCAGTAAAGGACCCGGAGGTCCTGGTGGACACAGTGTTGAACGTGAGCCAGCAATGTGCCCTTGCCACAAAGAAAGCTAACAGTATCCTGGGCTGCATTAGGAGTAGTGCCAGCAAGTCAAGGAAGGTGATTCTTCCCCCTTTAATCAGCACTGGTGAGGCCACATCTGGAGTATGGTGTCCATTTCGGGGTTCCCCAGTACACGAGAGTTATGGAGATACTGAATAGAGTCTGGCAGAAGACAACAAAGATGAAGTCACTGGAGCTCCTCTCCTATGAGGAAAAGCTGGGAGAGCTGGGACTAACTAGCTTAGAGAGGTGAAGGCTCAGGAGTGATCACAGCAGCGCGTACAAATATTTGAAGGGAGTGTGTAAATAGGGGATGGAGCCTGGCTTTTTTCAGCGGTGCCCAGTGACAGGACGACAGTCAGAGGGTGCACACTGAAACACAGGAGCTTCTCTGAACATCAGGGAACACTTCTTTACTGGGAGGGTTACTGAGCACTGGAACAGGTTGCGCATAGAAGTTGCAGCACCCCTCTCCTTGGAAATACTTAACAGCCATCTGGACATGGTCCTCGAGAACATGCTGTAGGTGACCCTGCTTGAGCAGCACATTGGTCAAGGTGACCTCAACCATTCTGTGAGAATGGAAAAGCAGATTTCCCAGGGATAGGGACAGCCATGTTTTTTGACATGGGCAAAATTAACTGCTTCATGCCATATGATGTCCTGCTCAGCAATAAAAGCCAAGGGAAAAGGAGGAGGAAGAGGGAGGAGGATAACATTTTGAGTTGAGGTTTATCTTCACCATGCGTAATAGTTACTTGGCGAGCCCTGCTTTCCTGGAAATAGCTAAACATCTGCTTGTGGATGGGAAGTAATGAATGAACTCCTTATTTTGCTTTGCTTGCACCAAAAGTTTTTGCTTTTACTTATTAAACTCTTTATCACAGACCATGAGTTTTTATGCTTTTATCCTTCTCCTTCTCCATCCCACTTGGGGGGAAGTGACCAAACACCTGTATGGGACTTAATTGCTTACCTGTGTTAACCCCCACAACACTTAAGTACTTGTTAATTTTGATCAAGCACAACAGAGGATCTGGCGAGATTTGTAGATGCCATTCTTCACTGAAGTTCATGAACTACTGCCCTCTATGTCTTTGCTTTCCTTCTTTGCCTTAACAGTGCAGACAGGGGAGAGATCCTTTCTGCAGGAGCTCTTGACAAGGGCCAGTGTGGCTCTGAGATACACTTAAAATGTGACTGCTGCTTTCCACTTTCCTGTCAGAAGCCATCTTCCCTATTGGAGTTAGGCTTCTGCTAGCAAAAGTGGTGCACTGATATTGGGGGGGGGAGAAACCAAGATGGCATTCGTGGGAGCTATTACGTGAGATTGAGAAAACAGGGTTGGCTGCTTTTCGAATGACTGAGGGATGCATGAGTAGCCCTCTTCTGTTTTACTTCCTCTACACTTTCAATTAAAGTGAAAATTACAGCTTCATGTTTGTGTCTCCTTGTTTGCTTGTATGTTGTATCATCATAATTTAAGTATTCTGTGTGAAAACGTCTCAGACAAACTCCAAAACCATACTACTGTTTCACATACATTTCTGAATTTATTAATGTAATACAAGAAGTCAAGACTGCTGAAGGTACAGAAAATGCTATATTGAGTTGGGAAGGGAGAAGGGGGCAGGAAGGGAGAAGGGGGCATCAGGGCATAATCCAACCTTAGAGAGTGTGGCATTCTCACGGCAGAAGTAGATGCTGTACCCTTTCATGCTTAGTGAGCCTTAAAAGAGAGGAGTGTATTGTTTTCCTTCTTGCTTTCCTCGGGTATAGGTTGTTCCTGGTTATTTTGAGGTAGAAATGCAATAAAACAAGTGTTTGAGAATGGTCAAAAAATAATTCTGCTTCAGTTCATAAATGGACTGTGCAACTCTTACTACACATTGTTTTACATGTCCTAATGAATTTGTCAGGAAATACAGAACTGCTGTTAATACTCACCTAGAGTGGAGGAAAAGAACACCTCTCTGATTACTTATGCACTCATTCAGCGTTTCCCTTCCAGTGCTAATCACAAGTACACTTATTCTAGTATTTCTTTTGTAAAAAATAAAGAGAAAACTCTTCAGTAATGCTCAGATTGATACAAACACTGGATACCTGCTTTTAATCCTTCAGAAATCACTGCTGCTCATGTGCATTTAATTATCTTCATTCAAAAAAGACTTTATAGAAAATTTTCCAATAGTAGACATAAAACACATTTCTGCTTGTGTGCGTCTTGTGTTCTCTGTGTCTTCCCCGCTAACTTAAATGGAATGTGGACTTTGCTGCTTACCTCTTGTAATTTACTTGCTGGCTTTCCTAAATACTATGAACTTCTTCAATGATATTTTTCCACTTTTTTCTATTCTGCCTATGTTCTGCCTGGCAAGCAGAAGAAATCAGTTAATGACCCTTTAAAGTGTACAATGAAACAAAAAATAAAACCCTGACGTAGAAATATGGAGTTGTTTGAGCAAGGTCAGCTCTGTTATAGCACATATGTTGCATATTTAACACTGAAGCACAACCAAAATGTCTTTAACTGCACATTTAACTGGGAACTGGGCAGAACGCTGATTATTGTTATACGAAAGACATCCTAACTTTAGATTTTTGGGGTTATTCTTACCAATATTACGCTATAGGGTAAAATTACTGGAAGCTGCGTTCTGGTATAAAAAGAAAAAAAGTCATAAGTTTTAAGACCATTGTGTTGCAGAGTTATGCTCTTAATTTTCATTCACAGTATGTTAGGATGAACAAGTTCTCATGATAAGTGTGTTGCCAAGCATTATTTAAAACAGGTGCAATGTTTTCCATAACTCAGTGTAATCTCAGCCAGGTCAAAAGCCTATGAAGGCTCAAATGCTCAGAATGTAAGTATAACTGCACTCCCAAAGTTGACCCTTTAAAGGAGGAATTTATGTTGCAATTTTAGTGATGTGCACTGCTGCTAAAAGAGAATACTCATTTCCCATCAGAGGTGGAGATAACACTGTTTTGTGGGTTTATGACCTCTGTGTCTCCTTTATGCTTTTATATAGCACGTATGTGACTGTAAAGGCAGCCTTATCAAGGAGGAGGTTCTGCTGAAAAGCAGTCTTCCTGCTGTGCTAATTTTCAGCCAGGTCACCTCCCTACCCAAGGTGTCTGCGTCTGATACAACTGAAAAGGAGTGCTGTGCAAGGGAGGCAGTTGTATCAGCCATACCAGGGATTTACGCTGCTACATACCGCTTGTGAAACCATGATCTAGGTGGCAGTCCTGCCATTTATGTGCATGTTGATGACTGCTTGGCAACCTCACTCACATCGCCAGTACTAGAAGGATTTACTAGCGAAGCTTGGGGGTGGCTCTCATGGCGGGGGGGGATGTGGATGGGTGGTATTGCTTGGGCAGTTGCAAGAGGAGTAGAATAAATCATTGTGAATATTGAAGAATTCAGTAGTTATTTGGTTATTTAAGTATCAAAATAGATATTTCTTCCTCCTGTTCCACTGAAAAAAAATATTTGTCACATCAGCAAACTGCAACAACGGCCTTAAAACTAATTATATACAAAAAAAAAAAACATTTAAAATCCTTGACTGCTCTGTGCTTTCAGAAATTCAAATTCTTGCTTCCTTCTGTGTTTTCAGTAAGTAGATCAGACCTCTTGTATCTGGTTAAAAACAATTCTTATTTTTAGTATTGTAAATCTGGTTTTTGTTTAAATTTAAACTGACTTTGTTTAAACATAATAATAGTATAAGAAATTCTGATACCTAGAACCACATTAAAGTTGAGTGGGAAATGAAAGATGATTGATAAGTGGTAGAATAATAAATCTTTGAAATCTTTTTTGGTGTAGATTTTTTTTAAATGTTTTAGGGAATGATAAAGGATTATGAACTTTGAGATAAACTAAGATATTTTAGTTGTGTTGGCACAAGTGTATGAGAGGTCCCCATCTGATTCCTTGTTGCTTGCTCTCTGTTGCTGCTGCATGTACCTGTGTGCTGTGGCTATAAAGTGCTCCTGCTGGGATTTGCTATAGGTAGCTGCATTGCATGGGTGCACAGTGAAATGGGCTGGAAAATTGTGCTGCTGGACTTCAGTGAAGAGCAAAAACAAACGTGCTGTCAACCTTTGTACAGCAATAAAGGTTTATGGTTGAGTTAATGAGCAACTTTTTAAAACTGCAAACAAAGTTTCTCCAAATATGTATTAAAATTTAAGAAGGCTTGTTGATTTCATAATGCATGGGTTTGTAGTGTCACTGTTAGAAACTTGCAAGTATTTAAATCCTTGGGTTTTCTGGTACTAATTTTTTTCTGTGGATGAAAACAGTTAAGAAAGAGGAAGAATATTGTAGAATTCTGGGCATGCTTTATATTTAAGTGATTGTAGGTATCATGGTGCTTTTTTTCTTTTAGTTTTTAATAGAATACTAATCTGATTTAACCTATCAAAGTTCTGTGATGCCATTTTTATGATGAATAAAAAATTTTAGTTTCCTAGACTAATAAAAAGAAAAATGCTACTTGGTAATAGAATTCCTAGATAATGTTTCAAGCCAAAATTTTCTACATGTGCCAATTTACTGTTTCCTTTTTTTTTTGACAAGGGTTATATGTCTCCCAAGACAGTCTACTGTCTTGTCTAGCTGATATTCTTTTCATGTTTTTTCCCAGTGCATGGTATGGCCATACCATGTCATACCTCATACCTCCTGTCATACCTCACCTGTCATACCATACTGTATGACACCTGTCATACCTCACAGGTGTGAGGGAGCAAAAGCTGTTAAGTAAGAATACAATAGGAAAAACCTTTAAGCAGTTGATGGGAATATTAGTAATTCACTGAGAAGTAAAAAGATTCAACTCTGCAGTTTTGATGATAGCTGAATCTTGATATTTACAAGGAAAGCAATCATCTAAATGTAATAAAGAAACCACAAGTTATATTAATACAAGAAAGCAATGCAGAAAAAAATCTATATGGCGTGCTGTTCTTTAGATAGGTTGTACTACTTAAGAAAAATCTTAATTTTTCATTTCTAAGAAGATTTAATAATTTGAAGCAGATTTTTTCCCTATTAATGTATTTATTTTATTTGTTTTTATTTGGGGGGAGGGCAGGGGGGAGTAAATTATTATGGTGCTTTTAGATATTAGCCACAATGAAAATCCACATTTCAGGACTTTTGAAATCTGAAACCCGTATATGATCATGTTGAAGAGAGTGGTTACTTGTTTAGCTGCTCATTTCAAGTCCATTTTGAATAGAAATGACAAAAATATCTGGAAATTAAAACCTGATAGTATTGATAATGTCACAATGGGCAGGTTTCTTTAGTACCAGCAGATGGAATAGATTTATGTCACGTGGATTTTTAATGCATTCCTTCTGGTTGTAACAAAACTAGATTAATGACTTTAGAAGAGCACTGAAGAAAAGAATGCCTGTTTGCTTTGTGTGTCTTAAAATACATCAAGTGAGGAGAAATACAGAGTTTAGTAAGGATAAAGGGAGTGTTCAGGCTACTTACATAATGCAAACTAAGTCTTCCAAATCAATGGACATAGTGTGAAATCCTGTTTAGAGGATTTGTTTCACATAGTTTCTTTATGCTGTTAAATAGCACACTGAGAAATATCAGAATGTAGTCTTATGCCGATCAACCATAAATCTGTTCAGTGCACTCAGTTGTAAGCTCTTGTCAAATATGTCTTGTCCAAGACTATGACTTTAAATGCGTATGTTAAAATTCTTGGTAATAATGTGCAAGGCTATTTACAATGTGAAAGAATAGAGATAAGCCAATTGTGTTTATAGAAATTATATACCTCCGGTGTGTTATTTTGGGGATAATGGTAGTTGTATTTCTAAGAGTCAGACATATATAGTAACATTTCTTATTTTGAAAATAATAGTCATCATCACTAACAAGTAGTTATGGAATTATCAGTGAGTAAATTTGCATTTCAGTTCATGTTTTAAAGTGTGATAGCCTCAAAATTAAATCTTCTAAAACACAAATGAAGTTTGTATAACTGGAATTTGGTGTATCTTGTCCCCCCAGGAGGAACAGGCTGCTAAACTGAAAGCTGAGAAGATCAGAGTTGCATTAGAGAAGATTAAAGAGGCACAAGTGAAAAAGGTAAATTATTTACACTTTCTAATGAGATCTTTCTTTTATATTTTGTTCACCTGGAAAACGCAGGCAAAATTCTTCTCATTTGTGTCTATTACACTTAAGAACCCCTAAAGAAAATAGGAACGCTGTAGTGTTCTGATCTGGAGTGATAATGTATTTGTCATCTAGACTCCTTCCCAGACAGACGCAGAACATCTAACAAAAAAATCTTAGCATATGGAATGACATTATGTTTTCCTTAAAGAATAGCTTATTTGGCTGCTAGTGCACTGTTAAAAGACTGCCGACTTCCACCCAGAGCTGAAAAAGATCCAGCCTCCTGAGATTGTCTTTGTGTATTAGGCAGTCTCATCTTTAAAATTTGGGTCTGTTCTCTTTACATACCCGCTTCCCGTTTTGAGTAGTAGGATTTTCTAGTGATAAATGGAATGCAGGTATTCCAGATTATGGACAGAGGTTACCAAATGGAGGAAGTCTAGTGATACTACCTGATGTATTATCAAAGAATATAAGGTGTTTCCTCGAGATTTAGCCTTCATGTTTTAATTTAGAAGTTCTTCCATAACTGTTGATGTCTTTGACGTTTAGTGTTTATAACAAAAGCTGAAAAACTGTCCTGGCTGGAAGAAGAGAATTAACAAACCAACCAGTGCATTACAGCTAGTATGCTTTAACTTTTCCAGCTGAGCAAGGTGTAAAAAGGAAGCAAACAGCATAATAATTGGCAAGAAGAATCTATTGTTTTCAGTTTTCTGATTAATTGAAAAAACAGCTGCATGTTTCATTCTGGGCAGCAACGTCTTTAAAGTGGCTATGAAAACCTACTATGTTTTAAAAGCAGATTTGCTCTACACTAATGCTTCATACTCCCCAGGAAAGGAAGATTTAGTATAGGTATACAGTTTATATGATCAGCATTTTTAGAAAATATAGGGGAAGCAGGCAGAAATTTTGAGGTGCAAATCTGAAAAATTGTGATTCTTTGGAAGTTTGTGCAGAACTCTTCTTCTATGCTAGTGCTACCTACACCTATGAGAAAAACTGTCACATTAATCAGATCAGGGCACTTTGTCAGGATGGAATTTTTTCCTCCTTAACACACAGCTAAAGTATGTTGCTGTTATATTGGGAAAACCTTTATTTACCCCCATATACTGAAGGAAAATGGTATTTTGCTAAGTTTACTCGAGAAAAGTATCTAATCATCATGTATGGTTTTTTACATTTGAGGGATAATTTTGATTGATCTTAATATTTTACGTTATTTAACAAAATCTTAAAAAAAGAAACTAGATCTTAAAAAATAGTTTTTTTTATTTTAAATGAAGGAAATGTGGGAAGTTAATCCTCTTCTTGTTGTCCTAATTTTCTGCTTAATAGTTAGTGATCAGAGTCCACATGTCTGATGACAGCTCAAAAACAATGATGGTGGATGAGAGGCAGACAGTGCGACAAGTATTAGACAATCTGATGGACAAATCTCATTGTGGTTACAGTTTAGACTGGTCATTGGTGGAAACCATCTCCGAACTGCAAATGGGTAAGTAATCATTATAAATTTATAATTCTTATCTTTTGACAAAAAAGACTATTACTGGGTGACAAGGTATCCTCTTCTACTTTTCATATGAAGAATACTGTATTAGTGGGCTCAAAATATATAAGTTTGAATAAAATAAGTCTTAAAATTGTCCTGTATTGAAAACGGAAATAATATGCACAAATTCTGTGAAATCCCAAATCACGTGTATTTTTAAAAAAGACAATCCAAAACGCAGACTGTTTGCCTCATACGCTTTATACAGGAACTTAAACAGATGAGAAATGATTAAAGCAAAGCTCTTACCTTATGTACTATTTTATATTGTATTGGGTTATTTTGCAACCAGTTCATCTTTCCAAACATTTATTTCTGGAAATACGTATGTAGGAGGAAGGAACACCTTTCTTATGATGTTTTCCCTTAGCCAGGCATAGAAGACCTATCTACCTTCACGTTGTGTTTGTCATGTTATCTTTGTTAGTTGATTGTTCATTGCTTGCACAGTGCAGTGAAATGCAGTGAAAGCGTTAAGCTAACAAACTGTGAAGAAAGATGTATGGCCTGTAGCATTCCTGTTCGTCTTTGCTTTTTATGTGGTCTGCTTCAAATGTGTGTGGTTAACTAATTTTTGAGGAGTCTATTTTAGATATGGGCACATGAAGTACAAGGCCACTATGTAATGGTTTAACCAGTAGCTTTGTATGCGCTTTGTCCAAGAACTTAGTGATATTTACTTCCATTTCACAAATGTAGAAATGGATACAGAATGAAATGCTTTTCCCAGTTGTACTCTGCAGGTTTTTAACAAAAATGACTCTGGAAGGTTTCTTTTGGTTTGTACAAAGATTGTTTTCATTTTTATTGTTAGAGCAGAATAGGTATATGAAATAACCAAGAGCTGTAATTTTTTAATTCTATGTATTAAGTTCAATAATGGGAACACTGCATTATTTGCTGTTTTGCAAACTAGGGGTACATACATAGTTGGTGAATATTTTGTTTCGTGTTTGAGTTCAGTTACTGTTAATAGCAACTGATATGTTTGGAAAGCTATCCAGTTTCCCTAATTAGGCTGTGGTGAGATTTAAGCTTGTGTATCGCAGCCTTCAAGATTTTTCTGTTCTGTTCTTCTGTTAGGTTACTTTTTTTTTACGTTCTTGGAAGACAGCGTTGCTGTGTTGCTGATAGAGCTTGCTGTTGAGTTTGTAATTCGAAAGCACCTTAGAAAGATGTCACTGAGACCTCAGTAATGTCCTGTGTTATGCCTATGTCACCTTAAACCTTCATTCATTCCCTACAGATGACATTCTGTTGCATTCACCCTGTTTAGTATTCTTAATTACTAAGGATGTTGAGGTGCCACCTGTCATCTCAGTCTTTCTTAGTGATAGATCCTAGGTCTGAATGTGATCAGTGCCATATGCCTTCTGTAAAAATGTGGTGTAATTGATTTTGGGGTTGAGAAACATATTCTGCTTTCACATGCTAATGAAAGGTCAAGCAAGTCCCCAGGGATTCTGAAAGAACTAATTTGCTTAAGTGCCACTGTATGGCTTATATGAAGACGGAACAAAATGCAGAAAGCAAGACTCTGCTTGAGTGTCTTTTAAAGGAGGAGAAAGTTGGTCCAGTGGTTTCTCAAAGATATATTATTCGTTATTTATTTTAGAATAAGGATTTTAAGATATTTCTTGGCTGTTTCAGTAAATTTTTCTTTTTTTTTTCTTCCTCTCTTCCTTTTTGCCTATATTCCTTATCTTGTACTGGTGATGACCATTTCAACAGAGAGTCACGGCTCAGTGTTCTCAGAAGCCACTGATCATTTATCCACCCAGACAGATTAGTTGTAAGAAATGCTGTGTCAGTTTTCAGAATTCTTGTACCATACCCCCACTAACTATGGGTATTCTGCATTTCAGAAGCATTTCATTTTCTCTCTGATCATTGTCTATTACTTTTTTGGTTACTTTATGAGAGTGAGGTAGTGACTAGGTATATAGAATGAAATCTTGTGCTGAAAAAGCCACCTCATAAATTCCTTCAGGGGCTCTGTGGACCAGAGTACATATAAATGTGATAGCTTTTTTATTTTTACTCATAACATCTCAAATATTGTTATTTGAGTCCATTGTGCTCAAGTAGGATGGTAAGCATTGACACATAGCAAAAAACGTGTTGTTAAGGCTTGATATACAGACCATAAGCCTGAGGAGAGGGAAGTGAGAGTACTGAGTGTGTGTATGTGTAAATTTAAGCCAAGCATTTCTGAAAATTGACTAAGCTCTTTTAGTTTCTTACTGTGTTTTAAATTTTTTCCCCATTTTGGTAGACCTTGAACTGTATTTTCTTTCTATACATGCCTTGTCTCCAAGATGCAACGACAGAGTAGCTTCTTATGCAAAATGTAACAGACTAAAATGTATTTGCTCTTTTGTTATTGCTGCAGAAAGGATCTTTGAAGATCATGAAAATTTAGTTGAAAATCTTCTGAACTGGACAAGAGACAGTCAAAACAAACTAATGTTTGTGGAACGTATAGAGAAATACGCACTTTTCAAGAATCCCCAGGTAATCCCGAGGCTCGTGGTGAATGTATGCGTTTACGCATGCATGCATGCCTGATTTCAGTTTCTTACTACTTTTTGTAGCATTAATTTCAATACTTTTAGTTTGATATTTTTATGTGTATAAAAACGCTATGCAACTTTACATCTCAGTGCCATGTACATTCATGTTGTGATTGGTACAAAATCAGGTCCCTAACAGAAAAACATGAGCCGAAGCAGTCTGTTTTCTAATGTGTTTGTGGGTAATTTTAATGGAGATAAAGGCAGGCAATTTTATGGTATTTGCACCAATACTCCATGCTCTGCACATATGTAAATATGTGATAATACAAAGGTGTTGACAGATACTGCTCAGAATAATGCCTCTCCTCTGTGCATTGTTATTTTGTTGGCAAGAAGGTGAACAGAGAATCAGAGAGGATAGCCACTCCACAGTTGAATGACAAGAGAAGAGAACATGCCCTTTATCCTGCTCCCTGGTTAGGAAACCTAAGGGTCCTCTTTTTTTCTTGCGCACTGATTGTCAACGGGCGGTAATGGAGATTTCCAGATGACAGCTACGGATTTGATATCCAGTAGCAGTTCAGTACCATAAGGGGGTGGAGGAAAGTGTTAAAGGGAACAGAAAAGCAGAAGGTGACTCTTTGAAGATTTGGAATTGAAAAGAACTGCATATAATATCACTTGCTCTCTTGTAACTCTTAGCTAAAATATTGTCTTTCGGTGTCATGGATTATGTTTATATCAGTATGACATCTATGTGGTAATTTCTTGGATCTGAACTTCCTATTTATCTAGCAAGCTAAATGTCTGTTTTGCATGGCCATCCTTTCAGACCGTGCACTTCTGAGCAAAAATTGAAAACCAAGTCTTTTTCAAGTGGTTTGTGAGAAAGCTGAAAAACTGCAAAAAAAAAATTCTTTTTAAAAACATGTAGTTGATAAATGGTTACTGTTAGTACATATGGTAGGTACTGTCTATAAGAATAAGGTACCAGCACAAAACCAATATTTTAATGTATGCATTTATCCTTCATTTAAAGTCTTGATCTAGCTAAACTTCATGAATACTGTTTTTTGTTTTTGATTTTTCCCAGTAAGAGCTAGAGGCTAGGAAGAGAAAGACTTTTGCAGTCCCAGTCCTTTCCAAGCTGAAAAAGAGTTCAAGGAATGTTACTAAAATAAGATACAGTACCCATGCATAATTAGGTTGTTTTTAAGAAGACAAGGAGTATTTAGTAATTCTTCATGAAAAATATTCAGAGAACTGTAAGCACAACGTGGAAAGAAGTATGTTTCTTCTGTGTGTGCTTCTGTCAAGACATAAATAAAAGCAGGATGTAACAAGTTTTAAAATAACTGTTTATTATATTTTTGTGAGGTTTTCAAGTTCCCAGTATTTTTATTTCTGGATACATTGTACCAGTCAGCTGTTAATTGTGTAGAAAGCAAGGATAATGTTGTTATGAGGCTGTTAGTTAGGCCAGGAGTAGAGACTGATTCATACTACTGGAAAAGGTGGTAGTAATTAAGGTCCATGTAATATTTAGCAGTCTGACAGTCTCAATTGGACTATAAAGTTTTGTTTAAATAACATAATGTTCTTAGATAACAGCTGTTTCTTCTTACTGCTGCAGAAAGGGACATGAGAAATATTATTTGGTTACATTTCACGATGCCTATAGAAATACTGAGTTTTTCTTGTTACAGAACTATCTTCTGGGGAAAAAAGAAACCTCTGAGATGGCAGACAGAAATAAAGAGGTGCTGCTAGAGGTAAGAATTCCAAAATAAAAAGGACGTAATAGTCATATCAGTGTTTGAAGTTAAACTCTAAAAGGTTGTGGTTATTGAAATACATGAATGGAGCTGAATGTAGTTCTGGGGAAATGGAATGGAATGTGTTGCATTCGAGATAAATGGCTAATTTAATGTTACCGTTTCATATAAAATCGGTTAATAAAAATGTGTCCTTATTGTGTTTGGTAACCAAAGTGAGGTTACCTCTAACTGTGGCTAAACACAGTCAAAACTTGTATTTATCTGAGGTGGTAGAAATATTTTTTTAAAATTAGTTCTCTCCAAATTGTTATTCTCTACAAAATTCTATAGCACTGTTTCACTGAAGAGTCTATGTTAGTATTTTAAATTTTGTTAGTAAGCAAAGCAGTTAAAAATAGTTTCATTTACATTTCAAAATAAACCATGAAAAATTAAATTTAAAAAATGAGTGACAGAAAAGGAAGTTATTTAATATTGATCACATTAAATAGTTTACAGAACTGAGGACAACAGAAAAAGTAAGTGTGGAGCAAATAAAGCAAGCAGTACAAATAGTATCTATAAGCTAAAACCAGAATGGTTTTGTGGCGTTTTTGTAGAGACGTACCCATGCTTCCACTTTATTTCCAGAATAATGATTATGATTTCAATTGTTACACAAAAGTAAATATTTTGAATATTTAATTTTTGATCATACTTAATAATACAATTACTCTTAGGAGTAGCATATTGCAGACTTTTAGTCTATTATTACTACAATTTTTAATAAGTGGTTATGTGAAAGTATTCAAAAAGCTGTATCAAAAAGTTGTGTGGAGCCACAACATGCAGAAGGTTGTAATGCTGTCTAATTCTTCCTGTCTTCTAGGATTCCTCATAAATCTCTGTTCTGTGTATTAGTCTGGAGTGTATTTAATGCATTTTTCTTTCTGCTGTTAGCTTTTTATAAATAGAACTTTAACAGGAAATGTAGTATTGGCATTAGTAGCAACAAGTACTCAAGTAATGGATGCGTATGTAGTTAGGTTTTGTGTATACGTAGACTTATGAGGCTTTATCTATAAGGTGACCTCATGGCTTTAAGGCCAGTAAAGCTGTTGGGAGGATATTTCTGATAAGCAGTGGTTAGAAAATCTTTACAGTAGCTATTAATATTTCTGTTGAGAAAATGCTAAGATCCTGTACGGTGTTTGTCTGATTTACATTATACTTTCTGCATGTAATCTCTGGGTCATGTTATTGCATGGAGAAAGTACTTGTTGTATATGCATTCCTTAGATAAAGAATTTCAGAATTTCAATCATTGAAAAAAACCCTGCATGCAGTATGTTCTCTTTCTGTCTCTTCCCAAACCACTGTGTGTTCATCTGCAGGAGTGTTTCTGTGGAAGTTCTGTAACTGTGCCAGAAATTGAGGGAGTTTTGTGGCTGAAAGAGGATGGTAAGAAGTCTTGGAAGAAACGTTACTTTCTTCTTCGAGCTTCTGGAATCTATTATGTCCCTAAAGGGAAGGCAAAGGTATGTTATTCTAAAGCAATTTCTCTGAGTTGTTTATTGCTGGTAAATCATTTGTGCACAAGCGTCAGCCTCAGAGTTTGGCTTAGCTATGCCCTGACCAGAGCCACATCCCTTAATTAACACTGCAGCTTTATCATGGAAGAAAATTATAAATTTACTTTAAATTACTGTGGTGGCACTTGATGTAAATTGTCTAACCCCAAATTGCATGACAACAGGGGTCTGCTCTTTGAGTGAGTTCAGGCTTAGGTGGTCAGAAACACCGAAGAAAAAGTATTGGTGGAGTTAAGAGACTGTCTTTTCTCAAGTAGAATTCAGATGAAGGACCAAGTTGCACTGCAAGTTCTGGTCATAAAATATCAAGACCCAACTTCACAATCAATATGCATAACTTTATTGGGTTTAATTATTTCATATAAATGGGATTCTTTTTTGGACCAATTTGTGGTACATTTTTTGAAATTGGTAAATATCGTTCTGTTTCTTCAGTGTCATTTACTACTGTTCTGTATGTTTCGATAATGAAAAGGAAATAGAAAGCTGCTACAAATGCATTATAGCTTCAAGGCTGAACTCCTGCAAGTTCAAATCATCCACGAATCTGTGGGTCTTGACAGCATGAACTGGTCTGCAGCACAGGGAGTTTGCTTCCCCCACAGCTGTCAATGAAGAGAAAATTGTCCCTGTGCTCTCCCAGTGCATCAGCTCCCTTTTAGACTTTAATACATCTCAAGTGTTCTCTCTATAGCCTTTTACTTCATTAAAGCAATCTATATGCAAGATACCCTGTTGAAATTCTGTGCCCTACAATCACTGCCAAACATCATAAGAAGTATACTTATGGTCAGATTGGAATTTGGAGACCTTGCTTATTACTAAGATGAAATATAACAAGCAGCTGTTAAAGTTTCTGATCAAATCAGTCCTATTTACTCTCTCCTGATACCAACTCTGAATAATCATTAGCAGCCTGCTGTAAAATGTGGTGAGAAGGCAAAATACAAATAAAACACACAGACACATAAAAATGGACTGAATTTGAAAAAGAATAACCTTGTTAAAAGAATAAATGTCTGATGCAAGAGTTTACACATGGCTGTATCCCCTTTTTGTATTGTTAGTACTTAAATCAGATTGAAACTAGTATTAGACTGTAACTAGACTTTATATTAGTATTGAATCTTAACACTAGACTGATTTTTTCAGTGTGCGTGCTTTTCTTAAAAGGATATTTTGTAAATGAGTATTTTTGTATTTACTAGGTCTCGCGGGATCTTGTATGCTTTCTACAGCTAGATCATGTCAACGTTTACTATGGACAAGACTATCGGAACAAATACAAAGCACCCACAGACTATTGTTTAGTGCTGAAGGTAACTTGTTAATTGTTTTAAAACTCCTAACACTAGAAATAGCAATTCAAGAGCTTCAGACATTTCCACACTAGTCTTAGTTCCTTGTAATAAGTACAGAGAACAACAGAAGAATGGTGTTACTGGGTTCATGTAGCATTCTTGGTTTCTCTGACAGTGGCCTTTCTTTATAAGCTGCTTAGGGAAAAATTAGAAGTACACAACAGTCCTGCAGAGATACTTCACAGAATACTTTTTCAGCCTTTAGAAATTTAGGGAGTCATGGAGTGGATCTCAGTTGTTCTGTTTTGGAACCCCAAGAAACCTTTAGCATAAACCTTATATGTTCTTTTACTTCTTCTGATCCATCAGTTGCTTTCCATTTTATTTTTCCTAGTTCTTGTATTGGTAAGTGAACAGTTGCTTGTTCTCCATGCACTTCGTGACTTTGTAAACATTTTCATATTGCCCTGAATTGCCTTATTTCCAGACTGAGTCCTGGTCTATTTAATTGTTTTTTGTTGGTGGTGGTTTTTTTGTTTGTTTGTTTGTTTTTTACTATAAAATATAACACTAAAATCTTTCTTTGGAAACTGTATGCCTTACAACAGTTCAGATTCAGTGGAAGTGCTCCTTGAAGCACTAATGTCAGGGAGTTCCTGTCTTCTCAGAGCATAGGTCCAGAGTTGTGCAGAAATCAATACTGTGAGTGTCAAGGCTACCTATATTGCCCAATCTGAGGGAAAGGGGATGCTATAAAGGAAGAAACTTCAGCGTATAAAGGACAAATAGAACAAGTAGAAAAAATGTTACAAAAGTAATGACCTGATCTTAAACGGTGGGATTTGAGTGCTTTCAGTTATTTTAAATTGCATCAGCTCATCTCCCGGTCTGTCTTGACTCTCGCACGTTTTTCAAAATGGTGTTAGTTCTTGCAAGATAGCTAGCTACAAAGCTTTTATAAAACAGATTTTCACAGTATGTTCATAGCAAATAAAGTGTTTTCATGGATTTGAAAATGGTGCAAGTAATGAGATAGTTACAGTTGTGCTTAAAATTTTCCTTTGAACTTTTATCTTCCCTAATTCCCATCTCTTGCGGTGTTATGCATGTCAGTACGTTAGAATGTTTTATGTGCCTGGAACGTGTGGCTGCCTATGTATGGTGTGAAAGAAGGATTTCATTTTTCAACAGACAGGGCAATATGTGTTTGGGCCCACTGAGAGGTAGAATCATAGAATCATTTAGGTTGGAAAAGATCTCTAAGATCAGCAAGTCTAACCGTTAACCTAGCACTGCCAAGTCTGTCACTAAGCCATGTTCCTAAGCATCAAATCTACACATCTTTTAAATACATCTAGGGATGGTGACACAACCAATTCCCTGGGCAGCCTATTCAAATGCTTTACCACGCTTTCAGTGAAGAAATTTTTCCTAATATCCAACCTAAACCTCCTGTGGCAACTTGAGGTTTCCCATGAACCTCCTTTTCGCTAGGTTAAATAACCCCAGGTAGATTGAATATCTAATATGGGACATGAGATTAAGGGATAAAGCATAAAACTGAAATTGGAAGTATATTCTTTGGTCTTGTAAGTCCTTGGCACAGTTAACTGAAGACAATTAAAGGCAAAAATACCTGTGTTTGTAGGTATTAGGTTACTTGAACTAAATTGTTTTCTTATGCTTGCATGTCACTTTCTATCCATGTCATTTTGACAGGTTAAAATGGATATTTTTTTTCAAACTTGTTGATCATCCAGAGTAAATCAAACTAAGTCTTATCTTAGTAGATTTAAAAATATATATATATTGCCATTCTGAGTGTAAGGGAAGGCATGGAAATGTTGAAGTCAAAATTTAACATGTCTAAGTTTTCCTTTATTATTTAAGTAGATTCATGTCATAAAGTTAGTTGGCTAACTTATACAAAATGAAGCTATATTTTTAGTGTGGAACTGATGAATCGCCAATTACATTGAGTTGTGCTTTCCTCAATTCTCGACGTGTTAAATCAGTGTTTTATATCGGTATAAACAAAATAGAAGCCATGCAATTTTTTTTTGTATACACAATTGATTTTGTGCGTTACACAATGTGTATGTGAAAGAGATTGGTTATGAAAAATCAAAAACAGTGATCTAAAGTCATAGTGAAGTTAGTTATATATATTCTGGTTATGGTGATAAATGTGTTCATGTTCATTTTGAAACAATTGTGTTTGGAAGATGTAGCAAGAGAAAACAGTCTGAAAAGAGATTAAAAGTTCTTTGATATGTATTTAAAACAGTCTCCAGTAAAACTGAAATGCCTATGAACATCTAGCAAAACTCTATTACTGGTCTATAAGCTAATACAGGATAATAATAAGTTGAGTATTCACAGTTGCCATGACAGCTCTGTGACATGTAACTTCTGCAGCACAGACAGCAAACAACTGAGTAATCCATCCAGAGTGATTTCCATTGTTTGATTTAAAAAAAAATGTATTTCTTCTGTATTTATAAATACAATATTTTTTCCTTTTCTACATGCAATTGGGAGCAGCGAGTATTTTAAATGACAGCCCTGTATCAGTAGGACAGGGACCTTGAAGGCTCTACAAGCTGAGAACAGAATTGTGCTCACAGTATGTCATTTGTGGGGTCTCACTCAAGCCATGCAAAAGCAGAGAAGAGTATGTTTGCTTTCCGCCAGCGTGTTTTGGTGAGAGGAAGCTAAAACAGTTGTCTCCCTGAGGTGGTGATTTAGTCCATAGACCACTAAAGGAGACAACTCTTCACACTTTGACTGTCCCTTGCTTGCAGTTTTTACAAGCTGACACTGTTCTGACTGCTTGGCTTGAGAGTATAAATATTTCTAAAGAGTCTTAGGGATGCAGAAAGCTCTGTAGGTACGTAGAAGGTACAGCACTAAAATACTCAAGAGTCGCCCTTTCCTAGTGTTTCAAACCTGAAGTCAGTGTTTGCTGGACATGCTGCCAATTTGTGTGCAAAGCAGTCCCCCCACCTCCTGAAATACTCTCAAACATTTGTAAGTGGGTCCAAAGTATGTACTACCATGCAAGAGCTTCCAGCAATAAATTTGTCTGTATAAAACTCAGCAGATAAATGGCTTTCCTTGTATTCCTAGCTATTAAAATATCGGTGGGGATTAACATTTTTTTCTGCAGCATCCTCAGATCCAGAAGAAATCCCAGTATATCAAGTATCTTTGTTGTGATGATGTAAGAACTCTACACCAATGGATCAATGGCATCCGCATTGCTAAGGTAACCTCCTCTAGCCAGTCTTGCATTGTTGTCATGACTTGTTGTCATTACCTGTTTGAAACCATTTATAGTTATTTGGCAAAATACATGCTAAATCCAAATTCCTTTTATTTAACTATTCTGAATGTGAACTATACAATATTTCTTCTTATGTCCTTCATTCCCTAGAAAAATTGGACCCTTCAATTTCTGCTGTACTTTTTTGTCACGTGACATAATTCTGACTGACATCTGTGCTAGATTTCAGCCGACTCTCTTACAGACATTAAAAGGAAGGCTTGTGGGACGAGATGAGACTTTGGGTTTGACAGAGTTTTTTTCTAAGATCCCCAGGTTGTCTTAGTTTATTTGTTGGCCCATTTCTTGCATTTATCTGGGTGGTCTGATGCAGTCTCTTCTAGCATAAAGAAACTGTTTTTATTTCTTTTAGCAATTCACTAATAAAAAGGCAAAAGATTGGGAGGAGGAAGTTGCCACTGCTGCTAAATGAAAGAAAAAGAAATTTGCACTGATTTAATTTTGTGTGAGCTCCTTTACATAGAGCCTGCTTTTTATCTCTGGGAAAAAAGAAGGTGGAATAGAGAAGCCGGAGGTGGAGATCAACAGTCTGAAAAGGGTACACAGCCTGTATAGTCGTTACATTTGTTTGTCATTTTGCTTAGTATGGGAAGCAACTGTACATGAATTATCAGGAAGCACTGAAGAGAACAGAATCGGCATATGACTGGACTTCCTTGTCTAGCTCCAGTATCAAGTCAGGCTCCAGCTCATCTAGTTTGCCAGGTAATAATGTGATCTGTCTCATAATGGAATGGAAAGACTTAATTACCTTTTTTATTCACAGTTATTTGGAGACTGCAGGAGAGGCTATTGCAGGAAATGGACTATATTAATCCAAAAACCTTTATTACTTCTAGTGGTGTGTGTTTTCAGAACACACCGTACTTTCCCATTCACTTCCAAAAGAGAATATTTTTCTGATACCAAGAAGAGGAACTTCATTTCAAATTCCTGATGCCGCTGTCTTCATCTATTTGAAAAAAAGAAATCAAGGTCCCTGTTTTAACGATGTAAACTGCTTTTGTTAACTGAAATATTTGAAATTGGCAATTGCGAAATAATCCCTGCCCATAGGCAAAGATACAGACAATCTCTTGAGAGACAAACTTTGAAAATAGTGGTTCTGCTCCTTTGTCAAATTTGTTGTGCCTGCATGAGTATGGTCTTGTTGCTCTGTTGTGTTGTCCAGACAGCAGTCTTCAGTGGGCTGGCTGTGAGCTGGAGCTTGTGCAGTCGTTAGTGGGAACAGTGTTATTTGGTGGGATAACACATTTAACAAGTGTGACCAATAAATGTCACACAGACTTGAATTATAAGCACATTAGCTCTACTCTTACATTTAGAAATGTAAACTGTTTCTTTGCTTTTTTTTAAACAGAATCTCAATCAAATCATTCTAATCAGTCTGACAGTGGAGTTTCTGACACCCAGCCAACTGGACATGTCCGTTCCCAAAGTATTGTCAGCTCCATGTTCTCTGAGGCCTGGAAGCGAGGCACTCAACTGGAGGAATCCAGCAAGGTAACAAGAAGACTTTAGTTTGAGAACCAACACCCAACAAAATGCACAAGACAGAGTGTTACCTCTTCCACCTCTGTCTGGAATGGGGTGGATTTTTTTTCTCTTTATTACTCTATATTATTTGCATACACTGCTGCATACATTTTTTTTCAGGAATCACTTTTTCAGGGAGTTCAGACATGAAACCTTCTGCTCTTGTTTTTATTAGTGTGCACAGAACCCCCCTGGTGTTTGAAGGCATGAGACAGTCCTTCCCAAGAATCCTATTAATTAGTGTTGAGTAAAGACCAAATAAAAAGATCAGCTGTTAATAAGCTGATGAATTAAATTAATTTATTAAGATCTTTCTTCAGTTAACTAGTCATATTTTTCCATTGTAAAGATGTAAATGACAGATCTGGAGGCAGGTACACCTATTTAAGACGTGCTCCAATGTTTTTATTCCAATGGTTGCTATTATATTCTGTGGAAATGGAAGCAGTAAACATAGACACGGTTAAAGCAGAAGTACTAAAATTGAAAGTAATTGTGGATTGAGACAGATTTGATATCTGCTGTTGCTGGTAGAGAGTTAAAAAAGAAAGTAACCCATCGACTCCGAGAGTCTGTGGTGGTTTGGTTAGTTTTATGTCTGGTAGTTGGCTGGTGTAGTTCTTGGGGAGTACCTGCACACGCAGCGGAACCACCACTTCAGCTGGTTGGTTGTCAGGCTTAAAGGAATTTCCAGGTTCCTGAACAGCCATGATACAGGTATTAACTGCAGCAGTTATGTGTGGAAGTGTATTGGCAGGATGCTGTGGGAAGCCATCTTCTCTCCTGTCAGTCTCAAATCTTTCCCAAACTTCAGGTTCAAGCTAGATAGAGAAGGAGGCTTTTTAAAAATAAAACCATGGGTCACTACACCTCATATTGGTGCATCAGATAAATAACTAGAAATAAGACACAACATCACATTTTCAAATAAAAAAGCACAGGTGGCACAATGTGAAAACTCACTTGGCTCTGTTCTTTGGGATTTATAACTTTTCTGCAGTGCCTGCTGGCTTGGAAATCATCTGATTGTAATAGTGATGTAGTACTTGGCCCAGGAATGTAGCTTACTAAACTGTGATTCAAATTTTTTCTACTGCATGTGTGCAACACCTGCTGCATGTTCATCAGCAGATGGCTTGTGTATGTGTACAGGGTGCATCATATCTGCAGGGACTGGGTTGATGGAAAAGACAGGGCACTCAAGTCTGTCTAGCATGTATCCAACAGAGGTGGAAGAGTACTGCTATGAGAACTGTCATGTTACTGTTTTCTGAAGTTTTGTTTTTAATGTGAACTCTTTGCTACTACGCTCTGTGAACTTCTGGAGAAAATTTTGAGATTAGCACTATGGACCGCAACAAGTCCATAGTGCTGCTGGCAATTGCTCATTTAAATAAACCCCCATAATTTTTATGTTATCTGATTAAAGCATTTTTACAAATAAAATATTCAGACTGCTCCCTATCAAAGGCCATTCATGTTTCAAGATCTCATCAATTTGAATTCCCTTCTATGCACAAATCCATTGAAAGGTACATATCCTCACATGTTAACACAGGTAAATGGAAACTTGCAAAGACTCCAAATGAAATGAACCATGTAAAATTATGATTTGAAACTATGCTAAAAAGAATTCTGAGTAAATTGTTCACAAATTTAACTTAAGCCAAACTACTGTATGTGCTTTTTTATACTGTACAGGTCTGACCAAAGGAACATAAATGCTCAATAAATTAGGCTGGTAGGGGCAAATGTTAAACTGTGGCAAGAAAGGAAACAACATTATTGATATAATTGGTATATTATTATATATATTAGTATTATTGATGTAACTTCCCAAAATGCTGCTGATTGCCCAAAGAATATTTTGTTCACTTGTTCACGTTCATCACAGCTGGACAGTGAAAATGTCATGTCTTGTTTTCTTGTTAGATTTTAAAAATGTTCTTTTAAATAGGATAATACAACAGGCGTCAGAATGCGTGCTCACTGTGTGTGCTTTACGTGACAAGGAATAAGGGACAGTTCCCTGTTCAAGACTCTCTAAGGTCTTGCCATTCAGGGATAGCTGTTCTTTTATGCGCCAGTCTCCCTCTCATCGCTGTTTATGCCGCTTTTATTTTTTCCTGTTGCCTTTTGCTGTCTCAGGTGTCAAAAGTGAAGGTCAGCACACCCGTGGTGCCTTATACAGGGCAGAACTAAGGTCAGGGGATGTTACTTGTAAATTCATTAATTTGGGTGATTGGGAGAATGGTAATTGCAGACTAACATATGCAAGAGATCAAGATCTCTCCCTGTTTTGTTATGTGAACACGTTGATGAAGCTTGAGAACTTTGTTACACTCTTGCCTCACAGACCTAATGTGACAGGTAGAGGCATACCCCATGTTTGTTGTAAATTGCCCTTTGTTGTTTCTTACTCTAATCTTTTTGGTGTTGTTCCTGTGCATATAGAAACCCTGTGCACCTGTGTTTAAAACAAAGCAATATGCAAACATTCTTATACAGCGAAAATGAACATAATTGGGCTAACTTTTGGCAAAATATCTACTAATGAATTGTAGGTACTGAGTGCGGTTAGTTGCCATATTGGTATTGCATTTCTAATGCATGTTTCTAAGCTGTGCACTGTGAAGTTCACAACTTGGCTTGTAGCAAAACCACTTTGTATTAGGAAGTTGTTGATAAACTTGAGTAATGTAATTATCTTTTTAATTTTTAACATGAACGTAGGTATACAATTTTAGAGAAGCAATTTAACCTGAGCAAAACCCAGTGAGTAGATGAAAGCATTGCCTGCTGCTTTCCCATTGCTCCTTCCCTAAGACGGTTTTTTCCCTGTCTTTCCTTTCTTTTTTCTGAATAACATAACAGCTGCATGCCTAGCTTGTCTTTTCTAGGCTAACTTGTGTTGCAGGTCTCTAAACTTTTCCTTCTGGGGAAATTTTCCTAGGAAACCTTAGTTGTCCCTCTTTTTTGTGTTCGGTGTCAGAGCATGTGGAGAAGGACCTCAGAAATACGCCTTTGTAGAGCTTGCTCTTCATGTGTTTTAGAGCAGTTCAGGATTTCTGCACTGTGCAACACTAAGCTGGGTTAAGGCCTGCGCTGACAACATAAAGGCTTGTCAGACGCTCTGGGAGGCCGTGTATGGTTTAACTTCAGTCTTACAGAGCTGAAGAGATGCCTGCAGTCTCTTGCTCTGCCCAGCGTCCTTTGTTGTGGCCATTGGCACTCTGGGGAGTGTCCTGTTTGGTTCATTATGCTTGCCCGCAGGAGGACCAATGTGTCTCACTGGGTACAGCTGCCTCTCCCACAATTCTGGCATAGCTTGCAGTAGGCCTGGCCCCGCTGATTCTTGGCAGCTCCTCTGCCAGCTTGTGTGGCCAGACTGCAGGGTTCAGGCTTGATAAGTGTGAAGAACTGTCTCTTGCTGCATTGTTTTCCTAATACTTCCTGCATGCTGTGATCTGCCACTTAATTTTTAATGACAGGCACATTTAGATCTTGACTTTATAATCTCTTTGTCTCCTTCCCTCCCTCCCTCCCTATCTCTCTTTTTCTCCCTTTCCACTTTCACTAAAATTCCCTTCCCAATAGGCCCGAATGGAGCCTGCAGGTCGGCCCTTCATGTCTGTTCCACCTCCTGTGTCCCCGCAGACAAAAGTGGCGACCCCCTATGCAGCCTCACAGCCATCCCCCCCTCTGCCCCCCCCCACCACCTCCCCCTCCTCCACCCCCACCTCCCCCCCCTCCTCCTCCACCCCCCCTCCCCAGCCAGGCCGCCCCATCTGCTGCCTCTCCTGCCACCATGTTCGTCAAGTACAGCACCATCACCAGGCTGCAGAACGCTGCCCAGCACGGCGGGCCCTTTTCCAAGGCTCCTGCAGCACAGCAGCCCCCCCCACCCCCTCCAGCCTCGGGCAAGCCTCAGATCCTGGTGCCCCCCAACGGGGTCATGCCGCCTCCCCCCCCTCCACCACCGCCTCCCACTCCGGGCTCAGCCATGGCACAGCTGAAGCCGGCGCCTTGCGCCCCTTCTGTGCCACAGTTCACACCTCCACCACCACCCCCCAAAATCCATCAGGTGCAACCAAATATAAGCCAGGCTGCTGCCGCTGCAGCCACTGCTGCCCCCTCGTTGCCGCCCCCTCCTCCTCCCGTGCCTGCGCCCCCACCACCCCAAGCACCCCCAAAGCCTCTTGTGACAGCTCTCCCTCTACAGCCTAGCGGGAAGGCAGCGTCACCAGGGGTCACACATGTCACCCCCCCTGTGCCAGTTCCCTTGCCCCTTGCAATTAAGAAACAACCAAGTGTCACCTCTTCCCAGGTGCCTCCGCTGCCCCCAGCCCCTCCAGGCCCCACTCCTCCCCCAACGTTCCCAAAGCAGCAGAGTTTCTCTGTGAAGCCGCCTCCTTCCCCTCAGTCCCCAGTGCCGTCAGTGGTGAAGCAGATAGTCAGCCAGTTCCCACCTCCTCCCACCCCACCTGCCACTGAGCCCCAGCCTCTGAAACCCCTGCCGCTGAGCGTGGCTCCCCAGTCGCCTCCAGCGGTGAAGGCGAAGCCCAAGTGGCAGCCCGCCTCTGTTCCCTCTCCGGATTTCCCCCCTCCTCCACCAGAGAGCAGCTTAGTGTTTCCTCCTCCACCTCCTTCCCCAGCTACCTCTGCAGGTTCTCCCCCCCCTGACAAATCAGGGTCTCCAGTCAAAAAGACCAGCAAGACATCAAGCCCTGGAGGGAAGAAACCACCTCCAACACCTCAGCGGAACTCCAGCATCAAATCCACCAGCTCCACTGAGTACCATGAGTCCAAGAGACCTTCAGTGGACCGCCTTGTCAGCAAATTTGCACACCCACCAGAGCCGTCAGGGTCTCCTTTGAAGGAGTCATTGCCTCCTGCAGCCCCTCCAAAGCCTGGAAAGCTCAACCTTTCTGGTGTGAGCTTGCCCATCGTCGTTCCGCAGGGAGGGATCCCAGCCAAGGCTCCTGCACCAGGTGTGTCTGGGAAGGAACCCGTGGTTGAATTCCCTTCACCACCGTCGGATTCAGACTTTCCACCACCGCCACCTGAAATAGATCTTCCTGTCCCACCAGTTGAGATCCCATCCGTGTTTTCAGGCAGTACCTCCCCTAAAGTTGCTGTTGTCAATCCCCAGCCTCAGGCATGGTCAAAACCATCCATTAAAAAAGCCCCACCGCCCACGCGTCCGAAGCGGAATGACAGCACTCGGCTGACACAGGCAGACGTTGCAGAGCCACCGGTGACTCCTGGCCCCCAAGTGCCCACTTCACCCAAGTCCAGCCTTAGCGTTCAGCCAGGATTCTTGGCAGACCTCAACCGGACGCTGCAGCGGAAATCCATCACCCGGCACGGCTCCCTCTCCTCTGCACGGATGTCCAGAGCAGAGCCCACAGCCACCATGGACGACATGGCCCTGCCGCCACCCCCGCCGGAGCTTCTGGCTGACCAACAGAAGACAAGCAGCTTCAAGGGCAGTCATATATCTGGCTATGCAACGTTACGGAGGGGGCCGCCGCCTGCACCTCCCAAAAGGGATCAGAACACCAAGCTGTCGCAGGACTGGTAGTCCCCAGGGGCCGGTGCTCTCTGACTCGAGGGCTGCTCTGTGGTCAGGCAGCCTGTGATGTTATGCGCTTGGAGAGAATGTGGGGACGTGGACAATAGCCCCGTCAAAAGAGGTGATCTCAAACTGTAGCTAAGGTTAAAGATAGAGACGTTCCCCTTTCATGGCTAGGCCAAAAAAGTTGGGGGCTTGGGGTTGTCAATATTTTATTGGGGGGAAGTGGGTAGAGAGCCATCGACTTAATCCTTTCAATTTCTTTTACCCTTCGTATGGATTGGACCAAAATCCCTTTTTCTTACTTTTTCTGCATTGGGGGGAAGATAATTTTTGTAGTGTCTGTCCATGTGAGACATGTTTGTGCATGTATTATAAGTGTAGGTATATAATATATTGTGATATATTTCGTCGCAATTATAGAAGATAACCAGAATGTTTTTGTAGAGCCGTATTTATTGTTTCAGTCATTATATTATTGGGAATAAGACTCTGTAACCAATCAAATGTTACCGTATAAGATGGAGATGTAGAGGGCACTTTAAAGAAAGGAAGAAGAAAGAAAAAGAAGTAGGAAAAAAAAAGCACCACAAACCTTTTGGCAGTTTGTGATGGGTAAATTAATGGTGCAAAGCGGAGGTGTTCTGCTAGTAATTGTACATTGGTCATTGATTGAAAAATACAGACTCAACATACCAAAACATTCTGGTCATAATACTACTGAAAATGAGTATGTTCTGACAAAGAAAATAGATTTTATATATAGTGGGCTGGAGTGAAATATATTTATACTATAAAGAACCTCCCCCTTCCTTCCAAATAGTTTTAAAAAATACACTGCTACAAATTAATTGAAAATTATTTGCCCATGAAGTAACTAGGATAAATATATATTATTCCAATCCATTATGCATTTTAAGTTTATAATAGGCTCAATCGTTTGTTTTTATGACACAAGATGACCATTTGTGTTAACCCCTTCTGAAAGCTGCCAGGACTCCTGCAATCAGTGCCAACCCACAAGGCTGACCCGTGTGGATCCATCACTTGTACGTGTCATTCTTTCCCTGAATGAACAGGTAGGTTTCTGTAGAGAACACTCTGTTCTCACACAGACACACGCTACAGCGTACAGTCTCACCTTGTCTGTGCCTGATCAGATGTATTATCTTTACAAAAAAATAAGTGTCTGGAAACAGTTAAAGTGTTGTAATTCATTAGAAACTGTCAGGAAACTTTCCTTTCTCGAAAGAGAGAAGGGAATGGTAATTTCAGGCCAAGCACAGCTGGAATTCTCTTATCTTTGACCTGCCAGAGGCTGTGACCAATGCATAAATCTGTTAATTATGAAGTTGCGCTTCTAGCAGTCAAGGGAGAGGACTGGAAAAAAAACTTTGAGAGGCAATAACGTTTGCTATTAGTTTAATTTAAGGAGCCGTATGAGTAGTAAATAGATTATCATAATTGCCTTTTTTTTTTTTTTTTTATTGCTACCGAGTCACAATCACCGTATCAAGTACTAGCGTCCTTCATCTTGTATTTCAGGAGTTTGATTATACAGTCTTACCTACATATTGGACACAATAAGGTATTGTAATTAGGATAAGTGGTCCTGGGTGTTATGCATGTTCATTACAGGGTAGTGGTACACAATCTTTTTAAATCAACTAAAATACTTGGACTGTACCTATGCCATCTGCAGCTGTTAACAACTTCCCTGGTCATTACAGGGATACTGTCAAGGCTCAGCTGGCAAAGGATTCTACTGTTTACCTTTATTCCAAAAGCAAATACTATATGCTTTCCTCCCCCAAAAAGTGAATCAAAGGAAGTAGCCTGACCTGACAGTATCTTCAAGTGTGTAAAACAAGATGGAAACTGATCTCTCATTAGAGTAACTCAGATTGAGAAGAAATATTGTGAGTGTCCCCTATTCCTTTTTTTTTAAGTCCAAATAATAAAATTAATATCTTTGTGAATAATTTATGAATAGGAAAAAGGTTTTGCCAATTAGAGGGGGAAAATGATACATCTATAACTATATAGTTTTAAATAAGTGCATCATGAAAAGAGAAAAATTAATGGTGCTGTCTCTGTTGACCTGTTTCATATAATTTTATAAACTCCGTTTCAGCACCTCTGGAAATTGTTTTAATATTTCTGACTAGTTTTTTTGAGCAATAACAATATACCATTGTGTGCATTTTTAAAGCACTGCTATGGAAAGGCACTTTTTTTGTATCTTTCAAATTGTTCACAAAGTTTTGTTTCTACTATTTTTGTGCTTATCAAGTGTCCTTAACAGCATTTGCATTGTTGATTTTAAGCATGCTCAGTATAGCTGGCAAGTAACTTCGCAGGAAGATTGTTAAGCTATACTGCAATTCATGGGTGCTGTAATTTTCTACGTTGGTCCTCCTGCTGCTTTGTACTGTATGCAGCTCCTGGGGCTCACACCCACCAGTGCAGAAGGTGTGCAAGTACAGTCGTAACCCCCAGCTGTTACTGATGATAGGTAAGTGGACAAATCTTCTACTCCCTGGCAGGGTGCATCTGGGCTGACACAGCACATGCTCCCAGATGAGAATCAGTCAGGGAATTCTTGCTCCCTCTGTTTTCCTTTCCTTACAAGATAGCTAGCTCCACTGGTGGGTGACGGTTGCAGCCCTTTTTCTCCTGTTCACTCAGTGCGGGTACCTCTAGGATTTGCACTTGGCAGAGCAATGTTTTAAGTGCAGTTTTTTCAGAGGCATTTGAACTTTGTTCTTATGTTCTTGTGCCCAGTTTCATTTACCCAGTATCTCCCCCAGGACAATGAATCCATGCTTAACATTGCAGGCTGCTTAACAGCTTGCTGGGAGACAGAAGTTTAACTCAAGGTTCGCAGCAAAAAGAGTAAGTGTTGGCAAAGGTTGCAAGGTCGCATCCTTCTTAGTAGGACGTACTTCATCAGTCAGTAGTGATACAGAAATGTGAGTGGCTGCAGCTTTGTCTCAGATGTGTGCTGAAATTTGGATACAGAGTGATTTGGACAACCTGGTTTGCCTTTTCAGCTTATGGATCCTGTCAATGGAACTTGCTTTTCCAGTTTATTTACTACTGTTTTTATGACAGCAAATATCATGCCTTATTTGCTTGTGCAGTGGTCTCAGAATTGTACCATTTTATCTTGTAAAATCAGAAAATAAAGGGGCCAAAGCTCAGACACAAAGCAAGATGCTTCTTGCTACAAACAGGGGCAGTAATCCTTTTCGCACTACTAAAATTAGCATGTGAGAGCTGAGATCTCATACTCTGGACCCACAGATAGCAGATGCTTTTATCCTAAAATACTGAGAGCGTATAGCTACCGTTAATGTGGCATGATGAAGTGTATATACCCTTTGGCACTTAAAGTGTATGTCAGGGAAAGCCCTGCTCCTGCAGGAGGAGCTGAGAGCTGACAGCTGCATTCTTTATGCTCTTAATTTCCTCTCTGCCAAGCAGCAGTAGCATCCACCTTTGCAGGTAGCAGGGATCTGTTCAGCCAGCAGAGAGGGGGGAGGATCTCTGCATGTAGCACAGCTGTAGAAAGCAGGAACCTGGTCTTCTCAGGCACTCCAGTTTAATTCCACTCTTGTGGAATTGCTTTGGAAGGGAAAACTAGGCTCTCATAACAGCACTACTCGTAGAGGAAAAATGATAGTAACAAGAAAAGGTTTTGAGCAAGTGGTTCTGAATAAATCATTGGTAATGTGGTTGAAGTAGACATGCCAGTGGTTCTGTTTTGTCTTTCAAAACCTGTGTTTGGGGGAGGAGGTTAGGCACATGTCTCACAGTAAATAAATAAATTTTTAAAAAAATCCAGTTATTGTACATGGAAGAGGAAAGCTCCTGCTTCCCCCTGTGCAGTGGCTTTCTCCTGCAGCAAAGCACTGCTTGCTCTATCTTGGTGCATGACCTCAAAGCCAAAGAGCTCCTCTCCTGAACTTACTGTGTGATTTCCTGCAGGGCAACACAGAGTGATTGACAGACACATCAGGGAAAGAGTCAAGGTACCTGAATCACTTTGGTTTCAGGGCTGATGGGAGAGGGAGCAATATTTCAACAAGTGCATTTTAAGATTCACTGTTGTGGAGTTGCACA
Organism: Cygnus atratus; assembly: GCF_013377495.2. Taxonomy (NCBI): domain Eukaryota; kingdom Metazoa; phylum Chordata; class Aves; order Anseriformes; family Anatidae; genus Cygnus; species Cygnus atratus. The sequence goes on from NC_066367.1 coordinate 14,470,860, forward strand.
TTTACAGGGTTTTTTTTGTTGTTGCTGTTTTTTTCTAATTTCTTTGTTCTGTGCTCTTAGGCAACCAGGTAACACAAATCAGCTCAGAGAAAGTGTGGCCAGTTTTGCTCTGGGTTAAAATTATTTTTTCCACAGTTAAAGGAACCAAAAGTGCCGCTTCAACAACAGAAGGGCAAAAAAGAGAATTTTTCTGCTTATTACAGAAAGCCACATAGAACTAAATTGTACTTCAGTGGTGCCGTTACAGGTAAAATAATTTCTTATTCAAAGATAGTAAGTAAGTGGGTCTTATTACGAGTATTATGTCTAATACAGAGTCATGTTAAAATCAGTTGTATCTCCTTGATTAACTGGGGCATTGTATGGCTCACTGGCTGTAACTATAGGTGGGGAACACTTACCGTGTTAGAGAATTAGATTTACCATTTGAAAATCTTGTTAATGTAGAGCCAAATTCTTTTTAGAGCTGTATTGACATTTCCGTTTGATTTGTCACACAGAATTTCCAAGACTTACTGCTCTTCCTGGTTTTCATCATTTATTTTAATGTAGCGGCAGAAGTTTATAAAGGTATTTTCTGTTTGGTATATGCGTATGTGACTTCCACCTTGTCAGCACAGATGCTTTCCTGGAGTTTTCTATCAGACCAAACACAAAAGCAATATAAACTCCTGACAGAAGGTTGTGATGGTGCAGCCAGAACATATGAGGGCTTTTCGGTTGTTTGTTGTGGGTTTTTTGGTTGTTTTGTGGGTGGTGGTTTGTGGTTTTTTTTTTTTTTTTGCCTTTCTTTTATTAAGGTTTAGATTTTGTACATGTTCAAACAGTGCTCCTAATTTGGGGGTAAAGGGACTCTTATACCTCTGTTTGAGAGGAGCTTCCCAAAGCCCCATTTTCTGGCTCCTGGTGTTTAGCTTTGCAGTCCCTTGGTTACTCGGGACAGGCTCCAAACCAGAGAGCATTTAACACTACAGGTTTTCCATAGATGTTTCTGTAATATGCTGGTGGATTTAAAAGTTTAAGTTTGGAAATATAAATTTCTCTGAAATTGAAAAATTTTCCTTTTTGAATTATTTATCTCCTTCAATTTAATATATATATTAAATACATATATGAGTGACAAAACCAGCATTATATTGCAGGGGTTACCACTCACTAATACTGTGATACCATGAGTCACAGGCTTTGTCTAGTTTTGAAAAGTTTAAGACACTAAATTGCAAATGAGGTGACAACACACGCCTAGCTGTCATAAGTAAATTAAAGTAATTGCCACTAACATAGGAAAAGTAGTTATTTGGGCTGATGGATATTTGGTGCTCTGAGGCGCTGAGTAGGGCAAGGATTCAGTGAGCTCTCTTTTCAGGAAAATTGTACATCCTCAGTGAGGTGAGCTAGAGAAGAATTTGGAGGAACAGGAACTGGTGCTATATGTATGCACAGTCCCCCACAGCAGGGATTTTGTGAGGGGAATGGGTGAGAAGGAACTTGAGGAACAGGTTTTGGAAACCCCCTTATTTAACACTTAAAGGCAACTCGTCTGTTAGGACACTTAGGAATGGAACCAACTGTTCTCTACAGTGGAAAACAGTTTCCTCTCACCTTTCCTAAGATGCCAAAGATGCATTCAGAGCTAAATTTCAGGTACACAGATGTTCTTGCACCAGCTGGTCCTGGAGCCAAGTGGACAGGGGCTGCAGCTGCTGTTTGGCAAGAGAGCAGGGCTGCTGCTGCTAGCTGTTGTGCATCTCTTGCCTTTGGTAACTGGGGGTACAGATCTGCAAGGGGTGGGGGCAAAGGGCGGTTTAGTGAGGGAACCTGTGCCCAGAGGCTCCCTCACTGCTGATTTGGTGCAGCACTATAAAGCTTGTACTTAAAAAAGGAAAATGAAATTCTTTCACAAGTTGTAACTGAAATCTTAGTTCTCCTTCTAGTGGACTGCCGTGGACCAGAAATTAACTGGAGTAGCAGTTTGTTTTATGGCTTACACTAATTGTTAGCGGCCACTGGTGATATCCTGTATAATACTGGGGATGCAAATGTAAGAAAAAAGTGTCATTGCAATGATGATTTTTCTGTACAGCAAACTTGTGCTGAGTGCTATAAATACATTCATGTTTACTGCTTTAAAAAGAAAATTGCACATTCTGTCTTTCAGTGGAATTGCCTCCCCTCTTCTTCCCTTTCCAAAAAGAAAAATCAAAGCTCTTTTAGACTGATAGCTTCAGGTTGGGGGGAGCTTTGCCATATTATAAATATATATAAATATATGTATAAATATACTTTTTTAAGCATGAGAGAGGACAAAAGAAATACTACATTATAGAGTACCCAATATAGACCATTATACAATGGAATATGCACAATTCAATAAAGATGTAGTTAAATTTAATAATTGTTTTAATCCTCTGTCTTGCCATTTTCCTTTTTCAGTTCATAGCCCACATTGTCTTCTAAGGGCACTAGTGGTTCCCCTTTTAGGGATCAGATATCTGACAGCCTACAGGTTACAATTTCTGTGCTCACGCTTGATAAAATTGCTATTTATTGTTCCTTTGCACAGTTCTTTCCAGTGGGTCAGAACTGGCTGTACCAGTAACAAGGTGCACACCAGCTACAGGTCTAAAGAGGACCCAGAGTGAAGGCTCACCTTTTCCATCTGCGTGCTTCCCCAGACATACAGGGTCCTGGCATTACTCTGTACATCTCTGCTCACCCAAGAAGAGCTGATGGCTGGTAAGTGCTGGTGCAGCCCCTCTCTGGGGTCCGCTGTAGGGAATACAGCTCTGTTCATCTCTCCCTTAGGGACGCTCATAGACTAGCCATGCAGCAGTCATGAGATATTACTGCAGGGATTTGAAAGTCAGGATTATAAGAACTCAGACTGGAATTCCTGCTGACGTGGGGCAGTCATTCTTAGAGGCACTGAGGTACTTGGTCTTGCATGTAGCTGAGGTAGCCTCTGCCTTGAGCCAGGAGATGGAACACCATCCTTGGGAAGCAGCAGCTGCAGTGCATGCTCTCACCTACCGGAGACGGAATGCAGCTCAGTGAAAGGAATTCACAAGCAGCACAGCTGTGTGCATACCACAAGGAGATCAGAGCTGGACAGGACACAGCACATAAAGCAAGTGTCACGGCCCCAGGGCAGGCATGTCACCACTGAAAGAAGAGCAGCTCTCGTGTTCCTGCAGGCCCAGAGGAAGGGACTTCTGCCTAAACACTGGTGGTGCAGAATGTTACTTGGGAAAGGCAAGGGAGAGCAGCTCTCCAGCCAGCTCAGACGAATCCGAGCCTAAAGCTGGTGGAACAAGATGGGAGCTCAGAGCTGTGAACATGGCATGGGTGCCCTGTGCTGGAAGAAGAGCTGGCATCCCACCCAGTAGTGGTAACTGCAGGAAAGGCAGTCATACAGAAGTTAGTGGAGAGAGCAGCTGCTGAAGGCAGCGAGGTGGATGCAAGTCATCATACCTGTGCTGACCTCAGGAAGGGCTGACCTCAGAGCTCCTCTGGAACAGGGCTGCATACACAATCTACTTATCCCAGCCTCGACCTGTTGAAAAGTCTGTAGCAAAAGACAAGGAATGTGACGCAGCAGGGACACACTCACAGAACACAAGGTGACAGACCACATGGTGTGTGCTTTGTTCGTTTTATTTAGGGCTCGTAACAAGAGGGTTTAGTACACAGCAACAGTTAATTCCAAGTACAATTAAAAAAATTTAAAAATTGGGTTATGCACTCACTTGGAAGGTGGTTCAAATGGCACACACAATAAAACGTTACTGGCGGCACACAGCTCCCCAGAGTCCTGCAGGCTTGATCATTTACAGTGGGCTCTGCACTCATCCACTGCATCAGCAGTGCCAAAATCAAAAGCACCGGGTGCTTCTCCTCTGACTGCAAACCAACGGTGTGTGTGGGGGTTCTGCTTTCAGAAAAAAAGTACATGGACAAAAGATCCATGTTAGACACTAACATTTCCAGAGAGTTCATAGAAACTACTTGTCCATGCAAGTTGCAAAAGACACTTTTTCAAATGTGACAAGAAGCACTTGGGCTTTACAGAAAAAAATAATCCAGACGTCAGCACTTTAGCAAGGCGCTGTAATGGAAATGAATTTGTACAAAGCTCTTCCTCATTAGTAGACAGTGGTAGGATTTTTCTGAGGTTTTAAGAGAAATAGGAACAACTACACTGCACGTATTTCAGCAGAGTCACCACACAGGTATTCAGCAGGATACTGGGTGTAGGCTTACCTCTGGCCAACGGGCTGCTGACTTTACCTTTTTGTAACGCATCTTGGAATAAGCAAAGGTACTAATAAAATGGGTATGTTCAGAGTACCAAAGGAAAAAAAAAGTTCCTGCATTCACAGGAGGCTGCACAAAACACATCGGTTCTTTTACTTTGAATGAAAGCAGCAGAACACCGTGGTCTGTGAATTATTCTTTGTAACTGCAGTTGGCAAACCTTGGCCGCATCAAGCATTCAGCAACCTTCCCACAGAAAGGAGACAAAGGTCCCACTACTCTTGCACTTTCAAAAAAAAAAATCAAAAGGACTGTTGCTCCACACTGACTTCAGCTACTGAAAAGAAAAACTGTTACCCTCTCGCACTATTCTGACCTCTGTGTAATACCATTTTAGCCACAAACTGTGGCTGTGCCTAATACTGACTGATGCCAAAGAGTGAGGAAGGTGGAGAATATATCTGTAAGCACAGTAAATTCTTCAACATGGCTCCCTATAAGCTACATATAGACCATCATCTATCTGCTCATACTGTTTTACAACGCTGCCTTTTCTCAAGATTAAATACTTGTCTTAGTGAACGCAACAGTTCTGCACATTTCCCACTACCACTATTGCCAGCAAAGGCTTGTCTGACTTAAGACTGTATGGGTTTTGCAAGGTTTCTTGAAATGCTGCAGTCCTCAGTCACTGACTCTACACTCAATGCTAAGAAACCCAGTAGAAGCCACAGCACCAGTGTCCAACAGCCTCCTCTAGCAGCTTCCAACGAGTTGCCCTGTAAATGCCACTAGATTACTAACCGAAGAAAAGTCCTGTCCTTTCCACACAAAAATGTAAAACTTTTGCATTTGATCTATGCCTGAAGGCCAGAGACATAATTAAAAGTGAGCTTGTTCCTCCTGAAGAGAGGCACAGCTACAGCATTCACTGGGAACTGCTGGACGCTGCTGAGCAGAGCACAGCAGTAACGTGCCACCTTCTGACACAGGTAGGAGACACCCCAGAAGCACAACAGGCTGCACCAGTGCATGACCCTCCACCACCAGTCAGCGACTCACACATACGCAACAGGCGGGCAGCACACCCGCTGTCCAAAAAGGAGCATCAGTCCTGTCGCTGCTTCCCGTCTCAAGGACAGCTGAAAAGCCCAAGGTAAAAGTGCTGCTTGGCAGACGCTGCATTGCTGCCATCGTACCCTTTGGTTCTCGGCTGTCACCAAGAGTGCTGAAGAACCACGCAGAGCAGGGGACCAAGCATTCTGCCGATTTGCAAACATGGCGCTAGGGCTGCCTTGACAAGACAAGCGTGCTGGCATAAGCAGAAGACAGGCACATCCTCTTACTCCAGAAAGTAATGCACAGCAAGAGCCCCCAAACAGCAAAGAAAGAAAGGTTTCAGGAGGTGTGAAAGGAGAACCACCTGTTCTAGCAAGAGCTAGCTGGTTCTCAGCCTTCCTGCCACCCCTGGTAACACACCCAGCCAGAGACCAGAGGGACAGTGGGGGAGCTGTGGTGCAAACCAGCAACAAGTTCCACCTACTTCCAGGAAACCCCAACTCAACTTCCTGTTATCACTTACAACAAGACAAGGGCCACGCTCCACCTTTTGCCCTCCAGTGAGAGCAGCGGCTCGTCAACGTCCGTGTCTGTGATCTCTCACAAGTCAGGCTAACAAGTCCCCTGGCACTGCCTCTGCTCTGTAGTGCCTGCTCCTGCTACTGTGCATGGAGGTGCAGTCCAGATGCATAGGCATAAAATGGGCAGCTTGGTTTTCCTGCCACTCTCAACCGTCTGCTGCAACAGCCAATGAGGGGAACAAAGAAAAGCAATCTGAGAGAAAAAAAAAAAAACAACAACAACATGAGACACATGCAACCCCAGCTCCCTCAGGAACAAAGGCATGAAAATAACCTGCACCAACACTAGCTGGGGACAGTCTATGACCTCCTTTCACACAGACATGTGGCAGAGGGATAGCTGTAGTTAATAGCTTTGTCCCACAGCGCCAAGAGCAAGGAAAAACTCTGCTACAGCAAACCAAAGCCAAATCCACAGCTAGAGAGTCCTAGTGCACAATGAAAACATCTGGCTGGGCTAATGCAGCTCTCATGAAATGAGAAACATTCATTTTGGCCATACGGCACTCTTTGGCCTATTCTGGAGTGTCTCCTTCCCCTACCTCTCTCATGCACACCTGCTGCACTGATCAACGGCTTGTGATGCTGAACACCTCCCACTGTGGCAGCAGAACGCAGTGAAGAGAAGTTGTGCATCTATGTGAAATACTGAGGGTTTTTTCCACACTTCTCCCCTACCCCCCTTTTAGAAGTATATGTAAATAAGGAGGTGTGGGGGTGAAGGTTTTGGAGAAGACATACAAGGGACAAAACTGGAAACACAACCCTCACTGACTTCACTAGCATGCAGTCTATGTAACATTAATACACAAAGCCTGTTTACCTTGGCCTGGTCTATGACCATAACATCACATCATCCCCAAACAAGCCACAGAATTAAAATCTATACAAAAAAAGAAGTATGCATAAAACTCAACACATTTATTTGCATTAGTACTGCATAATAAAGCTTAAAACCAGCAGGAGGTGACCCCAAAATTCCATCCAGAGCAGCTCTTACAGGACAAACAATACCACATGCTATCTGCAGAAGCCCAACTATCTTTGGCCCATCAAGCCAACCCAGCCTTTGAAGGAGCTTGGCACATCTTCAGGGTTTTTCAGCCTCATCTTCTGTCCTGAGCTCTGACATGCATTCAGCACTTTCCAGAGTACATACTGTTCCGCTCTGGCAGCTCTCAACACAGAAAACTCACAAGATACACAACCAGCTGAACAAAAATTAAGGACATGGGTGTGTATCACACACTATGGAAGTACACACTGTCGCCACCCATCAGTCAGAAGTATTCAAGCGCATGCTCTTACACATACTGAGTTAAAGACATGATTGCACTAATGCGTGACCTCCCAGCTGGAATATGGGTGTGCAAGGAGAGAGCATTCGCTCTCCTGTAGTAACGTTCTAAGCTGCCAAACTTGATACATTTGTGCACTGTGTGCTCAGTCTTCACCAAAAACAAACCCAGCACAGCAGAAGGCAGGAACGCTCCAATACTCCTGAAAAACGCAATTCTTTGGTGGCTGTGTAATACTGCAGTGCAATCACCCTGATCTCTAGCCATGCTGCAAGCACCACTGCCCTTTGCAAAAGCTGTAGGCCTGCCCTGTGGCACTGGAAACAGACATTCCAGGTACTGGACAACCAGTGTTTCTAGGTATGTTCCCAGAGAAATGCGCTGAGGGAACTGAACATGGCTGCTTCCGCTAGTCTTGCTGCAAGACAGAAGGAAGGTAAAAGGGTATCTGTTCTAGCTAACGTTTATTCCAAATACTAATGCTGCCAGCTTCTACAAAGAAGACAACAGTGTCTTGGCTACACAGCTGCAGACTAAGCATGGGAGAAAGTAACTTCCATCTTTGCACTGGTTCCTTCAGAACTGTACCTTCCACCAAACTAGTTCCTTTTACACACTGTCACAGGAGTTAATGCCCTCTTTTGCAAGCTCACCGCAGATACCAATAAAACTTACCGGTATCCCCCATGCACCTCACCTGTTTGTTTCCTCTTTCTTCCCCCTTGAGCAGCTGTGGGTCCTTTTCCCACTTGAGTTTGTACCAAACCTGCACCTCCATCCTGATACTGCACTGGCTACAAAGCAAGGGGATTGTGTCAAGTCCCCCTGCCAATATTATCACAAACTCACCCTTGGCACTGCTCTCTGCACTGCTGTTTTACATACAGGCCTCAGAAGAAAGGTGCAGTGTTACCTTGCCTTTGACAAGCTACTGCTGGTACCAGCTGGAACTTGGTCAGGCGACAGTCAAAAGTTGTCCAGGAAGTTGCCCTAGCCAGGAGGCTCTCACAACGCAGGGGTCAGCTCCATTTGTGGGCCAACAGGACTGCAACAGGAGGTTTAATCGGTTCATTCTGTTAGTGCATGACATTCACCCAAAGACAGTGTTTAGTCCTTCCTGAGGGCAGACTAGTACAGCCATCATTTTACACTGATCTGCAAAAGCAGAACACTGAGCAGCATTTTAACTGAAACTTAAAAAGCAAACTATTAACCCAGGGGCCTTCACTTGGTATTACTCCACCCCAGATCCACCAGTACAGCTCAAAATATCTATTTCTTAAAAATACGCAATGGAAAGGACTGGGAGAAGAGCTAGGACTACTACTAGTTACTGCTTGGATTTCCATGGGAAACCAGTACACACAACAGCCCTTTTTACTTCCACTGAAGAGATTTTGGCAACAGACATGAAGACGACAATTGCCGTTTGTCCTGCCTCTGCACAGGGCTCTCACAGTACATATGCAAATCTAGTCATCAAGTACAAAAAGCCAATTTACAATACCTGATTGGATTTTTAAGATTATATTGTGCATAAGACTAAAGTTGGGGGTAAGTTTCTCTAGTGCAAGCAGGCGTGAGTAGATCTGAACCTTAGAGGTCACAGCCCCTAGAGTTTATCCTCAGACCCTAGGAGGACCTGTAAACTTCGTTTCACCTTCACCGTCAATGGCATCTGTGAGTTCCGTTTAACCCAGCAGCACCCATGGCAGGTAGCTCGGTGCGGAGCAGCACGTTTACATCAGTGCGTAACAAAAACCAAACCTGTTGCATTCAAAAGATGAGGAAATGGGGGTGAGGGTCCTCTGGGCCGCAGCCATCCTAATTGTCTAAACTAAAAGGCGATTGATTCAAAGCCAGCTCTGTGTGCCCTGGGTCAGCCTACATGTGCAGAGCAGCTGCAAAAGTGTTTAATGCTAAGATGTAACCACCTGTAAGGAAGTCAGATACACGAACGGCTTTGTGTACAAATCCCAGTGTTCCCTAGCACACGAGCGTTCTTCCAGCTGCACAGGAGTGTAGTGTAGAAACAGGAGGGACATCCACTGGCCAGCAACCCTTCACCACACGCATCGCAGGACATCCCAAGTGCCAGGCACTGCTGCCAAAAGTAGTACCGTGAGGGCGCACAGGATTCCTGAGACAGATCCCAGAGCCTGTCAGAAGTCAGAATTTGACTGAAGTGTCAGCTACTCAAGGCGTTTGTTACATCTGAATGGGTCAGCTTAATTCACCATCAGATGGCTCAGGATAGCCTCTCCGCTGGCAGCCGGAAGAGCCATTTGTTCAAACAACTCAAATCACTATTGTTTTATAATGAGGAGAAAAAAAAAAAAGAAAAAAAGAGTGGTTGTTACAATTATCCTTCATTCAGCTATTCTGGATGGGGCCCCAGAGGCTGGTGGAGATCCGGGAAGCCCTGACAGCTCCTGCAACAGGAGATGCAGAGCTCTGTCCTCGAGTCTTCACTCCGAGTAATGCATGATGGACTCTACATAGTTCCCTGGGAAGAGCCCCGTCACTCCATTCATGACCCCTTCGTACCAACCGTCATCATTCTTCTTGATGACATATATGATGGCACCTTCCTGAAATGACAGCTCGTCTTCTTTGTCCTTCGTGTAGTCATAGATGGCCACCACTAAAGAACAGAGAATCAGAGTATGGACTGTTAGGAGAGGTACGAGCATGTACCTCAGTTATCCCCACATTTAGATATATAAAATGCACATGTGCAGTCCCATTATCAAGAAATCACTCCTATCATACATTATACCAAAGTAAGTGAAATCCACTTAAGAAATACAGAAGGAAACACAGTGCCTCTCTAAAACAAAATGCATGCCTACTGTATCATCAGGAACTTTCCCTCCAACCACAGAATAGTGGGAAATACTAAACAGATGAAAGCTGCTTCAGAAAGTCAAAGAAATATGACAAAACACTGGCAAATATGAAACAGAAGATATATATCATTATCCAGATAACATTTAAAAAACTCTACAATCATACAGCATAGCTGTTAAGAAACTATTACTACAGGGAAATATTTATGGACATATACATATCCATGTACAGAGATACCTACATAACATGTATATACGCAATATGTAAGAAAGGTGTCTTAAGCATGTGCACCACTAAGAGGGAAGACTCGTGAGTCTCTTAAGACTGGGCATGCTTTGCATGCCCCTTACAATGAGGCCGTTATAAGAGGGCTGTGCACATGTCTCTAGGACGCTGGGCATGCTTGGCACACCCTTTAAAAGGCTCTTACAAGGATCCACGCACAAAGCCCCCTTACAAGGGGTGCGCAAAGCATGCCCAGCGTCTTAGAGGTGCAGGCACGTGGCCTCTTCATGAAGAGCACGTGAAGCCCTCACAGAGTCCTATGGGCATGTGAAGAGCACCCGCCCATGTTTTAGAGTCACACAGTGGGACACTTGGCACGCTTTGTGCACCTGTAAGAGAGACTTTGCACAGGGCTGGATACCAGGAGCGTATAGAAACTATTACAAAAATAATACCACCATCTCTAGCAGCTTTAAACCTACCCTTTTCTAAGTAGGTCCGTGGTGCCCAGGGAGGGTCCTCCTCCGCGTAAGGATCGCTGTACTCCACCACTGCTGCTTCCTCCTCCTCGTAGTCCTCTGGAGGTGGGGGCGGCGGGGGGGATTCATCGAACACTGGCTCATCCACAGGCGGTGGTGGGGGAGGAGTATCTGAAACTGAAAATAAGCAGCAATGTAACCATGAGAGTATCTCTAAGAGCCATGGCTAACGGTTTAAATAAGATTCCCTGTCCCAATTATTGGCTCTGGCATCAATGTTTGGAACTTGTGAAGATACACTAGAGAATCATTGAATTCAATGAATCAGGATCCTCCAATTAAATTATTTCCTTTTTAGACCCCCTTAGGAACTTCTGACAAACTTGCAGAGACAGTAAAGAAAGCAGAATTCTGGCTGTACACAGACAGATGTTTCATCCACTCGAAACAAAAGCCACATGCAGTACTAAATCATCGCACAAGGAAGCAGCAAACTTACTGTTTTCTTGAACTCTGGCCACAAATCCCATTAGCGGTAACTGTGGAGTTACCTGTAGGATGGAGGGGGGAGGAGGAGCAAGGGATGCTGCCACAGAAATTAAAAAGAGGCATTCAGTTAGAAACACAACAAAGCAGCAAACAGGAAAGTAGACATCATCACCACTCAGACAACATAGCAGTCTGCCAAGAAGCTGCAATAAAAACGATGGCATTCAAAGAAAAATGGTTCAGGGTGTTTATATTTCCAATCCTTACTTCAAGGAGATTTCTCTATTTTTAGTATTTCCAACTCAGCTCTTTTTCATAAGATCAAGAATACGTGCTGAAGTAGTAGTCTAATCTGACTACGAGATTCCCTCAAATACATGTTTATTACTGCAGCGGTTTATTACTACAGGACTTTATGAATAGGCCTAAGAAACAAATATGCCAAGAGGTTTATTTCCCTACAGTCCTCCACCTTTTAGATCCACTTAATATTATAAAGGTAACACCTTTTCTGTAACAGCATCCACAAAAACTTAGTACCAATGCTGGATATAACGAGTTTTCTCCAAAATGTAGGCAAAAAAAAAAAAGCCTCATTTAACTTGTTTTAGGTGAACCAGACAAAGATGCCTTTGAGAAACAAAGGACTTCTGACCAGGGTCCTTGTTGGCCTTCTGACCAGGGTCCTTGTTGGCAGATTAAAGCACACTGTGCTGCTGCAGAGCAACAGAGCCTACTCCAGATGGGCTGCCTTCGGTATCTTTCTACCTTATTTTGCAAACCACCAAACTCTGAACAGCTGTTTTGCTGGTAACAGAAGAACTGTCTTTGTATGATACACATGAATTCACATTTAAAGAATACACTTTCAGCTAGCTGCAGATGTTATACCACTAAACTGTGGTTTAAGCTAGGAATGAAAGTTTCAGTTATCTTGTTAGGGTAAAAAAAAAATACTTAACTAAATTACTTAATATTTTTATCTAGTTTTAGTCTCAATTTGTAAGGGTAATGCAGTACAATTCTTTTTTTTTTTTTTTTTTAAAGCAAGTTCCAGGATTATTTTTCAGAAATCACACCTCAGGAAAAGCACAACTAAATTATTTCTTGTTAGTAGTGGCAAACAAAGACATTTAATCATGTCCAAAAGAACACCAGGGAAAAGGGTCTACACTTCATGTACCAGTACGTTTATTTAGCTTACAGAACAGAGCTAATTAAATTTCAAGCTAATTCCAGAGCTGCTACATATGACTTAGTATTTCTCAGAATTAATTCACATCAAAGGAAAAAAAAAATCCAAGGTATTCAACATTAACGTCTCAAATTTTCCTGTTTGCTCATTTTAGTAACCATCACTTTCTCTGCCACTCAAGTTCACCTTCCTGTCACAACCACACACTCCAAACAAAGCATGCAAAATAAACATAAAAAGCACAATGCAGCAACCATCCTTTTTGTTGCAAGAACAACCTCGTACTTCTACACAAAGCAAGCTCCATTATCTTACCACTTAACTAATAGTTCTTGAGAAATTTTGAAATATTCTTCTAATTACAACCTCTTTGACTTGAATGAAGTGACTCCAGAGAGAGTATATTCCTTCTTTCAAGTATAACCACAGTAGCTGGGAAAAAGTTTTGGTCTTGCATTTATGAAAGTGGGAAAAAGGAACTTGAAGTACTATTCAAATGCAATAACATTCAGGAATTCAGCATTCCTGTTCAACTATGAAGTGCTCCCCTTTTTAATTATATATGCTATGAAAATACTTAGTTTCAAAATGTTTCCTCTACTCAAGTCACATGAATACATACAGTCCATATCTATCATATGAGACTAGCTTCAGTTTCCTACATCCCTTCAGCATGCTGCGTATGTGTGCTATATATAATTCTCTGAAGGAGATAACAAGGCTTTCCAGGTAGTAAAATAAATCACTCTAGGCAAACACAAAAAAATCCCTTTGTTAGCTTGGGTTGCACAGTTTAATCAAAATGGTGATGGCTAACACTAGCTGACATCATTCCTTGTTTATTTTAACCTTATGTCAAGTTTTATACTTAAGTCTACACACAGTGCAGGCACTATCTTATTATATTGTCTCTATATAATACATAATGACTAGTTTTGGCCTTTACTGTATTTGGTCAATACAGTAATTTATTTATTTTTTCATATAATGACATTTTAAAATAATGACTTCTTATAAAGTGCATCAGAAGAACTCTATTGCACTCCTGCTATCTCAAAAGATGAGATAAACCATCTTAAGCATTCCCACTCTGCTTGCTTTCATATAGACCACTGGTAGAATAAAAGTTCATCAACATATTTACTGTGGATTCATTAAGAAATGCTTGAGAGCACCTTTCCCAAGATAGCTTCAGCCTGGTAAGAATTCAGCTGTATGAACAGTGTGCAGTGCATACCACCATCCCAACACGCCCCCACTTTTTCCCAAGGGTTTTCAGCCTGTACTGAGCTCTATACTGCTGGCAGCTGAACTCCTACTGGTATTTAACTAACGTAGCAAAGTTGCACCACTTGTTAGGTGATATAACTGGCAAGGGTGTCTTTGGGACAGATTTATGCTGAGATCAGTTAAGGGTCTGCATTTCCTTACTATTTTCTTTTCAGTTGCTGAAAACGTCTTACCATGAAGGAGAAAAATTACCTTATCTTTGTAGCAGTATTGAAGTAAATAAACAAAAATGACTATGCCACCATACTTGAAAAAAAAAAAAAAAAAGAAAGGAAGAAAAGTATTGCTTTATTGCCAAACAACCTGCAAAGCAGAACAAGCCATAGCTGACATGCTCCTTCTGCCTGTGTAGGGTCTCTCTTTCATCACTACAAGCCAGAAGTTTGTAATTTCTTCTTCTCTTCGGGAATGCTGAGAAGCAACCGTGGCCTCCATCCTGCCACTATTACCCCTGCTCCTTACAGAGACAACAGTCCCTCTATTCATAGGATATTCATCAATTACACATATTTGAGCATCCTCTCCTCTCAAGGTGCAGTCCAAAAAAATGGTTTAGTTTAACCACAAAGCTAATAAATTCTGTATTCTGCTCTTACTACAACAGCTTGTTTATGTGTGACAGTATAATTGAAGTATTTTGTTTGTGATTTACAGCTCAAGTGACTAATCACCATAATCATTACTTTCTTTTTGGGTCCACAGACTGATTCATGGTTATGTAACTTATTTGAAGTCTATTTGGCATCTTTATGATTACCTTTAACAATGCAGTGGTAAATTCCAAAGAATTATCCCTTTACTAATACAGAAATGCACAGCAGTTGTCAGAAACTCTGGATATACTGAAAATCCTCTTTACTGCAAAAGGTAATATTGAAAGGTTTCCTTTATAGCTATTTCCCTTTCCTTCCTGTCTGTTCCCCTTCAGATTTCAATATGCACGTAATGTGCTTAACAAGTCCCACATATTTCAGGCAACTGGGCTGCAGTTTACTCATATAAGCTCCTCCATCCTCATTGTCCCCAGAAGGACCATCCACTTCCTTCTCAAGTTAAATGCACACATCTCTGATCTCTGGGAGATTGAAGTAATTCATCTGGCAACAAAGCCCACATTGTTCTGTGCTGCTTGCCATAGTGCAAGCTGAATGCTCTGTACTTGCACCACAGCTTCAGCATGGTTACCAGCACTCTACTGGTAGTTAATCTGAGACTAACTGCAAGATCTGCAGTGGAGACAGAATTTCAGAGACCTGAAGTGCAGTCAATTCACCCCTGCATTGAATTCAGCACAGCAGAAAACCTTTCTTACCTGGGTTCTGGTTATAAAAAGGTCCTCCATTAATCTGGTTCTGAAGGCTTGTCTGTGACGTGATCGAAGGAGGACGCCGATATGGCAAAGATCCCCCTATTGTTGGGGGCGTGTGTCGAGATGCAGGCCTGTTCATGCTGTAGAACTGAACTGGGTGACCTGGGTTAGAAAGGGAAATGTGTTACCAAGAGAAGAATGATGCGTGCCTTTTTTTTTTTTTTTTTTTTTAATAGCTACATTCAAGATTCAAAGGCTTGGAAAGGTTTCTGTTCTTTAAAGACAATCTGCGTCCTAGGTGCATTCAGTCAGTTCAGCTACCAGACTGCCAAATACTGGATGTCTCAATAGCAACATAATAATTCTCCCAACTGCCTGTACTTGGCACTAATTGCAAAAGCCAAAATGGAAATGCAAAGGTATCTATGCTACAAAGTTTCAAAATGAAAGACAGTCATTCCCAGTTGCATATTTTATATAATGTATTATAATAACTTCTTGCAAATTCAGTCATCTCATTCATAAACCTGCGAAAAATAACACTTCACAGTCCAGCCATCAAGCAACACAACATGTACAAACTATATGTATGCCATTTCTAAGATTCAGAGATGTTACCTTCTACAACTGAAAACTGTCTTATTGCTGTTCAAGAAATATACAGAGAATAATCTGGGGAGAAGAGAATGTTAGAAACTGCTTGAAGTACAGAATAAATGAAATCATACTCAAAGACCTAATTTTCAAGGAGCTGTCAGTTGAAATAATTCCTTAAAACTTGTTCTCCATTCTAATCACTTCCTATATCAAAATAATTGATTCTGATTTTAACTAGGCAATATATGTTTTCCACAAAACATATGAACACAAAACTGGCAATTGACTTTGGATGTCACTCATCACCACCCAATACTAATCAAGAAGTAAGACTATTAAGGCAGTCTTTGTGCTCACATAAAATTCTCCAGCTTATATATGGTACACAACAGCACGCAATAAACTAGACTTCTTACACCCATATGGGTTATTAACTTCCCTAACCATTCTGCTTCCACCATTTGCACTAGAGGTAGATTTCAGGGTTTGCAGAAAAACGAGGGAAGAAAGCCAGATGGTCATTGTGGTTGAGGAGGCATACATGCAGTGAAGTAAATAGGGAAACAGAACACGTGAATGAGCAATTTTTAAAAATCTGCACTGTTCTCCTTTTACATAAGGTGTAAGGAGGTTCTCCATTATGCTTGATCACTTTGCAAAACTCCACACTAGGTCAGTAAAGAAAATGCAAGTTGCTTTCTGCATTACTTGCTTCTAAGAGCAATTGCATTAACTAGAGATTCCCATTCCTCCTGCTTTGTACAGGTATGTGCATCTCAAACAGCACACTTCTTACAGGTGAGGAACAAGAGCAGTTAAGAAGCAATCCACCCAGTAAAAAATGCTTTTCCACATTATTCCTAGCGTGCCTTTTCAGTATGTCTCCCCATTACTTAAAGGACTGTGAAATTGGTGGTGATTGCAAAGAAGGGGGAGAGAAGGAACAAGGATAAGAGGTCCTTAAGGACCAAAAACTACAACCTCATAAATGGTAAACTATCCAGTCTCTTCATATATTTTATTTCAGAGAAGCTATGCAAGCAGCCTCACTAATAACACAAGGAAACAAAATAGCAAAAAAACTGAAATTTCTCTTACAAAATTGTAAGTAAGGGTTTGTAGCCATTGAAATATTAATTTCTGCTTGATTTTGACTTGTCCAAAATACAGAAGCGATATGGCTTAAAAACTGGGATACTGACAGTGCATAAAAAATGGAAAACTGAAGTGCTCTGACACACCTCGTCTTCTAAATGTGAAAGTAGTTTAGACTTCAGTATCATCTGGATACCAGAATTCATCACAGTCCAGAAACTTCTGTCATAGTCACGGATTCTACTGTAAGTATTTTCTAATTTTATATGAACCACTGCACCTTAAATTAAATACAATTTCAAGAATGCTTCTGGCACCTGGTGAAATTCTTTCTGAGAGACCAACACTAATAAACACACACATCAACTGATGCCCTTGTAATCAGATTCCACTATAATGAAAAGTAAGAAAACATGTAGCCACGTATGAATTTGGCTATCTAAACCAGAGCTGTACAATGCAGTGTAACACCTCATCAAAAGCTACCACAGAACTGTGCTATGGTTAGTAAGTACTACATGCTGCAACTTCAGCACATGAAAAAATGAAAAATGTGGGGTGATTTCATAAGCAGTAGAAAAGCAAGTTGCATTACATGCTGTAAGTACTGACTCTAAAGCATCAAACTAAAATGCTTTAGTACTATTCTCCATAGCAAAAACTTGTGTTTTACTTTACTTCTGCAAAAAGAATGCTCTCCTTAACAGTTCGTTGAAAGGAGACTTGTCATTTGAAAGCACTGAAGAGACAAATCATATAAATTATACTTTGCTAGTTGCACCATTCCTTTCCTGGAAGAGAACAATCAGACCCGGAACTCAGTAAAAGTCCCAGTATCCAAACTGCAATAAAATGATAATGTAATAAATAGCTACGTAAATGTAAAAAAGTAAAAATAATAAAGTGATGACTGCTGTTTATAAAACTAGCACGCCTTGAATTGTCTGCTCTAACTATTACCTTATAGTTGAGTATTAGCAGATACTTTTTCTATATTTAAGATAAAAGAAAAGCCAATGGAAAAAAATAAGTGCTTCTCAAGGAACTTTGAAAAGCCTTGGACCATGATCACATCTGGGTTCATCTGCCCACACACACCAGAGCAGACACTCACCTGTAGAGGGTGTGGAAGAAACAGCAGGGGGAGTTGGAGAGGTGAAGCCATCAGCAAGGGGCTGGGCTCCTGCAGCAGCATCTGGGGCAGCAGAGGAAGGGGCAGGAGCAGGAGGGGTGGGGGCAGGAGCAGAGGTAGCAGGAAGGGGAGAAGTGCCAGCTGAGCCAGCAGGGGCTATGTGAAGAAAGGAGGAAGAGGTGGAGTTAATAAGGAGATATGTTAGCAAGGATTAGAGAAAGCTTTTGACTATTCAGTGTTAGCACCTTACTAGATGCATAGTATTTTGGAATGCACAAGGAGATGGGAGGAAAATAAAGCTACTAAAGAAAGGCTCATTCTTATGTAGGCAGCTCATGACAGTCAAGCAAATCCACTGCTTCTTTCCAGGTCTGAAGGTAACAACCCTGAGCTTTTCACTGCAAGTCATTACTTCGGAAAGATGTCTTTATTCCTTGTTATTTACACTGCAATCTTTATCACAGTTGCCTTTAGCTTTTGTACTAATTAGAAAACATACAGAAGAGGAAAGACAAAATTTTCCCGTTCTTTGGTACAGAAGCATCATATATTTCAGATCACACTGCAAGCCAACTATACACTCTTCTTCACCAAAAGTGCTGAGCAAAGGAAAAAAAATCACTTCCTATTTCTGGGAAGACTGGGGTGGTTTACACTGAACAAATGCCTTTTCATGACAACTCGGCTAGGCTTGCATTAATGTACTGAAGATTTACATTCTGCTCGCCTCTCTTTTAATCTAATTTTCTAAAAGCAAGCTTCTATAGACCTGCATGGACAGCCAATGAAAAAGCATCAATTTGCTTAGAAGGATAAGGGAGACGTTTCCCCTGTCCACCAAAATAAATATTGTGTCCTATCTGGTCCCATGCAGGCAGCCAGGCAAAAAATTCTGATAAATCGAGTAATATATAAAATAAACACTAGCGAACATCAGAAACTCCCAGAAAACACTCTACTTTATTCAGATTCATACTATCAATAGCTAGGACCAATTTCAAGGACTGCATGCTTCTGGAAGATGAATTTTGAGATTCCTCTTGGGGTCTACTCATCACGGTTTTTAGGAGATCTGCAAATGCTGAAGCTAATGCTGAGTCAGAAAGAGGAAAAGCGAGGTTCTGTTTACCTGGATAGACACTGGGAGGAGATGGCGTGGGAACAGCAATAGGAACACCCACACTGCCACTTCCACTGTTTTCTCGACTGCTGCTCCGACTACTTGGGTGGCTTCCTCCACTACTCCCACTGCTGCTGTAAGAAACCAAAATAATCCAGGAAATGAATATGCTGCTCTGCATGCTGAAACACAAGATCCCTCAGACAGCACCTTAACTAATTCAGAGGAGTAATGGGGAACAAGGGAAAAGAAACAATGATAAAGACCTATATAAAGTTTTCTCAGTAGTCGTCGTCATTTTGGTTACAGTGCAACAGGTTTTTCACCTAGTTCTAGTGAACTTGCTCCAAAATGAAACACTTCTGAACTTAATGCCAAAGCATGCCATTCCAATATTGTAAAATCTCTGCTGAGCAAATACAGACCTTTTTCCTGTAACTTAAAAAAGGTACTGACTCTTTAAACTCTGCTTTATGTGCTTTCATGTAAGACTACTGAAATAGGAAAATTTTAAGATAATCAAGTAAAAGTCACATTAAGCCAATCTATTTAGCCAGCATAGAGTACTTATGAAGTTTAAAAGGTAGATTCCAAGGGAAGTATTTAGACCTGTCATAGCATGAAACTCTTCTCATTATCCTAGAGAGAAGGCTAGCTTTCTACAGAACCTTTGGTAATACAACTCAGCTTTATTCTGTGTTTGAAGTTACCAATACCCTCAAAATACAATGCTCTTTTTCAACTTCTCAATCTAAAAACATCAAAGACTGTTCAAACAAAAATGCGAATGGTAAGCACACCAAGCAGTCCTTCAACATGCAAAACATAAGTTGTGTACAATGTCTTTTCCCAGTTTTGTAAACATTTCACAAAATATCACAGTCTAAACACTTGGAAGATCACAAGATTTTAGTACAGCATTACGTGCTATAACTATGTTACAATGCTAAAATTCTGGGATTAAATGAACCATTCACAATTCACTATTCCAGTTTTATTACAACACATTGTCGACATGCTAAATGGCATCCATCCCCAGTTATCCTTGCTTGAAGCTTCACTGTCAAGGTGCAGACAGATTTCACATTTATCATAGCATTTTGTCCATATGCTTATAAAATACTAAGTACACTTTGTGTGGGACTACTCTGAATACCTGTATGTGCGATTCCTCTGATTCACAGAAGCTGTTCTAACAGGGCTCTGCTGTGAGGGAGCCATATTGCGTGTTGGGCTAGGCACGTAGTCATTTGGTACCACCGGAGGACGTACTGGCTCCAAAGTACGATAAGGAGAGTGACGCCTACACAAGGACAAGCATATTAAGATAATAAGCAAATTAGCAAAGAAGCAAATTAAGATAATATAGACAAAGACATTTTTCATTCTTTGAAATGTTTGCTACATACTAAGCAGCATCAGGAGTTAAAAATGTTTTCCTGTAACTTTGCAATGTCTACTTCAGAGGATGAGAAAACAATCAAGGACATTTTTCATGTACTTCATGTACAACAGCGCCACATGCTAATTTTCCAGTTGTTTAGCACCACCTGTCAAAGCCACACAGCTGATGACTCTCTATGCTAAAGCATATAGTTTTAAGTGTTCTGCAATGATAAAAAATGCTTCTGTTGGGAATGCTGATGATGCCCATTATCTTGTGACAGAAATGTGTTAACCAGTATAAAAGACATGATCAGTGTAAGAGGATGCTGATGCAACATTTCATCCTGTGGATGGTCAAAGCAAAACCAACCAACCAAAACAGACCACACAAAAAGAAAGATTTTTTTTTTCCCCTTCTTGTTCACCTAAGCCCTTTACATGCTTGGTAACTCCACTTACCCAATAGTTCCTTTTCCTGACATTGGTGGACTTGGTGGCTTCTGGGTGGGTGGTGTTGTACGAGGCAACCCACCCATCTTCATATTCTGCGTGCTGACCTGTGTGAAAGAACGGGGAGAGAAATGGCCTTCACTAAGCTCACCATCTAGGGAC
Organism: Cygnus atratus; assembly: GCF_013377495.2. Classification (NCBI taxonomy): domain Eukaryota; kingdom Metazoa; phylum Chordata; class Aves; order Anseriformes; family Anatidae; genus Cygnus; species Cygnus atratus. The sequence goes on from NC_066367.1 coordinate 14,491,831, forward strand.
AGAGATGCCTTTACCAATTAACTCTAGGGGAAGGTTTAAACAAAAAATAAATAGAGAGGCCATGCATTCTATATGCAATATCCACTCTGCTAGAACTCAAGAGTTGTGCTCAAAGGACTCTTTATTACATAGGGTTTTCAAAAATTATGTATACAAAGAGTGAATTTGTCTTTGGGCTATCACAAACATTAAATCAGTGACAATGCAGGCATTGTATGTGAATTGGTTAAACCTCCCAGTCACCTTTTAAGACAAAGGCAGTTATTTCACACTGCCCTACCAAATGCTAAATTTCAAAGAATATTTTAAAGAACTCTTTAAAAATATTAAGGTTTATATAATAGACCACAATTTAATGTAATTAATACAACTACAGAGAAGCCAACATAATGTCCAAATATGTTCCATTGATGTTTTAATATTTTCACAGTATTAAAGTTATTTAATAAACTGTTTGTTATAAATATTAATAGTACACATGCAAAATTACAGAGAAAGCTATATATAGAAAAACACAGAGATGTATTTCTTTCCCCACCAAATTTGTAGCAAATTGACCTCTAAGAATTGACAGATAAACGTATGGGGAGAAAAATTATTTGCAGTGATGTGATGTGACTGCAGTCATCCCCTTGCATTCTTTCAGGTTAAATTACAAAGAAGAAACTTTTATATAAGAGAATTTACTATAACCTCTAAAAATCAAGAAGTCACCTGCATTCCTAACTGCCTGATCAATCTAGAAATCGTAAACAATTATTACTGATGTAGGCATTTTGTTTACCTGCATACTGCCAGCCAAGCATAATTCTCTCAATGCATGCACCATTACAGGAATCTGTATGTGGTCTTCTTAAAAGTCTCCGTTAAATAGCTTTTGATTAATGAATGCACAAATTCTTGCTTAGGCACAGAAATATTCAACAAACCAAAATAAGTACGCTTACATCCCTTTTTCTGTTGTTCCTGTCATGCTCTATTTCAGTGTTTCTTATTTCCGAAGTGTAAGTCTTGTCTACTGACCCCACCTCCCCCATATAAAAAAAAAGGCACAGTAATCAACACGTTAAGACTATTTGCAAACATCATTAAAGGCAAATTACTTCTTTATAATTTGTCTATAACGACTTGCTTAAAATCCTGGAAATGTTTACTTTTGTGAATTTGTAAATACTGAGGACAGTGTAAAGCATAATATATTCAGTATTCTGATGCTGAAACTTGATTCCTTAGCTCTCAAGAACCCCTGTGTTACAACATTTTCAATTTCCTGGGAGGAAAAGAAAACCAAGCTTTGTAAAGTTTGGGTCCTTTTATTTTTTAATTTTTTTTAGATTCAAAAACAAACTTTTTGATTCAGTTGTGCAAAAAGTGCTTTGCAGTGTCAATTTAAGAAAAAAGTCTTTTGAATAGCATTATAAAGTCCTTTAAGCCAACTCTAAGCAGCAATAATTCTAAAGTTAAGTCAAGTGAGGGATGAGGTAAGCACTGAACTACAACTACTTGAAGGGAAAAGGGAAAATGTAAAATGAATTGTATTTTATTCTATACACGGAACATCAATAAATAGCAAAAAATCCCCCCCCCTTTTTTTTTTTTTTTAAAGTTGCAGCATCCCCTGTATTTCTTGTTTCATTAAAGATGTCTGTTTCATCCATCTATTTGAGTTGTCCAAACAAAACAAAACAAACCCAACACCATTTAATTAAAAACTCACAGCAACACTTGCTACAGCTATTGCAAACAGACTGTTAAGCCTAGTAGGGCAGGGGTTTTGGATGTCTTTAGAGAACAGCAAACTTAGACCAATCTGTGTGCCCCTGAGCAGTCCCGGCAGATGTTTTAACTAGCTACACTATGGTTTCTCCCCAGATGATGTCAGCACTAGCTATCACTTCACAGTTAACAGAACATCCTACAGTTAAGAGAGCATTCTACTTAACCCTACTGTCAAGAGTGGTATTATGTGCATACAATAATTACAAGAAGAAAAATGACGTTTTAAGATTCCACTGTGCTAGAATCACATGAAAAGGAGAGGAATGCAGCTGGAGGGTGAAGTGACATCACACAGCAAGATGTAGAAGCAATACTTGCCTGACCAATGCAGAACTCCAGTTACTGCCATTTGCTTTTATTAACGCTGCTAACAAACGTCCCTGACATAGGATGATAAGACAGCTTTAGACAATGTGGCTGAAGAAAAAATAACCTTTGTTAAACAAGAAATCTCAGTCACAAAGAAGCTGTTCAGAAAGACTAGGCTGAAAGATGGGGAAGTGCATTGACAGAATGCTTAGTTTCAGGCTCTTTGAAATGACTTTTCAACACTGAAAATGAAATACTGAAAGAACAAGTAAAGTTTACCAGGACTGTCTTCAAATCTGACAGGACTTTAAGACTAGCTACTGCAATTTAAACAATTGTGTCTGAATAACTTCCCCTTTTACTTATAACCAAATAATCACAGAAGAGAAATTAAGAATATAAAATTATTCCAACAGTTCTAATCAAAGTAGACAGACCTGTGGAAATAATATTATGCAAGACACTAAAAGGGTTACAGGTCGTCTTGAGGAAAGAAAGAGAGAATAAAATTTAAAGCTATACTAGTTGTAACTTCAGTTGAGATACAAACGTTGCAAAATTTCCAACTTCTTTCTCCTTTTGTCTGCTAGATGAAAAAAAAAGGAAAAAAAAGGAAAGCTATTAACACTCCCCTGACCCTTGCAAAACTTTATTCTGTTGCCTACTGCCTTTCCTATTTTGCACTTATGGTTATCCACATACATCCTTCTTACAAACTTTTACAATCCAAAGCAATCACTAGAACTCAAAGTCACATTTGAGTTTGTCGTCAATTTGCAAAAATCAGTTTTCTCATTAAGTTGGAATTTCTGAGTAAGCTGGACCTTGCCCGAAGTTGCACTGTTTCTGATGACATTTCCCCTAGCTCCATGCAGCTAAAAGCATTCAGCTGCAACTTGTGTAATTAGAGGGTGAAAGCAGAGGGACATATCTGGCTGTTGGTTAGTTTACCTGCAGGACTCCACAGATCTGTGGTTAGTTTGTAGCACAGAGATTGCAAATTCTTTTTAGGAAACTGTATGGTAAAATAGAGCTTGCAACAACAAAACAAAACAAACAACAAAAAAAAAAGAAGTACTTCTGTCCTTGTTTGCAACTGTCAAAACAGCTAACCATTGTGCTAAAAATTAAATAAATAAATAATTAAGAGACGCAAAAACAATTTGGGCACAAAGCTCGGGAAACAAAAAAGAAACAAACAGCTGAGTGTTCTACAAGAAAGAAGACAACCCAGTGAACCCAGAAAAGCACTGTACATGGTCTACACAGAATTAATGGAGAGATTTTTCCAACTTTTTTGCTTCTTTCCCTTGAAGCAAAAAAAAAAAAAAAAAAAAAAAAGCAAAAAACATCACCCACTGAAATTACATGGTGTGTGTGTGTGTGGGGGGGGGGGGGTCTAAATAATTCTAGAAAGAAGACACAGACACTCTCAGATAAGCATTTCTTTGACTGGTTACCTTACAGAGTATTTTTATACATGAAGTATCATGTAACAGGGCTACAGAAGAAAAGGTCCAAAGACCAGAGCTATAACTCCGGCAGTGCTGGAGCTGGAATATGAAGCTTTACTGAGGAAGGAATTGCATAAACAACCTAAAACAAGCAGATCTTAGGTAAGTAACACATCCTAGAGGATGCTCTGGGATCCACCTCCACAGTAAGAACAGTAAAATAAACTTTAAAAAAATAGAAGGCTTGAAGTGATCACTACAGATTATTCTGTTTAAGAGAGGCACTGTTCCCTGAAGTGCAGAAATACATAGTTGGTCAGATATAGTTGGTCACCAGACCCACTAAACATACTTGCACAAATGCACTGTTTTTTATACAACTTTAAGGCACTTAACTGTTTATTTACACAGCTTTAAGGCCTTAACAGAAGCAAAGACTTAAACCTACAACATTTTTACTTTTCAGTATAACATCTCATTGTCAGTTTCATTACCAAGTTAAACTTTTTCCCCAAAAAGCCTCAATAGCATATATTCCACACAATCAAACCTCACAAAGGACTACTTTCTAAAGCTAAAATTGGACTCTGCCCCAAATTTTTTAAGGGCTGCTCTATTGTCAAATCTGATTTTCTAGAACTTTCAGGTCAGCAAACGATTTGGCAAATCTATTAAGAAAAAGAGTGTCCCAGCAGTGATGTTGCATGGATGACATTCAGAAACATCAATCAGCTATCCAGCCTTCTTGAATGATTTTGTACCTGACGCCAGCAAAAACAACCCAATGCTGAATGAAAACTAACTTCCCACGCCTTGCTTCATCTTGTTAAAGCTCTAGAGAGGATGACAGATTTTTTGCCTGTCATCTGCTACTTCAGAGTAAACTCCTTTTCAGGCTGTGCTCAGCCACTTGAATAGTTACTTTGCAAGTCTAATTAAACCATATTTTCACCAGCTGATTAACTGGTTGATATAGAATTGAAATGTCTAAATTTCACTGTCTTGGCCAATGACCACACGTAAAAGCTTCAGCAAGCAAGTTTACCTGTTTTTACCACATTCGCCTATGTAAAATAACTGGAGAACCAAGTCCAGCAAGTAGAAAAAGGCTTAAACAATGTAATTTTCAATTGATTTGCTGACAGGAGATGGTACAGATACTCCTCTGACTTGCAGCTGGAATTTTCTTCAAAATTTGTTTAAAATTTAAATTTAAGCTACCTAGACACAAGCACAGTTAGCCCCATCAGTCAGTTTAATTTTGTAACTGCTCACCAAGCTACGGTTTCTTTGCAGCCATGAAAAATAAATACAGGCTAAGAACTTCATATATAATCTCTCAAGTGAAGTAAAATTAGCATTCACATGAAACTATGGGTTAGTAGCCTTCTTCTACTTTTCTTTCAGGCTGATGCACTGTGACTATGGTGAGACCTCTTATGTCCACTAAGAGGGGAGCTGTATGTTTTTTTTGCCTTTTCTTTTCTTTTTTCTTTTTTTTTTTCTTATTTTTTTTAAACCCTCATGTTTTTGGCAATCAGAAGTTGATTGACATATTTTATCTTCCAAATCAAATTAGGTTCACTCCAGTAAAAACAGAGATGTATTTTAACTGCTGTTATAACAAATAATGTTATTTTTCATTCCAAACCTATAAACTGAAAAAATAATTTTCTCTGAAAAGCTGAAGAGACTCTTTTCACCATTGCAGATGATGCAGATATGGCAGTTCATGCATAATCTGTAATTGCACAATTTTTATATTTTACTTTTTTAGGATAGTAATTAGGATGGTTCATAACTCTAACTGCAGAGAGCAACAAAGAAAACCGACAGATTGCCAATTCCTGTTTTCAAATCACTGTGAAAAGCACCACTTAGCATGGACTGTGTGCAGAATAAGGCATATTCAGCATTAGAAGTATGCACTTCATGGGGCTATGCAGAAACAGGGAGATTAACTTTTTAATTCTCAAATATAACCAATTTAAACACTATGTGACTAGAAATACTGTACCTTAAACACTCATGTAAAAGTAAATTTAAAATGACATGCAAGAAATCTCCATTTATTAAACAGTTTTCATTGTGATCAGATATGCTACATACACTTAAATACCTTATTAAAAGTACCAGCTGGCCAATTCAACAGGGACATTGTTAGGATATCTCCAGTAGTAGCTATTTAAAAGGCAATCTTTTCAGGAATGTGCAGGATTTTATTTTAGCTTTTCCCAGTTGTGGAAAATACTTAAAAAGAATTCCACATCCACTTGGAACTTCATTTAATTAATATTGTCATATAAAATATTAGTATTCTACATTCTAAAATACAGTTCCCTCTTTGAAATCATGGCTGCTACTCAAAAAACTTTCATTCCCCCTTCCCCAAATAACCAAATCAGCTGCACTTCAGGAAGACGACGACAGCAAAATACTAAATAAAGCTATAACCTATTTATTTTTTAAGGTACTATGAATTCCAATGTAATATCATGTAACTTCATTTATTTCTTGTCCAATTGATTTTATGCTTTTTGTTGTTATATCTGCAGCCACTAACACTACTAACATTTTAATTTCTATAAGATCTATGAGAATTTGCCATACTTCAGTCTGAGTTTTTTGATGCATTATTCATTTAATATTCTACTACATAAACCACTTCGCTTGCTGTTTATGTGAAATTAAGGATTTTACACAACTACCAAATTTGAAAAAATTTCCATACATGAGTGCCTCTCAGTATTTAAATACTGCTAGCAGTTTCTGGAAAAAAATAAGGATACTGCAACTTTAAAAAATAATGTACAGATTTGAATTTTTTACATACCTTTGGAGCCCCTTATTGGAGCAATCTTACGCTGAAACATTAATCCCAATCAAATCATAATTCACACCGTATATAGGATAAAAAGAATATTACACAGGGGGAGGCTCCTATTCAGCTGCTAAGTATTCATGTATCTTTTTATCTAGGCATGGTAAGCACAACATTCCTCCCTTGTAAATGACCTGGTAGATATGCTTAAGTCAGTCAATATTTTGCCACAAAGCTTTTAAAATGAATTGTCTTAGCTTCCTTACATAAATACATCAATTTCTATCGCAAAACATTTATCCGCAATGAAGTCTTTCAACAGAATATCCGATACACAGGAAGGAGAGCAGGTATTGTTTTAAACAATCTATAACATTCACATAACCATCTCCCCGTGTGTAATAGTCTCAGAAGAATAAGAATGGAAATCCAGCCCTGGGGTTTCTTACCTTAAATCTAAGCAACCACTTAATGCATAAATGGAGCAAATAAAAGAGGTAAGGAAAAAAAGCATTGAAAGGTTAGTTGGAACTTCAGGATATGAAGAGAAAGGAAAAAGAAAGAAAAAAGTTAAGCATTCAGCATTAACAAAATAATGTATCAGTAGATCATAAAAAGAGTGGCTAAAGCAGAATGTATCATGAACAGAAGATTTCCAGGCTGAAACTTTCAATACACATTGATCACAAAGGCTTTAGATTTAACACCTGAAAATTAATGCTCAAATGTTTGTACTCTGTTTACTAAAGTTCTTACAGTGCTAACAAAAAGTCACCAATTTTCAGAATGGAATATAAGATCTAGTTGGATTAACTTCAGAGACTAATTTTTGGAGCTATCAAAGAACAGACTTATCAATACCCTGAGCTCATTTAAACTCTGTTAATTGTGTTAGCATATTTACAATTAGCTGAACAAAATCCTCTAGAATATTAAGCTAACATATGCTCTTTCCTAGACAATGCTGTTAGTTAATTCTTAACCTGGTGCCATGAGAAACCTCTTGCACAAAGATCAAGAGTAAATTATTATGTCTTGAATCTTTTTCTAACCTATATATTAAAACATTAGCCAAGAGTGAAGTATTTTAAAGCTTAAGTGCTAGCTGTCTGGCATGAAATCACATGACATCTTACAGGCTCAATAGCATATATATTTTCTTTCCCCATAATAAAAATCTCAAAAAAAGTAGTCCTTCCATTTGAGTATCTTTTGATCTGTTTTCAGCTCAGCTGATCTAAACATATTACATTTCTCAGACTTCTTGTAACACTGAAGATTACATATTGCAGAATCTCAACAGCAGAGTATCCAGAGTGACTACTCTGGTTCATCCATACAGCTCATAATGAGACCCTAACATATTAAAGAAAACATAATCCAATTTACTAGAAAACATCCTGTCTTCAAGTTCAAAGTTCCACGGAGATATTAACCAAAATGGTCTCTGCTTCACACAGTTACACGGCAAAGCCAGGTTCCCCCGTATTGGCCAGAAAGAGTGGCCAACTGCATAAAAGGGTCCATCAGTGGGAGACATTTCCCTCAGCAGTACTGCCTGATAATTACAGTACCTTAATACAACTACACACTACTTTGAATGGATCAAACTCCCCCCCCCCCCCCCCGCATTCTCCTGACCAGAGAACCTTTTGAAAGGAAAAGCAGATTGGAAGACTTTGTAACCCAGGAATATTTAAAGAAAAAAAAAATTTTGAGCAAGTCTCTTTCAAATAAGAAGTTCTTGGGATTTTTGCAGCATTGTGACTTCAGGGAATGAAGATGAGGAGGGAGTGCTAGAATGATACAGTGGCATTTACACTCACTCTCCCCTATAAAGAAACCATACTGTAAAGAACCTTCTCCCATGGCCATAGCTGGTTAAACTATTTACCCCAACATGGCATACTGGATTTCATGGCCAAGAATGCTCCGTGTTTCCCCTATATTGCTCTCTGTATCAGGGATTTCTCAGGGATTGCAGTGAATGCTTGCTACTTTATCTCTTTGATTGCCCTGACAATAAGCAATCCTGTGTCCCAGTACTAGAGGGAAAGCCCTACAGCCAAAAAAGCAGACGGAGAACTAAGAACACAGACAGATACTCTGATACTAACTGGAACTTCAATGCTATTTATCCAATAACTCTTGCTGAGTACTGATTTGAAGGGAAAAATGCCACAGCTCAAGCAATAAACAGCTATAGACAGACAAATTTAAAGCTCCTATTTCTTTTATTCTTTCCTCTTTGTCCTCCAGATAGAGATCTAAAAAACTATTCTGTATTTACTTTATCAGAATGAAAACAACAGGTTGACAAACACAACTGGCCACTTTCTTCCCACCAGCAAGAGAGTGGTTCTTTCCTATGCACTGAACAATGGATTAACCTGATTAACTGATCCATAGATCTGTTCCATAGATTAAAGATTGCATGATTAAAGACAACAAGTTGCTCCTTCTTGTTTCACTAAGTACACAATGCTTCTTAATTTTCCAGATAAATATAGCACATTATAAATATCATTTGGATGCTATTTCGAGCATATCACAAGCATAACAAATGGATGCAAACACACATTTGAGTCATCAGCCATGTGATGAATTACATCCTTTCAGCAGAACATAATTCACTGCATCACAGTGGGTATGATTCTGCTACACTGAGGTAAGTGGGATAACAATTGTAATGGTTTAGAGGCAGTGCTAAATAACGTGTTGTAGAACAATTAAAAATTATTCCTTTATGAGTTCTAAAACAATCTCATTAAAACAGAAGTGCTCATTAAAATATTAGCAATGGTAATCCTACAGGTTAATATGCTCCGTCCATACCCAGAAGGAGTTCTGCTGACGTGCATAAGTTCAAATTTTGAATTGGCAGTAGATTTTAACATATAAATTATAACAATTTCCTGGCCAAAACAGTAGCTATTTATGATGGTGTGTGTGCGCACGTTCTTTTGTTTTTGCTGCTGTTGTTTTCTCCAAATTAAACTTAAAGTGTGGTTTTGAAATCTGATTTAAGGTTACAAATTGAGGCTGACTCTTTTGGTAAGAAGTGGGGAAAACAGACTTTCTGTTAACTAACAAGGTGTGAGGAAGACTCGAGTATAATTGCTCTGAAGAGATATCTAATCAGGACTATTAAGAATTTGAAGAGTGGCCAAACAACCTGTTGTCATTAAAATGACTATCCAAGTAGATAGTTCAAATTGAATATCATAGATGACCCAATGCAATTACGTGTCAAGCAAAATAAATTCTTGTGTATTTTGACTGGAAGAGGCATCTTACCTTACTGCTACTTAGCAGGTTTACAGATTTGTTAGTTTGTCATGTAAAAATGACAGTGCTTTGTGTTATTTACCTTTCTTCTCCTGGAACTTTAAGACTGTCAGTGTTCTCATTTCCATATTTGTTTTCCTGGCAGCACAAGTTAACAATGAGCTCACACCTGCTAAGATTATGTTTACATTCAGGACATGTTTAAAAAAAAAAAAAGAAGAAACTAATCTCAAACATGACATTACTGCCGTTGTGTGCACCGATCTACCACTTGCATACAATACAACAGCCACCAGTTGTGTCTCCTGATCTTTGCCCTGAAATCCCTCCTTTTTTCCTACTTTTAAAAGGGAGAAATAGCTGGCTTTGAACTTGACAGCAATATTCTCATTCTTAAACTCTGTATAGCACAGAAATTGCAGGGAGCTCACTTTAGCAAAGCACATTACAGGATATAACAGACTGACAGAAATTAAAGAGAGCAAATAATCTTATTCAAATCCTTTCTTCAGGTGAGCTCCAAACTAAACCAAGTGCAATTAAAGCTTGGACATACTTTGTGTTGCTAATTCAGAGAGAAATTTGACAGTTGGTAATTAGCTTTTCATTACCCAGGTATATCCTGACAACTGACTTGAAGAGTAATTGCAGCATCACACAAGGTGTTTAGAAGCATTTAAAAAGCTGAGATCCACAGTCCCAAATATCCTCAGAAATAAGATTCAGTGAGCTTGCGAGGTTCAGAAACATGGGGGAAAGGACAAGGGAAAGAGCAACTGCAATCTGGGCAGAACTCCTCTTACGTGTATAGACATACTGGCCAGGGAAGGAGAAACTGGTATATTATCATGAAAAGCATCAGGTTATTTTGAAAATATACAAAGACAATGTATTTGCAGTTTGGCTGTTTTAACAATATCACCTACCTTCACTCCATGTCCAATATCATCTAGAATTGTATAATCAATAGGTTTCCTGATGTAGCGAACTGGTCGCTCCAGGTTAGCTGGTGCAATGATTTTGTGAGTTCTTGAGGTGTTTTTGTTTGTAGTCAAGATACCAATTTCTCTTCTAGCAACTTTCTCTTTGTGAATGTCCACCGTCTACAAAAGACGCAGTGTATTTACTAACAGTGGTATGCATTTGAATACAGAGTCAGTAGAAAAGAAAACACTGAATCAGTTCTAATGTTTTGAAAACCTCTGTATACTGTGCTGAACATATTACTACATATACTTGCTTACATGGTCTTTGTCAAATTTATTGTTAAACTTGTCACCTCTAAGCCCACGCTGATAGTCACAGGTTCTTTGGGTTTTCTACTACTTTCATTCTTTACAATTCAGCAAAATACCTTCTTTCCATTCTTAGTTCCTGTTGATTTACTGACACTCATTTATATGATTCTTTTATTCTTTTTAGTTCTACAACTGCTCTCCAAACTGGTCTTTGAAATAGTCTCCAACTAGATGAAGCATAGGGGTATTTTCCCAAAGTTTAACATTTACAACCTGAAAAACAAACCGTAAGCTGGTTTTCTCACACTGTAAAACAGTTTGCTAAAATAGGACTGGTAGCTATACAACAGAATAAAATTTCACTCAGACAAATTGGACCATGTATTTCAGTCACTACAAATTGCTTATCACAAAGTAATGATTGGATTTTAGAAGGTGCTCGGTACTAACATAGCTATCCACTACGAAGCCAGTGGTTAAGCCCAGTACCTTTACTTGGAATGGGTAAAGCCAACACAGAAAAGACATCCCTCCACATAATACGAGTACCACAGGAGAATCTCTAGTGTAAGACAAAGCCCAACTGAAAATTCAGTGTCTGAAAACACGTACTTGAATCGTGTTTGGTAACAAGACTAGAAAAAAAGAGAACATTACCAAAAAGCCCCTGCAGGAGAAAAACAAACAAACAAAACACAACTCTTAAATCAAGGTGCATGACACTGCTTGCGTCATTAAAAAAAAAAAAAGATTAATTCTTTGTTGACAAAACAACTTTCCTTACAAAAAATTTGCTGGTTGTGAACAAACATTTTAGCTATAAAGTCAGAAAACACCCAGAATTGTCATCATTAGGATTTCTAATCATTCACAACATTTCTTGTCATCATGTCAGTGACCATGAATGGTACCAGAAAGACTTTTCATCTTTTTATAGTTAAGACAAAGGCTTTGTTGCAACAAAGGAACAGGTACGAATAAGAACTCATTTTCATAACAAAAGTTTTTTTAATTTTATTTTTCTCTGGGCAGGCACTGGGGCAGTAGGGTTAGTAACCCTTTTGTTTGTGCTACAGATAGCAAAACCAGTAAAAAAGATCCTGTATATATGTATTACCTTTAAAATATTTTTAAATACAAAAAAACAAACAAAATGTTTCCAAGAAGCTGTTTCTTCACATTCCTTCAAAAGAATTTCCACAAATATCAGAGGCATTATATGCAAGTTTAAATTACTACCTATCAAGATTACCCAGTAATTCCCAGAAACATATTTTCAATATCTTACACCTTTGCTAAACTTAAGCACTCAATATAGCTTTTAATATTTCCACCTCTAGTACCACCTGCCCAGAACTGTAAAGATTCTACCAGAGCTAGCTATTTCTAAAACTAAGCCACAGAAAAATAGACTATTCAAGGTCAAAAAATGTTGGCAACCCTCTCTTTGGAAAGCTCAAGTTTGTTGAGTAATGATTTGAAACGTAATAGGGGTAGTTAAAAAATCTGGGATACATTCTCCATCACCGTCACAAAAAGCTAACCAGATTTGGCCAATACCTTTGCAGAAATTCACAGTTCATTCAAGCTAAACAGAAACACATATATTTCAATAACTGCTGGTTTAATAACTAATCTGCTCCCCAGTCAATTTTGTCTGAGATGACTACGTCTACATACAGCTCATACAGTATTATTGGTTGTAGAAGCACCAGTGTAAACAGCACATAAACACGTTCCAGTCCAGACTACCAAAAACATATCGTTCTGCATCAGGGTAAGATTCAGTATTTCCTCTTGTATCACATGTTTTAATCCCTACCCTGTGCCAGACTTTTGCTTTTATAGCATAGTGGAAGGAAAAGTGGAAGGAGAAGTGGAACAAGAAGCTTTCATACCAAAGAGACTGGCTACAGGATCCTCACCTCATCTGCTGAGGAGTTAAAAAGCACAAACGTATTTTTTTTATTTATTTTTATCTAACTGTATGCGACTGAAACAACTTAGAGGATGGTCTCATGTTTAATACCACTGAAGAATTCAATCTCTACTATCTCAAACTTTATCTGTGATCTAGACATGACACTAGAAAACTGCAGAAACATTATACTGCCTATCTTATGTTCTTTGTCTCATAAGCCTCCGATCCTATTTGTTAAACAATCCCAGCTGCAACAGCGTCTCAAATGCTATATGATGTTTTGAATGTACTGCAAAATCAAGATCTTATGAATCTGAATCTGGACATTCAAAACTGTTTTATGCCTTTGACAGTACACCTTCAGTACCTTGACTTCAATCTCCAAATCAGAAAGAAATTAATTAGTCCAGTGTTGGTAAGATTATTTCTTCCTTTCTCTGCATTTCAAGTGCTTGACCTCTGTGAACTTAACCATGCACTTTTAGTATTTTATTATGCAACTATCTACAAACATAAGATGAGTGCAGATATTTAATTCACATGCTATTGCCACGATGGTATCTTGGCACAGTGGAAACTTGTTTCCATGAGTGATGGGAGAGTTTTATTAATTATTAATAGGAATTGTAAGTACATCCAGTTTCCTTAAGGGCTTCAGTGATCGGTGAGGCATGACTACAGTAAGAAACAATGAAATGCATAAAATCTAATTAAATCCTGAAGCTCATCTAATGGGAATTCTCTTGCACGATGATTCAGAACATTTCCTTTACCTTCAACAGCTATGGAATAACTAAATGTATTAAAACAGCACCCACTTCTGGTAAATACTCCCAAAATTGCATTGAAAAGCACTCTGTTGGAAGGTTTTTCCAAAATTTCATTTTCTTGATTAGTAGATTACCAGAGACAAAAATATCTTAAGATATTTATAAAACAGCAGAAAGGAACATTGATCTATTTGATTAGTAGAAAAAGGAACAAAGATTAACCTGCTACTAAAGAAAATGAAAGCATTTATCCTCAATGCACAGGTAATTATTGCCTCCAGAACTAGCATAAATCCCTTAAGCGAGACAGAAGAATGCCAACAGAATGTTTATTCATCAATTTATAAACATCTATGAAGAAGTATCATTTTTAAATGACTGTCTTCAGAAAATCTCCAAGAAGACAACAAAAAAGTATAATTAAGTTTTTAGGCTTATAGCTGGACTAAAAGAACACCAAGCTCGTAAAGTCTGGCACGAACAGCAAATGGGATACACTCTGCTCTTCTAGAACTTATACTATTCTCTGATAAGAAATGTAAGGCTCCTGACAGCACTGTTACGCACTTTTTTTCCCCTACTGCTCCACCTCCTTTGGCAAAAGCTTTTAGGTGACAGACAGTTTGTGAGAAGTTAGGCTCTTTACTACAATTTTTAAGTACACCTTCCAAAATGCCTACAATAAGGCAAGGCCTGACTTAAAGAGAAACACGTATAAACCACTTCATTGTTTCTATTAGAAATTTTCTGGCCATTTTGAAACATCAAGTTTCCATATTGAGTTCAAAAAAAACTAGCTTCAATGCTTTTAAAGATTAAAACAGATAAAATATTAAACTATGTCTGGGATTCCAAAATTAACATTATTCTCCACTTCAAAATCACTGAACCCAGAGTTCTGAAAGATATTCTACCTATAAGTGAAATTTCTCAGAGTATTAAGTTAGCACTTTGAAAGTCCAATCTACAGTGAAATTTCAGAAACAAAAGCCTCCATAAGCCTTCATTTTTTCCTTTGCTCAAAACATTCCCATTTACTTTTATCAATGTATTGTCACTGTTAGCTTAGGCTTTTAACATTCATTTTAAAAAAATCTTAGGAGAAAAGGTTGCTTAAATACAATGTTGTGAGCTTTTTTTTTTTTTTTTACATTAGTTTACTAGAATTTCAACAACTTTATTTCAAATTACCTTGAAAACTGGACTATTACTTTTAGTAATAAATAATGAGTAGTTACTCATAGTAACAATGAGTAACTGAAATGTCAGAAATGTGACATATTAGTTGCCACAACTTAAATTGTATGTATTTCATACATTAAAAGGTCACAGTGATACTAAGATGCTAAAGAGCTACCTGCTCCATAAACTAGTAATATCTACTGTGTAGAGTTGGACATAGATTACCATTTTTAAGTAAGTCTGGCTATTCTTATAACTTGCAAGAAAAAGACAACTGAACATGGTTAGGAGCCTTTAGTGACATAGCAACCGAAGGTCTGAGTGACCATCCCTGCAGACACCAGCCAGCTCACCCATGCTGTTACAGTTCAGCTAAGCGTTACGTGCTGACTACAGAAAAGCTCCAGTCTGTGGTCTATTCACTACTTATGAACAGCTCTGATTGGCAACTTCATAGGAGACAAATTCCATAAGAAGGGGATGAAGCAGATTTCTCCATGCTACAGCATCACTGAAGATAACTGATGGCTCTTACTATATTTCAGCTCTTTGTGGTAGTATGCTTGTTTATATAATTAGCAGCAGAGAAGAATTTTAAAGCTGAACTTGCTCACTAAGACCATTTCGTAACTAAATCTGACAAAATATTTCTCATCAAACAAATACTAAAACCTGAAAATCTGCCAGATTAAAGTATTTGGATATGATCAACATTTCACAGTGTCTGCTAACTTGAAAAAACTTTAACACAATTTTTTTAAAATAAGTATAAATATTTATACAGAAGATCTGTATTTAGCATTGAAATCTTCAGCCAAATAAGAAACATTGCGTATCATCTATTTCTGGACAAAGATAAAGAAGGCAAGTAAGAACAGATTCATCAGCCTTCAGACCAAATCAAAGTAATCATAAATTTTAAACCAATAGGACTTAATCACTTGCATAAAAATAGTTTCAATAGTAATGATTTCCTTATTCAGGACCTATATATAATCTAAAAACCCACAAATGATTATCAGTTTCCTTTCCAGTTCTTTGATTAATCTGGCATTTAGAAGGAAACAGAAAGTGACATAAATTGGCATTCTATGTACGAACAGAGAACTAGAATATTTTATATCTTGAAGTTTATCATGTCTCTTCGAGCTTGTATGTCACTTGAGCAAAATAAGCACTTTTGAAAAAGTTTTCTTACTAAGAGCCAAATGATTTTGCTTCCCTCTTTGGAGAGTATGTGGAATTTTGAATCAGAATTAAAAGCAGGGCTACACATTTATATACTGTAATTTACATTAGTGTTTTCTAAATTTAAATATCAATGCCTACTGACCAAAGTATTAATACAAAGTATTAATAATAATGCACTGTCAAATGTGAGCAGATGGTAGTTACCAATCCGTTACCTGTTCTACCTCACTGACATCATTTCAAGTCAGACTGACCAAAATGTTAATTTAGCCATGAGATATTATACCATGAGGTATTTAATGTGGTGCTAAAGACAATCCACTACTGTTGAAACCCAAAGTAAAAAGACTGAAGAAATCTTCTGCAGATTAGGCATATTCCAGGAGAAATACAATCAGAGTTACTGAACAGAAATTATGCATTACATATAAACTGTGACAAAATAAATCCATTTTTTAAGAAGTAACCACCAAAATTAATAGGGAGAATGTATCATCTGCAACATCAGTATCATGGGATGAACCCACTTTTGAGTGCATTGAATGCAACTTCATAAAGTTCCTTGGATCAGTACACTTCATGTAACTAATATCCAAAATTCAAATACTGTCTGCTCTTCTAACATCACTTCTTCCATGAAGATTTGGGGAACATCTGACATACAGATGATTCAGTAACAAAAACCACAACCAAAATATACCCTCAATTTTCAATTTTACAGTGATATAAACAAATTCAGAATTTTTTTTTTTTTTTAAACTTTCCTTGGTTGTATAAATGCAGCCTATGAATTTTGGCTGTTCCATCTCTGTTATGTATTTGGTAATGGTAATTTAGCACTCCACTTTAAGTAACAGTCCATTTTGTATAAATTCCAAAGCTAATCTGACCTAACATCTCAGTCCGTATAAAACTCGGTTTCTCAAAAGAAAAAATTAAAAATGCCTTGACACTCTCCCCAAAATTTGTTTTAGAAAAACTGTGTGGCAAATAAACTGTACGCATGTATAAAAATGGAAAATCCAGTGAAGCCTGAGTGAAAGACATAAGACATTTTCTGAGGGAAAATAAAATTTTGAGTTGTCCGTGGATTAACAAAAAGCATATAGCAGAAGAAATCAAACTTCTCAGCTTATTTCTGAGGATGCAGTTGCATGGGATAACTGAGGCAATCTAATAGCATACTATCACCAGAAGGGAAAATCCACCCTGTCCCTTCCTTTCCACCTGCTCTGGAATTCATCTTACCACTCGGTAAGCCAATTTGGCTCATTAAGATAGCAAAAACTTATTCAATTCTTTTGATGGTCCAGATCTCTACCAGCTTAGCAACCTTTTCAGCACCAACTAGTTAACAGATCTCTATCCATTCTATGGACACAACTTCAACTTTTGGAGAACCATGCGATCATTCACACAACAGAAAAGAAAAAGTAGCCATCAAGAACATGGCAGCCAGCTAAAACATTTTCTGAATAATAATAAAACACATCCATCCACTCTCACTGACCCACTGATGAAAATATATCTTACTGCTTGTATGTCCTGCTGTGGTGTTGCTTCCTCTGTCATAATGCCGTGTCATCCCCAGAGTCTCTTCCAGATCTACATACTGTTTAACTATCTATTCCCTACCTTATGCAGCTCCCACTTTCAAATGTCTTTCTGAATACAATATATATACACAGATATATTTTTTTTACATATGTAACATTATCATGTGGAGATCAAGAAACACTAGCAGCTAAAACGTACTGGTTGAATAAGACAGAATATTCAGTCAGAAAACCTAACAACTCTCCCATAGTAGAAAAACAGAAAGTGCTGTATCATTGCTCTTACTTTCTCTTTTTAACCCATCATGGGCATGTAAGCCTCCAATAAACCTATCATTCATCCTCAGCCTATTCTGGTAGTCAAAACTCCCTCATCAGTGTGGAGTAGGACATGGGTTCTTTATAAACGTAGCTTACTTTATTTGTTGTTGTTCAAAAAAAAAATGCAAACAATTGCAGGCATTCTAGCTATACATAAACTTGAAACATTAGTTTTACCCTCTGTTCACATCATTGCGAATTGAATTTTATTAAGAAAAGCCACCTATGCTTTTGTCATCAGAGGCCAATATGATAGCAACAGTTAAAGTAAAAAGATGACAGATGACAAGTAGTGTTTTCCAGCTTCTGTTTCATGCCTTTTTTTTTTTTCCTTTTTCTTTTTAAATTTTGAATGCCTGTAGCTATTTAATACCATATACAGTAGGTCACAAATAGGAACTGGAAAGGCTAATCCATTTCTTAACATAATTTTCTGTTTTTTTTCCATTAGCTGCCTACCTGCACTTTTCACTTCATACACAAACAAAATGGATCCATCCCCAAACAACAAACTGTTGAAGACTACA
Source organism: Cygnus atratus (assembly GCF_013377495.2). Classification (NCBI taxonomy): domain Eukaryota; kingdom Metazoa; phylum Chordata; class Aves; order Anseriformes; family Anatidae; genus Cygnus; species Cygnus atratus. Next base: position 14,510,188 of record NC_066367.1, read on the forward strand.
TTTAATCTCTTATTCTATGTAAAATGTTCACATTACCACAAATACCAAATCACACAGACACCCATTCCTAGATTTAATATGAGGAGAAATGCATCCTTCTGTTCTAGATGCAACTATTTTTCTTATTCACAAAACATCAGGTAAGTCACATACAGTGACAGTTTTATCTGCTGTATAATTTCATGAACAGAGAACAAGAAGTCAGGAAAAAGTCTCACTTGTGAAATATGATTGATTGAAGATTCCATGCGTCGAAGCTGGGATGCTTGGATATCCAGCATTTGGAGAACATTGTTGGCCAAAGTGTTGATCAGATAGGCTACGCTTGCTAATGACTGGGTTGTGTAGGCTTTGGTTTCTTCTAGGGCTCGCTGCTTATCTGCTGACTGAAAGCAGAAATAAAAGGTTTATTCAGTAAAGTCTATCACACAAACATTCTTGGAATTAACTCCTTTTGCCTGTCTCCAAAGAACAATGAATTGTAGAGTCCAACTAATTCTACATAAGTTATCATTTCTCCTCCTTTACATTTCTTCATTACACAAAATATATTAACTTTGTATTTTAACAGTTTCAGTATTTTAAAAATTGAATTAAGCTAGTATACAACATGCTGATCTTTTCTAGAAATATTGAAAATGCAACTTCTTATACTATGCTTTCGCAATGAACTTTAAAAGTTCCAAAATACTTAATACTCTATGATTTTATATTCATGATTTGGCAGTTTATCCAATTCCTGTCACAGAATTTAGGCTCCCTTCTAAACTTTGTACTTCAATGTGTACTCTCAAAAGATCCTGCAAGGATCTGCCAAATACCATATTCCTCTCCAATTATATAGACCTCATTATTGCCACAAATGGTCGTTAAAAATGGAAGCACTCAGTCACAGTGAATGAACTATAATTATTCCCTGAAAGTGGTAGCTGAATTAAAAGATGAGAAGAATCGTTGTTAAAAAGAACAAGTCTATGTTTTCTTCTATTTTTCTAGTAGTAGAGCACTTAAAATACTTAGGCTATCAAGCCAGAAAATATCCACTAGAAGAACATACTTCAAACAACATTGGAATTAATAAGTTAAGAGTCTAGTTGTTACGGTGTTCCTCCTAGAAATAGTTAACATTACTAGAACCTAATTCAGTATAAAGAACACAGCATAAACCACTGGTAAAACACACAACTAAAATGCTAAGAGACTTTAGTTTCCAGTTTGCTAAGCATTGGAATACACTCCGAATTTCACTTAGGTCATCTTTAGCCTCCTCACAGGCTGATGATGCTGTTTCTAAAGTAACAGCTGACAAGTGGGTTCTGCTCCCACCTTCCTGTTTTTCACACGGGTTGAGTATCGAGATTCAAGAAACATGCTTGTACTAGAGAGGGAAAATAAAGCAATTCCCTATCTTTCAGCACAAGCTGACTCTACCTTCCATTTGACCACATGCACTCCAGGGCAGCACAGAAATTAAGTCTATCTTTACTACAGGAAAATCATTATTGCAGCTAAAGATATTTCCTGAGACCTTGTACCAAGATCCTCAAAAGTAGGATTTCAAGAGAAAAAACAACAACATGTAAACATAAACATAGGACTCCATTAAATGCCCATACGAAAGATATTCAATACTTTTCCTGTCCTGGCAGCATCTCCTGTGTCCAGCCACAACAATGGTTGGCCTGCTAGCATCCACCTTTGGAGGCCATGCAGGTACCACTTTCCATTCTGCTTCCTAGAAGGGAGGACAGTGGCAATTGCTGTTCATCGTGCAAGAGCTCCTAAGGTGGTGCGGGAGGGGAAGGATGCTGTAGAAGGCAAGCATTCTTGCCCTGCTGTCTCTTCCCCGTGCAACGAAAGAAAATGCCTCAGCAGCAGAAGAAACTAAACATGTTAGGGGACAACTTCTCAGGACACGATATGATGATGTCCCGCAGTCAAGGATGCTTATAAAGGCTTATATCTAGCCATAAAGACATCCGAAAAATATGGAGTCTGGACTCCATTTAAGAACTCCTGACTTTCAGCCAGCTGAGTAACATGCATTTTATAGAAAAAAGCTCCAAACGTAGCTTAAGGACTCCCAAATGGAGGAACACAACTCTCAGTCTCAGCTCTCACACCACTGGGATCTAAATGCACTCTCTCTCTCTCCTCGTAACCTCAGCTCAGTCTCCAAATATCATTGCTACAGCAAGCATACACACCACAGGACACTTTCACAGCTATTCAAACAATTTCTGAATGGCAATAATAAAAATGACCAGAAGCTTGTCAGTTTTGCTCTGCAGCTGCTGTTGAAGTCTATTTATAGCAGCAGAAACTGCTGATTTACATTAGCACACTGTACGTCCAGAATAGCTGAGTAGAAGCCAACAAGCACAATTTGTTTCATTAATAGCCAAAGAGTTGGAGAACAAAAGGAAGACAATCTATCATTTTAGAAATTAGGAGCCTCTGCTCCAGTTTTACTGCTTAAAAAAAATATAAACATAAATCTACATTCAGAGCTAGTCTTTCACTGATGTACACACCTACCAGCTAAATTCAAGTCACCCCATTTACACTAGTTCAACAAGGAACTGGCTTCTCATAAAACAGCAATCCTACAAACACACTGGGAACTGTTATTAGCATAAAAACTCTTTTGATTGAGAGGTCCAGTTTGGGTATTTGGCTGATAACCTGAACAAATATGATTTGCTCTGCATACCTTTATACAGAGCTCAAAATTCTCTGAAACAAACTTTGAAAGTTTTTTCTTGAACTCCCAGCTTCAACTTCTCGAGCAATGTTAGGAAGATAGTTGAACATCACAAGTAGATCATCTGCACAGCCTTAAGGAGTTTGGATCATTGATGTTTTCTGTTCCCACGTTCTCCAGCTTACATTCAGCAGCTCAGCATCAACGTTCTTCTCCACACAATGCCCACACCACGTGGTTCCCACTGAGTCACAAAGCAGCATGCTTTGCTGATATTCTCAGCTGTGAGACCATCATTTTAACACCACGGAGAGCTCACCTGGTGCTTCTGCCAGCCAAGGATGTTCCTGCTACTACTGGGAATGGCCACCTCTGCTGCAGCAGGAAGTGGTACCCCACACAATTGCACTTCTATATGCAAGTCCAAAGATGGATGTAGAGGGACACTAAGTCTAACAAAACTCAGGAATGTATTGAACTCAATACAAATGTTCACCTGAAAATATTTCTTTTTTTTTTTTATACTACATTGTATAACCCAAATTGCTTGCAGTAGAAAGGATGCAGAATTCAATGGTCTGTAAATGCAAAGCTGACTATTTTTCATTGTAGCATACAGTGCCTATGTATCACTACTTCTAGCCACTCTGAAAATGCCATTTACATGGCACAGTTACATTACCAGATTTCAATTAGAAATGGTCTGGGCTGCTGACCGTATAAGATATCCTTCTACTTCAGGAATTAAACCTCTCAATGTTTTTTCTCCTGACTAGAGAAATACAAAGTTTTGTACTACACAAGCAATATGAAAACAAATAACAAAGAAGAAAAAATGATACTGAATGGAAAATGCAGGGCAGATGAGAGGGAAAAAAAATATGCAGTATGGTATGCAACATGCAAAAATATTTTATGTGAAAAGCAAAAGGAAAGCCTAAATGCACATAAATCCCCCCAAAAAACAAGAGTAGAAAACACAAGAATTTAATGTATGCCCTCACCCCAAAGCAAGATCAGCAGGAGCACAGCAATGAAGTCTGTTAGGCCACTGCAAGAACCTCAACAATTTTGAACAAAAAGACAGCTTTTAATGCAGAAAGTAATACTAGAAGGAAACAAATGATGGAGGCAACATGAATGATACAGATTTGCACAGTATCAACCCAACTAGACAAAATGAGAAATGCTACGAAAAGAAAAACAAATAGAAGAAAACAATTCAAAGACAACAACATGGTAAAAAAGAAAAAACACAGTTCTTATGAGTTGGAAAGAGCTAATTAAGAGAGGTCTGAAAGTGGTGCTTCACAGGAAGTACTAAAAGACGCTGATGGGTTACTTGGCAATTGTAGCTAGGTTCCTTTTCCTGCTTTAGTTCTAAAAATTTTAAATTATTCAACCACTAGCCATCATCTAGTTGTAAGTACAAAGTATTCAGCTGGGCTAACAAGACTTATGCAACAAATCCTATTAGTTGAAGCTTGGACCTATGAGTTGATAAAAACACTGTTTGATTCTTACAACAGAAGATTAACACAAGTTGTTGCCTTTAATATCAATACGGCAACCTTTCCCTTCTGACATTAATACTTAGTGTTGAATTAAGAGTGGAAAAATATAGAACTTTTCTTTCCTGAACTTAGTATTGCCCTCAACTAGGCTAAACTTAAAAATGTACAACAGAGTTTTGAAAGGAAGAATCTTCATTCATACTCAAATCAGCTGTTCAGGTTATAATGCATTTACAGAACAATATTTTGATGTCAAAAAGGGAGCTGAGGTTAAACAGGGACTAAAGTATGGGACTAAAGGCAAGGAGGTGTGTCCAGAATCTAATCATCACTTCCCTAATATACACAGTATCTCTTGATAGCATTCAAAACAGGACTGTTCACTGGAACAAAACTTACACTTGATATATGTGACAAAAATGTAACAGTGTAATCTTAGAATGAGAAGATTTAACTTCATTTAATCAATGACAGTTGTTTCTTTTGATTAAAAACCCAAAGGGACGCTTGTCTAAGGATCAGCAAGGGAAACTCTTCAGGTTTCTGTCTAGGTTGCATCAGCTTAAGGAATCCCCAAGGACAAAAGCTGCATGACAGAGTTCAACAAGCTTTCGCTATTCAGAACAAAATGTGCCTTATCCATAATTAAATGTTTTATACACATTTATTCAACTGCACAGATGGTATTTGCTTAGCCTATCCAAGTGCTTTCCAAGGACCCTTGGTAAGCTAGAAAAAATGATTGAGAAAAAAGCTAGGCATCACTAATTTAATAATTATGCCAGAATCAAGCCAAAAAGTTACATAATTGCCAGTAAAAAAAAGAATAGCTTTGTTTTAAACAAACTATCTCATTAAATATGTACTTGCTCAAGAATATCCCTTACTCCTTTCTTCACTACTAGAACTGCTCATTCCTAGTATTCCAGAGCTCTTGAAAAAAAATAATGCCATAAAAAAACTAGAAAACTCCAATATCTCCCTTTCAGATGTGCAGGAGGATCCTGCATACTGGAGGAATACAGGAGGAAATCCAGTCCACCTATTTTTCCGTATAACCAGAGCTCCAAAGTACTTGGATTTGGGGAGAGTTTTTCTTCTCTGTCAATTATAATACTGTAATCTCTAAATAATTCATCCCTACATGTAAACAGTCTTCTCCACATATTGCTCATTTGTGTAATTACTGCTGTTATTATTTCAGCAGTGAAAAGGCCTAGCTTGATCTCCTCATGACCCTATTCAAATGTTTATACATTTGTTTTAAAAATAAGGAGAGGTAGTAGTCATCTTGCTCACTTACATGTATTCTACACCCTAACCATTATGAATTAATCAAATGTTAAGAAATATAACCAAACCATATTTCAGATGTGAATAGGAATCTCTTTCTCATACACATGCTTCTGAAAACCCACTGACAGCTTTCTGTATTCAACAGCAACCACAAGCAGCAAGATGCACTGGGATCATGCTTCTGAGAAAGCAACAAGATCAGTGGGACTGGTTATTTGGCATACAACTTACAAGAAATGGGACCTCCAGGATTTGGAGACAGTATTTACTTTACAATATTTTAACATGGCCTTATTTGGATAGATAGCTCTAGTTAAAGTAACCTGCTTGACCAGCCTTTGTACCACCTGGTAAAAATGGAACATGTTAGTTTACTAGCGACTCATTTGCTTTTTTTTATTAGCAAACTACTCGCAGAAAAAATGGTGCAAGAATCAGTGCTACAATTAAACTTGAGCCATGAGTGGACTGTCCACGCACTGAAAGAGGTAACAGGCATCTAAACCATCCCACCTTGTAAATAACTGTCTAACCAAAAACTGTATTTCTTCACAATTGCAAGAAAAGTCTCTCTAATCAACACCTAAACGAAAGCATTTAACTTGCTGCTCATACAATGTGTTTTTCAATTGAAACACCTTTAAATGTGAAGTCACTGCAGTCAACTCTTCTGAACACAACTCAAAAAAAAAAAAAAAGCAATTAGGACTACTCTCATAGTATTGTGAATTTTGAATATCCTAAATGTAATCAAACACATTACCTTTTGAGCTCAGATCGCACAGTAATAATGTAAGCACACCCATTAAAAAAGCTGTATAGGGAACTTTGGCATCTAGGCTAAACATAACCATTAGAGAAGATACCAGTTTTACAATTAAAAATGCATAAATCCTATAATTAGATTCTACAATTTAAACAGGAAGTAATGAACTTAAAAAAGAAAAGCCATTTTCAAATGCAAGGTTACTCGCATTCATCATATTCCATGGATATGAATATAAATATAAATAAGGTTATTTCCATTTTTATGAGTAAATTATGATGAAAATTTAGCTTAACTTATCTGAATACTATTAAAAAGCATTCTAGCTGAGGAACATACTCCTATTTATACTTGTGAAGAGTCTGACATCAGGCTGTTCTGTTTTTCAGATTACTAAAATACTAACAATTCACTAAGTGTTAGTGGAATTTCTAGATCATAAGTGTGACTTGCTAAATTTTAAGCCAGCTGAAACTCAGTATCAGTAAACCTTTGCAGTCAATATCAGGTCATTCTCATTAAGTTACTCTTCTGTTTTTACTGCAGTTGAATCATTTGGTATTTTCATTTCTGTGCTGACCCTCAAAATGTAGGTTTGATTAGTAGCTAGGAAAACTACCTTTCAAAAAACATACACAAATCTAACTAGCCTCTGAAATTGAAAAACATTTTTTTTTTAAAATACATACTGCATTCAAGGCTGCCAGTAAGGGCAAAACTAACCCACTGGTCTGAAATCTATGACAAGACTACCAGTCTACTGCACCCAGATGAAAAAGGTAACAAATGACAGCTGTGGTTGAGCACAACTTGCCTGACTGACATCTAATCACTTACACCACTGTTTTCATGCTGCCAGCATCATTGCAATAAATCTGTCATCTGCTTCCCTTAAATAACACCAGGATCAAATTTAGGATTTTATTTTCCCACAGATACAAGCACTGAAGATCGTTTTTCACATGCAAATGTCCTACTCTCATCAAAACTAGCAACTTCCTATTCTTTGAAAGCAGAGCCAAAGTCCTGTTTATGCCAAAATAAACAAAACAAAACAAAAAAAAAAAAACAGCCAGCACACTAGACAAGGTCATAATAAAGGTTGTTCAACACATAAAAAATATAGTTAAAAATGATTTATCACTAGAAACTGAACAGCCTGCTAGCATCCAAATACATCTGCATCTGAAATGTAGTTAACATGAAGTTACATTAATAGTAATTCATTACTGGTTTACAGCACCAAATGCAGCTCTTCCTTGAGAAGTGACCAGCAATGACAGAAATCTATTCTCCATGTGTATTTAAGGCTGTCGCTGTTTATTTTGTTAATCAGTGGATTCTTCACCTCACTGTTAGCTCTTTGGCAATAACGCAGCTGAGAGAAGTGGATAATTTTCTATTTCATTCATCATTGTAATTATTAGAGTTCCAAAAAGAAGGCCAACTTCAGCTTTAATATCAGTAAGCTAATCACATTTGTGGCCATAAGAGACTAGTCCAATACAGATGTGCTGAATGAAGGACCTCAGAAAGAAAGAGCAAAGATCCAGAGACTTACCTCTATTATTTCACGCACCTGCTGTTCTACAGCTCTTCACTCACTGAGGAAGCTTTACTTTTCACTGAGTGTGCAAGCAAGAATCATTGATGCACTTCAACTCATATTTGATTTTACAGCTACTTGATAACAATTAAATGTCATTACAGTGTTTGCAAAAGTCACTTTTTAAAATCCAAATGGCCTTCAGAAGCCAGAACAAACTACAATCACAATAATTACACTCCACTATATAAACAATATTATTCACACCGTTTTCTCCTTAACACTATCAGAGGAACAGATTTTTTTTCTCTCTCAAGAAATCTGACAAAATCTACCTTAAGAAGGACGTCTATTTCAAAATAGACAAAATGTAACATTTGAGTTATTTCCCAATTTTGCCAGTTTCTCCATCCAAGTATAACTTTTCAGATCACTTCAGCACATAGCAACAATGGAGGCGCACTAACAGCTTTTATTTCAAATCACAAGCAGAGTTAGCTGTGGCAACAGAAGAAGGTTCTGCTTCCAAGTGTCCACTGCCAGACACTGCAGCCTCATAGCAAGAAAAGCTAAGTAGGACACACAGTCGCATCATCCACCATCATAGTTTACAGCCTATATACAAATATAATTAGTCAGATGGCAGGACAGCCTGTAATTGCCAGAGTGTAACTGCAGCACGTAAGGGGATGATATGCACCCTGTTCAGCCAGCAGCTCCCAAAAGAGAGGCACGCAAACAGGTGGAGATGCCAGCCACATCACTTAGCACAGCTACATCAGGCTGCCATCGACCTGTTCTTTCTGCAGTCCCATGTCTTTGGGCAGCACAGAAAGGAGTCCGGTGGCCCCAGGAACACACACCGCTGGGCAGCCTTTGCTGTCTGCCCCAACAACCGTGGCCGTGCCACGCCTCAAACTCTGCCTGCGTTGTCAAAACAACTAACGCAAGGCCCTCAGTGGACTTCCACTGTCCCTACTTCCTAATGCAAGGCCCTCAGACTTCCACTGTCCCTACTTCCTCACACTGGCAGCCCCTGTGATGTTATCATTCTACAAGTTAATGTATTTTAAATTAGCTACCTTTGATAACTGTGGTTAAAAAAAGCTGTGAGAGAAGTGAAGCCATGCAGCTACCAGGTAACGGGAATCTGCCAATTCAGAGATAGAGGAGAAGGCCCCTTAAACCAACCAGGGGCCAGGGATTGGCATAATCATCTTCCTTTTCTAGGAAATAACCCTGCTTGGTTTACACAGCTCCCTTCACAATAATCAGTTAACTCTACATTTGAAAATCATCTGAAATGATTCTTATTTGGTGCTTTTTAAAGCTGCTGCCAATTCAGACATACTGAAAGGAACAAGATCAGATACATAACCTGACAGAACAAAAAAAAAATCTTTTATTTCATATAAGAACGTAGAGATCAAAAAAAGAAACCTTCACACAACAGTAGCAACATACAATATACCTCTGTGAGGTTACAGAGCCCCTGGCAGCATACTGACCCTCCCACACCTAGAGATTTATGCTCAAACAAGCAGAGCATCAGAGAGATGCAGTGGCAGTTGATCAACACTAAACCTGGGAACTGAGAAATCAGAAGAGGTTTCCCTGCATCATCCCAGGAAAGGTTCCCCAATCTCTCCCCTCCCTCCAACCATGCTCCCCTCTCTCTCAGAAGAGGGGACAGCCGTTACTGCCTACTGTAGAACCAGCTAAAAGCCAAAGTCTCCAATTCCTCCACCGCTACATCACCACGTATGCCAGAGCCTTATCACCCAAGATGCACGTTTGCACCTCATTACATGACCAGACACAAATACACTTTTGTCTGACTCTGAAAAATCACAGCAGTCCCCACAACTCACAGGCCTTTTCCCTTGCCTTCACCAGCACATGCAGAGCACAGGTCAAACAATTTGTTCATGATGCCCACAGTCAGCCTGCTGAAAGGTGACCTCTGCTGTACTGCTCCGCTGAAGGTGGTGGTGATACCCGGTGCTAAGCAGGCATCAATGAACCAGGCAGAGCGCCCAATTACACAAACTACCATTCCCAACATAAAGAAGTGGCAGGAAGTCAGGAAAAGTTCACTCTAAAAACTGCTGAACAAAACCGGAGCCTTCCTATTCAACAGATTTGTTCCTTGCGTGCCCTGAGAGCTGTATCTGCTCACTTTTCTGGCAAGGAATGTTTTTCCAACCTTTTGCTCCCGTTACCATAGCACTGGACAAAACACAATATTGGCAGAGAGGGAGTGGGATTCCAGCCTCTTATGCAGAGACCTTTGTTAGCTGAGCTCTAGATCTCTGCTCTGCAGCCCTTGAGGAATTGCTGAACAACCGATAATCCAAAAGTCATCTCCTCAAGAGAGGAGGAGCCCCTGTCTTAAATCCCAAGGGTAAATTGCTAGAAATAAGCATTTTTCAGAAGTTCTTCAATTTGTTCATGTTTTTAAGAGTTGTCAGCACACAAGAACCAGAGAGTTGCAGGAGAGTTTTCATTTTAATCAGACTCAAACTCTGCTATGTTTCTACGATTTAAGAATCATAGAAAATTAGCAGCGAAAAACAGAAAAAAAGTGCAGGCACTATAAGTAGCAGTTATCCTCTTTCTTCCAATTTAACCAGCAGTTTTGGTCCATTTACTTCAAAATTAGAAGTAAACCTTCTGTCAATTGCTATGTAGCTCCAGAACAGCATGCAAAGTGCTGTTCAACCTGCTACATATAACTTAACCTCACAGCATCAAGTTTTCTGTAATTCTTTCCACCGAGATCTGTATTTTAGACACAGATTTTCCTAAGCATGACCTACTTTCACACTAATTACAGTGCTTCTTGCCCAGAGACTGTTCTATGTCAGCGGTAACTCCATTTTTTAAAGCAATATAATGACCTTTTACATGCAATCAAATAATGTGCATTTAATCTCCCATGTTAACTATAGTAAAACCGTAATGCAGTCATCTCCAAACAATTTAAATATTAGTTCCTTCTGCAAATTACACAATTATTTATTTTAGGAATAAACAAATATCACAATGAAGTATGAAAAAGCAATACGCCTAATAAACAAATCCAGCTTGGGCAAAGTTTTTCTCCACATACAGTAGTTCTTACATTTCCCAACTCAGAAAACACAGTGATTCCCTTGCAGGTCACAGAGCCATTTCAGAATTCCTCTCTAGCAATACGTAGAAATTTCTCGCTGCTAAAGAAAAGCTATAACTTGAAAGATGTAAACCTATCAGCAGTAAGGGTCTTCCTGCTCAGCTATGAAAGACCATGGTTCCGAATGTTGAGTCGGGATGAGCATGAAGAGATTACATTTTTTCTGAAAATTCATTCAGAACAATACCAAGGATTTCATACAGTGAATGTGTAAGACTACTGTCAATTTACTAATGGTTACTCAGCGTTAATGACCTTCAGAAACCCCTGACCACACATACCTATTCTTACATTTGAGTGTATGAAACACTTCTAATTGGTTTTAAGATTAAATACATTAGCCAAATTTACTTCTACCAAAAATCTCACAATTTCTATAAAAGAAATTAGAAATCAAGTCAATACATGCTCTCCCTTCAGTCAAAAAGATTTCTTTGAATGAATGGCTTTTTCTCTTCTTTGCTAGGTTACAGAAAATTAGCAGTGAAACTCTCAAACCACCTTCAACACTGAATCTAGCAATAGCTACGAGACCATGTGAAGAACTGGCTCAGGTGGAACTGTGCTGCCTGATCATGAGCACTGTGCCCATCTATTCCAAATATGAAAACATATAAATTCTACAAGGAATTAGTTTGATTTCAGGAAGCCTACTGAAGGGCAAGAAGCACATCAACACTTCAATATAGTTGCTACCATGTTAATTCTATTATATCAATTCTGAAAAACATAGGATAAAATATTTTGGTGAAATAATAAACATTCTGAGTACAACAGTGAATGACAGATCAGAGTTGACAAAGTATAGCAGAAGGGCTGAAATGGACATTTTTCCAGCTTTTTATGCGTCTTAACAGTTTGGCATAACCTACTAGTTCAACAGAAAGCATCCAGTCACTGTTCTGTCTAAACACTCCACAGTTTAATTTTTCTTAATCAGGACTGTTTACTTTGGCTGAACCCCAGAACTATTGTTTGAACGACTCCGCTAAGTGACTCACTGGTCATGTTAATTCTGCACACTTGAAGAATTTTCAGTAATTATTAAAATTACAGAAAAATATTCTGATGTATTTTCTGAATGAAATTAAGAAAATAATTATATATAATCACAGCTATAAATGAAAACCTATGGAAAGAAAAAGGAGAAACTTGGAGGAAGGAAAGAATATCTGACCTCAAGCTAGTGCTTTTCATGAGAATATGCCACTGAAGTGTATGCTTTTATTGGTACAGGTTTGACTGCTCTATTGGTTATAGAAGAATACCTATCTGGAGCATATCTCCAGAGGCTGCTATTTGTACTTAAATGATAATAATTGATGATAGTAATTCTATGTTGCAGATGCACACAATACCTCCAAGGTGTAAAATTCAACCCTGCATTCAAAGGAAAATAAAAAACAACAGCAACATAAAAAAGTGCTTAAGAAAAGCACAGCATTGGTATTAACTGGTAGCCGAAATACTAGAAATGGATGCCTCAGGGGAACTTCTATAAATTCTACGTGGTTGTTTTTACTCATGTGCACAAAGAGAGTTGATTACATACCAAATACCAACAGCACAGGAGGTTAATAGAATTAATGTGTCTAACCCTATGAGAATTGCATGATAAGATTCCTTGAAAAAACACAATTTCAACAATACCCCAGATAACATCTGGAAGAAAATCTCTGTGCAGGACCTTGTAGAGGCAGCAGCCACAGAACATAGTTCTATCAACACACCTGACAAAGAATCAGACAATGAGTTATTTGGGATCAGCACAAGGTTCTGAAACCCTGAAGTTCCACCAAGTCTGTCACAAAAAGAGTTGGTCATCATAAAAATTGGAAGGGTACTTGAGAAAAGAACAGATGAATGAGCAGACAAGGCCTCTGAATACAGCATCAAGCACCTGTGCTGCCCAAAGATTAGCAGCTGACCATCTTTGCACATTTACTGATTACGTTCCAGACAACCACTTTAACTAAAGTATGTTTTTTACCACAAAAGAAGTCACAGGGACCATTTTATTTCCCCAAAACATACAAATATTTTTTTTTCTTCTCTCTGTTTGTCTAATGAGAAGAGAGACTTCTACCAGGCCTTTTAGATTTGTTCAGGTGCTAAGTTTTGCATGTACCAGTGCTGTTCTGTCCAAGACCTTTTTTAATATGTGTTAGTCACTCTTGTACCAACAAGAATGTATCTTTCAAAGCTACGGAACACCATTTATTTTTCTCCAATCAATATTTATACAGCAGAAAGAATTCATATTGGACAGACAAGACACCATCTGTCACACACATCTTGGCAGAAGCTAAAGATGTACAGCTATTTTTCCCCTACAACAGCCACATCCATAGTCCAATTAAACTTAAGCTCAGAACTTCCACGAAATAAAACAATCTTTTATTACCCTCATCTAACAAAATTCCTAGTAATTAATTCTTTCAGTTACAGTAGTCTTAAAAGTCAGTTTTTACACACAGTTTTCAAAAAAGAGCCAGATACAGACTATAGTTGCCTCAAATAAGGGAAAACAATTCCTTCTTGCTATACAATCTAAATCGATCACAAATACTTCAGTAAAAGAACAACTTTAATCCCACAGATAAGAATTACTATCCTGTTCCCTGTATACACCAAATTTCATCATATCCAGTACCAGCAATACCAGATAATTTTATTCATTCTGATAACTCTCATAATGGCAAGAGCTCTCAACCATAAAACACATCACTAAGGATTATGTGCAGTATTGAAGCCAACCTGCCTGAACTGCACCCACAGCATGTCTGCAACTTACAAGCATCTCTCTACTTTTTTCCCCACAGTTGAAAGCCAACGAAGAAGTGTCTCTGACTCAGGAACTAGCCAAGACAAGTATGGTAAACCAATTCGGAGATTGCATTCAGAAGTGCTACCACTTAGATTTAGATATCGATATCTGTAATAATCCTATGTAAGAGTTTCCTTAGCTTCAGTAGAGCTAAGGAAATAATAGTCATTAAAAGGAAGGATACAAACAGTAAAAGCTAGACTGCCGTGACACCTCCGGAGACATAAAGAAACAACGTGCAGGAAGTCTGACACAAAAGCACAATAACACAGAACAGACTTATAGGCAGCAGAACCTTTTTCCTGCAGTACTGAGAGATCTCTGTGCTTGGATAAATTTGGGCTTAAGGAAAACCCCTTCTCTTCACCCTCAACACCTTTTACTCTGTAACCCACAGCACTACAAATGCCCGAGGGCAATCCAGTGGAAACCTCCACACCAATAAGCTACCATGTTGGAGACAGCATAGCCCATGTCCTCCAAGCCAAACCCAATGGCCACCAGGCAACCAAGTGCTCATCCCAGCTGGGCAGCTCTGTGCCAAAGCCAGTGCCACAGGAGCAACAAGCCAAGTTCAAGTACCAAACACCAGTCCTCTGCATCACCACTGCTTTGTTCATTACTGATACAGGGTTTTCCAGCAATGTCATAGTTTAGAAGAAAACACAAAGTGGTGAAGTTCTTTTCAGTGTATCTTAATGTAGTGACCAGTTACATCATTATGCTTAGCATAGTTGTGCTACATTGAAGTTACAGAAATTAAAACTTATGGCATACAAATAGAAAATGATGCTGCAAACTAGTAAAAGACCACAAGACTCCTCTCAGCAGTTTTGTTACAAGAAATGAGGAATCCCCACCTTGGATTTTACCTTCACCGTCATTCTGATACAGAAAGAGTTCTGAACTTGCTTACTCACCCATTTCAACAACATTATTGTTCCGATAGTTCTGAGCTCTCACTTATCACAAGAATAGAAATGTCAGGGAGTGCAACCACACAAGAAATAACACTTCAAATGCCGAATACCTTTTTATTTTACAAAAGGTTCTCTTGCCTTGCATTCTTTCATTTTTTTGGATGTTAATTCATTTGTTTTCAAGTTGTCCTAATAGGTTGTTACAACAGTAGATCCAGCAAGTTCTACTACCATCAGAAAAAAAAAAGGGCTTTTCTCAATACCCTAATGTATTAAACTGCTGCACAAAAGGCCTTTTCATTTGAGAAGACATGTTTAAATAATATAATCTCTCTACCGATCCAGTTATGCCAATAAATAAACCTACCCTGGAAAGAAGAGTTTCATATTATGAATGATAGGGAGACTTTAAGAGAGAGGCACAGAGGGAGAGGAAATTTCCAAGCTGCTTTGTTGTCAAGCAATTCTCTTATTCATTTTGCAGGATGCCCAGCCAACTGCATAACCTCTAATTCTGCACCTCCCAGACACTGACAATTGGCTTTTTTGTAACACTCGCTATCTTCCAGTCTTCTGTAAGATTGTCCCTAAAACACAGGAAATACCATCCTTTTTTCCCCCCTACGTTCCCCAGAAGAAACATATGAAAACAATTATTAAAGGACTATGTCCAAACACTGCCTTAAGTGCATATAAAACCCAGTCCAAAAAAATTGAAAAAAGTTCCTTCCACTCTGTTTGTAAACAAATGTGGTACTTACTCAGATTAGTAAAGTATGAGGTCTAGAGACGAAAAGCATCTAATCAGAGCTGTATTGCTTAAAAATGAAAGAATTAGGTAAAAAAAGCTGACTGCTCAAGTTATGGCTGATCAAGTTGTGATTTGGCTTGTGAAGAGGCATGTAATTAAGAGAATGGTATCCTGGAGGACTCTATGTATTTAGCCAAAAAAGAAAAAAAAATGGACAGACGACATTTTGACAAACTAACACTATACACACAAATGAAAAAAAATTAAAAATTCTCATATTTCATTCTCCACAGCTTAACATCCTTAATCTATCTTTCATTTCCATTTCTAGCAGAACTTAAATGACAAATGCCACTTACAGAATTTTGGCCTTTCAGAGCTGCCCTAGGAGTTTCACTCAACATAGCATTTATTATGCGATAATGCCAAGAAGCCCCAAAGTTAATGCCAAATCAATTCAAAAATACCACAGTAAGACTTATAGTAACTGTGCAGTACACCTCCAAACTGATTCCAGAACCTCAGATCTAAAATTGGTGCTCAAAGCCCCATCCTACCTGGCCTTGAACGCTTCCAGAAATGGGGCATCCACAGCTTCTCTGGGCAACCTGTTCCAGTGCTTCACCACCCTCCGAGTGAAGAATTTCTTCGTAATGTCTAATCTAAATCTACCCTCTTTCAGTTTAAAGCCATTCCCCCTTGTCCTATCACTCCACTCCCTGACAAAGGGTCCCTCCCCAGCTTTCCCACAGACTCCCTTTAGGTACTTGAAGGCAGCTACAAGGTCCTCCTAGAGCCTTCTCAGGGTTGTTCTCAACCTATTCTCTACCCAGCCTGTATTTGGGCTTGGGATTGCCCCAACCCAGGTGCAGGACCTTGAACTTGGTCTTGTTGAACCTCGTGAGCTTTGCATGACCCCATCTCTCAAGCCTGTCAAGGTCCCTCTGAAATTATGACTAAAATCAATGTAAATATCCTATATGTATAAAAGATATGCAAAAATTAAATTTTAAGCAGATCACAATATGGCAATGGATTACAATAGTTCTGTTAACTCATATCAACAAGTCTCTTAGTGGCTGCAGAAGTATCCTCAAGCTGGAGATGGTTTAAAGTAACTGTTATCACCACCAGACAATCGTAACAGAAATCCACAGTCTGCAGGTAACTTTTTCTGTTATCCAGACTTGTTGGTTTATACAGATGCCCATCAGATACAAATGGATTAGAGTGGACACTGCAAAATACTTTAATATATATGGGCAAAAAAATCCATCATGGACAAATTCAAAACAAATGCAAGGCAAAAAATATACAAAAACAGAAGATAAAACTGCTTATATTCTTATCATTTCTTCAAAATGTCTCTTTAGCCTTTTTAGGATCCCATTAAACACTGAGTCTGAACTCATAGCAATAATTCCAAAGATTACATTAAGAAGCATTACCAAACTAAAGTAGCATTATCAAACTAAATTGAGTATCCTTGTACCTTGCTCAAGAAAAGTGGAAAACTAGTGTACATTGTTCACACTCTTCACAACATTACTTGCATATCATTTTAATTATATTCTTTAATTTATTATCTATCAAAAACTACTGCCTCATTTTCCAGGCCCTGCTCATACATGCATTTATCAATATATCTGATGTCTGTCATCCACCTCGGTCTCCTATTTTGCTGTTACTGGTGTGATAAGAAGTTGGCTTTTGTTTTTACTAGTTCCCCTAATGGGTGTATTTATAAATAGTGACAATGACTGTAAACTTTCTATAATGGCATGGTATCTTTAGTTATCTGGTTTATAACCATTTTTTCCTGTCTTTTGGCTAAATACCTATATACTTCATAATTGTCACCCCGACACACCGTCCAGACAGATACATGTACATTAACTGATTCCAGATAGCTATTTAATTTGGGATATTTAACTTATTTACATTCCCCACAAGTTGCAGCAGGCCTGTGTTTTTTTACATAGGCAGAGAACAAACTTCTGCAACCTGCAGCAAACGTGCCTCACACATAAACAAGCTCCACTTCTCATGCCAACTTATAAACTTATCACTTAGTTAAAAAAAATCAGCATGAATTACAAACTTTGCAATATATATCATCTCTCAAACTTACAGCATTAAAAGGACACTCCGAAATCATTTTAAGAATTGGCACTACATATTCAGTAAACATACAGCATTTAAAAAATATTAAGACAAATTAGTGTGCCTTGAATTAAGACTAGACTACTCGTTAATAAATGGCCTTGTATATTGTTTGTGAAACAGACTGAAATTTTCTCTTTGAAAAGGGAATCAGTAATACTAATTCAGCTATGTTTATATATCCCTGACTGCTAAGAAGAGCAGTACCAAGAACAGACTTAGATTGTTCTATCACACATCCTATATAGAAAGATGAGCACTTATTCTGCCTTCAAAGGTCACATATTACCTAAAGGCTATCTGCCACAATCCTTTCGTGTTTAACAGGTGTTGGCCCCTATTGCTCACAGTTTTCACCAGGGAAAAAAAAAAAAAAAAAAAGAAACAATTGACATTTTAACTACTACCCTTCAAGCCCAGAGAACAGATTGAATAACCACCTTTGAAACGTGCTATGTGGAAGAACTCTTCCACCTTAGCAGAGTCAATCTCACTGCTCACTGCCACCAGTGGGGATGGTCCCACTTCTTCCCTGCTGCCTTCCCCCCTCCTCCTTGGCTTCACCCTCCACCATCACTTAGCAAAGCAACGATGTTTCTTTGGCCTAGTTAGCTTTCTGCTCCTTCAGCTAACTAGACAGGCTCACCAATGACCAGGTAAGGACCAGACCTAGCACTAGGATATAGAAAGAACTGGACTCAAAAAGATGCTAGATGAACTCAGGGATCTTGCTCCTAAACAACAGCAGAGTCTAAGATTTGCATCTTTTGGGAGGCGCTGCTCTAATTTCTAACTACCTTATGATCCAAAGGCTTCTAGGTGGGTAACAGGAAGAATTTATGCACTCAGCAATTTTAAAGGCAAATTTTCAAATCTACAAAACACAGTATTTTTCAGGATGGTCCAACAGACAAACCATTCAATCTCAGCACTTCAAAATTGGACACGCCTAGGGAAGGCCTTCATAAATCTCAGCCACAATGCCTCTTAGTATTCCTGCCCCCAGCACAAAATTTAGAGCCATAACCTGCTGGCAATGCACTGGACAGAGAAAATTCATATCTGCCCTCCAGTGCTGAAAGACTGGGGCAGCCTGCCTGAAAACCTCAATCCCATCAGTGGAACTTAATATTTAACACAGACAGTAACCTTCCTCTCATAAGCCACTCCAAAGCAAAATTTACTTAATTCTAGGTAACTATGATTGAATGATTTCCTTCAACTCTGAAATCCAAATTGAACCACTTTCTTCTCCTCCATCAAACACAGTGAACCTATTTATACTAACACCAAAAAACAAAACCTTACAGAAATTTTTGCAAGGTTTATCTTAGTCCTTGACGAGATTGACCAGAAACAATAAAAGAAAATAAAATCTGCTTTCTAATGAAGTTTACCAACCTCTGAATAAATTGCGTAAAAATTTTCTTCCTGTAACACATCAAAAAATATGTATCATCAGCTTGTTTATCAGTTACTTTCAACAAAACTCCTAATAAGACAGATGGCATCCAGATATAAAAGAACAATAGTTCACAATACAGGAAACAGTTCTTATGAAGATTATGTATTTATGTAAATATCAGTTTGAAACTTAATTTTGATAATCACAGCATGCAGATTGAAATGAGCATCTTCAAACAAAACCATCTCAGGCTTCACTTTAATCTGCTGGAAAAAAAGCAATCTAATAGCCTTGATCTGATCTTCTGAGAGTATAGTTTTAAAAACCTGGTATGATCTGTAGTAAGAACCAACTTCAGTAAACTACCAGCCAGCTCAAAAACAGACAAAAAGTCCAAAAGTCATTCCCAAGAATTCTGTTAGAGTTCATACAAATTCAAGCAATATATTCATAACAAAGTTACAAATTACCCTAATAAAAACATTCACATCTATGTGTAACAGCTATTAACTCTAAGAAAATAATATATGCTTAATTTATGAGTTCAGCACAAAACTAGCTTTGGCTCTGTGTATAACCAAGACATAGTGGCCAATGAAACCCAAACCTAATAATGTTTGTCCCTCTCCTTCAATTCACTGAACATAAAACAACTTCACTACGATAACAGTAAGCCAATAATAATAAAGCAATGACTTGTATTTCAGGCTGAAAGACCATTAAGAACAGATACTACAATGACATCTACTGGGAAATAAGCTATAAGAAAAGTGAATAGCATATGTAGAATGTGAAGGAAAATGCACCTAAATTCATTGTGCTGCCATTACCTGCTCTGTTGAAGTGCGAGCTGCCACATAACTAAAATTCCAGATAATGGTATTCAACCAAATTTACAGAATTTTGATTAGTAAGCAAGATATTAATTTCAGATGAACAACTAAGGGTGAAAATACAGTATATGAAAAAAAAAATCCAGTAAATTAGGCCATCAGAGATTGGCATGCAGACTCCACTCAAAATCTGTTGCAAAACTTGGCAGTTAACACAAATCTGTCTTCTTCTCCAATAAAATGTTCTGCTGAACACAGCAGAGTAAGATTTCACTTGTTCAAGTACTGACTGGAGAAGGTCTTGTTTTACTTGGTGTACCACTGTGGCGCACCACTTCCTGCCTTAAAACCTACAGCACTAAGCCACAAAGATGAATGGCTGCAAACACCGGTAAAACACAGGCAACAAACAATACATTTTAGAGAGCTTATTAACTGCAAGATGCAGAAGCTTGCTACACTGAATTACAATTCTTGATCCATCTTATTCAGTAACTACAATCAGAAAATAACCTATAGAAGGGAACTACAAGAATGCCACTTCTAACTAACAGCGTTACAAGACTTACTTTCTAATGGCAATGTGCATATTTACCAATTTTATTTTCACGTTTATACATAAAGTATTACCACCAGCAACTCCCACTGATAAAATGTCTCATGTTATTTCCATATCCACTCAACAGAAATCAATTCTACTCTTCCTGAACCCTCACTTGAACTTGTGACACTATTAAATGAATTAAATTTGCTTTCCTGGCAAAACACAGCACAGTTAATGCAAGAGGAATTACAGTGGTTGAGTGATAAATACTTCACCAACTTTACCTGCTACTCTGACTCTCTTAAAAGAAAACAGGATGAGCCTGTATCTCCATTACCCCACAAAACTCACCAACCTAACAACAAGCTCTCTGCAGATCTTGAGCAGAGAGTTGTGCAGAAAGAATTTGTACAGCCGTTTAATACAGTTGCAACCAAGAGAAGCATAAACTGTGACTGAACTACTGCCATGGGATTTTATTTCAGAACATTCAAATCAAAGATCCATAAACATAAATGGCATCTTTTAGCACTTTTTTTCTCTAATTTTGTCATAAATACTGAAAACATGTGGTGTCACTTCAGAGGATTTTTCTTTTTGTATACCCTAATAATGCAATATGGAGACTATCCAACTCCCCGTTTCAAGCAGTAGCATCTGCCAACCTCCCTTTAAATTATCGAGTCCTTAAAACTCTGACAGTTGGTGATACAGTAAGTAAAAGGGAAGGAGGACATGAAAAAGTAAAGGAAGCCAAGAAGATCATCAGTATTATTACTAGTTCTGTTACAGCAGCACCACTGCCCACCATCCAGTTACTTCTGTTCTCCACTTTAAGGGAATGTGGAGACCTTGTAAGTGATCTACAGTCTGAACACAAGACAGCACGAGAGCAGAGACACTGAAGAAAGTAGTAGAGTGCCCATTTACTTCGTATTTTTAAAGAGTTTTAACCTGACAGCATCTTCCTGAAATTCTGGACAAAAATTCTCTGGATCTCATCAACACCAACTTTAACTCCTGCCAAACAAGTCTTCTATCAACGCTAAGCTTAACCACCTCTTCACCAAAGTTGGATTAAAAAGGAAACAAATTTAAGGAACAGGAGAACCGAAAACCGTGAAAACCACTTTCTGATCATTAAAATAAATTTAAAAAAAACAGCTCAGTTGTTTTTGTTAAGGTGATACAGATCTCATCTTCAGCAAAGAGAACAGAGATCTTTCTCAAACTTGTGTGTCTTAGGAATTAATGGTTTATAAGCAAGTTAGCTACTCGTACCAGTCGTTACAATCAATTCAGCAGAAATTTCACATTAAATGACTAAAGCCCTTCCCCTTACAAATACAAGAAGGGTTTTTCGGTGTATAAAACTCAGTACAATCACAGCAACATGAAGACTATGAAGAGAGGAAAACCAGAAACTCAATCGTCCTTTTCAGTCTCTAGAGATGACAAGTAAAGCATAAGAGTCTTGAAAGACCAAGAAATACAGAGCCTGTTAGAAAAATCTGGAGAACACAGCACACAGAAATCCCAGACACTTTCTGAAAGCTGGACAGGACACAGAAGCTTGGCTTTTCACTCAATTTTGTGAGCTGACTTTGCTGGTGGGACCTCACCCTGTGTCTGTTCCTGCTAGATACGTACGGGCTGAAAAGCCACCAATCTGGTAATTTTTTTGACACTTTGAAAACAGCAAGTTAACAGACACAAGCATGCAGTTACTCTAGAAAGCTCTATGTACTGCATGAAATGAAAAACTGATTTTTTTAAAAAGTGATGGTCACTAGAAACCAGATTATTCTAAAATGGACTTAGGCAGGACAAGCTCAAAGAAACCGGGCAGGCCAATGCAGTGCTGGAATTTATATTACTATACCAATAACAAAATGCACAAATCACGTAACTGCTTAAAAGTGTTTTTGTTACTTACACAATCATAATTAGAAAACTTCTCTCTGTTTTTTATGAAAGACTCAGATAAATCAATGTGGACTGCAAAAATGTTTTTATAATATCAAGTATAATAGTATAAATGTAGTATCACATATAATAGTATAATATAATTTGATATTGTATAATATCAAGTATAATATCAAGGCAGCATAAAATTTAACCTGTGATTGACATTGTGTCAATACACAGCAGTAACTCTATGATTTCTCCAAGTTATTAGAAGACCAGCTTTCTGTTAAGAAGTTATCTGATTTCTGTAGTAATAGAAGCAGATTTAAACGTGTAATTTATGCACTTACATTTAAAATTTAGAAAAAAATACTATCCTAATCTGAAGTACCACCATAATCACAGAAAAAGTATTAAATTAATTGTTGTACTATGCAAGTGAAAATCATTCTTTAAATGTTTATTCTAGCAATTTATTTTCCTATTTAAGAGTAGCGCCTCTTGAAAAATACACCACCTTACTAGATTAATTGATTGGCTGGAGAGCTGGGAGACTGAATTTTCCTGGTGGGAAAATCTAAAAGGAACAGCCATTGTGGAAAAACAGTGAATGAAAAAGCCTTTTTTTTTTTTTTTTATTGTCCAAATAGTAGCTTTTCATCTTTCATTGCTTCAGTTCCATTTATTATATATTTGCTGTATTTCCTAGTTATTTATCACAAAATTTTAAGCTGATGTGCTCTGATATACTGCTGTATCACAGACTCAGGGGAAGGGTAACGATTTATTTAACATTCCCTGTTGTTAAGTAACTGAGCTCACTAATATCAATCATAATTTGGATAATCAAACACTGTCAAAATTTAAAGAACATTTTTAATTCCATAAACAGAAGTCTAACGAGCTGCAGCCACCACAGCTCTATGACTATGACCTAGCAATTCCCACACCTAAGAGAGAATGAGCTCGATTGTTTTGAAGCTGCTATGATGTTGCAAAGATGTTGCAAATAAAAAAAAAACACATTCACCTTCATGCTGAACTGCAAAGCATCTATTAAACTGACCTATGCCTCCACTGACTTTTGCAACAATTTCTGTAGTTGACAATAAAACCACCTCAAAACACCAACTGTCAAAAAAAAAAGGGGGGGGGGGAGCGCGAGGTGACAGCTTGTCGACTGACAGATACAAGGCAATGAAATGTCTTCAACACTCCAATCGCTGTCCTGCCTATCATCCAGCAGATCAAACTCAGATCTCTGTCATACACTGAGCCCCTACTAGGAGATCTCTGCAATATCCATGATAAAACCTTCTGTCAACAATGGAACGTTAAAGGATCATGGTAGAATTAGTCCATCTTCTGGAATATTTTTTGACTTTCTGGAAGATTACTCTCCCACACATTTCTGAGCAATTACAAGCACATCTTTGTCACAAAATCCAAGCATTTTTTAAAAACATAATTTGGACTTCATTGGGTGTAATGATTTTTGGAATAATTATTATTAGAAGCAAAATCCCCAATTCTGTTAGTTATATCCAGTTATTCACTCCCGCTCTTGCAGAGGAAAAAAAATAATTAGCTTTGGGTATGGATCCTAACCAGGAGTTTATGTAGTTTTGGCACTGTGAACATGGGGTGAGCTCCCTGGCAGATTTGCTGTGAGGACACTCACATTACTAATCCAGAATCTCTTCCAGTTGGACCTCTTCTCTACAGTAATCCCACCCTCCAGTCTCTCAGCCAAATCCAAAGGCCAAAGCCTACCACCTGCCCAAGGTCCTCCATTCCCTACTTAAAAATGTAAACTTTTTCACACAGTGACCCCACACTGCACTTCAGTCAGCACTCGCAACACAATTCCTTTCCTTCACTCTCACCTCCCTCTCAAAGCTCTCTGTTGTCACGATGGTTGGACAAATTGCCAGCAGTCAGGGTGGTATTGCTGCGCGGTGGCCAGAACCCATCAGGCTGACCAACAGTGTCTCATTCTCTTCCTTCACTCACCATCTGTCTGTACCCAGCTCCTATTATCTAGGCTATCTTACAGACTGTACACCAACCGGGGCAATAACCCTCTCTTTTCGTTCTCTATTTGTACGAAACAGCATGGAGACCTCCTCTGTAGTTTTTATTGAAACAATAGAAGTAGAGCTGTTCAATACAGATTTTTTATTCTTTGATTTACAAGAAAAAAAAAAAGGTCACAGAAAGAACAAACAAACAAAAAAAGCTAAATCTACTTCTTCGTATCAGATCTGCCTTCTAAGACTCTCCTCTCTCAGAAAAAAATCAGTTTGCCTGTTTTCAAAAACGCACTGTTTTAAATACATGCACGTCAGTTTATGACTAAAAGAAAATATTTCACTGAATTTTTCTTAAAGAACGTAAGTCACACTAATTCAGCATATGAAATGTTATTAATTACATAACAAGGTGCATCTATAGAATGTCACTAAAATTGTCATGTTAGGTAAATGACCCAAAATATGCAAAGTCTTCTCTCTGCGAGATGGTTTGTCATTCAACAATTTGAAAGAGTCTGAGCTTCTTTACAGGGAAATCTTCATTATTCTGTGCCACTGTTTAAATATGCTCTCTCATTTTCACTCCTAAAACAATCCAGCCACAGATCTCAGCCCCACTTGCCCTCAGGAAACACACAAGCACTCTCCACTTAGAGGACTGAAAGCAAAAATCAAACCAGGAGCCTTTGCACTTCTCTCAGCACTGACACCACAAATCCATGTCCCCCTTCTTTCCAACATGCTCAGACCGTTTGGAGGAATGGCTCACAACTGATGGCTGTTTTCTTTCGTTTAGGGGGAAATTCTTTCATTTGACCCTACGATCACGAAAAGAATATATTTCACTTCCTAGTAAAACCAGAACGAAAGGAACAATCGGAGCTGGCCAGCTGGCTCCTCAGCAGTCACGGCAAAAACCACAGACTGCGGTACCAACTTATATCTCCTCAGTTCCGTGTCACCGCCACACCGCGCCACCTCCACCTACCGCTGGGGAGCTCTGGATACCACCACAGCCCTGCTCGGCAGGGGAGACACATAACGGACGGGCAGACCCCGGTTAGAGTGGGGCTGTGTTGTGCTGCGCAGCACAAACGCAAGATCGGAGGAAGCCATCGCGCTGCTGTCACCGGAGGGGAGCGGGAGGCGGGCAGGGGACAGAGAGGGGCGACGGATCCGCGAGCAGGAATAAATACCGGGCACGCTCGCGGAGGGGAGGCGATTTCACGTAGCAAACAGTTACACGTTTCACACCGGGGCACTTAATTCTGGAGGCGAAGCGGCCTCCGCCTGCCCGTTCTCCCCTCAGCGCCCCTCAGCCTCCCTCAGCGCGGCGGCCGTTAGGCGGCACGCGGCCGTTGAGCCGTTGAGGCGCTGAGGTGCCGCGCGCCCCGCCCCGCACCTGGATGTAGTTGGTCTCGCAGTACTCGGCCACCCGCTCGAGGTTCGTGTAGCTGTCGAACAGGGCCCGGCGCCCCCCCGGGATCTCCTCCTCCAGCAGCATCTGCAGCTCCGCCATCTTCACATCCTCTCGCCCCCTCCGTCCGTCAGTCCGGCCGGCCGTCTGTCTGTCTGTCCTCTCCTCTCGCACCCCCCCCCGCCCCCCGCTCCGTCCCCTGCCCGCTCCGCGCGCGCGCCCCCGCCGCCCCCTCCCCCCGCCGCCACCCGCCGCACGGGCCCGGCCTCGCGCCGCGGGCAGGGAGCGCGCGGGACCCCCACCGCGGCGGGGGCGGGGCGCGGACGGGCAAACCCCGCTGCGCATGCGCCGGGCTCCCCCCTTCTCTCCTTTCCTCCCTCCCTCGGCCCCCCCCCCGCGCCCACTTCCGGCCCCGCCGAGCGCCGCGGACGGGCCGGCGCTGAGGGGCTCGGCCGGGCGGGGAGCGCCGGGCAGGGGCTGGGGGCGCTCCCCGCAGGGCGCCGCCTGTGGGGGGCTGTATTTGGGGGGGCTGTGGTGCCCGCGTGAGGGCAGGGGGAGCTGCCTGGCCGGGTCTGGGCACTCTTCTTCAAGAGGAAAGCTGCTGTCTCTGTTTCCCCTCTTGGAAAGGAGTTCCTGCTGTGGCTGCTCGCCTCGTGATGCTCTCAGGCTCCGCAGAGCCCCTGTAGCACAGCCCGTGGTCGTGCCATCCCTTACGTGCACGCTCTCGTGTGATAATATTTCCTACACGATTTCCCCTGCCTTCACGTTACCGGCGCTTTTGGGGCAGTCACCAGCTAGAGGGGATGTGGTGCTGCAGTCCTGGTACCGCAGGTGGCTCTCGTACCCCAACGGCATCCAGCTGCGTGTGCCTCTCCTCCAGGTGATCCCTGTAATTACAGACAGATTCCAAACACTTGGTGGAGTCACTCAGCAAACATGGAGTCCTTGGGTTAGCTCTTTTGGGTTTCTTCCCTTAAAAATGAGATAAAAATCCGTGCACAGAGGGTTGCTTGCCTGGAGACATCTTCCTCAGCTTGCAAAGTTCTTCCTAAGGATGAGTCAGGCACAGTGTTCATTATTCAGCTTTGAAACACCTCATGTGCAAAGCATTTTTCTCTCATTTTTAATATGTGAGTTAAAATTTACATTCAACTACCTGATTATTTTAATTTTTGTGTGCTTTCATTTTTCTACAGGCAGGTGAGGTGCAAAGAAAGGTAACTCATATTTTATGGCTGTAGTCTTAATTCAACAAAAAAGTTCAGGAATCACAAACCACCTTGCTAGGGACCCGTCACCGTGATGTGTGTGGAAGAAGAGGGGTGACTGCTCTTGTACTCTGTGACCCAGTGCCCATGCTCCAGCACACAGCTGGGTTAGCGGGGTGTCAGGCCTCCTGGATCCTGGCATTCCCTGCCCTAAAACTGCACAACTGTTGCTTCCCCCAGGTTGATAAACCATGAGTAACGCATCCAAAAATACTGGTTTTGCTGCAATTAAAGAATAAATCCTATGTGTCAGTCTCTCTGCTGATTCTTAGCACACCTTTTGAGAGAGATGATCTGAGCCTTTGCTGCAAGGGCTCCAGGAAGAAAAGCCAACCAACATGAACCTGCAAAGTGCTGCTACATAGCATAAGGCTCCCAGCCCTGTCTCATGCCTCCAAGAATCGGCCATTGCCAGGCTGGTAGCTGATGAATATCGATAACGGACCCCATCTCCCTCCTCCACACTAGCTTCAGCTTGGACTCCCTTACAACACATCTGCTGCTGCAGTTCTAGTGGCTGCTCACACCCACGCTCCCAGGACTTTGCATGTGTGCCAAGCTGGAGGCAGGTTGAGGCTTTCCTTTTCCTTCATTTACTTCTCAGGTGTCAAGTCAAGCTGTCATTTGGCAGCTCCCTGATAAACCTGCATGATCTTTCCCTTGGCAAAATGAGAAAGCTGTCAAGATGTGAAGAGGAATGTTCTCCAAAGATGCTGTTTGGAGTTTTAACGTCAACTGGTAGCACCAGACTGCGGGGAGGGGGAACTTAATTGCATCATCTCTCTGTGCTTCTGGGTCATCAGGGCCTGGCTGTCAGTGGAAACCCGTGAGGGCTCATCTGTTGCCAGCTCTGAGCTCAGCATCAGCCCTGCTTACGGGGAGCTCCCACCTGTGGCTCAGGCACCTCTTGACCTCTCAGTGGCCCCGCCAGCGATTTCTGGGGTAGGAGAAAAAGCCTTGTCTGAAATATGTGCACACAGCTGCTCACCAGAGTAGCTGGACTAACCTGTCTGCATAATTAGGTGCTTGTTATCACAGCATGTTTACATTTTAATAGGGTACTCTTTTGTGGATTTAAATTTAAATATGAAGAGCCCTCCTGTCAGAATAATGGTTATCCTATAATTCTCTGTACACATGCTGAAAATGATTAGAAATAGCGTTTAAATTAGACCAACTGAATCCAACTACCACTTCCCCAAATTTACATAAATGACTTCCCATCTGTCAAGTGATGTGCTAAACTAATTTTAAGTTTCTATACTCTCTGAGCCCTAATTACAGTATTACACACTTTAACTTTTCCAACTTTTTTTTTTAATACTTTTGTGCAATATTTTTTCCCTTGGGACAATAGCTTCGAGACTTGGCAGTGTATGTATTTTCCACCTAAACACACTGGGAAAACCGTCACTAGAAAATAGAAAGGTAAGCATCTAGCAGGAGACTGAATTCAAAGTCCCTCATGCACATTAGGTTTTTACCTCCCAAGGGAGTCCCCTGCACACAAAAACTTGCCCAGACAAGCAAATCATTTGGTCATGCACAATCTCACAGCTGGGCACTTTGTGTGTCCCATGTAACACAGCTTGAATCACCAATTCTTAATTGGAGAAAGGTAATGATGGGGTAGCTTGAAGGCCACCATTTTCGGCACCATGGGAAGACATCACAATCAAAAGCCTCTTCCATTGTCTTTGCTGTATGGGAGACTGAATGGCACAATCCCTAATCCCATTTAAACAGATGACCAGGTCAGATCTCTGACAGATTGGGCTGCAGGTTTTCAGTTTGCTTGTGTAAACAACTCTGCTCTAGTTTTAAGAGGTTTTCATTTCTGAGTATTTTTTCCTTAACAACAACAACAAAAAATTGTATTTTGTAAACAATAGAAACAAAAGTCTCAAATCCCTGTACCTGCTGCATCACATGGAGCCAAGCAGATTTGCAGCTGCACAAAGGGCAAAGCCTCTGACACCAAGCATGGTCATGTGTACTGACCGTACACATAGGCCCATGCCCTTCAGCTGCAGGTAACATTTACTGCAGGGGTGGGGGAAGGAGGAAAAACTGGGGGACTGAAGAAAATCTGTAGCTGAAGTAAGTACCTTCACTCCCTCAACAGAGTTGTGCCATCCTACTCACTTTAGATAGCATCTGGATATGCCTCTGGCTGGACGGCAGATCTTTGCTAGTCTCATAATCCAAAGCGCACAAAAGGAATAGCAGCACATTTAACTCTCAAGGCTATTCCACAACGTCAGGGTGGCCTGGCACAGAATGCAGCTCATGCATATCCAGTGCCTGCAACAAATGGTGTTGGGATCCCAAGGCATCTAACACTCAACCTTCAGCCCTTGCTGTAACACAGAGTGAAAAACCCACACACCCTGCAGCTGCACATTCTCCTGCTTCCTTGGGCATTCAGCAATTTGCTGGGCAATCAAGATTGTAACCACAGATAACCTTTCTGCTTATGATAAACCGCTGCTGGGTAAAGTGCTTGCTGCACAAAGCGTAGAAATTGTCCCCTATGGGGTAGTTTACATTTCATGGAAGTGCTTGCCCTAAGAGTGCTATTTCAGAAACACCTCAGACAGACGCAGTCCGTGACTGTTGCAGAGCCTCAGTCTTTCTGTTCGAGGACATGTCTCATTCTAAATACCAAGCTTTTTTTCTAGGAATTCAAGTTTTCTCTTTAACGTTATTTCAACATAGCATTGTGTGAAAAGGACAGAGCCAGTACAAGGGGAGAAACTCTCCAAGGGGGGAAGAGGTCAAGCTAAAGAGGAAAAATAATGATCTCTTTCTATCATTTCAGACTTTAAAAGAAAACAGGCAACAAATAGTCTCAAAGAGAAGCCAGCACAAAGCACAGTTCATCATCAGATTCCCTTCCAAGAGTTCAAACAACAAAGCACTCGGGAGGGGGGGAGGAAAGAACTGCTCTGATTTGTTTTTCCTTCCTGCCAGTATTCCTTCTCAAAGATGCCAACCAAACCCAACTGTCGGACCCTTTCCATCCTGCCCTGACCCTTGTGGCATCCCCCAGGTAAGTCTGATATGACTGCAGAGGAGACAGACCCTAAAGGGTCAGTTATAAAGTTAATGCTCCACTACAGCACATGGGAAAAATCATCCTCGACTATTGTTGCAGGCTCACTTCAGACTCGATCAGATGTTGTTGGCCTACTTATGCTCTCCTCACATTTGCAAGTTTCCTCTGTAGCTACAATGGTTAGAACCATTCTCTGAGGTTTTGGTTTCTTCCTGTTTTTAATTAAAGCTCAGATTCTTAGGTACTCACATAACTCCAGGAACTTGGCGGCTGGAGCTTTTTTAATCCTGTCCTGTTTGTAATTATGCTTTAACCACATAAACCACTTTAAAAAGTTTTTGTCTTTCTATATTTGTAGAAGCCAACAAACAACTGTTCTGTTTCTGAAATTAGCATAACTCCCTTGCATGGGAAGGATAATAAATCTCATCTGTGAAGTCATCTTCCCTGCTTCCACCAACATCTGGACAAGTAATCCCCTTTCACCAGCCTCTGAAGGCAGCTCCTCTTTGCACAGCTTCTGGTCACCATCAGTCTGCACCTCTGTCTTTCTCTTCTCTGTCTTCCCCCTTGACCAACACCTGGGAGCATTTCAGCCCTTTCTGAACCCGCAGCTATTTTTGACAGTATGGTAAGAGCACACATCTCAGTGATGCAGGACTGACTAACAGGAGATGGAGACTGATGGCTCCCCATCATTCACAGCAGCTTCACCCACCTCAGCTTGAAACTGGTTTGACAGAGTATTTATGAGCAGAAGGCAGCCAGGCCTCCCTGCATTGTCTCCTCTGAGAGGGAGATTAAAGGAGTCATTTATTTCAAAGGCAAGGATGTCTCTGAATGATATGAGTGAGCTTTTAGCAGGGAAGAGTTACAGCCTTAGCTGTCCCCCTCCTGCTACAAACCAAAGTCACAACCTCTGCACCCTGATTTTCTCCCTGTGAACAAAAATAAGAATGACAACACTTGCCCAGAGCACTAAAGAACATGGCTGTACTACATGGACAGGGCCAAGCAAGAGGCTGGTATTGTTAAGTGGCTCTTTCTGTCTTATTTGAAGGTGCACGCACCAAGGGCCGTGACTTACGACTGGGGCGGGCTTGACACTGATCTGGTGTAAGGTGCAAGCATGAAGTGGTTGCTCTTTAAACTCATCAGTGTATGTAGCTGTCAGCTCATTTTAACCGGCTCATTCTAGATTGCGACACACACACACTCAGAGTCAAGTTGTAGATGATGCTTATTTCAAGTAACATTTCTGAATGTGTATACAACAAAGGACTGAATGGTTACAGTTATCTATGAGTAATAGTTGAGGGAAACTTGGGGAAACCGTCTGCCAAGAGCTTGATTATGTCTTGAAAATCTGAGAGGCAGGCCACATGGGTGAGCAGCACTGTCCAACCCTGCTCCATGACACCAGAAAACACTTGCTCACCACCCTCCAGGTTTTCTGAAATGGATCCAGAGCTACATAAAAAAGACTCACAAGCAGTATTTGTTCTTGTCTGTATTTTGTTTCTAACATCTATTCTATCCGAATCCTTCCTTCATGAAGATTGTTTAGAAATATTATCAGAGATGAAACTCATTATGCTCTCATGAAAAATCTAGGTTTTAGATTTCTGTTTTTCTGTACCCTAGATTCTGTGCCTCTAAGTGGCATGTCATGCAGGGTGCATGCATTCCCACAGGGCTGAGCTGTAGCAGAAAAGCAAGTATTTCAGATCTGAATCATTTTGAACACAAGGGGCCAAATTCCTCCCCCATGTAAGCTGGCAGAGCCAAAGGTAGAGGGTGACCTGTTTCTGCATTCTGCACTTGAATCTCCCACTACAGACTATGGACATGAAGTTCCTTGCTGATGGCCTTGGTGATGTCTCAGAGTGTTCACACATTGATTTGGCAGGACCTGGGCCTTTAACTGGGAATGTGGGGGAGATATCAAATGCAGGAGTATGAGGTATTTTCTCTCCCCCACATAGCCAGCTCTGGCTGGTACACACAGTGCAAAACAAGGCATACCATGTGACAGACGCATTGCAAACATCAGTCACAAGTGAAATACTTAGGTTATTCCAACACTAGCCTTAACACCTGCACTCCTCAAAAAAAAAAAACAACAACAAAAAAAAAACATATAAGCCTAAGTTATGAACTGCTTCTCCTCACCCAACTGCTTTTACTCATCACCCAGGAATCCTCACTTTGTCCACATAACTTTTAGTTTTACTTAGTTTAGTATTTATTGGGTTATGTGCTTTTTAAAAAATGTTATTCTTGAGGACATGTTAACTTCTGCTCATTTTAAGATTTCTTGAGTTGGACTCGTTGTTTCTCAAATCACAATGTACTGATCAAAAAACAGATCCTCTGCCTCGCCCTTATCTCTCTGGCTGCAGACTGCCACGTCTCCTTTCCCACAGATGACCAGGAAACTGCACAATGACAGCTGACATGTATGTGTTGGCTTAAACACATTTTACTTGAGGTCCTGAGAAAACATTCTCTCCTTCCACCACCTTGTCTTGCACAGAAGTTCAGATTTAACCCTCCTCTTTGTAGAGAAGAATAAAAATAGAAACGTCTCTATGGGCTTGTGGTTTTACTGGTGGGTACCTGGTCACCCCACAAAATCAGCTTATCTGTCTAGCTATGAAAAACTGTTTCTCCAGCTCTTCCTTTAAAGCACTTACAAGCACCATCCTGCATCAGTGTGCTTTGCAAACTACTTGCAGATCAGCATAAGGTTAGTCCTAGTTAAAGCAGTGACCTGATTCTCAGGTAATACAGGGTCACTTCTAAGATCTGGCACAGATTTCTTGTATGAGCTAAGTTGCCTCTCTCTTTACAGCTTTTTTTCCCATCTTTGTCTCTTTAGAACTGGACTTTCCAAGGAGCCCAATGGATTGACACCCCTGATTTCAGACGGGGCAGGGTATTACACCTGTTTTGCAGATGCCAGCCTTAGGTAGCAAGCTTCCTGTGGGTTGGAGCTGAGCTGAGCATGTGTATGCATGTATATGCGCCGCAGTATACAGCAGCTTGTGACATTGGTTTCAAGATCTATCAGACTACTGGTTCCACAGGTAGGGAATGGGATTGCTGCAGAAGACAACCCTAGCATGGAGCCAGAGGTGAATGGCTCACAGGCCACAGGTTGGTTGCCCTTCACCTAACAGTCTGAAGCTGAGCTATTACTGAAGGATAAATAAAAGCTGAGCTCTGCTGTTCAAAGTCATCATAGAGGTCTGTGCAGATCCCTGACCTCACAGAGATTTATTTGAATCAGGAATACCAAAGCAATTCATCCTCTCCAAGCAGCCCCATTCCTTGCTCTATGTGCTCGCTACCCATGGAGCACAGCTATGCATTAGCTCCCCTCCTTCTCTCTCTGCAATTTTCTGCAGTGTATATTTGCTAAATATAATCTGACAGCTTACTTACTCAGGTCCACAGCCTCAACACCCATGCATTGCTTCTCTGTGCCAGCAGCTCTATTTTACAAGTCAAGCCGTAGTCTCCCTCTCAGCTCATCTTGCATGAGGAATGAGCACATCCTCATGTCCTCTCCCTTTTCACACTCCACCCATCTCTTCTGTTGGAAGGGGCTCACACAGCCATTTGCAGTAGCACATCTCTCCATTATCTAGCAGCCTCAGAGCCACACAACCAAGAATGAACTGTTGTGGTTGTTTTGTAAATGACAGCCAGCCCTCAGCTCCACTTAGTTTGTCTTCCTCCACTAGTTCTACTTTTGTCTTAATTCTAAGTCTCCTTGAAGCCATAATACATGTATAATTTCATTGCACAAGGGTCCTCTCACATCCATGTGGTATCTCACTATTTTTTAGTAATTTCCTGCCCCACCAGCTTCAAAAAGTGCCCATATTCCTCCAGCGTGCATCCACTGAAATGTCCCATTGAAATCTGCCTTGTAGTAGTACTACCTGGCCTACTGTACACCAAATCTCAGGGACCTATTATTTATTCTAGAAATATCTGGTCTGTGTCACTATATGCAACATCTCCAGCCAAAGGATTCATTTTATCACTTGCTAGCTGTACTCTTTGATTTAGGAATTCATAGAGTGTTGTTTAAGTATATACATTGTTAGGATAAAGAGACTGATTTGGGGCAGAGACTGGCTATCATTTCTAATATGTAGGAAGGGGAGGAGAGAAGCACACACATACTGCCGGGCTACTTTTGTTCCTCTATTGTCAATCTGATTTTTCAAGCTGTTTTTATACAAAGAAAAAAAAGCAGACCAGAGAAATACTTAAAAATGTCTGGAAGCTCACTGAATTCAGCAGTTCTTAGGATAAAATACCCGCAGTAGCCTTCCCCCTCCCCTACCTCCTCAGGAACCAGCAGTATTTCTCACTGCTTTCCATTAACTAGTTTTATTATCTGAATGCCTGCCCACATGAGTAATTGAGTGAGTCACATCGACAAAAGACTTGGTGGAGTTTTATGAGGAAGCTGCGCTGTTACTTTTTTTTTAAATCACAGTTTAATTTACAGAATGAGGATTTTTAGCTGTGATGACAATTTCCAGACCAGTGCAGTAGTGGGAGAAAGAAACACAGAGGTGATAAGGATTACTAGTTCTTTAGGGTAATTGAGAAAACGTGATTGCTCAACTCAGTTTACCACACTGGAACAGTACAGCTATAAGATATATATATAGGCTAATGCAGGTTGTAGGTTTTGCAGTGTTTTGACCTTTACTGGGTAAAGTGGTCAACAAGCTTCCTCAAACACAGAAGAGGTTCTCTATGAACTATGCACATACAGCAACAGGCCCTACCTGGTTGTTGCTGCTGTGCTGCTACTGGGATATGAAACAAGAGGCCGGTCCCTTTTCTTTGCATTATGGCAATATTACATATACAAAGATGCTGTTGTGGTTTAACCCGGCCAGCAGCTAAACACCACACAGCTGTTCGCTCACCCTCCCCTCTCCCTCTCTGGGATGGGGGAGGGAAACAGGAAAGTGAAGCCTGTGAGTTGAGATAAAGACAGTTTATTAAGACAGGAAAATAATAATAATGATAATAATAATGATAATAGTACTACTAATAATAATGTGTACGAACCAAGTGATGCACAATGCAATTGCTCACCACCCGCTGACCGATGCCCAGCCTATCCCTGAGCAGCCGGCCCCCCCACCCCAGCTAGCCACCCCTATATATTGTTCAGCATGACGTCAGATGGTATGGAATATCCCTTTGGCCAGTTTGGGTCAGCTGTCCTGGGTCTGTCCCCTCCCAGCTCCTGCTGCACCCCTAGCCTGCCCGCTGGCAGGACAGAGCGAGAAGCTGAAAAATCCTTGGCTTGGTGTAAGCACTGCTCTGCAACAATTAAAACATCAGCATGTTATCAGTGCTCTTCTCATCCTAATCCAAAACATAGCATCCTACCAGCTACTAGGAGGAAAATTAACTCTGTCCTAACTGAAACCAGGACAGATGCCTAGGCACTTAAATAGTCAGGTAGGTGCTTGATGGGATATTCGAAGTCCAAACACCCAAACAGCTTTAATAATTTAGTTTCTAGTTACTAAAAGCCACAACTATGTGCTAGGCTAATATATGAATAGTCAATGGCATTCAATGCAATCACACGGCATAAATAATAGTCACAGTCATACAAAGGTTTGCAGGCCTGGGCCCACGCCTGAGGTTAATTTAGAGCAGACTGTTAGCAAGCAATGAGTTTTCTCCTTTCTTTTACAAGAAAAATGCCATCAAATCAAGGCATAGGCTCCTGCAAATTTAATATGAATTCTGCATGATGGAAACACTAAGTGCTTCAAACACCCTCTCTGTTCCCAAATACCTCACTCAACAATGAACGTGGGGTAGCTGCAACCATTGGTCCAGCTGATTTTCCACAATACACCATGGCGTATTCTTGCAGGCATCCCTGTCAGCTCCCATTAACTCACAAGGCTCACTCTTCTCCCAAGGCACCTTTCCCCCATTCAGATTCCTGGAAGAGCTTGAAAAAACAGGACAGCCACATCACAGAGCCAGGACATGGTCAGAAGCTGATTTGCCACACAGTGGGCAACCTCCTTTCTCCCCAGGCAAGACACGCAGGCAGCCAGCCTGCCAGAAGGCAGGGTTTTTTTGGCCTGGAAACTGTTTTTGCAGAAGCTTAGAGATAGGTGAGGATGTTCATATGTGGTGCAACAATGGAGCAGTTCAAGGGGGCAGCAATCCACTTACTGCCATCTAATGCCCATGGTGTCCTGAACCCCATCACCATAACAGGCTATCTTACAAGCACCTAAGGACAGAGTAAGAAACAGCTCATGACATACTGGATGCTGAAGGCTGCCAAACAGGGATTGAGGTTGCTGCACTTCTCTTATTTACATATCCCAGAGCTGTCGCATCTCCCTGGGTTCAGCTGTAAGGCAAGTGCACAGAGCTAGAGCATCGGTTTGTAGCACAAAATATCACAGCAGTCTTAATGGAAGGGATGGAATAAACATGATATATTTAATCAATAACTCACAGCTAACAAGCCCTGCATCAGCAAGTCAGTTGCTTTTCAGTCCAAGAAACTACAAAGCCAGAGTATGCATTTTCATGTTAGTGCTGACATCAAGGCCTGAATATTAGTCCCAGAATTTACAATAACGTATCTGATAACAGTGAATTCCAATAAAGGATCCATAAAAAGTTCAGTATTCCACACTGCCTGTAGGCTTTATCAATCAAGGCACAGGGAAGCTGACAAGGGACACAGTCACCTTAGCTAGACCTGAGTGTTGTTTATTCTGTATCAGGGTCTCAGCCAATACAAAATGCTACCAGGTGGCAATTTCCAGTCTGACATTACGAACTTTGCTTTTTCAGACACCCTTGTTTCCCCTCTCTCACCTCAAAAGATAAATACCCGAATATGACTTACTGCTTTTCTCTTTAGTGTTCCAATAGATCTTTGTTTCTTTATAGGATTCACGGCCTAGGGAAATTTGGTCAGGGCAAGAGCCTTAATGGGTAAATCGCATCCTCCTTATGTATGACTATTCTTTCCCTCCCAACCTCTCCTCCCCAGGACTGCTAAACACAAAGAACTTTTAGGAATCATTTAGTCTATTGCTGAAACACAGCCCTGTAGCCAGCAGGGTCACAGCACTGTAGGAACATCTGGTTCGATCAGGTAACCTAAAGAACTGAATTCAGCTGATGGCTGTGCCCAGCAAGCTCTGGCTTTTCAGAGAGGATACCCAGGGCCTTCTGCTGTAAAGGTCTGAAAGCGAAGATGATCACTTTACCCTTGCTGCAGTGTCTGAGTCATTATTGAGTTGGAAGCAACTGTTAAAAAAAAAAAAAAAAAGAAGCCTATTTTGGTGAGATGAGAAAGTTGGCAGCCAAGCAGGCACAGCACTGGCTGTCTCGCTGCCAGGCTTGTGACAGAGCTGACCTGCCTGGATTCCAGCAGGGAGGTGAGAGCAGAACAGAGCATGCCAGTGCCTGCAAGTTGCTCAGCTCTGCAGAGATGGGAGCAGAAAAGCTTCAGAGATTCGGGGTAGCCCCAGCACTGAACTCATAAAAAGAGTAAATACTTTTTGCCTAATAGTGTCACAGGAACATTCGCTGCCTACCTACAGTGATTTTTCACCGTCATTGTGGCAACCAAGGCACTCACCAGAGACACATTTTACCCAGCTCCTCTGCTCTTTCAGTTCTACATCCTCTCCTCTTTGGCCAAGGCCAAAGACCTCAGTTACCTTAAAACCACTATCACTTAGCTGAGAGTCAACTATAAAGATCTTGCTCTGATTTACACTGGATTTAACCTGGAATGCTGTAGGTTTGTCCTTGCGACTTTCTACTGGCCTAGCATTGTTCTAATTAAACTACTTTTCCCATTAAAGAGATGATAATATGCTTGGGCCAGAGATGTCAGTGGAGATACAGCACTATGACCAATGCTTCTTGCTCTTGGAAAGGCCTTTCTTTACAGGAGTGTTAGCATCACAGCAATTGCATATACTTAATTTATCTTAGGTTCAGGCTGCTATGTAAAAGAAGGAACGACCTGAAAAGTAAGGGAAAAAAAATCTTTCCACTCCAGCCCTCCCCCAAATCTTTTTGTGGGAAACAAAACTGTGTTTTGAATGCTAAAATTCACACAGATTTAAATATACTTATCTGCAAGGAATGTTGCCATGGAAACCCTTATCTTCTCTCCTTCCCCACCCTCCATATGTGAGGAACATTTTCTTCATTTTTTTTTTTCCTGCGTGTGGTAGTTCCTCTTCTCCGTCTGCTGCTGCCAAAAACCTGGCATTAAATCCTAAGAGATGTCAAACAGGCCTTTTGTTTAGTTGAAGACTGATTGCTAAAAAACAGTCCTGAGCTCAACTAGAGAGGTGCCAAGATGGGTGCATACTCTCAGGCTACAGAGAAAGATACCTATAATATTTTCCAGCAATTTCTGATTTGGACAAGTGGAAAGCAGCAACAAACTGCCACGGTAACCACAACAGTTCCACTTCCTGGTGGCATAACCCACGACTGATGAAGATTTGACTTCTCGTTACAAGCCTTTTTCACCATTTTCTGTCATTCTTGACAGAAGGGGTAGGGAATTGGGTGAAGTCTTGTATGCTCTAAGTGCTTTCATGAAGATACTGCTCTACTCACTTCCATTTGCCCCCAAGCTACGGGAGGATCTGAGCTTAGAAAGGAAGCCAATAAGCTGTAGACTTTATTCTGCTGATTAGAATACATCTATATCCAAGGGTGCCTGCCAGGGAGCCCTTTCTGCAGCAATAACAGAAACCTCAGGAAGGTCAGCCATGGCCCTACGGAGTGGTAACACCTGTTTTCAATGAGAATGTGTGCACAGCACCTGAGACAGAGAGACTAGGAAGTCAACACTGGTTAATTGTGGGTTAAGTAGTACCAAAATGTTGATAAATTAACTATGCAGTGAGACAGATAAGTGGTTTCCCCATTTTGCATTGCCAGCAGCCCCTGGTTCATGTAATTGCATGGCTAATGGGAGAGCTGGCAGAAGAGCAGCCCAAGGTATTTTAAATTAGCAAACATCCACTCTGTCCAACAACTGACACTTACTTTTGCAGCAAGCAAGACAGAAGTTGCAAAGACCATCCTTCCCATTTAATGATGGAAAATAAAATGTACAGTCCTCAGCCCTGAGCTGCATGCCACAGCCATTACTGGCAAGTCCTTAACTGCTGGGAAAAGGAGAGGAATATTACTACATTACAATAATGGCTCTATATGCAGCCCAGGTTAATTAAAACCTAGACATAACATCACTCATGGACATTTTGGAGGTACTGGGAAGCAAGCTCAGTAAGCTGTCTGCTCCACTAAGTTACCTAAGTTTCACCAGTTGCCACCAGGATGAGGGGCAAAAGTATACACCTGTGTCAGACAGAAACAGCCACGACAATCAATTTGCAGTGGCCTGACTGCTCCCAGCACCTGTGCTGGCTGCCTGCTTCTGATAGCAGTAGGTTGCATAGACACAGAGATATATTTAGCCTCTTGCCTTCCATTAATTTGCAGCCCTCTGTTGAAGCTTGTTCTACAGTAAAAGCCCAAGGAATGAAATGACGGCTTTTCTGTATGCTCTTCAAAACCACCCTGTGGAACTTGTGAAGTAGCTTTCTGGTGCAGAACAGGAATGTGAAGCATAAAAAACAATAGTTTCCTATGTTATAGAAGCAACCTTCCTCCTCTCAATTACTAGACAAAGGCATTTTTTTCCACAGGTTGCAATTCTGCTTGCATCCCCATGTCATGGCCAGAAGATGTGTCTTTAGTGTGGGGGGTCTATGAGCAGCATGAGTGACAAAACCCTATTCCCCACTGACTGGACTTCTGAGACTGAGTGAGTATCTGCTACAGTGCAGGCTCTGACTCAGGTTTTTCCGCAGGCTGGCATCTAACAATGCTTTGGCTTTGGATGCAATCTTGTGACACATCTCGAATAGATTCTCTTCCCTATGACCAGTCATTTCTTCACAGAATTTGTAGGAACAAAGTTGTGTTGAGATTTCAAACCCCAGTCCCTGCCAAATGCAGCTGATTTGACCCAAGGGCTCAGAAGCTTCTTCTTGCAAGAGGAGCAGAGGGGGGAAGCGGTCAGACATAAGCGGGGTGGGGGCACACTCTGAACACAGGCCTTCCTCAGGAAACCAGGCCAAAAAAGAACCACTGGACAGTGCATGTGGGACAAGGGGTGAGGGGAGAAATGGAACAAAACTGGTATTTCAATTTTCCAACTGAAATATATTAAACCTTCAGAGAAAGCTCTGATCTACGAAGATTCCCATACAAAGAAGGGCTTTTATTGCCTAAGAAAAGGAGCTACAGATGGACTGATCAGTGGTGTGCTATATCTTGAGAGTTAAGCTGTTTGAAATGACCGACACAAAAAGAGTGAGCAATGGAAACTTACAGACTGCAGCAAACAATGTGACTGTGCCCTCAGTGTCACTCGAACAATGCATAATGAATGCCTGAGAGATCCTCACTCCCCTTCTTTCTCCCAACACTTAACACATACCTTTAAATAATGAGCCAGGGCCTTTTTTGACAGCAGTTTTGAGCAAATGCAAACTAACCACTGGCTTTCTTGAGCATTTTGAGCCACATTCTTCTCTCCTTTCAGTCGCAGACTCCTGTAGTATATTTGGCTACTGGCCCACACTGAGAATACTGTCTTATAGGATGTAATACCTGTGTAGACTGATAGAAAATTTGTAACAAATTATACAGAATTACTCCTATTTTTGATTCCTGCAACTGGGTAAAAACTATTGCAAGGCAGTTGGCCCAGGCAACTCCAGCAAGGCAGAGAAACACTGTTAACAAAGTCTGAACAATTACTCTTTGGAAGCTTTTCTGCTGTGTGAAAGCTTCCCTAGCACCACATGGCTGTAATAAAGCAGATCTTAGCCACTCAATTATATGACCAAGTCGGCTATTCCTAGTGTGGTTCTTAGCAGGGACAGTGCTATGCTACCATTTTTCTCCAAGGCGGCAATAACTTCCCTTCTGTTTTGCCTCCTCTGTACACCAGGGATGCTTTAAAGTAAAATCCTTTACCACACTGATTTCTCCAGAAGGTTTAGGAAACATCTGCAGCCTTCAAGAAAAACAGGCATTCTGCATAAGCAGTGAAGCAAAGTCTAACATGAATTGCCATCTGGGGACATGACCAACCTTCAGTTAAATGGAGGTCAGATTAGCAAGAGCTTTCTTGCAGTTCATTATAAAAATCAATGCAAGAGAGGCAGCAAGATGAACTGCACAACCCTCTTTTTCCTGCCCAGCAGACAAAAAGCAGTAGAACAGAATCTCTGTCCTACATCTCCCCCAACACACACTGCACTGCGGGGGGGAATCTGAATCTCCACAGCTCCACCAAAAGCAGAGCTGACACATTAAACCCAAGAGCTGAATTTTCTTTGTCTGGTGCCCACAGAGGCTGGCATCAGATATTAACCCTGTAAGAGCTGAAAGGACTGCATTCAGGCTGGCACTTGGCAGATACACAACAGCCAAAACATTTTTGTAAAAGCAGCAGATTTTCTGACCTGGAAGGTGCCAGTGAAAGAAACGTTGTCTGTAGAAATGGGAATTGCTTCTACTCAGATACCTGAAACAGGTGTACCTGTGTGAAGCGTGCCCTGTCTACAGAGGCAGTGAAACTGGGAGCCACACGTTCCTGACCTTTTCTGTGATGCATCAGTAGCTGTGTGCAAAAGCAGCTCAGGCACATGTAGCTGCAGACTGAGCAACAATTCACCTACGACAACACTGCATTTGGATGGGAAGGGGGCCTGAAACTCCTGTTAACAGAGAAGTCAGGTTTATGTGGAACAGACTCATTGAGATCAGGTAAAGGGTGATTCTGTGTAAAATGGAAAGAAAGAGAACCACAACCGTAGCACGTTGGATTGCAATAAATAGTACTGAGATAAAGGGGTAAGAGGTCCCTGCCTTGCAAGCCATTCAGTTGGGCTCTGAAAAATCTTCCACAGGATGGCCTGTTACAGCTGAGAGGGAGAAAGAAGCAGGGAAAAGCATGTGAACATGTGGCTGCTATGGATCACACACGTTCTGGAAGAGTAAGAGCGCTCTCTGAAAGGCTTTTAAGTTATTAAGCACAACATTAATTCAGAGCCCTATAAAATCAGCACTCTCCCTTTCCAGTACTTGCATCTCCAGTCTCATGCTGACCCAGAGCTCAATGAACTCCAAGCATCTGTCATCAATTTCTGATGCTGATTAGATTAGACACTGCCCTCAGAACTGTCAGGATAGAGAATCCCTTTCTCAGGGCTTTGTTCTGTGGTTTTATTTCATTTCATTATATCATTACTAATGCTTCTGTTTTCTCAGGGGCCAAACCAATTTTATTCCTCCTGTTGACTAGCATTTCTCAGTCATCCTTTCTCTTGCAACCCTAGAGCACAGCAAGATTACATACTCAGCATGAGAGCTGATGGTGCAATTCCCACCCCACTTTCTTTTTCTCTTTCTCTCATGCACACTCACACATACTTCTCACAAGATATATCTGCTCTTCTTGACAGTTATAGCTATAGCTCAAGGGTAGGAAAGACACTTTGAATAAAAATACCTATATATAGAGAAAGATTGTGTCCTTGTGTCTCCAAGGTCTTATCTAGCTGGAATCCACAAAGAAACATACAGTCCCTTCCTTATCCACATCTGGCTGTCGTTGGAAAGGGACTGGACTAACTAGCAGCCTGGTCTTCTTTGACTAGCTGGAACCCAACAATTCATAGATACACTGCTGCAAGTGGGGTTTTTTTTTGTTTTTTTTTTTTTGCTT
The DNA here is from genome assembly GCF_013377495.2 of Cygnus atratus. NCBI lineage: Eukaryota > Metazoa > Chordata > Aves > Anseriformes > Anatidae > Cygnus > Cygnus atratus. The sequence goes on from NC_066367.1 coordinate 14,553,184, forward strand.
CCTTTACAATGGTTTGGGCAAAAAGTAAGTGTAAAGAATCATACAGATTAAATCTACTTTAATATGACTATTTGTTGAGTTAGAAAAAGTACCCAAGGGTATGTGGTTAAGAACGTGGAAGGTAACAAAATCTGCATGTAAAATTCCCTGGCTGTGTCCTTGTGCTGCCAGCATAATTCCTTTTAAGACTCTTGCCCAGAACTTCACTACTGGTACTTTCAGACCCTTGTTTTGCTTGTTCTTAGCTTCTCTTAGACACCGTAATCCAGGCTTCCTCCTTCGGTGTGGTTACCAGCTCATATTTGGTCTCCATGACTTGTCCTTTCACTGGGTGAAGGTACAGTTTCCTTACTAGGACACTGAGCAGAACTGTAGCCACCATATAAGCAAACCTGAGGAAGGAGGCAGAAGAGAATAAAAACCTTGCCATGATACAAATCTGCCAATGAACAACTGCCAGCTTGGACAGATTGTCTCAGCAGTAACAGGAATGGGATGAAACAAACTCCTCTTCCCTCTACCACACAAATCCGCAAAGGCCTGCTTCCCTTTGCTCACCTCAACTCTGGGCACTCCTGGCTTCCTGAGAAACCCAACAAGGAAAGGTTTTTCATGGCTGATTCCTCATTGAATCTCTCTGGGTCAAATCTACAAAAGACAAAATACACTGAGGCTTTTCATGAGGGCACAGAATCCTTCCTCTGGACACGTCCACACACACGCACGAGTAAGAAACTGGCAATGAAATAGAGAATCTCACTGATTTGCAAACAGCATCAATCTAGTGCCTCCTCTCTCTAAATCATGCTGGGTAATTCCACACAGATACAGGAAGGCAACTGTGAATCACTCCATCTATGTTTCCAGCCGGTCAGCTGTGTCCCAGCTTGGTCAGAATGCTGAATAACTGAGTTAGTGTGATACAGGGTTAGAACTAATATGCATTACCTCTCAGCAGCGGGTATTTAGCTCGAATACACAGCTGAGCTGATGCTGTAACTTGCCCCCTATTTCCCTCCAGGGCACACACAACCTGATTTGTCTCCCTCCCCATCTCTCTGCATCCCTCCCTCTCTCACTTCCAAAAATATTTTCCTTTTTTTCCTTGCCCCTCGCCCTTCTCTTCAAGCAGCTGGTGTGTGTGTATGTGTATATGCTGGGGGAGGGAAGCTGGTGACTCATTCAAGTGAGAAAAGTGGCTTCCAGCATTAGGATGGTGGAGGCTGTGGAAAAACTATTATCCAGGACTAGCACAAGTTAAAACAAGATTCCCACAATCCACTAACCCAAAGGAGACTAATAGAATAGCATTCAATTTAAACATATGGTATTACAGAATAAAAAAGCAGACAAACAAACCCCAGGAAATTTAATGGATGGGAGGTAGTTCTCTCTCACTTTCTGTTAAATATTTCTGCTTATACTTCAAGTCTTTGGGTCCCTGCCTAAACATCCAAGCTCTTCTTCTACCAAGGTGAACAGGTACGTGGGTGCTGACCCTCAGTTAAAGCAACATTAGGCTTACATTCCCTCTGAAGTGGCACGTTACAGAAACTGTAATAGGAAAGAAATCACAGCTGTCTAGCCATTAAAAACAAATAGGGAGGACAAAGAGCCATACACAGTGTTTTTATATGGTAGGTAGGAGAAAAGACCACAGAATGCTGACCTCCTGTCTCTGTCACGTACATACATACACATCTGTTTCAGGCTCAAGCACAATCTCAGCCCTCCTTCTTCTTGGAATAAACAGTGTTCACAGCACTCCTCACCTGCTATTTCCCTGTGGCCCCCAGTGAACCCCTCCTTAAACACAGTGCCTGCTCTACCCTACTGAGCAATCTGCTGAGATATTCATAGGTCGTGCATCAATGCCTGACCCCTTTGCAAAAGCTATGCTTTCAGGACCAGACAAGCACTGTTCCAAGGGCTCTGTTCTTTCTCCTAGATTTCAGCTGTCTCTTCTCTCTCTCTAGAATAACTGACCCATCTTTTTTTCTAGTCCAAGTGAAGCAAGTCAAACTAATGTTAGTATTTGCCACCTAGAGGCCACAGTAAGCTACAGCATTTTCTTTCTTTAACCTCCAAAATACTACCTGAATCCAGAATTATTTTCCCAGATAAAGTAATGAAGTAACACTTCCTTCCCCTTGAAAACACAAAACTTCCAACTGGCTTTTCCTCCCCTGTGTCAGTGTTTCATGTCGACAAGCAATGATTCCAAAACCATTCAAATCATTGTTTTTCTCCCTCTCTCCTCTCCTTCCTTCAAAAACCTTAAAAAGAATCTACCAGTTTGTCAGGAAAGCAGTGCATGTGGGGGGGGGAAAACAAAAACTATTAAACTCTGACAGACACACACAAACACAGACTGGAGCCTAGGAAGATCATAAACGATCATAACTTGAATTGCCCATGGAGACCAACGAATCAAGATCTTCATAAATAGATTTTCTTACAGATTCCCTTTCATCTCCAAAATCTGCTTAAGGCAGGTCATGTGCAAGCAGGCTGTGCATGGAAGTAAGATCTAAAGAATATCAATTAAAAAATGAAAGGAATTAGTTTGGGAAGGAATAAAGATCTTGATGCTACATACTTGTATGGTGACAGCCAAGATGAACTATCCTGCAGCATCACACCAAGAGCATAAAGTACAAGTGTCTGCAAAGAAAATGAGAACAAATATGTCAGACCAGAATGAAATGCATGATTAAAGACACCTCTGGACAACTCTGCCAGACAATTATTCTGTGGACCACTCACTTTAATAAATTGTTTAAAAACATAGTATGTTATATTCATCTACAGATTTCTATAATGAAATACACACATTAGGATTTTAACTTCTTAAGGCCCACACTGCAACTCTTAGTGGTTAGAGAGGGCCAGATCCCATTCCTCTACTCTTACTGGTATGTATGTATGCACTACTTTATTTTCTGCAATGGAGGGTACTACTCTGCGTAGGAAGCATGGGTGATATGATTAGTCCTGAAATCATACACTATTTTGCACAGCTGAGCTCATAAACCCCTTCAAAGGATGATTCATCCCTGGTGGACCCAGAACCAGAGGCAAACCTGCTCAGGAAGAGAGCATGAATCCCAGAGATTATCCCACAGAGGAACCACATGGAAAACTTTGACTATACTGCATTTTCAGATGACAGACCAGCTGCTCAGATTAAACGAGTGTCAGAAGAAATGGTCTTCCTCCCTCACCCCTCCATGGGAAGAAGTATGATAGAAGAGCAAACAGCAAATTCCCCTCCAGGAAACCAGGGTGGCCTAGTACTGCCCTACCTCTTTGGGGATAGTATGTTGGTCAACTCTGCCCTCCAGCTCCTGCAGCTGTGCAGCAATGGGAGTAAGCTTTGCTGTTCGCACTGTCTCACACAGGACTTGCCGACAGTATCTGCAACCAATAAGTCTGGGTCAATTTAACCCTCCCAGAAAGACGCTTATCCATGTCCTTGTTGTACGCAAGGAGAGCTGAGTCACCTGCTGCATTCAGGGTCACAGTCTGCTCCTGGAGCTGTCTCCAGCCACAATGAAGAGCTTCATTTTTTTTTTCCTGACTAGTCCCAGCATTTCCAATAAGCATTAAATCTCATCAGCAACTTTTACAGAAGTTTATCAAAATCTCTCTCATCCAACCTCTTCCAGATTTTAAACCAAATTATCCCCACTAAAAAGCATAAACACACTATTCCTTTTCCTAGACCTCCCAGCCATACAAGAAGCAGCAGGAAATCCATATTCATTCTCTTTTACTGAAACCCTAACACCAGTACAAATACAAAATACACCCAGTTGCACCACCAAATGCAATTAGAAAAACAATGGCACAGAGTTTTTCAGGCAGCCAGGGCACTGATTCTGTGCTCTCTTCCCCTGCCAATGAACCTAAAGAGTTTCCTATAGGCACCCTGAAGAGAACAGCCTGGTCCCCGTTGTCTGGAGCCCTACAGCAGATTCTCTGTGCTGCAAGTCATCCTGTGGTTTGATCACTTCCAGGAAAAGACAGGAGTAGCTTTTGGATGCCTTCTGCTGGTCCAGTGTACACTGGGCATCAGCCTCCATCACATGAAGCCCCTGTCCCTACTTCACAAGACAGCCTTCCACCGCAATTCCTTTCAAGGGACCCACCTGAGTTGCTCAATTTTCTCATGCGTAATTGGTCCCTTCCCCAGAACATGGTCCACCTCCTTGTAGAGATTCTGCTGGACATCTTCAGAGGTTGCCAGGAAATAGACTGCCCAGGTGCATACTGGGGAAGGAATGAAGACAATATCAGATCGAGAAAATTCAAACTTTACTAACTGTATTTGGTTTTCTTGCTTGCTGTATTTGCAATGTTATTTTTCTGACCTCTAAAAGGGTGACCTCTGTTCTCAGCAGGTTGTACTGATTCTCTATTCAGAGGGAGAAGTAGAGGTTGAACTCTTGTGTAACAAGAGACCCTGCAAGCTTAAATTCTCTTTCCAATGCTATGAGGAGCTTAGAAAGCTGTGGAGACTGACCCATTCAGTCTCACAGTCCCAGGGAAGGGACCACACAGCCCAGCAAAGCATCAGTCAAAGAGTTTCTCTTTCCCAGTATGTGTAACAGCTGTGATGCTCCAGCAATCACCCCTTTTAGGGAACCAGGGTTTTTAGACCAAACATTCAACTGAGAGGCTGGTTTGTCCACAGCATTGGAAAACTCCCTTATTTAGTGGGTTTCCTCAGCACATCTCTGACAAGTGCTCCAGGCACCCAATGTCTGGGCTCCTGACGGGGAGGGAGAAGAACAATATAGCTCTCTGCACCAGGTTGGCCAGCACTTTTCTCCTCTACATCTATTTTGTGAGGTTCTCAAGAGATATCTTCAACAGCACAGTGAAAAAAGAAGCCTTGCATAAGAAGTAAGTGTGTAGGATGCAATTTCTCTGAAGCTACAAGGGAATGTTTCTACCATTCCTAACTGTCTATTCCTGAGAACTATCTGACAATCTCTAAGGAGTCAAGCTCCTTTAAAAGACTGTCTTCCTGAAGTACTTGGAGAGTATATTCTCTGGGGATGTTATTAACACAGCTGCCAAATTTGCTTTCCATGTACCCAGCAGCACCTGAGAGTTTTTCTCTGGAGTTCCAGTCCCACTGGCTGAGATACAGGGCCTGATAATCAGGGGTTCAGTTTAAATCATCCTCATATCATAAGAGATTTTACATAGCCCCAGTTTATATTTTCAGTTGCTTTTTTTAAATCTAAATCCCAATGTAGCTCCTTGGAAAGTCTTCCCTATATGGAACATACCTATCCTTCATAAATTCAAAGCAGCCAGTCAGATTTTAGCACTCTGTTCTGATTTCCTTCCTGTGTACCAGAACCTATTTTATATCATGATCTTTGTGGCTTGCAATTTTTGGTGCTCTTTCATCAAATTTAGCATCACTTGAGTCCAAGAAAAAAGCAACAGGAAGAAATTCTAAGGTTCACCAAAAGAATGGGAAAGTTGTCAAACCTCAGTTTCAACTCACTAGTTGTGAGGCTGTATTGAATGACTGCTATAAAATTAGCTGCTTCTATACATTTGTAGCTCAAGAGAGATAGAATGATGAGTATCACTTTTTATTAGTCTAGATTAAGTCTCATGTCATCATTCTCAGTTTTAGACAACTGAGTCCAAGGATAGAAAGTTACCTGCGATCTATACTTACAGTTAGCAGTAATTGTGCATCCTGCCAAGGAGAAAATCATTGTATCTTCCAGAATCTAGGAAACAAAATCTAGTTCAGAGAATGAAGTCTGTAAGATGCAAAGATTAAAAAGAAGCAGCACATTCTCCACTCAAGCACATGAAATCCCTTTAGTGCAGAGTGCAGGAAATTCATCTAGAAGACCGAACTCTCTACAGAACTTCTACTGTAACAGCACTTGAGACATGCTTAATACTAACACACTTCTGGTTTATAAAAATAGCAATGAAAACAGTGACAAGGAAAGCTACTGATGTCTAATTCAATTAAGCACTGCAGAAATGGAAAAAGAACCAGAGAGAATGCTGCTTTAGTAAGGAATCTGACCCCTGCCAGATGCCAAAGCTTAGATTAATCAAAGGCTACCATGTAATGAGTTGCCAATCTACTAGAATTCCATTACTTCCTAATGACATAACAGCTGCACAGACCTGCTGGTCACTCAGGCTCCCCTGCAGCAAAGTGTCTATAAAGACGTGCCTGTTGAATGATCTGCCTCGGCGTTCCTTTGTGACTTTCCTTAAGGTAGATTCCATCTCCTTCAGAGCTTTGGAAGCAAAAAGAAATGGTTATTTCAAAACCTGGTCAGACTGAGAGCTGCAGAGACGTGAATCCATCTCCCCAAGCAGATTTTCAGACCAGCTGTCCCTGCTGGGCTCACTTACAGAAGCAGCCTCTGTTACACGTTAGTGTCAGTTTGGAAGGTGTATCTCTAATTTAGCTGAAAATGTAGGAACCAAATATCACAGGCTGCCTACAAAGAGTCGCCCTTAGTGGTATAACCAAGACATGTAATCTGTGAGTTGAAATCATGTAAAGGAAGGTCAAATAAGTTAGTTTCAACACTATAACCATCAGATAACATGTTTAAACAGCTCTCATAAAATAAAATAAAATAAAATAAAATAAAATAAAATAAAATAAAATGTTTGAGCCAGATAACTTCTTGTATTGCCTGTTGAGTTATAATTACTAGTGCTACGGCACCTCCAGCTACTGATATTCTCCCTTTTGCTAGGGGTTCTATAGACATAATGCTAGAGGAAGGCTAAAATGTCTGTGGATTTTGGCACAAAGGTTCCACTCATTTGAAGATATTTGGGTGCCTAACTCCTAGAGCTGTTCTGGGAACTGGGGAGAGTTAGGGACCTAGTTGCTGTCAGCTGTCTCATTTAAGTGACCTAATTCAGACAATCCAAGAAACATGGAGCAGAAGCTAGATCAAGCTAGAAGCTTGATTTCCCAAGGTCCAATGCAGCCCTTTCGTCTTAGAACTATCTGTCCTCTCTCATCTCTTCTCCGTATAGGAAGGCCAGCAATGCTTAAACACCAAGCCTCACCAACCGGAGTTTGTGAAATTGTGTCCTTAATACAAATCGGGAACAAGTACCTGTGGGAGAAGCCCATTTTAGTGGGGCAGTAGCTGACTTAAGGCTCTTAAACCCACACAATCAGCAACATGAGGAAGGAAACACTGGGTCTGAAGGATTTACGAGCAAATCCTTAGTTCTAGATACAGGCTACTTTTGTGTAACATCTTACCAATCAATATTAAGAAGTCTTAACTATCAACAACTAAAAGGACAGGACAACTGAAGAATAAAAAAAATCAATCTGAAATGGCAGTGCATTTGTAAAATGGCGCATCATAGGAATGATTATACAAGCCAGACCAAACGACCTCATCTGCTTCCACTTAGCACAGTTGCCTGCCTCCAGGAGAGGTCAAAAGCAGATACTAGGACACAGAACAGGAAGGTAGCAAGCACACCAAGACCTCAGAACTAGACCTAGATGCAGAGTTCTAGTCCTACACACTTTTTGTACAATGGCAGGCTTGTCAATGAACTGCAAAACCATGATACCTTCTGACCTTCTGCACATCTATGGAAGACACATCTGGTAGCTTATGTCATGATGATCAACTGCAGAAAAGCCAATACGGCTAGACAAATTAAGTGCTTCCATATGCTAGCTAACTCTAAGCGTTAATCAGAGTGGAGCACGAGGGTGACTGTGATTTTGGGAGGAACCTACCATCTTCATACAGCTTCTTCCTAGTTGTGTTTTTGTCAAGGGACCCATCCAAGAAACCTTTCCCAATCTCTGACCAGATCTGAAAGAAGGACAGAGAGAAGAGCACCATCACTTACCACAGGCAGAATGCTGGGACTCTTTTATTCTTCCCTATTCATCAAAATGAAAACATCAAATAAAACAAAGACTTTCTCTGAATATGAATCTAGTCTCCTCTTTAGAGCATCATGCCTCATCACAGTTATTACATTTATAATAGCTGAAACTGAGTTGAAATGAAAAAACTCTAATTACAGCTGTATGGGAAAAAGCATGGGCATCCTGAGTGGGCGATTAAACAGCTTCTTTTCCCACCCTATCGCCAACAAAATTTCCTTTAGAAACACCTGGCCTTAGACCAATAACAGCAGGATTAGCAGTAGGATCTTTCTGATTGTTTTGGTTTGGGACAATTGAGTAAGACTCTTAACCTTAATGTTAATGTCTCAGCAGTAGCTTGTGCTTACTACACTGCACACAAGATGCAAACTGTTTGCTGTCAGCTTGGAGAAATGGCAAAAGAAATTTCCTGACTCTTCATGACACTTACTGCATCGTGGTGTCTGCGGAATCGGATGACTTCCCGGTCATCTTCAAAGCTGCTGCCCATAGCTGTCTGCGTAACAGACTTCATGGCAAAGCCCAGCATGTGTTGGCAGAGTGGCACGTGTTGTGCCTCAGGCAGGGAGAGCCATTTGGCTAGCAACTCTTCTGACAACTTAAAGAGGAAAGGAACCATTAGTTGGCAGTAATATCAGCAGCCTATTTACAAAACATATCCCAAACTGGAGGCATTCCCACCCTAAGCTGCTAAGGCAGAACACGCTTTCAAGGCCATGGCACTCATCTATTCTCTTTTCAGGGTTTCCTTTCGTTGTTATCTTAAACCAGCAACATTTTAGCATCGTATATCCTGCCTAGCCCTATGGTTTTCCCCCAGTAAGCCAGTTCTGTCCATCTCTCTTGTTCCCTCTGTTGCAGAAAATACATTAAACCCTTTAATACTAGTAACTCGCTATTGGGAAGATAGACCATATTCTGGCTGTTGGACTGAGTTAACAGAACAGTTCTCCAGTTGTTTATGGTTCCAACAGCTGGTTCCTTGCTCCTCCCTCCTGTCCTGTGAAATAAATCCAGAAATCAGGTGCTACCTTTAAGCGCATCTGATGCCTTGGCATAAAACGTCACAAAGGCCAACCCTTTCCCCCAAACCCACTGGAGCTAACAGAAACCAATGTTCACACTGTGCTCGAACAGGCAGAGGCTGTTCTCTGTTTCAGACGCTTGTAGGTCCAGCACAAATTTGAACGAAGCTCTTTTATCCTAGTAATCATTCTCATTAAACTTTCCCCTGTGAGCCACACAGCGCTTCTATGCTGAAGAAAAGCAAGTTACCTTCTGGATGAGAGCTAAGTTACTTTGAAGGGACTTGGTCACACCATTTTCATACAGCCTTCTCCTCAGGTGGCTCTCTCCTGTATCCCCATTCAGGCTGGGCTGGTACCTCAGGAAGGATTTCAATATTGCTTCGAAGGGATTCGCTGAAAGCAAGTAAAGGAAACACCATTCTAGTGTGACAACCACTTGGTCACAACAGCAAGAGTGGTAGGTACACTCCTTCCCCTTCTCCACCTCTCCTGCCTGATCTGCAGATTCCCTCTTCACAACCGGGGTACCCTCCTGCCCCGACCACATCCATGCACACAAGCCCTATCAGCTCACAAGAGATTTAGTCAGCCAGGGCTGCCCCCAGCGGAGAAGCTGCAGGTCTCTCACAGAAAACAACGCCCCATTAAGCTACAGAATGCTTTCTGCTTCTAACCACTTTCCATCTTCCTTGCACACAAACTCTTGCAGCAGTGAATAAATTAGGCAAAAACACATATCCTCCACCTCCTATAACTACAGCTTGCTTAAGTTAGATCTTTAACTTTCAATTTCATCACCAGGGGCCTCTAGTTAATTAACCTGCTAAAGTACACTAGTAGTCAATGCAAAAACATGCAGTAAGGCATGGTCTACTATATGATTTTCTGTTTCTGTAAATTTTTCTGTGGGTCTCACGAACTGGCAGAATCTTTAAGGAACTATTTGGAAGTAGCAATCTGGAAAGTTTCAAAAGAGAGGTTTTCACTATTTATCACAGTCTGTTATTTCTCCCACGTGAAGAGAGAAACCACTGAGGCATCAGAAAACAACAACATTAGGCTAGACACCTATGACTCAACCTACTGTGGATGCATCTAAGATTCCCAGCAGAGATCAGGGCCTCATTATGCTACCGGACAAACATCCAACAAGAGACAATTCCTACCTTCAGAGGACTTACCAGCTAGTAACACAAAGGCAGCTAATGAGGCCAGAGGCAAGAATATAGTAAACTTTCCTAAATACTTTTTTTCTCACATCATTTCCCTTCCTATGTTTTAAAGCTTTGCAGCTCGCCCTGTTTCCTACTTCAAATGACAAGAAGTGTACGCATATGCCTTGTGGCACAGCAGATGGTACCTGTGGCTCTGCACGTGGAACAGGCTGTTATGTGACTAGCTGCTGCTGACAATTCCTCCTCCATGGTACTTTGCCATGAAGTGGCTGCTGCTATTCATGCCACCATCCCCTGGTGACGGGAAAGCCCACAAAGCAATCTGGCATGCAGAGGCATTTGGAGAGGCCAGAGGATGCTTAGCACCATCATCTGCAGAAACTGCATAGTTCTCCTGGTGTATGTGAAAGAAAACTGCTGGTTCAGCAATGGGCTCCATTTTTTTTCCTTCCCTGTCCCTAGCACAAACTGTCAGTCCTATGTCACTGCTACACTCACTGTTGTGAACTTAAGACTTCAAAGACTAGGATGCCCTTTGCAGAGGGTTGCCCTCATCTTGTAGTATTTGGGAAACACCTGTTTTTCCACAGCTACAGGAGACTAGTGACTCCACGAGGCCATCCTCCACAAACCATCTCTCAGAAACAGAATTCTGTCCTACCAAGCACTTCCACAGACTTCATTTGTGCTTTGTCCTGGTCTTGAAAACAGCTCTAGGATTACGTTTTCACTCCTCTCAGTGAAGCATATCAGACTTTTAATGGTTTGATAGCCTAGAAACACTGTTCTATCACTTTACTTCTCTAGAAGTCTGATTATCAAAGAAGTATGGTACGACCACACCTTATTGCATTTCCCACTTATCTCCATCCTTAAAAAGTATTTTCAGCCCTCAGCATCTAGTCTGTAGCTGCCCTGGTCACTTAACTTCCTACATTTAAGCCCTGGTACTGTATTTGTTTTCCTCCAGTATTTGGATACTCTCCCAAATTCAGTACATTTTTGAGAACTTGTCTGCTCAAGGGCCTGTCACCACTTCTCTGAACTTTGAGAAAGTGTCTGCTCAATATTCCCCAAGCACACTTGAGTGCATTCAGATCTTTCAGGGTGTGTTTCCACCTTCTGGTGTGCCACTGCTATCCGCTGTGTCTTGCTGATCTTTGTTAACTCCTACGCCTTTCCCAGATAAAAAAAATGCTGATGAAGTCTGACATGCAAACGTACAAGAAGCTTACCCATCGTGACCCCATCATAAAGTGATGCTGAGATATCTGCCTGTGCCTGAAAATAACCTACACTATCAGGTCAGAGGTGTGCAACCAGCAACTCAATCTACCCTAGAGGATGAAAACTGGAAAAACAGCAGGTTAAACCCAAACATCAGCCTAGTTAACTTGCTGTCTGTGATCACCTTAGGAAGCAAAACCTCCGAAAGGCTTACACTAGAAACTAAAATACTCTCCCAGGACTAAGAAGATCAACTCAACAACCAGCTCCACTAACCACTTCCAAGGCTAGAAGATCATTAGCGTTTGACTCAAAACTCTATAACTCAAAGTAAAATGAAAATTAAAGAACTTCTTGAAATAACGCTTCAAAAATCTCCACACTGAACCACACGCAGAAGCTATCACACAATATCGGAGCTCTTTTCAGACTTAATTTAGCAACATTCCCCATCTTCAATCATACTTCAAGTTGCTTTTAAATTGTACCTCAAGTTGCTACAGGATCTTCACCTGGCTGCTTCAAGTGACTAATGAACATGATGCTCTCTCTCCATAAATATTTGCCCTTAGGCAGAGGGTAAAAGGCAGAAGCACAGGAACTTCTTGACAGGCACTGGACAGTAGCAACTCTCGGTCACTGACATTCAAGTCCAGTAAGCAGGACCATGGACATGTCTGAACCACATCAGCTGCAAATTAAGGTTCATTTTCTTTCTATTCAGAATGAAACCCCAGCTTCCTTCATTTGACATACGATGCTCAGCAAGGCCAGAAGGAACAAATAAGCTCAAAGACAAAGCAGAGGGCACTTACATATCCGGTTGGGGTTGATATGTTGTTTCAGGAGATCAATGGAGCCAATGCTGACAACAAGGCGCCTTCCAAACCAGAAAGAGACCACTGGGCCATATTTCTCATGAAGGTTCACCAGGAACTCGTGCAGACTTCTGCTAGCAACGATATCTGGCAGATTGCCGTCCCTGAGGAACACAAAGAGGTTACCTGGGCATGAGCTGCATCCAGTGCCGAGGCGGAATGTGATCAACATGAAAATGGGAAGCACTTACTTCTCATCAGTCGGAGCTAGCCCGGGGATACCCGATGCTTGCCTAGATGCCTGGAGAGTAAAGGGGAACACGTCAGCCTCTCTGAACTTAGGTTTTAGGCGGACTTCCCTACACGAGAGCTATACTTCCGAGCAGCTAAAGCCTTCCCAAGAGGGGCTCAAGAGGGCTCGTTAAACACGGGGTGCAACAGCGTGCTGACGCCCAGCAGGGTGCAGGCGGGCGGGCAGCCCCGTCCCGGGCCGATGGAAGGGGCCGTGCCGGGCCAGGCCCCGCGGCCGCCCGCTGCCTGCACCGGGGCCGTGCCGTGCCGTGCGCCACCGCCATTACCGGGTAGAGGTAGAGCACGGCGCCCACCAGGACGAGCAGGAAGGTAACGGCGAAGATGGCGAAGTCCAGCATGGCCGGGCCGGGGCAGGGGGAGAGGCCCGGCCCCCACCACGGGGCAGGAAGGGGCGGGCCGGGCCGGGCCGAGCCGAAGCCGGGGCGAGGCATGGGGTGCCCGCGGCGCCTGCTGCTGGTCTCCAACTCCACCCTGCACGGAGGGGGGTACCTGGGCCACTGCCAGCAGCACATCCAGAGCTTCCTCGGGGGGTAAGCGCCGGGGGAGGGGGGGACCCCGGGGTGGGGGCAGAGCTCCGCCGTGCCCGGGGGGCTCCAGCAAACCTCTGCCCTCTCCTCCCGCAGGAAGGTGAAGCGGGTGCTCTTCGTGCCCTACGCCCTGCACGACCGAGACGCCTACGCCCGCACCGCCAGGGAGAAGTTTGAGAGCTTGGGTAAGGGGAGCCCCGAGGGGGGACGGGGACAGGGGAGCTCTGGCGAGTCCTGCTTCAGCTCCGGTCAGCGAGGGGGTGACAGCAGCAGGGAGCGAGCTGCTTGCAAACTTTCACCTACAAGTGGGTACTTCAGAGGCCTCCGGGAAAAAGCGTGTTGCAAACACTTGTAACCGCTTCAGGGAGGAAGCTTGTACGCCCGGATATGAAGCGGCATATTTTTATCCTCCTTAATGACACGGGGGAATATTTCTTCCCATATACATTAAGCCTCTGCTCAAGCTGCGCACCTACTGCTAGGTGAAGAAGACAATTACTGTAACGTGCTTCAGGCAGGCAGGTGTTTCCAGGATGAACAGTGATTGAGCTTTGCTATGAGCAAAGATCTTTCCAGAGTGGCCTACTGCAACAGCCCTACTTTGTGTCTGTCACCTTCCAGGTAACTTTGGACTTGTTACTGTAGTAACAATCAATACTCACTTCCTGGGGTATCACACTTTGCTCCTTATCTTGCAGAAAGATTGCTATCAACTGTCCGTGTTCTTCCGGGGTTCCTGGCACATACTATACTCAGTGAACCACAGCAGAGCAAATCTGTCAAAGCCAAACATTTTAACCATTACAAAAAACATGTTCAAATGCGACATTCATACTACTAATGCTAGAGCAACAATGGCAGATCCCGTTCAGGCTCATAGCCGCTCTGGGCAGTGACAGCTTTTTCCTCTTGTTTTCTAGATAGCTGGTAGTGCTCAGCAGGACTTTGTACCACAGCCAGCACATGCTGAGTGAAATGCTCCGCTCTTTTAGACACTGAGCATCTGTATCTTTAAAGGAAACATTTGCTTTGGTACCGCTGCATGCAGAAGCCTAGTATAAACATAGGGTATATACTGTTTTTCCTCGTAGAGGTTTCTGAAGGTTCCCTGGTTGTATTGTGAGACATTTGGGTGGAACAGGGGCAGAGAACAGGATAGGGGGATTGAATGTACATTCCTCCTCCAAACTGAAGCAGCAAAGGTAAATAACTTTTAATTTAAGGTTACGGGCTGGACAGCATTCATGAATCCTGTGATCCAGTGGAAGCTGTAAGGAAATCTGAAGCAATATTTATTGGTAAGTTTTACTTCTTGCTTCCTGAAGAGGGCTTATATAAGACGCTGCATTAGTCTTTTGTAGAGCTGGTACTGTAGAGACAAGCATGAAAAAGTCTCACCTCACAATTAGAAGCAGCTACAGAAAACAGTACTGTAATTGGGAACAGTAAGACCCTAAACTTAGTGGTGGGAATAGAAGTAGGGAAGACTTATCAGTGGAACTGCTTCTCCAGTAAGTTTCAAACTCTTCCCTTGAACAGTACTTCAGCATTAAAAATATGATTCTAGATGTTTTATCATTTTACCAAGACTAAGAGGATCCAGGCCTACTGTGCTCAGATTGAGCGCAGTCCTAACACCACACTCAAGGGTATTAGAATATTATCTGCTGTCAAGGAGCCAGTGTCATCTGTCAGAAGGACCTGGGACATGAGCCCGTGGCCTGCCAAACAAGCATTCCTCTGAAGCTTCTGGGTTTTTTGTTGCTCAAAGCAGGATACTGTCCTGAACAGAGCACTGAGTTTGGCAAGCTTGTAATGGCATCAGTTAAAATCGATGGTAAAGCACATTAAATAAGCTGAACTCTTTTTCTGCAGGAGGTGGCAACACATTCCGTCTCCTGAAAGCTCTCTATGACAACAGTCTGATACAGGAGATCAGGAAGAGAGTTCTTGAGGTAACAACTAGATGTCTCAGGTCAAGTCTGAATGATAGGATCTCATGCATAAACATTTGTTCAGACAAATCCAAGTTGATTCTATGTCTTTGTTTCTAATATATTTCAAATATTGAGCCATATCTTGCAAGCTGGTGAACTGAAATCTGTGGCCAAATAAAGCTGTCATTAGTAATGAAAGCCTGAAAAGACTAGGGTCAGTAAACTGTCCTACAGCAGTTTCTAAGATAGGGGACTGCAAGACTTTAGGATGTACAATGCTATGCCATACCTTAGAAGTAAGCCCCTCAGCTTAAAATACCAATGAAGAGCAGTGCAAGGATTTAATCATTGGCCAAAACCCACATTTTTCAGGTTATGTTCACTTTTTATTCTTGTTAATAGATATGCTCACGCTGCAGGTTGTCTAATAATAAACCAACAACTTAATCTGCATGTGCCTTTTAGACAATAGAGTAAATGAGTAAGTGTTGTAATTAACTTAGGTGTCTGACATGAAATTGAGAGGTACGAGTGCCATCAAGCCCTTCCAGCCCATTCTAGCATAGTGAATCTCATAAAGCACAGCAAAGATAGGTCACCAGTGGAAGACAACAGAAGCAAGGTGTTCCCCTAGTGATGTGGAACTGTGAATTACTTCAGATGAATTTATGCAAGCCACAGTATGTTTGAAGAGGCTAGCTACCAAGAATAAAGGTCACGTAGGCCATCTTAATGTACACAAATACACAATACAGCAGCACGGTGCTCAGCTTTGGGTGATCTACCCTCTTTAGAAGCTAGTTAAAAGCTACTTCTGATATTTCCTGTAACTGCAACATAGGCAAGCCTCATCTCTTAATAGCAAAGTCTGTCTGAAATGACAACCTTGCAAGTTTTCTCTTGTGAGGGGATTATTGCAGTTGTGAGTACAGGGCATTCCCTAGTTAGTTCTCTGCTAGCCATTATACATAGAAACTATTGCCCACCTCAAACTGTGAGCTCTTCTTTTTCTGCTTTTCACTTGTAAAGTTATCAGTGAGATGAGCTAGAAGGACTAAGTCTGATCTGACTGCTAAGTCTCCAAGATTGATAGAAGATGCTGTAAAATGCTGTTCCCAATTGTGATACCACATACTAATCATTGCTTTTGTCTTTCAGGATGGGGTTCCTTACATGGGATCCAGTGCAGGAACTAATGTTGCTACCGTCAGCATCAATACTACTAATGACATGCCAATTGTTTATCCACCTTCCCTGCAAGCCCTAGGTTTAGTTCCTTTTAACATTAACCCTCACTACCTGGATCCAGATGATAAAAGCACTCACATGGGTGTAAGTAAAGCATTCCACAGCAAACGCAGGGTACCAAGGTGTAATGATAGTGTGCATTTGCAAGGGATTACAAAGCTATAGAATGTCTAACAGCTGCTCCCTCAAACAGTTGGAAATACCAAAGAGGCAATAACATTTTACTCCCTCCTAAAGCTTTTCTTTGAGTGGGAAGAGGAGCTGGCAACAGTGGTACTGAGGTGGAACAAAGTGTTTTTCACAAACAGCAGCTTTCAATGTGTGAAATACTGTTAGTTCATACCTGGCATGGAATTGGAAAAAAAAATGTGAAGATGAAATGCAATTTGTTTCTGGAGTCCTGGAATAGGCTGCCTTGCTTCCTGGTCTAGAAGACCTAATTTAAGCATACTTCAAGAGGCTTAAACATCTAAACATCTGAAGGAGCTATCAGAACAGGGAAAGCTTAAGATTGCATGCAAACCTGTAGTATAAGAAAATACCTGTGTGAGTGTCCCTGCAAAGAGCACACCTTGTAACAGCTAGTATTAAGTAAGCACATGTACTAGTATAGCTGAAAGAAAAATGGTTAAACATCAGGCACAGAGACTGACATCTCCACTGTATGGAAGAGCTTTTTCTTAAATAGCTTGCCAGGAGCCAAGCAGGAGGCTGTTTCTGAAGTGCATCCTTTAACAGCCCAAATACTTTTTGCCCTTGTAATCAGAATTTCTCTGTGGCTAGTGGAAGTATTAAGAATAAGGGGACAATGAAGAGATGGAAGATCAAGATGTGCTTCTAGAATTTAGATGAAGTTGTAGGTGGTCACTTAATCTGCTCGCTTGTCTCTAGATAAGCGAGAGATATTTACAGGAAAAAGACTGCCTGCTATTTTTCTGAGAGGAGGATGGAAATTCTGTGCTGCAACAAGTGCCTGTTGTGTTTCTATGTTTCCTTATCAACAAAGCCTTCTGGTTTGATTTCTTTAACTACTGTTGTTCAGTTGAGAAGCAGCAACCCTCAAGAAACATGGCAGAGCCATGCATAGAAGGAAATTCTTCATTGTGATTCCTACTTGAGAAGGAAGAAACAGATGTTTAATTAGTGGAAATCCATGGCTCACTATCATCTTTCATGAAGAAGGCACCTCAGGCATCTGCTTCCACCACCTTCCTCTGTACTCTTGTTCTGAGAGTGAGCACAGAGAGAAAATATTTGAAAAGATAAAAAAAGCTGGATGAATTGACTGGAAGTTTTCAGGCTTTTGGGGGTTGGGACTATGCAAGTTCTGTTTGATCAACCTACAATTGCTGCTAATGATGAAAGGGAAAAAATGTATCTACTAAAGTCAGTCCTGCCACTTTCTTCAATACATTAGTCTAATTAAAGCATTCTCTTCAAGGGGAAGTGCCTGCTTTGTTTATCATTAAGAAGTTGCTGAGTGTCATAGTACTTGGATGGCTTTAACTTCTACTTTACTGCCTGGGCAGCTAAATCTACACTCATTATTGCAGGAGACAAGAGAGGAAAGAATTCGCCAATATCACGAAGAACCAAATACCCCTCCAGTTTTGGTAAGTAGTAGTTCCCAGTCAGGAAAGCGATGGCTGTAGCATGGTGAGCACTTTAAATGCATCCTTACTAGTTTTCAGTTTGGGTTCCTCCTCCTGACAAGCCTTCCAGAACTCTAGCAGGAAAGGCTAGTTATACTGTTGCTAACAGCTTCAGCCTTGATTTTGCTCATTTGTTCCATGTGCCAGCTTTTAACTTGAAGTATAAAGTTTGCACTCTAACAAACCCAGCTTATTGTTGCTTGGACAAAAGTGAATCTAAGAATGGGGGTTGCAGAAGTAATAGTGGAACAAACATTTTTCTTTTTCTCCTTAATAGTTTGTATAGCCTTCCATAACAGCAAAATTAAATACATAAGAAAATCAGCTTCTAAAACAAAATAACCCACCTACCTTTGTCTTAGCATCTTTGTTAAAAAAATGAGCCAGGAAATCTTGTTTGTAGTCATAAGGAGCTACACTTAAAACTGTTCTGCTTGTGACAAGTGTTCTAGCTTTTCAAATAGCTTGAAAATAATGTTAAAATGTTTCCACCTATGTTAGGGCTTGCGGGAAGGTGCAATGCTGCTAGTGGAAGGAGACAAAGCCACCTTACAAGGAGTAACAGGAGCACGACTATTTTTGAGGTAAATGCTTCATTTGAATTTGAGTGAAATTGAAATACAAAAAGGAAGAGATTTCTATTCAACTTCTGGCACATACTGCCTGTCCCTCATGTCAGAAGTTACTTAATCCTTTGCTTCCATTTCTCTTTAGGGAAAATGTGAGTATTGCTTAATGTTCTAAAAGAGCAGTCAGTATGACAACACTCTGAAGTGCTATGACACTACATACATTGAGGTTCATGTTTCTGATCGAATAACTACCATTCATCCAGAGTGCCCCAGCAGTCAGGCTGTGCTCTGTACCGAAGACCAGGGGAATGCCACTTTGATCCTAATGCACTGTATTCTAGAAACAAGAGTCTCAGGTCTTCAGTTGTATGAACATTACTAAGAAATCAAATATGTATATCCCAGGATGCAGGCAAGGAAGGGGGTCAAAGCTGCTAGTTAGGAACAAGGATGCCCTGTTCTATCCCTGGTAACAGATGGAAGAGCAGTAGTCCTAGCTGCTGTGCAAACTTACAGCATGGTTGATCTTGTTTACAGGGGTAAGAAACCAACTGAACACGAGCCTGGAACAGATTTCAGTTTCCTCCTGATTGACAGTAATCTCCAGAAGCTGTAGCCTCGCATATTCTGCAGCAGAAGTCGGCACATGAGGAGGAAGGAAAGAGACACTTCTAGTCCTAGGGTGGGTGGCAAGCCTTAACTTTACAAATAAAGATAAATATGCATTATTGGACTCTCTTCCTCCACCCTGTTCACTTCTCAGACGTCTTTCTTTCCCAAGAAAAATGACATTTTTATTGCAATACTTGAGTAATAATAGAATAAGAAGTCTTACTCTGAAATGTTCTGTACCTTCATGCACCTCCACTTTGATTCCTCCCCCATCAAAAAAGTTACCTTAACACAATTAAGTCAAGACACTGAGTCAGCTGTTCCTGCTCCCTTGTTTTACCTGTGTAATAAAAGAATTGCTCATTTAGTGTACTCCCACAACATTAGTTTCATTTTTACACTATTAATAAAGTGAGAAGTTATGCATTCAATTATTTTTATTGGCTTCAGACTCATGTTAAATATATACAATGCTGATCATGTACAAAAGTGTGCATGTTAAAAATTGTTAGGTTACAAACTTGCAAATTCCTAGAAAAGTGCAAAATTTTAAAACATCTTCCACCATGCTGTACAGAAAAAAAATCCATCATTAGCCAATATACACACTCTCAAAACATACTGATCAAACCAAAATAAGACATACAGTATACACTTAAAGCACCCAGAAGGGAGATATTGCACAGAAGACTAACAGCAAGTTTGTTACAGGGCCTGAAGGCTCATTTTTGAAAGCAGATATTTTCAACACTCCTCAGACCTAACATTTAATTCTTTAAAAAAAAAAAAAAAAAGGCATTTTTTTGGCATTTAAAAATCCATTTGTAATCTTGTAATTGCACAACGTGTGAGAATCAGAAGATACGATTAACTGTTGCTGTAAGTAAGGACTCTATTTGCACTGCCCCATTAGCTTTAGTAATTAAAAAAAAATGCTGAGACATGTTGAAGTGTCTTGCTTACCAAATTTCATCACGCAAACCAAGTAGCAGCACAACTTCCAACAAAAGACTGACCCAAGGGAGGTAAGTCTTACAAGCAGTGTTCCTCTAATTTTATATTAAGATGCTCCTGCATAAGCTAAGGGTTGAATCAGAACTTAAAGTTCTCCTTGATTTTTTTTCCCTCATGGCTTTAAGTAATAGCTCAAAGCTATATATGATTAAAGCAGTACTACCAGGTACATGATTAAATTTATTTTAAACATTTCCTCAAGGCAAAAAAAATGGCTCCCTCAACAGGAAATACTGACTAGATAGGAAATTAAATACACAAGTGGCCTCTAACTTCATTTAGATATATGATACATATGGCTGGATGTTTTATATTTCAATTTCAAGACACCTTAGCAGCATTAAACTATAATCTCTACTGACGATCGTGCTTCTGGGATAAAAGGTAAGTTATGACATTGTGTCTGCACAGAATCTAGTCACAGACCTAAGCTCTAGAAATACCTTCCAAATTTCCCAAGTCCAGCAGACAAAAACAGAAAGCACACACAACTGAAGGAATTCTCTCCTGAAGAAAAGTGAAATACTTATTCTATTTGGGCCCTTTAGGTAAACAGTAACTAAAAGAAAAACTTGAGTTTTCTTCTACAGATGCACTGCAAAAAAGTGAATTAAAACTGAACAACGGGTATCTTTGAATAAGCACCACAAGCAGTTCCTCACCTATGGGGTACTCCAGACTGCAATAAGATGAATAATAGCACTTGACTGAAAAGTAAACCTGTGCAGATCATGTTGAACTGCCACTCAGGCATCTGATGACTATAGTAGTGAAGAAGGAGACAATAATATTCTACCATTTTTTATAAACTGCAGTAGCTTTTCGTGAAACCCCGGCTTTCTTTAAAAGTATGTGCCTCCAAGAGCTATTAGTAATAACGAGGAGAATTTGATTCCTTGGGATAGAAAGGAAGACATCCTCCAATCACTGGGGTCTGACATTGGTAATACGATGAACCCACATGCATATGACTGCACAAAAACCTCCTCCTCCTAAAAGGTGGAAGTACGTCTTGTGTTACTGCCTGGACCTGCACAGTCTTAACCAAATAAATGTGCACAATTTTAAAGCAATGCAAGTTAATACAACCTGTTGACGGGTTGCCTTTTCATTAACTTTGTTATAGTTGCTGTGCTGTTACTGATTTATTACAGCACCAAATATGACTGACTGCAAAAACAATGTTCAAGTTCAGCAAGATGAATGAAAAGAAGTCTGCAGAAGTGTAGCACTATGTGGCATATCTCATTTGAGAACTATCCGCTTCACCCATCTATAATACTTCCTGAAGGTTTTGCTAATATATGCTGGTAACTAGATCAGAGAGCATATACTTGCACAGCTTAAGTCCATTCTCAGCAGAACTTTCACAAGCAACTGACTACTACCAAAGTGTCATGTTTACAACTGAAAACTACATAGGTTTTAAACCAAAAGGCATGAAAAGCCCATTCAAGAAAGCACTGAATACTTAAATTCCCACCAAATTAAATATAACCCTACATAGTGTTTTCATCTAGCAGTATTTATTAGATTAGGCCTTAGGTTCACATTAGGATACATATTTATATGCAGGAGAAATGTAGTTTAAGATTGGGATTATTATTTTGTGCTGGTGTTGGTAAAGTACACAGATGATAGAAGACATGGTTTCTAGATATCCTATGATTTAGTATTAGATAACAAGTATATTAATATGGTATAATTCGCATAAGTTAGATGCTACCTTGAACTGCAAACTTTTCACTTTCTGAATGCTGGTATAGTATAAAAACTGCACAGATGAGATTCTTCACTATAGATATAAAAGACAATTAAAAATACTATCAACAGTTACAAGAAAATTGTGAAAATTAAACATTTTTCTTGAAATAAGGGAGAGATCTTCTAAGTATCATCCTTTGGTATCCACTTTTAAGTTCTATGGAGAATTTACTCAATACTGCTAGCTGCTTGATCTAGACTATATACAAGTATCAAAAGAAAGTTTTCAAGATATATGTGTGTGTGTGTATATATATATAACTATATATATATATATAGTTACACACATGCTTCCTTACTCAGCTTCAAAGATAAGTATATCTTTAGTTTTGATAAATATCATTAAGGTTGTTCCAAAAATTAAATGCAAGTACCACCAAGAAGGTCTTGACAAATGTAGTGTTATGAACAACTATGTTTATTCTGAATTCCTGTTCAGAATTGTTTCATCTCACAGCTTTACTTTTTAACACGTAAATAAATATTAGTTCAAAAACAAAGGATAATCTTACTTCACAAGCACACGTTTTTCTACATGAAAAGCAACATGGTGGGATCCAAAGCTTTACCTAACTTGAGGAAATCAAAAGGAAGAGGTCAGTTCACTAATACATAATAGACTGCAATTCAGTCAACCTTAACAGCTGATTGGAAAAATGATTTCATACTTGAAAAAGACATACAAATAAGTTCAAACAGAAACAAAATACCAGCTAATGCTCACACTTACCACCTATATGCCTTTATTTAAAGCTGGTTTTAAATAAAGGCAAAGTGCAGACCTTCAAACCTTTGGAGTCTTTCCAAAAACACTGTGATGGTATATACCCCTCATCCTCAAGGACCATGTAAAAGATGAAAAGGTAATAATGTATGTTGCCATTCTACATAGAGCATGAAGTAGCTCAGAGTTCATCTCTCCCCATCCTCATTCTGCTGCTGCTTTGTGCAGAGCACAAACTATTCTCAAGTCTGACAGCCCTGAAACCATTCACATTTCAGCCTGTCCCAGATATTTGTGAAGATCACCTAATGCTCATGATGCACTGAAATGATAGCACTCAAATGTCAAAACTCTTCACCATAAATCCTCTCATCCCCAATTATTTCAACTACATATTTTACTTAAGCTGACACCATGTATTCAGTATTCCTGAATATTAAATTACTAAAAAAATTAATCCACCTCTTGTATAAACTTGTCTAAAACACAGTAGGATGATTTCAAACCTTTGTGTGATCTTCTGTGCAAGTGACAAAGATGTTCTCACCAAACCCTACAAAAGACCTATCTCGATATTTTTTGCACTTGATTCTGCTAACCTAAACCAAAATTTCCACTCCCTTCCCCTGCAAGCATACCCTTAATCTCATATATGCATTTAAGCAGAACATATACGCGTACTTACAAAAAACGTCACTGCAATGCCCCAAATGATGTGTTTCTTTTTTCAACTTCCCACAACACAGAAGATTCTTACATTCAAAGCTGCAATTCTTACAAACTACTCTCAAAAGAGCTCCCCTGAAATCCCTTCTTCATGAAATCACAATGGACAAACATACTTCACATTCTCATATACACATTTAATACTTCCAGAATATCCTTAGTATTCTCATTCGATATACAAGTGATTAAAAACAGTATGTCACTTTGCTTTTGGAAATATTAATGCTCTCTTGGCAAGCAACTCAGGGAAATTATTCTGATTTTCTCCTGACAATCAGACAATCCAGTCTGTCACAGTGATTAGTTTGAATATTGCAACTATGGATAGACCCACTTGTTCACAAGGCTGATTTACTATTTCATTTACAAAAGAAATAACAACACAACTTTCTTTACAGAGCACACAATCAGTCATTAAGAGGAGGAAGAGGAAACAGTTTTCGTGAAACTAATTGGACTTTTAAAGATTATCTTTTTTCCAGGGGGCAAGAATTAACTTTATTTCTATAAAGATAACAAATATTATGCCAAAAGTTAATGAAATGAGATTATACATAATGGAGTTCTCAGGTAGTTCAACGGGTCCCCAGTCACAGGGAATATCTGATAACCTTTATAGGAGGTACAACACGTTCACGTCCATAAATAAATAAAAATAACACAAAAAAGTGATGGCAGAGGGAAGAGATGGGTAGCCAAAAGGGAATATACTAGCTAGCAATCAATTAGAGCTCTGCCTTATATTTATACTGCCCTTACCCCGAAAGATGCAAGGGGAATATCTTCTCTTTTTAATAGACATACATACATGTATATACATATATATACATAGACACATATACACACATACCTTTGCACACCAGTCAAAAAAATCATATTTTTCACTCAGCACCAGGCTTTTCCAGCAGTATTGGGTTTATAACTTAAATCACTAACATTATAAAAACGCCAGCATGACAGGAAAACACAATCCCTTCTAACATCAATTATTACTTAACAAAAAAAACATTCAGTAATGGCTTTTCCAAAATATAGCAACAAATCCATAACTATTTTGTTGTGTATAGAGCATGTAATGATCTGGTATTTTCTTCTCCCAGTTATTAAACACATCTTGAAAATGGATACATCATCTGTTTTCCTGCTTGTTTTACAGAAATAAAAATATGGACAACAACTGGTTTGGTGAATACCAAGCCAAGAAACAAACAGGTGCTTTTCCACTAAGTTGTCCTGCAGTGTTGTTTAAATGATTTTGCAGTGAAAATTTGTTGCCTTACTAATGAAGAGGATAGATCTTTGACCAACAGGGATACGTGATTTTTCCTCTTATTTCTTCAAGATAGTAACTATATTACGGGATTTCTTAGTGTGCATCTTAGTCTACTTAATATAAATAATTTTCAGCAGCAAGTATTTCCTACCTCCTTCTGCTCCTTCACCACCTTCAACTTCTTTGAAGTTATTCATGTCTGTACTTTAAAGAATTTCTGATAATCAAGTAGTGCAACACAGATGTTCCTTGCAGAACAGCCTAAAACTGGAACTACATAAAGGAAGATAGCAATAGGTATTTACAGGAACAAATCACAATAAGTTGTTCATTGGTCTAAAAAACATACTGAAAAGGTCATAATTGTCAGCTATCCCAGTTTTGAATCAGACCACTGCAACAGACAATTTTAGACAGACTGTTGGGGAATTACAGTGCTGTGAAAGCAATGCCAAATATCTTTCTTGAAATCAAGGAGCATCTGGCCCTATTCATCTTTAAATCAAATGGTACTTAAATTCAATTAGCAAGCTTGGGTTTGGAGGTCTGGTGTTTTTGGTTTGTGTGTTTAGGTTTTTTGTTTTCCTGAAACACTGTTTTAGCAGCTGTTTAGAGAAGGATTTTTTTGTGACCAAATCAACACAGTTAAGGAAAAATGTGCAAGCAAGCTAACTTGCATGGGTACATATGCTTATTACTAAACCTCTACCATAGGTTCGTCTTCAACAGACTGTTAACAGTAGAGCCCCTGAAAGCTGAGATATACATTTAAAGTGACCAAAAGATTAAATATGTTTCTGGCATCCATGAGAGAAGGTAGAAGCAGCAATCACTTGGAATCTTGAGTGTTATATTCAGTCTCTCCTGACGAAATCTGGCTGAGCCGTTTGCTTGATCCCCACAGCTTTCGGGAAAGCTGACCTGAGCGCATCTGTTTAAAAGTAATTCAGAGAAACAAAAGGAAGGGGAAGGGATAAGGTGGATAAATTAAAAAGGAACTTCAGACACTGATTCTGGTGAAATGCAGACACTACAATGTACTGCATAAACAAAATTACACTAACAAAAGTCATTAAAAAACAAACCAAAAGTTACACTTAGGAATGACTCTTGGGACTGACAAAAAAAAAAAACAAATAACAGACAAAACACTAATCCCTGTTGTCTTTGACTTAGAACTGTTGAAGGGATATTGCCAAGTAATGCATATTCAATACTTAGCCTACTTTTAACACCCTAGAAACAGTGTTGAGTTTAGATATTTTGATTGGAAGAAAGAAAAAAAGAGGTTAACGTCAAACAAAAATGAACCAAATTAGCAGAAAGGACACTTTATTTTAGAGAATTCAAACAGAAAATTGTTAGAATTTAAAAGGAAAAGATCACCAAAACTGATCCTTCAGTATTTCTTTCAAGTGATGGAGTATCATAGGACAGTGATGACAGATTGAAAGAAGGAAAAAACAAAGGATATCTCCTGGTTTCAAATTTACACCATCTTCCAAAGATCCTGGGTGAAGCGCTCAGAGTAAAATTTAAACCAGAAATAATTCATACTGAATATCCCGTAAGTAAACATAGACAATAAGCAACCAGATGCCATCAAATCCAGCACCTGGTGAATCTGCCATCTGACAACAATTTATAAGAAACATTTAATTCACTTATTAAGTATAGGACTTATGATTGGCTAGTAGTAATTAACCTGGCAGCTGATTCGGTTATGAAATCCCTTGAAATTTAATAAACAAGATGCATGCCTTAACAGTACAAGCTTGAGAACCATTCCCAACAGTTAGTACTATGGCTAAGCTTGCTTAAAAACCGTATCATCACAGCAGCAAGGTTGTAGAAAAGGCACAATGCTGCTTACAGGTGATAATCCCACAGGCTTTTGCAACATCCCAAACAGCTAAGTGATTGTTAAAAATACAAAAACATTTATTATACTTCACTTCATAGTGGATGCTGTCTGTCAATGCAGAAAGACTAAAGGCCAATCTTAACACCAAGCAGCATTTCACTTAGTGCACAATAAAGAAGCTATCTCCTTTTAACCCTGTGGATCAGTATCACCATCGATAGTCAAAACTAAAGTGTCTTCTGTATAAGGATAAAATTCTACTAATTCCTAACTTCAAATAAATAAATAAATACCCCCTCCCCCCCGCACACACACACTTTGCAAGTATATTGGTTGATGCCATTATAGAAAACTAGAAAATCTGTGACATGATTTTGTTCCTCATATATGCGTGTGTGTATATAAATATATATATAATCTATTTACATGGATATTAAGCTTGCAGATCATCTGAGTTATAAACAGAAAATCCTGAAAAAAAAGTTGTTGGAAAACCTCTACATTCACAAAAGGAATCCAGACCTTGAAACAAAACCTTCTTCACAGTTAGAAAAATGTGATTAGGAACTGAAGAAGAGAGAACTGAAAGCCTTCAGTCTAATGAAATACATACATTTCAGCCTACAAAAGATATTTTCTATGGATTAGGAAACAGAAGTGAAAGTGACTTTAAAGCTGTTGTTACAAACATATGTTTAACAACATCATAAGCAGCTCTTTATCAACTCTACAGTAGGAAAAAACTGTCCAGCTGGAAGGCAGTGGAAACTTCCCCTCCCTATTTGCTGCAACCAAAATTAGACTACCATTCCATGAAGCCTTTTTAAAATATTAAACAGTGTATCTCCTAGCTAAAACATTTTCAAACACTGACAAATAAAGCTGCTCTGTTTTCACAACCCAACTATAAAATTAAGACAAACTCTTCTGGCATGTACTAAAGGTCATGCAAGAGTGGTTACCACAATTTCAAGTAAATACACTGCAGCACAATGGAAATCAAGTTATAAAGAGAGGCAAGTTTAAGTTAACTAAAGCACTTTGAAAGTTATGACAAGAAGTACTTAGAGCAAAACCTGTGTTTTGCACAAGAAAAAATGGGCGTAGCTATTTGACAGATGGATGCTCTGTATTTGATATTGCATATGCAGTACCAACAAGTTTATATTCACCATATGGAGCACAGAGCATATGGGAAACCTACACGAGTAATTCTTTACGCATTACAATTAGACACTCTTAACAGAAAGTAATTTGTTTTCCCCAATGTCAGTCAATGCATATTAAAGGACATCTGATGGAAACCATAAAAAAATAAAAGAAGCTCGCTCTCTTTAGTTTCCATTTTTCTTCTGGAAAATTGTTTCATCAGAAAGTGGCTGACAACACTATCACATACAGAAGAGAATAGCTACTAAGATTTTGCTTATTCAGATGTCAGTGATAAAGTCTGCAAGTTAGTCCAGCTGAGCTTCCCATCTGTGATCCCTATATATCTTTGATTCTTTATGAGAAATTTCAGTACAGCAGTCAAAAGTTATTTCTTTCCCACTGAAAACTGAAACTTGCTCTTAAATTTACCCTGCCATAGAGGAGACCTCTTGCTCAGCTGGAAAGCAGAAATAAGTGAACTTCCCACTGTTCGGTAGAAAAAGTTCTTGATGGTGGGTTTTACCTCTGCTGGCTTGCCAACACCAACGATAATCAACTTGCCATCCTCCAAGCCAACAAGGATGTGGCTATACTCTTTAGTGACAGAAATGCAATGAATTGGCAGTCGCATGGCTAACGGGGAGATGCTCAGATTCAGGCTGAAATGAACAAGAGACACAGAGAAAGTACATTATGTATATATATTTTTCATATTGAAAAGAATCACGTTGCAGTTGAGATCACAGACCATAGGATGTGCTATAAAAGAGTTTCTCAAGGATCCCGTTTGCAATTCTGATTATTATGAACTCTTACAGAAAGCTCAAATCATACCTCAGAATACAGCTTCAATAACAAGAAGGGGAACAGCAGGTTAAGTCAGAAAATTAAGACACTCTCACTGGAAGATCAGTAATATTAGTTAGTACCACAACTGCCTAAGTGACAAAGATCACTCCCATTCTGAGAAGCAGTGGAGCTCTACAGAGTAGTGCAGAACTATACAAGGTTTGATCACAGTACCAAGTTGTTGAGCTCCCAGTGACTAACCAGACATGAGGACAACCACAACTTGCCTGCATTAGACACAGCTCTTCCTAAATTTTGTCAGCACAAAGCCTATGGTTGGGATAAATGCACGGGAGGAAAGTGGACTGGTAAAACTTTTCATTTCCCATTCTCCCATCTTAGTTCCCCTTAGGTGTTTTTTTATTTTTTTTTCTCCAGGAATACAGAAAAAAGCAATTGCTACCACCTATAGCACCAAGCAGAATCAACATTACAACAGCCATTTCTAAATGAACCTCTGTATTTGCATCTCAATAATCAATTCATTGGTTGCACATTACCTGTACAGATCCCGTATGGAAAGAAATCCTTGTAAGCTGCCCATCACAATATACTCGCCAGTCACACACATATCTGACACTTCCTCCTTCAGAGTCTCAGAACTCAGATGCTTTCCATTGACAGAATAGAGATGTAACGCATTCTTATCCTGAAAAAATCAAAAATAAATATATCACAGAGGACTGGTTGGCTTAAAGATGTATTATCTGTATATTTAGCTCACTAATAAGAGTTGACTTGGGCAGTAACCTACAGATAATATCACCGACAACAGCTTGCTTGTTGAATGATATGAGAACTGAGCCCGTGTCTTACATGTATGTCCTGTATGGAAGGTTTTGAAGTTACTCTTCATTACCTCTTGATGTAACATAAGATCCTACCTATCCATCTAATCAATTCAAAATTTTCCGGAAACATCCATGGACTTAATGGACAGGTCCTTGTCTTTTGATGTTTTTTGTTAAGGAAGAAGGAAAAAGCCCTCTTATCCTCAGCCTCCTCACCTCACCCTGAATTGAAAAGCAGAAGGAAACAAGTTTATTTTGTCGAACTATAGCTGGAAGCACTTTTTGGACAAGGCAACAAATTCTTGATGGATTAAAGACACAGCTAACATGACCATCTGAAGATCTTCCAGCCTGGCAACACCTTGGTGTTTCATCTCTACCCAGTCTTCCCAATGCAGCTAGCATGCCTATATCCAATAAGTTTGTCTTACAGGAAAGTTCCCATTCTCACAGAAATCATAACAGTTCTACACTTAGAACAACTACACAGCTACTCATTAGACAGAATAAGCTATATAGCAAACCTTATAGTTGTTTCTCTAATCCAAAACTAAGAAACACCAGTGTAGTCCCTGGGCATCTTGCATCTACAACTCACTGCTCCCCTTATAAAACTATTTTTGTGAGTAGTGGAACTTGCAAAACTCCTAGTTTTGCATTTCAAAACAGCTCTCACAGGATGATTAATTAGTGCATGCCTGGGCATCTGCCTTGCAGGTGTTTGGAGATTCTCGTGAAACCTACAGGAGCACAGTATGTCTGTGATTTACCTTATCAAATTACACTAAAATCAGCTTGCAAAACTAAAAGAAAAAGAAAAGACATGTCATGATCAAAAAAGCCTCAGTTTTTAAGGAAATAAGGGTAAAATCAGGCACATTTATGATTAAAATCTTCAGCAAAAGAAACAGAGGTATTCCATGAAGCTAAGTACCTTAAGAGTGGTCTTTCCTTCTATGCTAGTGTGGACAACTATATGGCCTTCCCAGGACACAGCCAGATTGGGAACAGTCAGCAGGAGGGAACTCTCACAAGGTGGTCGCAAAGTTCTCATGTACTGACCTTTCCGAATAGTGCGCATAATAACTGTCCCATCCTGCAGAAACCAAATTTAGGTAAGTTGTTGGCAGCAAACTTGGAGGTAAGTTACAGTAACAGGCAGAATGAGTATTTAAATAAAAATGAATTATTTTAAAAGTACTTAAAATCTTAACTGGAGATTAGGACTTCTGAGCTTTAGGAACCCTGCATGAGGAATCCTTCCCCCTCAAGGCCATGTACTATAGGCATATGTAAAACAAATGCAAACAGAGCAATAGGGGAAGGATAGACAACAAATCGGCCATTTTATAGGCCACATTTATGACTGGGCATGATGTGCATTACAGAGTTCAGCAGCCTGACAGTGCATACAGAAATGCAGAGCTTCAGTAAGCTGCAAAGAGCCTTCAAGGTTAAGCAAGCAGGGAAGGAGCTGTCACAGAATTGTTTCTGTGAGAAGGTTAAGTTCTCCAAGTAAGTCCATATGCTTTAAAGCTCATCTGTACAAACTAGCACAACACGGGTAGCTGAAGCCTATGCTGCGTAGAGCACTGTTTGAGACAGATTGATTTAAGTAGGCAGCAAGGGAGATGGCACATATGTTCTTCATGTGCCAGGTTGAAGAAGAAATTGTGAAATAGTCACATTTTTGGTATTATTCTTCAAACATGCTCTAGGGTTTGATCGAAGAAATGGCAAAGAAGGGAAAAGTATTAAAATTCTTACCTTGGATCCTGACACTGCCATGTCCAGTTCAGTGCTGATGCCAACACTCGTAACTTCATCAGTATGCCCATAAAGGATCTGTAATGGCTTAGGTGCCAGGCCGACAGGCACTCCTCCCTGAGAGTAACAAAAAGTGCAATGACACATTCTCTTGCAGCTGAAGGACAAACAAAAATAAGTTTCTGGTATCTTCAGCATTAGTTGTGCCAGATGTATATTTGACATAGGCCAAAACCAAAAGCACAACTCACCCATTGCAATTTCAATTTATTCTTTTATGTCAGCAGTCCTATTTACTGAAATCAAGGAATGAATGCACATACAGGTACTATGTGGATGTGAAAGACAGAATTACTTAGTTGATTTCTTTCTCTCTCTTCAGATGATTGTGTGTGCAACTACCACAGCAAGCAGTCCTAACAGGAGTCATTTGTCCATCCACCTACTTTTTCTTTGTCCATGTGTCTGGGCTTATTCAGTTCTTACAGCTTACCCTGGAATTAAGCACTGCCTTCATAGCCAATCTCAAGGAATACGAAACCTATTTTTTGCTTAAAAATGAAAGTAACTCTATTCTATCTTCTAGGGGAAAACCAAGGAAATAATACTTCTAAGTGACTGCTGCTAGTATGATATAAAATGGAAATTTTGCAATAATGCTCATTAAAAATACTAAGTTAATTGCTCACATGACTGCAGTATGTCAAAACAATTTAGTATTTTCGTTCCAGTGAGCATACTGTCAGCATATAAAGACTTATTCTCACACCAGTTCTGAGGCAAGATCTGTGCTTACAGAGAAGGTACAGTAAATAGTTCTGCAGAGAACTCTCCAGTCTAGTTTGCGTGTTAGAAATCTGCCAACCAAGTCCTGAAATCCTGAAGCATACAGGAAATGCAGAACAAGTATCAGATTAAAGAGCTGGGAAAGAAGAGACAATACAGGGCAGAGAAGTAGAACAGAAGTTGCAGTATGCAGAACATTATTCTCACTTTGTAAAGACCAAGATAAAACTCTCATGAGAAGAATTTACAATACATAACACATCACTTATACATCTGCTAAATAAAAAGTAGATTAAAAATCCTAAAGAAAAACAATTCTAAACAGTAATACTCTCCAGAGAAGGACACATCATTCAACTCACTCTGAAAAGATAAACTATGAAGTTTCTAACATTTATTCTGTCTTGAGACAAAAAATACTGTTTTAAGCACTTAGGTCTTGCCTTTTTGATGATGCACTGTTTGTACTAAGTACAGAATACGTCTTGAAAGAACTGTAAATACTCTCATCATAAAAGACAGCTAACTTTTTTTCACAGCATGCATCCACTAAACACAGTTATGTACCACTCTACTGGTTTAATGTGCTAACTTTAGGTTCAGTGGTAAGAACAGGGTGACATGACCAAATGTACTGTCCATAACACATAACAGGCCCATTCTGCAATTAATGCTATTTGTACTTTTATGAAGCAGCAGAAATGAACATTTAAAATGCATAACAATGGAGATACCTCACACTTTGAATGTAAGTACACACATGCATCACACAACCTCTTTCACAGAGTTAAAGCAATATCAAAGAATTCTAAAATGCCAGCATAAATCCAGGTAACAGATTAGTGATGTCTTTGCTAACTCCTGGTTACTATGCATCAGTACTTCCCACAGAGGAAATACAATGTTAAAACGCAACTATTATAATTAGCAGCAGCCTAGAAATGTAAAAATCCTTAACTATAAGCATTGCTTTAGTATTTGTTCTAATTCCTGTAGTCTCAAGCAGTGTTTCTGTCCTCCCATTCGTCTGTCTGGACAATAGGGATGATACTTGCCTATCCTGAAAATAACCTGTGAAATCTTTGAAAGTGCCTTTAAATAGAGAAAAGTAACCTCAAAGAACCATCAGTGTTACTGTACTTCAGCTATATAGTAACTCATGTATATAGTAAATATTTCAAACATAGAAGATAATGGGACTAACAAAATTACTAAGTTAATCAGGTTTTGTGAGCTATTTTTCCCTACAAAGCTGGCAGAAAGGAAATCAATAAACCATCACAGCAAAACAATGAAACAAAAGAAGCATGCAGAAACAGCTTCTCAGAGTATGTCTATACAACATACCTGCTGAACTATTTGCCATATGATACAGGTAGTATCTCTGGAGCCTGAAATTAAATGGATTCCACAGTAATCTATTGCCAAGCAGGTCACAATATCTAGACAAAGAAAGGATAACAAGAAGTTGATATAGTTTAAGACTAATTTCTCCACACTTTGACAAAAACCACACAAGATGTCAACAATGTATCCTCATTTACAGTCAGCATGAAGCATTCTGCTGTGATGACGACTGATGAGACTGTATCAACCAATGACACCATTATACAACCAGGTGTACCAGCATAATTTAATCATGTTTGTTACCTAAAAAAGGAAGTCAAGCCTTATTTTGAAACTACATTAAACCATCACTACAATTACTAAAAAGCCATACTCAAATATATGTGTATAATCATGGTTTAAGTATTCCTCTGTTGTTATACTGCCATTCCTTTATGACCACTATGCCTAGCAGCCCAGGTGCACTAAGTATAATTCAATCAAGAAGGACAAAAGTCAAGGTACAATACATAGAATCATAGAAACATTATTGTTGGAAAAGACCTCCAAGAACGCCTGGTCCAACCGTCCCCCTACCACCAATATTACCCACTAAACCACGTCCCTAAGCAACACATCCAACCTTTCCTTAAACACCCTCAGGGACAGTGACTCCACCACCTCCCTGGGCAACCTGTTCCAATGCCTGACTACTGCTTCTGAGAAGGAATTTCTCAGAATTTCCAACATAAAACCTTTCATTTCACTATATAAAGAGTTACTAACCCATGTGCCTGATGTGCTGTCCAATCAGCTTTCCTTTCGTAAGAGATGTCACTCTGATGCTATTGTCCCAGTGTCCTCCACTAAAGAGGAGTTTTGCATCATGAGATACTGCAAACAACTTAGAGGTGATCTCCAGCCCAGGTGCAAAAGGACCACTCATGCTGCGCTGCGTTCTGTAGGCAAGTGATGAGCAGTTAAAATTAAACTTAGTTCAAATCAATTTATCTTGCACTTCTTATATCCTTAAAAAGTAATAAGTTCTAACTTTAGAAGAAGTTACATATAAATAAAGGTGAAATTTTGCCCCCCGATATCCATGGCAAAACTGTCACTGCCATCAGTGGAAACCAGATTTCACCTTACATCTTTTCAGTCATTTAATTCTGCACAGATAACTCATGTCCCTAGCAAATATTGGAATATTAAAGAAAAAAATAATTTTCTCAAAAATCAAATACAAAAGTGCCATGCTTTCGCTATAGTTTAAGAATGTACAAAGAGTATTCATCTCAGATTTCAAGCAGAGTTTTTATGATTGGTAACCGCAAAAAATAGAATTAGAAGTAGCTCTAAGAATGAAGAACCCTGAAATGCTACTTACAGGACTCTTTACTAGAACATTAGTATTATTGAACATTAGAAAATATATTCTTAGCTGAAAACTCAGTCAATGAAAACAGTACAGTCCATTGATTGTCAGACAATTACTGTATTTTGTTACCACAGATGCATTCATCTGTACCTATCGCCACCATTTGCTTACTTGGGATTTGTCACCGTGGTATCTCTGATGAATGTAAAATAGTTGGAGATGTTTTTATCATAAGGTAGCCAACCATGGGTTCCAATAACGCAATTCAGACTTGCTGTTACCTGAAAAAGTTTGATAGAATTACAATTGGTGAAACCCAGGGACTTATTTTCTGGTATTGGAGCTTACATAAGGAAAAAACAAAAAAGCACATACTTCTTAAGAGTTTACCACTAAGGAAAAAAAAAAAAAAGGAACACCCTACACCCTTGCACATTAAAACAAAGTCCAGCTCAGATACGCAGTTTCAACAAGGAAGGATCGAAAAAGCAAATCTACTTTCCTTTTCAAAGATTATAATCCACATGCGGTACTTATTACCAAGTAAAAATACTGCATGTTATAGACAGGTCAAAGAAAGCTGATTTTTAAGAAGAAAAAGACAAAAACAACCAACCAGTGCCCTTCAACCCCAAACATTTCATTACGATTCTATCATTTAAGTTTTTTCTTCTCTTTGAAATAGTCACCAGTAATAGTTAACATATTAATATAGGTAGTTTGAAAAAAAATTCTACTACAGCTCTGTTTCTGAGAAAGCAAGGAAGAAGTTGAAATATTCAAGATTATTTTCATGATATATTTAGAAAAAACACAATGAGAATTTTCGATGTTTTCAGATTCCAAATGACAAACATACTACATTAAGCCAGGACAATGAATTTGACCTACAAAATATGAATGTCAGAAAATATTATTTCCTGAAAAACACAGACATTATTGCACAGGGGCCATTATGCAGACCATGCATATAGACATAAATATGCAAACACTGCCCTCCTTTCATCATTTGGACATCTGCCATAGTACCAGAGCCTGTATTAGGCAGTGCAAAATTTAATTTTAGGAACAGTATAAGCCTTTGGAGTGTGCACATGCCAGACATGGCACAGATTAAGATACGGGTTGGAAAGTAATGCTAAATGTAATGGTGTCATTAATAACTCAACCCTGTCATTTTAAAGCCAGACTGCTTTACATTAGGAAATTGATTGCTATTATGGAAGTGGATCAGGTAGACAACTTACAATACACCTCACCACTACTTACTCTCATGTCTCATACGCACTTAAATGCCATTCAACAAATCAGCCTTACTTCTCCAGAAGACAAAGTTTTAACTGATAGCTGATGTTCATCATAGGTAAAAGGAACACATTTCAACAGGAACAGTTAGAAAGTATTTCTCTACAAACTTTGTATGAAAAAAAAAACTTTGTACAAAAAAATGCACCTATTTGTTTTGACTGCTGTCAGTCTCCAAGTTTAATATTAACATGTGTAACTCACCAAGATCTCTGGGCTTCCCTGAGACATAAAGGAACGTGACTGATTCCTGGGGACAACAGCTTTGACAATGGGGACACCATCACTGATTCCCTAAGAGAAACGACATGATATTGTTCTAATTATAACCAAGAGCCGAGGGACAAATGCAGAACCTGTAAAGAGAAAGACCCAAAGCCTCTGGAATCAATATCAGACCCGTAAAGTACTCTTGGACACTGATACACACATCCTCAGTTCATACAGGTATAGAGCGTAACAAATACCAGAGCTTAAACCCTGGCTCTGTCCCGAATCAGTGAATTTAGCCACCAAACTCAGCGAGTCTCCAGGTATCACCAGTGTTGTTCTTAGCTTTCACAGAGTGCTGGCTAACTCAATACTTAAACAAGATGTCAGCAGATACAAATATATCAACTTTTACAAAGCTAACTAAAAAGACAGATACAAATTGTATTTAAAAATATTTCCTTCATGGGAAGCAAGTTGGTTTTCATCTAGGTTACTGCTTTTTGTTTCAAGTAGATCAGAAGTTTCAGATTAGACTTTAAACAATCTCAAATAATGTATCTACCTCTACGAAGAATGACTTCAGTTCAGTGAGGTGCTGGAAGAGATTCAGAGTAGAGGTATCACTTTTAGTTAGTCTTTGCACTACCTCTTCTGCCGACAGCCTTTGAGGATGGGGCTCCTAGGAGACATTTGAAGGAGTGTCAAATTAGACAATCAAATTAGAGAAATCTACCAATTTTTCAAGTCATAGATGGTACTCAGAATTTTATTGACAATCAACAGGAAAACAGACTCTTAAGCACCTAATTCACTTTCTGAAAGAATACTACTTTCTTTGAAAATGCTATGCTAAATTTCCATCAATGTGACCCTTATACATGTTGATGTGGTAAAGACTTAACTTTCTTAAAATTACAAACCAAAGTCCTTTGTAATTCAGTTGGATTTAACCTCAAGGGTCTGACTGGGAAGGAACAAACAGCATTACCTT
Organism: Cygnus atratus; assembly: GCF_013377495.2. Lineage (NCBI taxonomy): Eukaryota > Metazoa > Chordata > Aves > Anseriformes > Anatidae > Cygnus > Cygnus atratus. Next base: position 14,590,154 of record NC_066367.1, read on the forward strand.
TAACAGCTGACAGGGAGTTTGCCCAAAATTGTTTATCATCCCTTCTAAAGCTTTCCTTTCTTTTTCATCTGTTAAAGCATCCAAATCCACAGCCCCTGGATCACAACAAGAAAGATGAAGGGTAGAAAAAAAGAAACATAAACCAAACAATATATTGAGCAAAGACATGGCTAACAAATGTAACAAAAACTAATTGCAGCATTCTCAACCTTTCCCCCAGAAAAGCCTCCAAACAATGCTTCCACATAAAATACAATCTGAAAACTCTACTCTGCATGTGGAGTTCTAAGTATATCTGCCAGTGCAAGAGTTGCAGGGTTTTGTGGATCTATGGATTTATTTATGTGGACTATTTATTATGTGGATTTGTGGATTTATTTAAAATGGATTTAATATACTTCATGCATGCAGTAAGTTGCATACAAAAGCCATCCAAAATTCACTTTTTGTATTAATAGACTGCATCTTCAATCTACTATTTATTTATACAATTTTCCTTGACCCCAATCCATGAGAAACCCCTTCACTGACTAAACTAAACTAAACTACGCTGACTGACACTAAAAATGTTTTTAGTCAAGCAAACAAAAGAGCTAACAACACAAAAAGCCCCCAGCACATTTAGAAACAAAACACAAGCACTTGAAATAGTCCCCTCTTTTAAAACATTTATTAACATTTTAGGTTCAAAACCTCTGATTAAAGCATCAAATATTCTAGGTGTCTGATAAGAAATTATAAGTCATGCTGCCACATTTCAGCCATAATTCTCTTGCTTTACCATATGCTACTATACAGCATGATCACAAATCAAGTCCTCTCTAGCTAATACTGAAACTCCACAATTCTCATGACAATGACAGGAAAGCATACTGCTTTGTACCTTCATAAGTACAATAATAGAACACATTGAGCGCTTCCACTGCAGCTGGTCCCCTCTGCTTGTAGCCAAAAATCAAATCTATCCATTCATGAAGATGAGCAGAAACATACTCAGATTCCTGGAAGAAAAAAACACTCTTGTAATAATGTGAAAAATTCTGGTCCCTTCTTGGAGTATTTACTATTTTCTGTGAAAAAGATTTAATTCCTAAACTAAGAGTATTTACAAACTAGGTATATACTAACATATAGAGCAGAAGCATTAGAATACGTATATGCATTAACTGCACTAACTGCCATGTAAGATGGAAATTTAATACAACAAAATAGCACATCTAAGATGTCTAAGCCCTGTCACGTAAAAACACCTAATTTTGCATTTTATCTCCTAAGGCAGCAAACTCCCAAATCATTAGCATCCTCAGGCTTTATTTTTTTTCCCTCCTTTTGAGCATTTTATTTACATGCACAGGACTTTTAAGTGAAAATTCTAGTGATACTTGTAACATCAAATTCAACACCAACTCCAGTTCAAATGTAGTCCCAATATTTTATATTTAAGCCACAGTGACAATGTATAGGTGTACTTTATCATTACTTCAGATGTGTAACCATCATCTTACCAGAGCCTTCCTATGTTTACAAATGAAGTCTTCTGGAGAGTGGGCCCATTTGGGGAGAACAACATCATTTACCACTTCTTTGGATATTTGAAGCTGACCCAAGTTAAAGCCTAGTGAATAATTTGGAGAATTTTAAGAGTTACTACAAAATACTTCCAAAAAAAAATCTCAATTTCTTTATAAAGATTAAAAGGGTTCTTTCTCAATGCATGGGAAGGATATTGAAAAATTCTTAATATAAATCTACGATAACCCTACCACTGACATAGGAGACTTAAGTTCTGCTATGAATCTTTAAAACGTCAAGTGAAACATAAGTTATCCAAAGCACTCAAATGATGTAAAAACTGCAGTGCCAATCTCAAAAGTAACATTAATCATTTTCACACCTATCTTTAAACATACCTGCACTTGCTTTATTTTACCAGGATTAAGAGTCCAAAACATTTAAATGAGAGTATTCGTTCACAACTACGAAGTTACTTACAGGTTTAAGTTATTGTAGAATTAAGGCTTTTAAGCCTTAAATCCCACCAGCTTTCATTAGAAAAACTCCAAACATTTAAATGACTTTTGAAAGCATGACTTTGGTGTTTCAAATTTTTATAACTTAGAACTCCAGTAGATTGTAGCTACCAGACGAAATTATCAGCAGCATAAACACACAAATCTGTTTTTAAATCATCTAGTAGGAAGAACGATTCTCCTATGCACTAAATGTGAAGAAAAAAATGGCTAGGAGTCTTATACTAGAATGCAATGTTCCTTTCTAGTCAACATTACATATTACTGAAACAGCTTATTCTCCACATACACACCCTTCTTCTGATGGGTATTGGAATCTTACATAGCTCTAAAATCAAGTGACTTAACGTTGCATTGGTAGGTAACAGTAAAAAGCAGCAAATACACTGATTGCCTGGAACAAGTACGAGACCTCACTTTTGAAGATGTCCAGACTATCACCCAACAAAACCAATAAAAACGAATACTAATTAATCTCCACTAACTTCCACTATCTGCTCAGTATGAATTCTTTTAACTTTCTTATTTTTAAATACCCTAATGAGTACTTCTGATCTTTTACATTAGGCAGACAACACTATTTTAGCCATCCTTAAGATCCCACTCTTGAGTTTTAAACAACATTCAGGCTGCTGTCTAATGCAACTGGTGTCTCACTAAACAGTTTGAAGCCAGTGTGATGACCGAAGTAATTTATACAAGTACATTATAAAGCTTAAATAATGAGTGTTCCACAGCATTCATAACTGCTTATAATTCTTTTCAGAAGAGTAAAAGAAGAGAGTTCTATGCAGAATATTCTGAGCAATCTATTTACCATTTTGATTCTCCAGGAATTCTGGGAAGTAGAAGAACTCTGGTATAAGTTCCTTCACATCATTGGGGTTATCCATGAGTGCCTGCCAGGTAGCAGGAATAGAGTGGAACTGTCGATCAGCACAGTCAAACCTGTGGGTCAGAGAACTCAGATCAGGCCATTCATTCTCTTGGTAAAATAAGGAAGAAAACAGAGGCTCTGTTTACGTGCTCACAGTATACCTGCCACTTTGAAGTTGGATATGAAGTGTTGTGAAAGGTTCTACCCGAATGAGGTAATGCATGACACCAGCAGCATTTGAGTAGTGTGTTCCATAGTGAAATTTGTCAATCATCCCAAGGGGATCCTCAAAATTCTCATATCTGCAAAAAAAATACAATAAAGAAAATATTTATAACCATAAATACAATTGAGCACTACAGCTGATATACACATGGATTGTACTTATTGGAGGGAAGGATTCAAAAGAAATGATCACAGGAATTTGTAAGAGAAAAACACATCACGTTCTATTAAACATGAGAATTCAAATTCTGGCTCAGAGTCCCCAAGCAAAAAGACTACAGAAAGACAGAAAGGTACATGAGATGATGGATCACCCTTTGCATACCCATTCTTACACTCTTCCCTAGGCATTTGCTATCAGTCATCAGAAACTGGATAAAGGGCAAGACAAGCTTGATTTAGCATGACTTTACATAAGAGCTAAAACAGAAAAACAAATAAAAACACATGAATAAAGCTGAATATTTATTACTGAAAGGACTTGTGAGAGTTTCCTGCAAGATTTAAAAAAAAAACAAAACACAAGCATGTGTGATTGTCTCAGGATGCAGAGAAGAGATTTATTTAACACTCATGCCAATTTTCCTTTTCTACTGGCAAACCCTCTACAGCACTGTGCCACCATCTGGCTGATATATTCTTTAAATCACAAGGCCAGTAAGAGAAATTACAGCTAAACATACTGCTAGAAAACCAGTTTCATTACAGTCAGGGATAGACCCTCATCATTCAAAGAAAATGCTCCGTGTTCCAAGTTTTCTGAAAAAAGATGGTTTTGCAAGCAGCCTGGCAAGTGCAATCTGGTATGACAGTACTCACTCCTCACACTAGCAAAAAGGAAGGATAGCTACACTGATGTGTGGACGTAAGTACTTGTCACTCCTACCTACAAAGGAGTTGCTGGAAGTGACTGAGTTACATTTTATTTCAAAGATAATAATATATGCTCAAAAAAAAAGAACAGGAGGCACAGATCTAGGGATCAGTGCTACCTTTCAGAACAGACAGCTCAACTCATCAGTATGATTTCACATTCCTCATCTTGAAACAGATATAGGACACAGTATGTCTCTTCAAACTGCTGGACCATTAAATTGAGTATCTCTACATACTGTTTCTCATCTCCACATCTGAGAAACAACAGAAAATTTACAACAGTAAATTGTCCTTTCTGTGCTGTATAAGCTAACTAATCTGAATGCAGCAAGAACAAAGAATCAACAATCTTTGCGAAAACATCTGTGATGTTATAAAATTAGCTTTAAAAAATTTTAGTGTCACCACTTTATTTATTTAAATGTATTATTAGCCTCAAGTCTCAGAAAAGACAGAAATATAAGTGTTCAAATACATACTTCTCTTTTACAGCCTTAGCATTCTTCTCATTTACCACCCCTATGGGCTTGGACAGATCTCTAAAGACTGCTGGGTTATTCAGGTCCAGTTCTTCTGAAGTATAATCTCGTAAAATCCAGGGGAACTGAAAAAAAAAAGTCAAAGATCAAACAGACTAAAGATCCCTCTTTTGAAACAGGAAAAGTGCACTCCTTCAGCAAAAACTAAAAAATTGATTTTTTAAAATTACCACAGGATATTGAGCAAGGTCGTTGTAAGTTCGTCCTGCCATTGTGTTCAGCTGAATAAGGTAGTCAAAATTGGATATTTCTCTATTCACCCATTTCTGAAGGACAAAAAGAAAAAAAAATACCATGGAAGTCATTAAATCAAAGCTACTACTATTGCAAATTACACGTCTTGTCAGTATTTATCTGCTAAAGGATAGTATTTGCAAGTAAGAGGCACGAGTCTATAAGCATGGTATAAATGTTCAAATTTAATTTGTCATAATTGATTTTATTTCCCCTTTGATTCAGTGATCATACTGCATTTCATTGAAGCATTATATTTCATTGAAATGCATTGATTATGCTGAAATTCACTGAAATTGTGTCCGTGATCAATACCAGTCCTGCTTCAAAATACAATGCAGCTGACAATTAGCTGCCCCAGAATAAAAAAGTGGAAGCAACACACAAGTGAAAGAAACAAAGAGAAGGAAGATAAAAGAGGTATTGAGAAAAAGGGGAACAGAATTTTGAAATCCATTGAAGTTTTAAGGTCAAAGCTTATTTATAAGTTGTTCTCCCTTGATTAACAGTACAGGAATTTGTAAATTTAGTGTCCTTGCTCCTCTGCTCCATTATTCTATTTTAAACCAAAGAACAGACAGAGCTGTGTTCAGAAGGTCTCAAAATCTTTCTGTAGCATGATGGAGACATTTCATTACAGAAAATGTTCTTCTCTACTTCAGCATGCAACATGATACCCTATGTCCCTGGGCAAACAAAGAAAAAGTGAAGTACTCCCAATATTCTTCATCTAGTCTGTAAAGCTCCCTCCCTCAGAGAAAACCACGATCATGTCATAAACAGATGGAAAATAAAAATATATTTACTCTATTTAGATAAGTTATCCATGTTTAGGGTAATATAGACATTTTGACATTTTATTATTATACCAGTTACCAATTGCTTTAACACCATACTTCATACTCAATCTTCACACAGGCTTTGTTGAAAGCCTTATCATGAAGGGATAGCAGGGAACATTGTTTGCACGTGTACTGAGTGAAGTTCCAAAATGTACATTAAGGACCACGGACTAAAACCAGAAACAAGTCTGCTGCATATTCTCCATTCTTGTTGGAACACTTGCCATAATCACGTCAGAGCTGAGCTCTATCCATTTACCATGGCATAAACTCACTGACTGCAAACACAAAACACAACAATTCTAAATATGCATGTTAAAGTTCAGACACTGGACTGAGGGTACAGAAGTTGGCAATTGCCATCTAAAATACTGGAAAAAAAAAATCAGTACTCTGGAGCCTTCGAGGATTCCTTCAAGAAGCAGAGGAATGCTCTAGACCGTTTATGCTGAAGTCTCATACCTGCGTCAAACCTGAAGCTTTAAAGAGTTCCTGTGGAGATCTGGTTCCAGAAATATTTGGAGAGCGCAGCGACAATATTCGACTGTATACTTTGTTTCTTACCTGTTTGAAAACAGCATAGAAATATTTGTTCTAGAAATTAAAGCTGACAATTAAACGATTTCTCTGTTAATTGAAATGTGAAGTAAATGGAACATGGTTACACTTTTAAGCACTCCTGTCTCTTGCTGTATAAACCTTTGGATGTGTATAGATATAATAACCTTCAATTTCAAGATATAAAGGCAGCATACTTTATGAAGTGACTTCTTTTTTAATCGATGCTACACCAAAAAAATTATTCCCACAGAACTCTTCTAGGAAGACTGCTATTCAAATAAAGTTACACCATACTGCTATATTCCCTACCAAACTATTACAACGATTTATTTATTTAAAAAGCCATTTTACAGCAGCTATTCTTAAACCTACTAGTATGTAACTCACCTTAAGTTCTGAAAGTTCCACAACGGATCACTTAGAGTAATGCAGAGGAACAAAAAGTTCACTAATCCTGCACTATGGAATACAGATATCTCAAAGATTTCCAATGTTGTGGTAAAATAAAAACTCTCTTTTACTTTGTAATTAATATACTCAGATTATTTTTTAAAGATGTGTGGGCTTAAAGTTAGATTATTACTGATATAATTTTAGTTGAATAATGGTTCTGTATTATTAAAGAGAGAGACAGGAAAAAGTCTTGCTTTATTCATCCTTTCAATTACTCAGTTTCTAGATGCCAGACTGAGGTTTTCAGAGACTGCAGTCTAATTTACCATAATGACTGTATCTAGCAAACATTTTGTTATTAATGCTCTAGTATTATGAAAGACACCAGACTCAAACTAGATATGATCAGTGAACTAAAACTTGACACTTGTGCTAATAACACAAATCAAGGAAATCTGGGAAATGTGTACCTCCTTATTGAAGTTGAGGAAGTAGTTGGTTTGATCCATAAGGAAGATCTCCAAAGCCGACCTCCTCAGGTTGTACCGACGCAAATGTATCTCTCGAATTTGAGAAAGGTGACATTTGAAATCAAAACCAACCCCTAGGAAGAACGTTTTGATTACTGACTTGGAATATATCAAAAACTTTTCATATACACACAATACAGTATTATTTTCAATCACCCTAGAAAGAGTAAATTTTACACATGGCTTAGTTAACCATTTTGCTAGAAAATATTCCTAGCTTCATTTTCTACTGAAAGATCAAGACAGCAGAAAATATCTGATGGGATGGAGAATATCTTTGCATTCTGATCAAAGACACTTTATAAATGTATTTTGTTGACAAAAATATAAACCAAAAACCCTTTCATTTCTTAGTTGGGCTCAAACAGAAAATTTTTGTAGATAGAATTTCCAAAAGGCCAGCTTCTTGATATATTGGTTTCTTCTTTTTTATTTTATTTTACCACTATTGGTCAAATGTTTCAGTTCACTGTTCTCATACTTAGCCATGCATATTCCATTAAAGTTCATGTTAATTTTTACATACTACTACTTCTTAATCATTACTTACTACAACTTTTTAATCAATGTACAGGTGAAACATTTGTCATGTAGAACATAAGTGCCATTTAAGAAACAACTTAGTTCCAGATTAAGGATTCTGAAGTGATCAGCTGACCTCCAAGAGGAATATTAATTACAGATCCTCACCATGTCTCTTCACAATTAGTTTGGCACTCATTCTCAAAAAAATCAAGCTCAACCTACTAAAAGCAGAATGCTGAATTGCACTGTAAAGAAGGAGCTATTGGTCACACTCACCTTCCTCTTTTTCAAGGCTACCATCAAAGAAATAGATGTGCTGGGTAGTGATCTCCAGTCTGCCAGGTATCACATCAATTACCGTAATGAGTTCACAGTCTTCAGACAATATTAGCTTTTCTTTCTGACTCTGCTCATCCTTCTCATCCCTACAAAAATATCACTAAGTGTTATGGGGTTGGGCAGATAATACAATTGCTGAGGTACTTGGCAAAAGCACAGTTCAGAAAAAAATCAAATTTGAAGTGCGTTAAAAGTACATCATAAATGACTATGTGAAGTTACTTTCATTAGCAGTCCTGAATGTTTCAAACTAGACTACTAGATATTTTTTAGCCTTGTTCTTCGGGCTTGCTATTTCAGTCTCAGGCTTAATGAACTTGACTCCCCTTGAAGTATCACTCCAAGTTAAAAAAAAAAATAATCCATGTCTCTACTGGACTTCAAACAGCATAGACACACAAGCATATGCACAACTTTATACATCCAGTAACTGGAGTTACTGGAATGAAGCATTTGCCGTCTCCTTCTCCCTGACCCGTACACAAAGCAACATGAAGGCAGTGCAGCAGGCCTTCTTCCTTGAATGAGAATCAGGGGATTCTCCATTAAATTAAAGCCAGTTAGGCAAATATCCACATTATACAGCTGGTGCCACATAGAACAGCTCTGGCACCTGCAGACAAGAGCTGGTTCCAGTCTGGTCTATGCTTTTGCAAAGTAGGCCATTTCTTGAGAGTTATGACCAAGGTACATCATAGAAAGCCTCAACAACTCTGCAGCGTCAGACGAACTGTGGACAGTCAATCACTTATGAATCCTCACAAGCATCTTCTCTGTAATCTGAGTACTCCGTACTCAGAACTTCTTTTCCTTGAGTTTCTTTATGTATTGCTGTTTACAACAAGAAATCCAATAGCAGCTTTTCTGATGTTCACAATTATCACAGAGCCCTGAACTGGACTGTTAAGAACAGGCAAAGAGGGAAGTTTTGCATGCTAATCAACTCCAGAATTTGCTTCCCATTCCTTCCCACTTCCGAAGCACGGAAACAAGTTTCAACTGTTCTGTGCCCCTGTACTTACATACTGGAACTGGCTGTTGTGTCTTCCTCTGGTAGTTCAAGTACGTCATCTTCCAAGTCACTCACTTTCACCTGCTTTACCACTTCCAGAAGTAGAGACTCACTAGAGGGCTGTATCTGGTGCACACCTATTGTAATAGACACATCATCAGCTCAGATTTTTTTTTTTGCTACAGCATTTTTGGAAAGTTAAACTACTGAGTTTATCTTCTACTGTTGAATACTGTTTTTATCTGAGTAACAAGTAACTAGATTTCTTAAGAAGTCTGTTGGGCAAGCAGAACACTTTAAAAATGCTCCTCCAATTACATTGAGATATATGTCAAATTAATTGGTAAAAGTACAGTTCAGAAAAGAATCAAATTTGAATGCCAAAGTATATCATAAATTATTATATATATTTATATATGTCAATTATCTCTCTCCCACCTCTATGAATTTCACCTAACTATAAAAAGAATACAGAAACACCTCAGAAAAGCTTTAAACTCAACTCTAATGTGGACATTTCCAGTAAAATATTTTGCAGTGTTTTGCCAAACACTCTTACGGCATGCAGGCATCATGGAAATACACTTTGTGTTTTTTTTTACTAACTTGGGTTTACAAGACTGAGATTTAAATGACTGAGATTTATTTTATTTTATTTTGGTTTGCATCTTGATATCCAAGAACCCTAACTTAAAGAACAGATTACACCACTGCAACTCAGCTGTTTGGTACACTTAAAAAAAAACAACAGTTCATACCTACACATTTTAATCAAATGTTTAAAGTTTTTAAAACAATACTGCCTACTTATTCTGATCTCATTGTTTATTTTTCTTGAAAAAATAAGACTACACAAGAAAGGTATATAACTGCTTATTTTAAAGCAAAGGAGTTCTTAATTACTTTTTTCTCCAGTAAAAATACACACTTCAATGAGCAAGAGGAAATGAAGTACTCTTTCCAGTAGGAAGATGCTGTTTCAGGTCAAAGCACCTCTCCTATGTTACACATTTTACTATAGGAAAAATAAAGACAAATCATGATTTAAGTACCTACAATATATTGATTCTTAAATACACAGATCTATCAGTGAAGACTGAAGAAACCGTGTAAGCTAGTAAATATAGTAAAACATTACCTAAATTATCTCTCAGGTCACTAGCATCCTGATGAGAGTTGAAGTTGTAATTCTGCACTAGTTTTAGTCTCATACGTGAAAAATTTTCCACATTTGAAAGTTTCCAGTGGATAGGATGCTGTTTCCTGTGAAAACATGAATATCCACAAAAATAGTTAAAAGGTTAAAAAACAACTACAAATGAATTAATTACAAAAGAATACATATTTAGAAAAATCCTGAAGTCACCCACCCATCAGTAGACTGCAAAACACATAAGCAGTAAACTGCATCTTAACTGTGATTTGATATTGTGGCTCTGATCATCCTAAAGCATTTTGTAAGCAGTATTTAGTTCCTATTGAAATGCAGCAAATTGTTTACACTTTCAGTTAATGACTATTAGAAGATTGCAAAAAATCTCTATCCAGAACTCACCCAAAAGACAAGACAAGCAAACTGTAGTCTTTTAAACTGAAATTAGCTCTGTGCATAAAAATGGCAATTTTTTATTTGTCACTTGGCAAAAAAATCTAGTAACCAGGTAACCAGCTCAACATTGTACTTCAAACTTATCTTGATAATTAAAATTCAGAAAACATTATCAAGCATGAATTCAATATTAACTTTACATCTCAAGAATGGCTATCCAAGTCAATTTGACAAGGTTCTAACCATACGAAATAGTAAGTTAATCATTGAGAAAATTCCTTTCAAGCATCATATACAGTTTGATTCAAAGAACTTTGCTCTTACATTTCTGACCAAGGGCCACGTTCAGAGAGCAAGTAAAGCTGGGCTGCTCTCCACTGTCTCAGAGTAGCTGTGTGCTGACTATTAAGTTGCTTTAGCATACTGTTGTACCGCAGATTTTCCTGTCGAGCCTTTCTGCTGAATGGTTCCACAAAATGCTCCTGAAAGACCATTAAAAATAAATCTAGCACTGAAATAACAGTTTTGCAATTCGCAAGAATGCTTGCAAATGAAGAATGAACAAAGAAGTCCAGCAGTAGACATTTCTGAAAATTTAAGGTACTGCTTACAGGAGAAATTTTAAAAAGCTTAGTACTGGAAGAAATGGCACCAAACACTGACTTAAAGGTTTGAAGAGAGGATTACCAATGTTGAATCCAAATGAAGGCAATTTTTTGTAATCAGAAAAGTGGTCACTAGGAAAAATCCAATTATGGTAAATAGGCTTTTTCTTTAAATTCTGGTATTCCAGAATGTGATTCATACTGTATTCTACCTACAGTTACTAGAATAAAGAAAAGCTTACTACATGAATCTTAAGGCAACATAGGGAAAACAAGAGAAATGTAACTTAGCTATGACATTTGCTGCAGTTTAACAGTAAATTCTAGCACTTGAATGGATTCTGAACCTTATAAGGACAGGTCACTTCAGACAGTTTTTCCACACAGTAAGAACGGTTTTAAGTGTTTTCACTGAAGCAGGGTCAAATTTGCACCACTAACTCGTCTCATAACAGGGAATAGGTTTTAATAGGTGAGCATAATTCTAGGTTGCTGTACTATGGAGAAAGACCTACCGTCTTGGAATAGCTCTGCTTATAGGTATGACGCTTAAATAGAAAGAATAGAACTAAAAAGTATGTACTAGAAGCGTATATAGTCAGACTGCCCATAAAATCTTCAGCAAAACAACCAACATCCTTGCAGTAACTTGAATTTGGTCATCCTGGAATTCATTTTGTCCATCTTTTATGATGTGAATCCTGAGATGCAAGTTGCTCTTAGAAGAACTCAAAACCTTACCTGAAATTTAAGCTTGCTTTCTCCTCTCTCCCGATCTCGTTTATGCATGTTCACCATAAATGCTTCATAACAATCTTTCCAATAAAGTGCCATCTGCTCATGACCATGTCTGAATGAATTCTCTTCATGCTGCTTCATATTTGGAATAATCTGTTTCCACCAAAACAAAACAAAAAGCGCAACATGATTTCTGAATATGAATTCCTCTGCTGTAGTGTCCAAAATGAGGAGAAGATGCTACAAAAACAATCTACTACTTACATATTTATCAATGTAAACTTGCCACTCATCAGAGCGGCAGTATTCTTGAAAGTCCTCAAAGAAAGAGGGGCTGCCATTGGTAGGAGGCAAAGAAGGGAGATGCAGATTCATGAAGAGAAGTTCATAAATTTTGGATACCAGCGTCCGAACAAGGGGAATCAAAAATGAATACGTTTCTGTTTTCTCTTCTATTGATCTACTCAAGATGCCCTCCAGCTTCCCCAAGAGGTAGCATGCTTCAGGTTGGCTCTCTATTACTTTAGTCTGAAGAAGGGTGTTTAGTTTGGCTGCTGCCATAGCACAGACCTAGACAGGAAAAACAACAAAAAATGAATGCAATCCTCAAAATAGTAATTTTGAGCACTTATCTTTTAGCACAGGAGAATGTACATATTCTTGTTGTATCTCAGATAGCCTGAGGGCACACATACATTGTATACGGGCACTGATCACTTATTCATCCTGTGATGACCAAACCTGAGTTAGCTGCAACATGAGTCACTTAGCTGCATTAAGACAATCACATACCTAAGCTAACAGTCCTGGCTTTTCTGAAGGGTTCATTATTCTAGACTCAGGTTTGTGTGCATTTATTCTATCTAAACCTGAAACCACTAAGTGTATTTTACTGTAAAAATGAAAAGTCACAATCCGGATTGCCATCTTACTGCCACTAGCACCTACATTGCCCCATCTTCAAACAGCCTGCCCTCTATCTTGTTCACATACTCAGGATGTGCACATTGACAGGACTGCAGAGTAAGCTTGCGAAAGGCAAGACCTGATAAAACATTTGCATATACAAGGATGAAAGACTGCTATCAGTCTACTCGATGGCATAAGCAGATCCCCCCAAAACCACAACAGTTACACCAAATGAGCACGTTAAACACTGCCATTTGCAGGAATTTGCAACAAACCTGTAAGTTGTCTTGTGCAATGAATCCAAGGAGTAACTGGACTTGCACCTGTGAAAACCAGGTTGCTTCTGGGCCAGCAGAGTACCAGACTGACAGGCTATCCATGAGAGTCACTAACTCCTCCAAGAGCTATTATAAAAGCGGAAGATTTTCATAAAGTAAAACAAGTCAGAAATAATCAGCAAATACTCCAGCTGGAGATACAGTAATTTCAAAGAACTGAAGAATTCACACTTCTAACTTACCCAAAACCATAAAATCCCAGAAGACTGCAGCTACGCCAGTCATTTGAAAAAATTCATGACTATAAAATATGGCTAGCCTTATATGTTAACTCAAGTACCTCCCCAGTAAGGCCAAAAACCGCATATACATGCTTGTCTTCTACCCGTAACTTAACTGCAGGAAATACCAATTCTTTAAAAATGTTGCAGATTCCAGGAACAGGATTACTACAACTAAAAAGGCATGCTTACCAATACTACAGATATCATACCAACTTGCAATTTATGGTTCAGTATTTATAAGTTTTTATTTCTTTCTTTTGTTTTGTATTATGCGATATAAGTGTAATACTAATATAGTTTACCAGCGACAGTAATATGTATGGTACACTGAGAAAGCAAGCAAGGCTTCTTTCATGAGTATCTGATTTAGTACAATGCTTGAATGCATAACTATCAGTATCTTAAATAAATTAGGAGGCACTCCTTTCTGTCAGTAGATTAGGCAACATCCAAACTTTATTATGAAAGGAAGCTATTCCTAAGGTAAGTGACACATTTTACTACCTAGACATGTCTGTTCAGAACAAATATACCTTGATGAATTCCCTAATAAATTACTCAAATATTTGTTATTCCATTCTATTCTGTTAAGGCCCAAACTCATGTGAAGGCTTCTGTGACTGGCTGAAAGCTCTCCTGCTTAAAATATTACAGTGCTTTAAATTCTTCCCAGGCACAGTGGAAGGTAACTCATGAGAGTACTGTTATTTTTAATTCAGACTTGGCAATAAGCACAACTTCTATTTCTCCAAATTTCAGATCTCATTCCTAATTAGATTTCACAAAGCTAGATGACAACTAAAAGCAAAACCTTTACCTAGAGAAGACTTTCTAAAAACAAACAAATGTAACCTTTGCGATTAAGCTGTGTTTGTTTCTAAGCATGCATGGTGGAAAACAGCTTAGCAATTACTCTGTTGTGATAATTCTTAACATTACACTTTTAGAAAAAAGTAAACAAGTAGTTTTTAAGTTTTTTTTTTCCTTTTAGGGATTTATTATGACATAATTATGGCTTCTATATAATACTTCTCTCGCCTTAAGCCTCAAAAAAATAGAAAAGCAATGACACTGCTCAGAAAGTACAAGAAAAAACAAACATTGCTTCTAATACAAAAAAATGAGGCAAACTATGGATCTCTAAAATTTACATCAAGAAGACAGGAAACAGAGCCAAAAGACAAAGTTTCTTTATCTTATTACTTCCTGTGTTTGCTAGTCATTTTCTTCCTCAGAATTCATATTTCTGACTCCCTGGATATGTAAAATAGAGCTATTTACAAATATATGCACAAAAACATGGTAAAACTCCAATATGGGTAAAAACCTAGCAGTGATATTCCTCACATTGCAATTGCAAGCAAGGTTTTGGATAGTGTTTTATTCAGGACACACACTGAGTCATACATTCTGATAACAGGTACCAAATTTTCTTAGGCTACAAGTGACGTTGTTATATTAGCTCCTGTCAGATGTTTGTTAGTATGAAAAGACTTAGATTTTCAATAAAGAGTACCACTATAGACCTATTTAACTTGCAACAATAACAATATTCCCCATAGTATTGATAATGTTTTCTCATTAAGGAACAATCTAATTCATTTCACTATGAGCCCTCACTCCCTAATATCTAGTTTAAAAACATACACCTAGAAGAGATAACATTATCCAAGTTGACAACTTTTTAATTACTATCTCAGCCTATATACAGTATTTCCATTATGCAGTTACTGTACCTTTTCTGTCCACAAGTTTGAATTAACTAGTCCCTCTGCCTGCAGGAAATCTTGTACAATTAGTAAGAGCCGGAAGGCATTTTCAGCGTGTGTAGGGAGAGCTTTTGAATCTCTGTTATCAGTGACTGACCATTCTAACATCTTCTCCAGCATGCTGCATATAAAACAAAATCCCGAAGTAATTATTACATGTTCCAAATATAAGTGGCTTTAAAAAAAATCCAATTAAGTATTTATTTGAATCTCTCACTCCACAGCTATAACTATCGTCTTCTTGATAAGCTAACCATGCAAAAGAGATTTTGAAAAGCGCATGAAGCCTGGGATACAGATTTTCAAAACCTTACAATCACGTTACACTGCCAAATAGGTAGCAAAATATATTGACAATATATGAAGATAGAGCAAAGAAAGTTGTATCTTGATAAGAAACATCCACCCCTTCGTAGCTTTAATAAAGCCCCTTACTTTCTTCCCCTTTTCATCAAAAAAGTTACAGAACTTGTCCTTGTGCTGTACACTCACTTGAGTTTTATTTCATCAGATGGTCGCAACAACTCATTAGATATTCCCAGTTTGGTCAGTGCAGAAAATACCTGTCCTCTCTCAATCCAAGCATCATCATCAGATCTTTCAATGCCTTTCCACATTATACACAGTAGGATGTCTGTAAGTAACTGTATCAGTTCATTATCACCTCCCTACAAAAGAAAAGAAATATTTACAACCCTTCTAGTCCAAAAAACTTAATTCACCACAGTCCCTATGCTTGCATGTTTTGGCATTTCTGAGAACTGTGCAGTCTAAGGACTAATCACTAAATACATGAAAATGCAAATATATGAGGCACTGGCTTCCCAGAATCTGTAATACATACCGACTTGATTTCTGCATCATTACTTAAACCTCCATTTTAGCTACCCTTGATTTTTTCATATCAAGCCTGTATCATTTCTCCTTTGGAAGATAAAGGGATGTTGAAATATTGAAGGTTTTTTGTTGTTTGTTTTTTATTCCCCTTCTCCCCCCTTGCCCAAGCTATTCCAACCAGAGAATCCAAAAAGACACATTACATTGAAGATGCCTCTACCCACTGTAAGAGAACTATATTGCTATTTCCCTTTGGAAGGTGAAAGGAAAAAACGAGGACAATAATTATCCCATTAAGGAGACAATTAAAAAAGGAATTGCAGACATGTTGAGAAGTTAACCACACAGGGAAAGAATTACTTACTCCTTGGTTTTCAAATAAGGATAGATCAGCACTGAAGCCCACATCATTTATGACACCCAGATCTTTGTCAGACTGTCCAGAAAATGGTTTTGTGCTCTCTATAGGCGACGGTGTGCTGGACAGGCTATCTGTCATCTGATTCCCGTCAGCCAGTTCATAAGAGTCAACACTGGACAGATCTAAACTCAGATGTGAAGGATTACTGTGCCATAATTCTTCTTGGTCCTCTGACCTAAAAGACATCTCTCCTGTGGATGCATCTTCCAGAGGCATAGCAGAGAAATGAGCTGGGACATCCAAAGATTTGTTGTCTTCTAAACTCCACTGATCAAACAAACCATTAACAGATGCAAAGCTACCAGCTTTATCTCCCTCCATCTTATCAGCATGATGTCTCTGAAGACCTTCAGCAGGAGGCTTTCTTTCCTCCTCCCTTGAGGAATCAGCCCTGTTCTCTCTAAAGCCAATCCGGACCTCAGAGTTTTCTTTCAGGAACAGTCTAACCAGAGTATCCTGCCAGCCTAGCTGCTGAGAAATCTGTTGTGCTGCATCCAATTGGGAATGTAAAAGGTGCAAAACCTAAGGATAGAAGAAGATATTCCATACCCACACGTTATTTTAGGATGAATGCAGTTTCAAGCATCTTTTAGATTAGACATTTTAAAACCTTGTATCTTATTTTGCCTTTTTAGGATCTTGTAAAAGAACCACAATCAGTTAACAGAAAGCATAAGTGCCACCAAATAAACAAATAAATCACTCTTCTCACTAGAAATGTATATATTTTTAAAAAATATCTCAGGAATGAGAGGGAAAAAAAAAAACTATCAAGGCATATCAGTAAGTCTTCATATTTCAGTCACTCTTCTGCAGTAGTTCCTGGAAAAAGCAGTTATCACAACAAATAGCTGTATGCAGCCACTAGTCTACAAAACAAATAAAATAAAACTAGCATGTGAAATATGCTTGATTAGAAACTATTAGATAACAATGAAGAAAACTACGATAAACTACAATATTAATAGCTTACTGATAGCATAAATTCGGCATACTTTGAGAAACTTTGGCAGACAATACAGTGCCTCACAGCTACATTCAGTACTGCTAATTTCAGTGACACAAGCCAGAGAGCTCAGTTAAGTAAAGAGTTACTGCTTTTTCACTCTCTCTTCCCTGCACCCACAACTGCTCTTTTGAACCATACGTTCTATCAAAGTAACGCATTAGGAATACAAAAAAAACTGTTTGTGATCTTATGCATCCTTTGAGAAAACTCAGTAATTCAAGCAATCCAATACCTCTAAACCATAAAAACATGCTATTTGAGAATCTTTATAGAGGCTTTGTGGTTTGCTTCCTTTTTTTAAAAAAAAAAAAGTTGTTTGTTTTTTTAAAGGATTTGAATACACTAAGTTCAACATCAAGTGACAGACTGGCTTCATTCCTAACATCATAAATTATTGCTGAAGAAAGCAGCAACAGCAGCAAACAATACAGCCATCACATCCAAATAAATAAAATACCACACTATACAACTTATGGACTTAACAGTATTCCACTTTTAAAGATGACAACTAACCTTTCTACAGATGACCACTCTCACGTTTATATCTGATTTATGTGCCAGATGCACTACAGCTATGAGATCTTTACAATTCACAACAGGATCTGTAGAGGAGAGAGAAGAATATATGTATATCAAACTATACCATGCAAGTGAACGTAAGAGCTAACTGTTAAAAATAGCTTTGGAGGTCACCTCTGTTTCCTTTACTATCCCTGGATGTAAACTTCAGGAAACTAAGAAAACAACTGAGGCTATTGTGGACTGCAAATACAACAGATCTGTAAGATAACAGCTCTCCTTCCTTAGCAAAAACCAAACATGTCCGCCTCTGAGCAACAGGAGCTTACTAATAGTAGACATAACACTTCCCAATTACCTGCATACAGAACTTGGTTAAGAAGGTTTTTTATGAGAGAAACAGGAACTGGTGATTCATTCAGAAGGAGTCCCAGTCCAGAGTATCCCACTTCTCTGAGTCTCATACGGTGCTTACTGCGTTCGTAAACTTTAGTACATTTCAGCATCTCTTCCACAATCTGCATGAAAAAGTACAAACAAATGCAATATAAACAGAAGGGAACATCCAGACCTCTTGAACTTAATTGTGAATGACATAATATGCTTTTCCATAGCTTACAAAATACATTTTAAAAACAAACTCAAACAGACTAATTTTTAAACTTCTTACGCTTGACATCAAGAGAACACTAATTCCATTGTGACTATGGCAGTAAGCAATAATATCTAGCTAACTTACCAGAAGAAAGAATTAAACTTGAATAACTAGCATCTTTCCAGGTGCATGCATTTCTGCAGCCAGACCATTGGAAAATACAGATTCATGTCCCATTGATTAATTTATGAACATATCATTCAATTTATTACCTTGAACACAAGTTCTCTAAGCCGGTCAGAGTATCTTTGATGCAGTAACAAAGCGTAAAGAATATCAGCATTTCCTGGTTCAAAAAGCAGTAAAAAAAGCTGGTCTGGGGTTGGGCTGGAATGAAGTAGGCTGAAGAGAATATCCAGAATTCCACAGAGCTGCAAAATTAAGACCATTGAATTAATCCACAATTCATGCAGACTTCATCCTGTGCTTGGGGGAAATTTTCCCAGCTTTTAAATTTCACCCTTCACTTGTTATACAACGTACCTTTTGTCTGCTCATTGTTACCACATTTAAAATTAGGGTTGTTTTTGGACTTTTCTGTATATACAGAACGCTTTATCAAACTGCAATCAGAACTACAAAGCAAATTCAACTACTGATAATATCTACAAAATAGCAATCCATATCACTACAACAACTGATCCGTTAAAGTCCAATTCATTTGGTTTTGTAACCTAAGAGAACTTTTCTAATGGCAGTATTACACATCATGTGCTTTTCTGCCCCTCACCTGTAGAGCACTCTTGTCAAGATTCTAGTGTGTGTCTATATATAACCTGCCTCAGCTACATCTAAACATAACCATATACCAAGTAACACTATGCTTGTGGTCTTGCCCCTACTTTTTAAACACAAAAAATATAACATTTCTAAACAGAACAGTACAGAATATCCCAACTTGGAAAGGGTCCACAAGGATCACTGAGACCAACTCCTAAACATCATTAAACAAAACCAAATCACTTAGAGTTTAAAGTAGTAATTTATGTCATACTGGATACCTGTTCCTCTTCACTGGTGGCAGCTATGTATCCTATGATGCTCTGTATTTCTTCATGTGTTCCACCTTTGCTTAGGAAATATTTGATCAGTCCATACAGGGATGTCCTTATTGTTCTCAGGTCATCAGGAGCCAAATCACTGTCTTTACAGCCACTCCTACACACCAACAGACAAGAAAAGCAACTCAAGCAAGTGCTCCATGATTCAGTAATAGCTATTTGGTTGTGCTGGTTTGGAATTTTTCGTGTACCTTGATATTACGGCACAAGCTGTTTCTACTGAAGTAAGGCAACTGAGCAGCAATAACTAATAGCAGATGAGTCTTACCAAGCCTATAAAAAAGGCCCTGAAATGTAGACTTCTGATCTGAATACAGGTCAGGTCTTCAGCTTCCTACCTCGCACCCTCTAGCCAATCTTCCCCAATTACATAATTATATTCATAAGCAGATAAATTGTTGCAAGTCTATCACCAAGATTGAAATCTAAATTTCCAAATTCCTAAAAATAAAAATCTACTTCAAATGCTACAAGTATATAAAAGAACCAAGTGTCTTAAAACAATGGACATCCTCTCTTTTCATAAAGGCTATCATCTACGACTTAATTTGCATTGTTGATAACAAGTCCTTTAATTTAATAATTTTAATTACTTTTCCAAGCCATTTCCAGTATCATTGGCATAAATTTTATATAATCCCATCATAAAAGTCAAGGATTAGTAATAAGTAAAGCGGAAAAACATTAATGCAATTTTGAAAATGAAATGAACAACTAAAAGCCAGACTGTAGCTTTCTTTTCTCACTAGGACAAGTGGGGGCATAGGGTCAAAGACATGGACATGACACAACAGCTACACACAACAAAGGAGGAGGAGTTAGAAGAGGTAAAACTCATACCCATAATAAACCCTGAGTGTGTCTAGAAGAAATTGTACTCCATACTTCTTTCTGAAGAGCCTTCTGCTGTCTTTGATGATTGTAGAAAGATATTGTATATGCCCTACAATATAAAGCTTCCTGTTAGAACCTGGATAAAGATTTATGTCAAGTGAGAAGTTCTGTGTCTTTGTGCAGTTACCCAAGTCCAAGAGCTCACCAATTCTGAAGGGGAAGTCCCCACTGTTCCAGATGCTGAAGTCAAAAAGTAAGTATTGATACATCTGTTGCAAAAGCTGCATGTTCTTTTCTACTGAGACTTGCTCTATCAACAGCTGTACAGCCATCAGTACGTTCACATCCATTAAGTTGCTTGGCACCTTTCAAAATAACACCATGTTTTAATACTCAGAAAATGAAGAGTTTCTTAAGATATATATATATTTTTTTTTTTTTTTAAAAAAATGAAGATTTTCTCTTCTATAGAAAGTCTGCATTTATTAAAGCAATAAAATACATGCAAACCAGTCTAGTTTGAAAAAAACATACAATACAGTATCTATAACCAAAAAAAGAACAGGAAATAAAGACAAAACACCATGTTTCACTTTGTAGACCAAGATCAACTCCTTATATCTTCTTGGTTTCAGAAATATGAGAAAGAAGAGCATAGATTAAGTAAATGTTTGAGAGAAGCCTTGCACCCTGTGCAAATTAAAAATGTTTCAAAGTAATCAGGACTTCATTCATAACACTCATTACTACGGGTTGTTTCTCAGACTTGCTCACCTTCTGTAACAAGGCTCCTAGGGTGGCAACTCCATGGGAGTGAATCATATTTTCTTGATTAACATGATGCCTCTGAATAAAGTGTTTTATCACCAAGATGAAAGTTGCAACAACATTCTTCTCCAGCCGTGCTTCTGCAAAACAGAACAGTAGCAAAAGCCTCATGGTTGATTGTTGGACAGTGGGGGAAAAGTAAGATGAAGTGTTTATATTCGTCACTATTTCCTGAACTTCCTAACTCCTGATGCATTATTTCCATAGCTGTAGGCTGTCTTTAGACTTTTTTCCAATGAAGAATCAGTCTTTCCTTGCCCCTCCAGAACAAAGTGACCCAGTTGCTTCATCTATCTGGCTGTAGCAGAGACAAACAGACTTCTCTCCTTTCAGTTACAGACTTTTGCATATGCTGCAGTTATTCTTCCTCTGTAGTTGCAAAGTCACACTTTCTAGACATATATCAAAATTGGGGGGGGGGGGAATATACTGGTATAGATATTTATTCCACCATTTCAAATTCAAAACAAAAATGTTCTTTCCCCCCTTGCAAACCTTGGTTTCCAGGGTTTTCTGACAAAAAGTTCATTTCCATTCTATATTAGTAGAGGATTTTTTTTCTTTTGTTTTAAATCTGTCGTTAAAGCTTCCTTCTAATTTTCTTGATTTGTCTCTGTGGACATTTTCCTAAGAAAATGAAAGTTTAACTGAAGTCTACACAGCACTGTTCTGATACTGCAAAGTTTTTGTGTGGCTGCCTGACCCAGCGTTCATGTTGCAGGAAAGCTCCTCCTATTGATATTAGCAGGTTTTACATAAAAAATGATTTCTCAAAATAATAAGAACAAATTTTTCAGACTAGAAATGAAAATAACTGCATATTTTGACACTAATATAAGAGTAAATCATTAAAAGAAAAGTAATGCTATCAAATACATTTATATTTGCAATACATTATTAGGTTAATTTTACATAGTGCTGAACTGCTGGCATTCAGTAACCATATCATATAAGAAACAGGAACAGTCTGTCAGCTTTACATTGCTACTTTGAAAAACCAGCATGTAATAGAATGGCTGTCATTCACAGGAAGATTTTTAATTAAAATCAAGCTTAAGAACAATTTCATCTCAACTGTAGTTTTCTACCTGATGCCTTTGTGGATGCCAATACCACCCAGTCGCCCTCTACAGGAGTCACTACTTCTGGAGGTGGTAGAGTTTCCCCTTCAGACTTCTCAGGCACTTGTCCACCAAGGAAACTGATCTGCTCCAGCAATGGAAACAGCACATTTATTCCACCAATGCAGTTGATCATATCCTAAATCAAGAGAAATGGGAGAAAAAGGTCACTATAAATAACATCCTCTGAACTACATAACCAAAATTCACTCTACATGCAAGGAACCTTATGAACTCACAAATCAGTTTCATGTCACTTTGAAACTGGTATAAAATACTGAATTTAACAAGAGAATTGCTGTAGTTCTAGGCATTGTAGTTACACATGCTTGTTCTTGCTCTGAAAGTGTATTTTTGCATTTCCTTCCACCTCCCCTCAACTAAACAACGTGGGAACCCGAACGATACAACTATTGGACACAATCTTCTATTAAACATATCTGAAAAACAGAGAGAAACATATTTTTCTGTTACCTAAGTTACTTGCAGCAAGCAGAAAGGAGACTATGTATCTGTGTTTTAATCCTATTCCTGCAAGATTTCAACTTCAGACAATTAAAAAAAATCGAGTTTGATTTTTTAAAGTAACTTTACATAAACCTCAATTCTAATCCCCCTTTTTAGAATTCAAGTCTCCTAAGATACGTTTTATTTCCATTCCTCTCAAACAGGGGTAGCACAACACTTCAAATAAAACTCCCTCTGGTAAGGTATAACATATTCAAATCACAAGATTCCTAGAAGTGATTCCAAATGTCACTTAAAAAAAATCTGGGTCTCAGATAGTAACCAGAAAGCTAGCCAGAGATACTTGTTCACCTGCCCAGCTTAGTCCAATGAAAACTACTGTGACCTAAAAGTTTTAAAAGCCAAATAAAAACAACGTTCTGTAAGTCAGTCTATTAATGCAAGATATTACTCTCCCTTCCCGGAAATGTTGGAGAGAAGTGGAGAAAAACATTCTTTTTGCCTCCATCATGTTCCAGTTTTTCAATTGTTACTCTATTACATGTGTCTTTATGATGTTCCTTTCCCAGTCCAGGTATCCTCATGTTTATTAAGGTGAATTTAATGATAATTGAACAGGAAATAAGAAAGATTTTTAAATCTGCAAAATTTATCTCATGGATGAAACTTTCTAGTTAGCTGGGCAAAACAAGAACCACCACATTTTTGAAAGTTGAAAAAAACAAAATTTATTTGAACCTAAAGCCAGCAGTAGCTTTAACTCCTTTCAGGCTGTAACTATCTCCTTATGAGCTCCTCCTGATCAGTGTCACATTTTATCCCTCCTCAAGAGGGTGCCAAATCCCATCGTGTTTGTTAATGAAGTCCAACTATTTTTTTAAGACTCGTACTTTCAATATGCTTTCCCACAAAGCTAGAGATATAAACCACCCTCACCCACCCCTCTTCCCACTACTGGGGATAAGGACAACAAACTGCATTTTTTTCAAAGTATTCATACCATAGCAAAGTTAACTAGCTTAACTAGCAAGCATATTTGAATTTTCTTAACATTAATCTTCACAAGTTAGAGCATATGCACAGCATTCATACATTTACCTTCGTTTACCTTTTCTTTTCTTGTAAGAAAAGATCATCTACAGAACAGAATTGGATACATTCCATCTAAATTAAAATACCTTTTATCATGTCAATGTTTCTAGACCAAGCTACTTTGCTGCAAATTAGTTGACTTTCTCATACACAGTGAGAAGCTTGACTTTAATTTTTGATGTTAATATGTGCTAATGATTAGGGAACTAATAAGCAAACAAGTAGAGGAAAATATTCATTAAGCTGGGGTGCACTTCACAGTGAGTTTCAAGTCTATAGTATAAAGTCAGACCTGAACTGTCAGTCTTAGAAAAGAGCTGATCAACCAGAAGAACATATGGACTCCCTAAGTGTTGGGTGAGAAGGAAGAGAACAAACAAAGAAAAAACACAGATAGGACAGTTTTGCTATAATAGAATGTTTGAGCAAGAGACTAGAAACTGATTTAGCCAGAAAATGTAAAATTTTAAGCACCAATACTAAAGAAACAGTAGTACCGTTATTATAAATGCTGGCAAAAGTTAAACAAAGATGATTCATATGGCCCATAAGAATCAGATAACCCAAATGTATCCACCAACGAGGAAAAAAATTTGCAGAGACATATAATAAAAAAAAATAAAAAAAATATATAAAAATATATATATATTATATATATATATAATATAAAAAAAAATATAGCAGAGACAAAATAAAGTAGAACTCTTCAATGAATCTTTGGTATTTACTTTGAAGAAACTCTTTTATACTGTGAAATCGTATAGTCCTGCCAATCCCAAACTAAAAGTAATTAAGATAACTGGATGAAATTCTCTTTAAACGCTAGCTGATTATTTTAATATTTTAATATCACCCTTGATTTCTTCTTTCAATACACAACATGCACTGAACAGACCATGAAGATTTGAGTCAGCTACCACAACATTTCTTAATGTATTATCTAATGTATTAATTATATTATATAATAAATAATAATTAATGTATTAACTTAATGTATTATCTTAATGTATTATCTACAACATTAAGAGCAGCAACCCTTGTAAATTCTCATTAAAGGTAATGCAACACTACTCCAGCTACAGCATTAGCCTATTAATTGTCATTACAAAACCTATCTGTATCAGTTAAATGTCATTGGCATTATGAGAGTAACTTCCAGCATTCCAAAAAGTAGTCATACATGTTCACCTAACATCACGTTTACATCAGGCTTTGCGGGCTCAGTATGCATTTACCTTGATGTCCCAGTTCACTACTTTGTTTCCAGTTAGTCTTCCATGTAAGAGATTAGCAGACAGGTCAAGACAAATTGGATTTCTGCAGGCCTGTTAAA
Organism: Cygnus atratus; assembly: GCF_013377495.2. Taxonomy (NCBI): domain Eukaryota; kingdom Metazoa; phylum Chordata; class Aves; order Anseriformes; family Anatidae; genus Cygnus; species Cygnus atratus. The sequence continues at coordinate 14,615,447 of NC_066367.1, forward strand.
CAAATTAAAAGGCTATGGTATTATTTAGGAAACAAGTTACAGATGCTTCAACATCAAATAAGGTTTCTAAGTTATGTATAATATGTTTCAGAAAGTTTGTGCCACTGTGTTGATAGTAAAGTATTTAAACAACTTAGGACCCCTGGAATATAATTTATGTTATCTTAGATGTGACATTCACAATTGCACACGATAATTTTGTCCTTTTGCCAAACAAGGATAACACCTTTTACCCCTGCATGAGACAACAGTTTAAGAAAGCTCTCACTGCTCTGCATCTTTCCTTAACCACAGCATAAAAATGGTATATTCACTTGTTCTAATGAAACAGCGATAGCAAAACAAAAAGGAACATCTAGAACAAGTTTTGAAATTACTGCAGATTATGTAAACAAAATAAAATTACCTATCATGTCATACCTTTGGTGTGTAATGAAGCAACACCTTACTGGGGAGGTCTGCTACTTCAGACTCTTGAGATTTCCATGGAGTTAAGCAGTTTGGACCTATAAAATAAATGTACATAATTATTAGTTTTCATTTTTAAGAGTCCACTGGATATTAATGTTGAATTACACAATTTTTATACTACTATTCTTTGTTGTAACCTTTGGCTGGACACCCAAAACATACTTACATACTTGAAACATTCTTTGAAGTAATCTTATGACCTAAGTCATTCATTCAATACAGTCTGCTTAAAATGAAATACATGTTCTTGATGAAATGCTAAATAAAATGCTATATAAAGAGATTTTATTTTGTACAAACAGCTATGTTTCTGTCTTTAAAAACACCTGTCTCATACTTGCCACCAATCCATTTGTCATCAAGCCCAAATGACCGAACAGTGAGTAATCTTCAAAACAGCTTTGTTTAGTAACAGAAAATACTTCATTTAAATGCAAGTACTTCCATGCTTATCTCTGCGGGTCATTATGGAACTTATTACCTTAACACCTTACACCGTAAGACATAGCTTACCAGAATATATATTTTAAATCACCCCTAAATAGATTGATTTTTGTGGAAAAAATCCTCAAGCAATATATCACCTCAATGGTTTAACAACAGCAATACTTTAAAGAGTCTCAACTGTAAACACACATGTAGGCAAATAGTAGGAAATATTAAGAACTTAACAGTGAACATATTACATACAATTTTTAATTTTGGCAGGTCTGTACATATAAATAGATGAGCTTCAGTAAACCTAACATTTCAAATAAAACTAAAAATACTTAGAATTCCGTTTTGAGCTTATATGTTGTAAGTCCCTCTTCGATAACCCGTTTAGGTTAGCTCTGCAACTCTTCTGGATTTTCACTTCATCATTATGTGTATGTATAGAGCAAAGCTCAGTGTGATACTTCCATAACTCACCGATTTTGTTCCACTAAAACGAGTACAATCACCGCTTACCTGCTAAATACAATGCTTTCACCTGAGGGGGTTGCAGTGCTTCATGAAAGATGATAACTGATCCAAGGTGTCCCTCCAAAGATGTTGGACATCCCCATTCACTATCCTGAGTCCCTGCTGAGATCATCTTGGTGATGAGCTCCGGTTTTGCAAGCATTCCACCCCAACTTCCTGGAGACAGAATGCCCCCAAGTGACGTACGATGGGGCATGATAGGGGAGGAAAAAGGTGGGTCTGGTATCTGAGATGGAGGAGGAGTTGTTGTTCTTTGGCCAGCTGAACCAATGCAGCAAGAAGTAAAAGGCTGGAGAGTCAGGCATGGAAAAAAAAAAAAAAAAAAAAAAGAGAGAGACTGTAAATCTAAGCTCCTTCTCCCCCCCACCCCAACAGTTTACAAAGCAAATCTGAAGACTCTCTCTGGCAAACCTGAACTAAATAACTTATATCAAGCGTAGCAAGTTCTGGCATTTCCTGGAGAATCAGTAATCCAGCACAGTAGAAAAAGAGCATGCACTCTCCATAACAGCAGAATGCTCCTTCTACAATCAAAAGCAAATTTGGTAACCTCAGCTGTTGCGTAACAAAAAAAGCTGGCAGGAGCAGAGCCAGGAAGGATGGCACCCTGGTAAGATACCCTGGTAGACATTCCTCTTCTGGATTATATTTGGATATATTCTTTGGATATATTCTTCTGGATTATATTTGAAAATACTAGCCCCAGCATATGTGCTACTGTATTCTTCTCGTACCAGTTACTCCACTCAAAGAGATGCTCTCACGGGGAGGCTTACCTGCCTAACATTTAGCTACCTTACTTATAGTGCTTATTCTACAACTGAGACAAAATCCAGAGTTTTATCTTGCAATAGAAATAACATTTACTTGTCATTCTTTAATGTTGTACTGATTTTACCATGACTATGTCCAATTTAAATGTTTACTAAAATTTGTCACAATACTTAAATATCAAATGAGGACTTAGAAAAAGTAGAAGAATGGTCAGTATTGTACCCCGGTTTAAAAATGATTTGTTCCACACAAAGAATGGACAATGCTTTCAAAGAAAATTGAACATGCTATGTACTCATTTTGATGGCTACTGTGTTTTCAGGTTAAATACATACACATTTTAAAATTTTAAGTTAGATTAGCTGCACGCACGCTGCTTATCCAGCTAACAAAGCAGGTGCAAGACTAGCCTATATTATGGGGACACACAGAAAATACAAATGAGTGACTGATGGAAAAAAGAGAATATTTCTCAGTGAGCACTACCACACTAATCCTACTTGCAGAGGTGACTATTCATCATAAATTATGTCAGTATGTCTGACAACACCCCCGCTCCCCCCCCCATCTAACCAAGGTAAATTCTTTTTTAGTTTTGTTTTTAAACTGAGATGACTACACAAGCATTACTTATTGGTTAGTTATACATACTCACCAATTTGATGTTCCGGACACTGACCAAAGTTGAACATAAACTTATTAGCAATACGCTAAACTATCATAAACTCTTACTCAAATTCCATATTAAAAAGAGGCCAATTATGTTCTCATTCTTCTATGAGAGTTCATCAGGACAGGAGAATGACACAGAAGGTGAACTTACTTCATTCATGGCAGGGAATCGAAGTGGAGCAGAGATCTTCTGCTGTCCATTGACATAGATGTATACAAGGCTCTGACCAAAGGGCCTCTTTCCAGGCATGTGTACAATAGTTATGTTGTGCTGGTTAATAAAATAATTAAAACATTATTAAAAAGTACTGCATGAAAATGACAGAATCACAGAAGTGACTGTACAGAACTATTTAACTTCATCCCTACTAATCTGGTGAGGAAAACATTTAAGAAACTGCTTTGGAAAATAAATCCAAAGTATAAACAAGAAGATAACACCAGCTGTCAACTGCTTCCATTTTCAAGTAGTTTACTTTTTAACAGGTTTTTGGAAGAAAAGAGGTATAGCTCTTACATGATAATGCACATCAGTCCTTAAATATGGGAATAGAAAAAGGCAAGGCTTAAACACAGTAGTGTGCACTCAGCACCACAGCCAATATGCTTGTTTTAATTCAATATAAAAAATCTGCACGTTAAAAAAACTCCATTAAAAAAAACCCACACCTCTATAAAAAACATTGCTAATCATCAGCTTATCAATAACAATGGTCATAACAATATAGTCATAATTTTTTTTAATCAACCACTAATATATGTGGAAAGTGCTTGTATTATTTGAGTTTAATTATTTGCATAAGATCAAAACTAAGTATGATAAAAATAGACCTTATAGACCTTTTATAAAACCACCAAAAAACCCACAAACTTGTGACTTCTGAGCTAACAGTACTGTCCTAAACAGTGTTTTTCAGTATCAAATCTTACCCAGAGCGAGTCAAAAAAACAGTGGTCTGGAAGCATCACTGTCGTATATTCCCTCTTTGTGCAAACTGCAACCACCAATACCCCAGAGCACGTAATAAAGGCTTCAAAACCCATACCGCTTCCCGTAAAAAAGCTATAGAAAGACAACAAAACACACAGTCAAGGACTTACTTCATCAAACCTATTGTAAGTCGCCTAACAGTATTTTCATTAGGAGAGAAGCAACTCAAGCTGTTTGTCGCTGCTCACTTATTTACTATTTGACTAGTTATCACTTTTGTTCCAAAGAACAAGACACAGAACTACAAGGAAGGGAAGTGTTGTTTAAGGATTTTTTTTTCTTAACACGTGATTATCTATCAGCAAGAACCTTAATGCAAAATAAGTGTAGTCATTGTTATATACCTTATTTCACTCAGTATAATGAAGATCAGCTGTCAGCAGCTATCTATAAACAAGCCCTGCAAGCATAGGCTTGTCTTGAGAAATCTTTATTTTTTTAAGTGCTTGAATACGAAAAATATAAATTGTGAAGTGCTATCAAAGCCTGTAATTCCAGGCAAAGGCATTATTTACAGTACTGTCAGATATCTATCAATATTAAACACAAAAGTGTCATGAATATTATACAGAATCTCAGCAGATGTAAGCTGTCTTACAACTAAACACCATAAAATTTAGCAGTTAAATAAATTTTTAATGATTTTAATTCAATTATGTGTTTAGCATTTTAAGCTGACACTGGAATTTTAAATATTTCTTTGTATTAATTTCAATACAGAATATGTAAGTTCATTACTGACAATATCAGTGCCCTATAACAAAAACACATCAATATTGCCCTATAATGAAGCTACAGATTCTGTACTGAAATTATACAGAGCTTGAAATATCTGGCATAATTTCTTCAAAATTGTACATAAAATGATATACAAACAGCCAGTTATTGGTATAGCAGCATCACATAGAAAAGAAGCTGTAAGTAGACTTAATTTTTTTTTTTTTTTTTTTTTTTAAACTTTGTAGTGTAATTCCACCGTGGTTTTCTAGGACCACAGTCTATTTAAGATCTTCAGTGGAACACACTGACAAACTGGAAACAGTGTTATGACAGTTCATCAGGTGGCACCCTTCATCAGGGCTCTGCTATATAAATACTCCTGACGTTCCTATTAAACATTTGTACCCAGATAGTTAACCCACACTTATAACTATCAAGAACAAACCATGCCAATGTCTACTATTTAAACTGATGAAGGTGCCCTTTTCGTTGCTCTCTCATATGAAACGGATTCCACTGTCTTTGTAGAAAACAGGGGGAAGACCATTTGGGGGTGTTTTGTTGTTGCTGTTGTTTCTAAGCTATGTACCTTAAAAACATGATTCAGAGTTGTGGATAATGAAACTGCAGACAAGAACTACAGATAAGAAAGCAGTGTAATTGAGAAACTACATGCTTATTTCTTAACACAGCCTGGCTGTGGTGACAAATGATATTGCTCCCTTTCACAAACTAACCAAACTAAGTGCTATATACTGCATACTATGAAGAAGAGAATAAGTACGGCATGTAATAGGGTGCCATGTGCCACAGGGAACAGATGACCTAGATTTATGCTGCTGAAGTCATTACGGTAACCATACCTATAGAGTTGCTTCCGCTTGCCGTTTTTGCTAGTTGTGCTAGGGTCCACCTGGTCCTGGTCAAGGCAGAGCCAAGCACTGAAAGAAAACGCAGAGCCCGGCCACTTCTGAATTGATGGAACTGCAATTCCTGCCATACTGTGATACAAGTTGAAATACTGCAAGGCACTTGCCATGCCTTGCTTCCGGGCCATTGCCAGAATGGCTCGCATCACTGGAACAACGTAAGGGTGAGCCCGCCTTGCTTCCTCAGTCCTCAGGAGCCGTATTAGCTGAAGCAATTCTTCTGATCCCATTGACTGGCTCCCCAAAGAGCCCAGAAGGGCAATCAGGTTCTCTGCACAAGTACAGTGGAGTGCAGAATGGGAATTTAATGTCTCAATGATACGGATGACCATGTTTGCATTGACACACGTGGCACGACTCTGTCTGTTAATACAGCAGATCTGCCTCAACCAATTTGAGATGAAAATCTGCAGGTCATGTGACTCTAGCTCTGGAAGCCACTGGATAAGCAGCAATAATGGCTGGACATTACTAATGCCTAATATCCCAACAGCCATGTGGTCACCTTCAACAGCCTGAAAAACAGCAGAAAAATCAGATATGAAATACAATAAAAATAGAAGTACTGCTGAAGAGACATAAGCATTTTAGACAGCATTCTAAGAAAGCATATCTCACCATATTCATGAGTTCTTCTAGTAATTCCCGTGAGGGTTGACCCAGCGATTTTAGTACCTCATATATATGTGCATAACCAATTCTCTCCTTGAAGACCTCCTGAGGATAAAAATCTAAGTCTCAATAAAAAATGAAAGGGACACAAATTGTTCTTCTACTGCAACAAGTTTAACACAATATTAGATACAAAATTATTAGGATGCAAGAATAATATTTTACAGGCTAGAAATCCTTCTGTTAATAAGCCCATTTTACTATACCTAGCATGCTGCAAGAAAGAAGGATTTCACTGCAGCATGCAGAAAAATAAAAGATCAAAATTACATTTTAGTAATTACCTATACAAAAATATAATTGCTTTGGTATACTCAAAATGTTAAGTCTATCACAAAATACCAATAGCCTTATTTTTTAAACACAAACTACAGCATGAAATAGAGTGGTTATGTTGAGAATTTTAAGTATCCAGATATTTTTGGGGTGAAAGATTTTCCTAGACCAGCTTGATTAAAAGTCACCCATCCTAAACACTTCAAAAATTAGAAAAGTGTTCCAGGAAAGTTTTCGTGAAAAATGAATCACTTTTACGTGAAAGAAAAAATAAATCAAGCTGCAAAATCCAAAATGTAGTACCTTTTTTTTTTTTTTTTTTTTTTTTAACTTAGTAAACAGGTAACATCATACAAAATGCATATTCTTCTCCCCACTGTATTCTACACTGAAATTAAAACAGATGGATGAGTCTGCCAGCAGAAACGATACAATTGCTTAAGCAAATATGCAACGAAAAAAATATATGCTGCAGTGGAAGCACAGGTGAAAAGTTTAGTGACCTTTGTGAATTAGTCAGTTCCCAACCCCACCATACAACTTTTCCCAGGCTTCCCAGAGACAGTGGAGATATGAGTACTCTGAGTTACGCTTTGGAGGAGCCTAATTTACTACCTTGTCATTTCTCACTCAGACTGTACTGCAAGTAGCAACCAAATCAGGTGATTTCCGCTCTTTCTTTGGCCTGCACTGTGTAGTCATACCCCTTTCCCTGTGCCAAGAATCATTCAACAAGGTGAATCTAACAGACTAAGCAATCTAAAAATAAATCCACTTCTCTGCAGCCTCAGCTTCCAGTCAGATTCACAAACTAACCATTGCCTATCTATTTATTTAACCACAAGAGTAACTACAAAGGAAAGGCAGGGTAATGGCAAGACCACCATTTAGACAGCAGTATGGTCCTGGATTAAAGACCCGATAAAGCTACGACACATACTCCTGCCTGAAGCTATATTCTGCAAATACTCATTAATTCTATCCCAGATATTCATGGGACAAGTAATGATGTACTCCCTTTGCAAAAGCTCCAAATACCATTAGTGCTCCATTTTTCCAGTTTTGATATCAAGATATCTCAGAATCCAGCCATTAGAAACAAATAAAAAGATAAGGGATGCCAATCAGCTGCTCCTATCTGGCAGAAATTAGCAGACACAAGTTGCTCATCTTAATTAGCAAGAGCCCTTATCAAGAATTTTTCAATAAAAATGCTAACTGGAGACAACATCAGGAGGTCTATTGCAAGTAGACCTCTGCATATGTACCGTTACCTTAGCAGCTGGAGACTTGAGCATTACTGCTGTGAGGGCTTGAATGGTTGATACCGCCAAGCAGTCTAGGTGTCCCTGAAACACCTGAAAGTAGCAGGTACAGAAGTTACATACAACTGTGCAAAGACCATTCTATTCCAAAATCTATACCATGCCCTCCTGCCAGGATGAAAACCAAGAGTTTACTAACATGCTCCAAAAATCATCTCCCCACCAATAAAGATTTCATAACCCCCACCGCCTACAAGAAAGATTGTATTAACAATAGACAGTACTTCAGGAGGAAGAGAGAAGCATTCACAAAACTCATTGCACTGCAAATATTCTGATGGACAAACAGGTTTTCCTCATGCGGCTAATGGACAACCTCAAGAGGGAGGGAGGAAAACAAATTAAGAAGTTTCTTCTAAGGTGTGTGTGTGCTGCTTGACAATCCATCAGGTATGTGCATTTCATACAAAGTGTTTTATTTAACATCTAAGTCCCTATATACCAATGGAACCCACACACAAATTATAAGAGATTAGTCACACCAGAACAGTAAGGTGGCTTCCTCATCCATATCCTCATCTCACTGCTTAACATCTCCGTTTCCCATTTCAAGTGATCTTTTTTTGCTGTTTCTTTTTCCCTCTAATTTTTGTTTATGGTGGTATCTCTATTCTTGTTTTAAGGTCAAAAAAATCATAGCACCATCTCATGTCCATCAGTGAACCTAGAGCAAAACTGTGCAAACATACTCAGTTTCATTATCCCTGAAATATTAAACTGCATATCAGAAATATTTTGAAAATGAAGTGTCAAGAATCCGTTAGATGTGAAGAAACCGTTAGATGTGAAGAAACATTTACATGCAGTTAGTCTTGCACTGAGTTTCTAAAAAAGCCAAACGCATTAGTTAGAATCGCCATTTGTGGATTACCACACTTTGTACTTAGCATCCTTACATTTTTCATCGGAATAAATTATTCTACTACAAAATTAATATAACAATTTCCATCTGGTACTTTCCACAACATTATGGGAAAATTAAAGCAACAGGCTATTCCTACCTCCCTGATTCAGCCTGTCCATTGTTTTGTGAACATCTGTTCTTGATGACAAGCACAGAATCAGGACATCAAATACAACCACTGAGATTCACAAACAAGGCCCCAGAATCCAAAACACCACAGTGCTGAGACAAAGAAGCAAAAAAGAGGAAAGGGAAGGAAAAAAATCACCACCAGGTTGATAGAATTTAGATTCCATTCATGTACTTCACCTTTTAAAAATGCATAACTGATGCTCAATTTATTGAAATATCTGCAACGTGAAGCAGATAAATAAAACTGAAGTTGAATTCAATCAGGAAAATTACTTTCCACAGACAGAAAATACTGATGGCTGCAGCAACACAAGGATTGCTGCGAAAGGCTTAAAGAGGATCATTAAGGTGAAGCACAGGAACCAATTTTCCTGTCTTTGTGTCTCAACCTCAACTGAAGCAAAATACAGATTAGGTAGGTACCTGGTCCTCATTCATTTCTGTCAGTAATTTGTTGGCAAGGTCTTTTTCACTCTTGTCTGCCACTTTATTGTTAGCATTTAAAAACAGCTGTTAGAAACAGAGACAAGAATAATGGAAATAATTGCATTAAACAGTTACCTCCAGCCAAACCTGCGGAGGCTGCCCTGGATTTGTGTTTAACATACAAGTGAGTTCTCACACTGGTGAGATGCAACCCTCCATTAACATTAGTCTTCTGTTAATTCTTAGAACACTGAAGATTACACTGTATTTTTGCTGGACACTAACTGCACTTTTTTTTCCAGAATTAGATGAAAGTATGTAATCACTAAGACAAGGAAACAGACCTATCTAGAAGTTAACAGTGGTCAACAGCTTAGCAACTGATTTCATTTACTGTACGCAACATGATGAAAATTTACTTTTAAGAAATAAAGACAACAATGGAACTTCGGCAAAGAAATGGATACAGGTGCCTCACTGGTGCCCACTTATGTCTCATCCTAGATGAAGGCTGAAGATATCTAGACAAAATATTTAAATTGTCAAACAGCAACAGCAGTAGAATTTCTGAGGCACATAAGCGTCAGGACAGGAAGACAGGTAAAAAATCTCTGCTTTTATTTTAAGGATCTGACAAGTTGTAAATAAAACATATACCTATAATGGATTTTCAGTATAAACTGCTCTGTGTATAGCAGATAGATTCCTCCCCTCTCCACCTGAATTTGCAAGTTTAAAACTCACTCAAGTATCTTCATAATCCACTGCAGTCACTGTGTGTGTATAGGTCAGTCATAATCTAATCAGGACTAAAACCTCTCTTCTGTTTTTACATTCTAAAGAGATGTGTTAAATATTCCACGATCAAAATGTTTTTAAAAACCTTTTAAAAACAAAACAAACAACAACCACCAAAAAAAAAAAACCACTTTCCTTCAGTGGGTAAACACTAAGCATTCCCCATTTTTTCCTCATACATTTTCTTCCATTACCTACTAGGCATTCTCTCCATAGAGGAGCAACCTAGGAAATCAGCTTCCATAAAAAAGGGTAAACAAAAGGAAGACACTCGAGATACTACTTTGACTTACGTAGGCGTGAAAGCACATAGAAATACAAGTCAGTTTCAAAAGTACATGACAGTCAAGAGCACTTAATACTTCAGAATTACTACAATACATCTCAGAGGGTTATAGCATTAACAAGTGCAAATAAGGACATTAAACAAAAGGAAATGCAGACATGCAAAAAAAGACAATTTTTTCAGATGGGTTACTTTAATTCTGACAATACATGTCAAAAGTCTTCTATGTAAAAACTGTTCAAACAATAATCACACGTTTTCAACCAGGCATACTGCTAGAGGTAACTGTGCTTTGCCCATAGTCTGATCTCCAAGAGAATTTAATCAAAGAGAAAATATTTAGGACCTACGAGCAACTAGTTAAACGTCTTAGGATAGAATGAGTCCCTTCTGATACCTCTTAAAATACAGTCCCTCTTCTTGGATATCACAGGCAAAAGGTGACATTCAGATCACCAAAACTTAACTGAGTAATTTTGAAAAGCTCTTATGCTGATCTCTAATCCTAGAGCATAGTTAAGGGAAAACAATTTGTCCATAAGGCTTAAAACCAGCAAATGTGGGAAAAAAAGATTTAAATTTTAGAAGACTGATGAACAGCAAATGATTTTAAAGTATGGCTAGAAGTATGGGCTTGAATACCTCAAGTTGAGATACCTATAGCAGAAACAGTGGTATGGATTTTCTTTAACCCTCCTTTCCTTTCCATGAAAGTTTCTCTCTCTTCAAATCTGCTGAAGATCCAATAGATTCCTGAGTTTCATATCTGTGTCTGGACTCTCCTGCTATCTGACACAGAGCTGCAGAACTGTGTTTTACACAGCTTGCTAACGAATCCAGTAGCAAGATCTTCATGCGCAGGGAAGAAAAAAAATTAAAATCTAGAAATAGGGTCTTCTTCCTCCAGTAACAAGGGGAAATCCTAATTCCAATACTAAATTCATCTTTGCCATTTGATGTTCAAACAGTGTAGAGATACACTGGAAAATAAAACATCTTTCCCACATCCACCCCCCTTCCCATTTATCATCCTTGGGGATATTTTCACTAAAAAAAGTTTATAAAAATACTATGTAGTAACCTGGCAGCATTGATACCCAATTCATCACAGTAGCATGTAAGACTATCACAGGATAAAAACTCCAAAATGCCTATCTTATGACAGACATACAGGCAGAGTAGAAATGAAAGGAACAATCAAGAAAAAAAGCAAGCATTCCTGCTTTCCTAAATTATAAATCCCACTTGTTTACATGAAAGCAGGAACAAAGCCAGAATCTCCATGAACAGGTAAATGTTTCACTGCTTGATGATTTAAGAAGAAACTAGGAAAGAAGTTTCTTACAGAGTACAAGGTCAGTATAAAAATAGGCACAGATACCCAAACACAGTAGGAGAATGGAAAGGTAAAAAACTGTTTTCAGCAAAAGATGAAAAACAAACAAAAAACACAAACACTGTTAAAAACATTTCAAGTAAATTAGCATTCTGCCACTGACTGTAAGTACAGTTAAATCATAATCCAAACAGTTTTTTCATACATTGCTGAATATGAAGAGGGAAATGAAATCTACAGAGGAATCAGTGGAAGACACTGGCTTGCAAATTCTGGGATCCCATCTGGGATTGAGATTAATAAACATTTTTGTAAACACTAGACTCTATGTAGGAGAAGAACAAATCTAAGAACATTTCTAACAGCTTGAGCAGTGCCTATAAAGGTCTTTTTGCTCAGAAGAACTCAAAATAAATATTTTTAATAAGACAAACAAGAAATCTACTTCATTAGCAAAAAATGATTAGACCAACTTAGATCTTTCAGATCTTTCACAGTATTTATGGCTCTAACCAAACCAAAGTTTTACTTCCAGCATGTAGACACTATAAAGATCACATCTTATTTAGAAGGAGTATATAAATGTAATTAATTTAACTGCAACATTACAAAACTGGTTTTGTTAAAAAACACAGATAAGGGAAAATTTACCTTGCAGTTCTGCAACAGTCGAATGAGATGCTCAAAGCAGTTACTGTTAAGGAAAATTGCCTGCAGAACAGGCCTATCTGTGCAGTCTAACATGGCTGTGATGGTATCTACAAAATTAAAACAGAACTGCCATCAAAAACAAAATACTTCCCAAATCCATTAAGCTTTTTTTTTTTTTTTTTTTATCTGTTACCTTTGGAACACAATCAGAAATGGTACATAATAAACGTGAAAAAGTTTTACAACAAACTATACGTCATATATTCTTTGATCAAAAGATATGTACATTTTAAGCACAGAGCACTAGAAGCTACACATTTTGACACTATAAAAAAATCACATAACCTACCATATCTGGAGAAAAATTCATCTACATAATATCTTGGATTGTTCTGGGGCTCTGTTTAAAGACTGCCATTTGTAAGTACCTAACCAGCATGTCTTTTTTTTTTTTAAAGCACAGAAATACTAGCTTCCTCATCAAGCAGTTTCTCTGTATTCTACAGCAGCTTTTCATTGTTAGCATTTGTTGCCTTAATACTACTCCAGTTTTCTTGGAAGTTTTGGGGAAGGAAATAGCTATACTTATACTTGCCACTCTGAACAACAAAGTGGAGAGAGGAAAAAATAAAAGAACACAAATCCTGAATGCTTATCTTATTAATCCTCTAATGACTTAGTACCAACTGTTTAAGACCATCATCTCTGGCCAGTGTTTATAGTAATGCCATTTGAAAAGCAAACTATCACAAAATGGACATCACGTGGGTATTTTTTTTTAACAGACCCTCCTTACTCTGCAGTTATGAAGACCATCAGCTGTTGCCTAGCAAAAAAAATTTCAACAGAGACTGGCAGTCCATGAACCTTGACACTCTGGTTAAATATGAATGTGAAATAGAGTATGTCTAAAGTAACATCAAGAAGAAGAAACGTTTGAAATTTTTCAGTTGCATAGCAAAGTAAACATTTATTTGTAGAGCATCCAGTTATATTAGTATTGTGATTGAATCATTACTTGTTTCTGAGTTATTAAGAGAAGTTTAAAGGAACTGCACGATTGGTTACTCACTCAGCATTTGGATCTGTAGAGCTATGAACCTGCTCTCCCACTGCCTACATCGCCTTGAATTAGGTAAAGCTGAATGGTCTGAATTAAGCAGCTTGAAATAGTTCTCCAATATTGTACTGGTCTCCACTTGCCGCTGGTCAGAACTGCTGGTAAGAAGGATATGGACAACTTCTGTCAGGCACTTCAGAGTAAGCTCTGCCTTTCTGCTCACTTCCTCAGGACTCCCATCATCCCAGTTGTCACAGTCTGCTAAAACACGCATCAAGACTTCCATGGTAGCGGGAGATACTGCTTGAAGAGCATTCCTCTGAAACCCATGGGGAAAAAAAATTAAGGATGAAAAACAACTCAAATGGAAACTGCTGGTTTGAAAATACCTCAATCATACAACGTGATATTGTGTGTAATTTATGCACTGTAATTGTTAGGTAAATATGAAACTTTCTGCTTGGATTACATTGATGGCTACAGATGAAATGTGACCCGTCTTGTCCACTTAACTAGGCCTTCTTTTTCAAAAGAGAATACTTAAAGGAAAAAGGAAACCTTATTTAAACTGATGTCAAAATGCTTATAAAGTAGCCTTGATAACCTCCTAGTATTACATAAACTTTAATTTGAAACTTCATTTTAGGCCTGTGTTTTCACACCAACTCCCTGCACCTCCTACTGAAACGCACAAGGAAATAAGCTAGATGTATTCCATGTGATGATATAAAATTTACGTCTTTATAACTAAACTTTCTACCTGCAAAGTAATATATTTTTTTATGATACAAAAATATTATAGTAAGTTCTTATGAACATGTAGTTATAGATACCAACTGCTATTTGAAAAAAGAACCTAGCTTTTATCATTTAGATACTATTGCACAGAATGGCCTCACATTTCACAAGATTAACAACTAATTCATAGTGAGCAAATTCTTCTTGATTATGGGGGTATGTATAAGCTTTTAACAATGAAAAGGAGGTTGAAGACTTCAGCAGCTGAAAAAAATTTAGAACATCCTTACCTGACCACCAGCCACAATAGCTCCAAAGAGATGTAGCAGGCAACATTTCAGGCTTTCCTTGAGATGTTCACTTTCTTGAAAGCATTCTGATTGGAATAAATAAAAAGTACAAGGCTTCCTTATTTTGGTCACACAAATTATACAAAGTTTTTGTTCCCCCCCACCTCTCAAAAAAACAGGAATAATAAGAAATAAGCTCCCCTGCTCCTTGTCACCATGCAAACTTAAAATTCAACTATATAATCTCCACTTTTTTCACGTAAGTCACAGACACAAATGCACCCGTTTCAGCATTATCAGAAGAACATGACAACACTACATTTATCAGCAATTCACAGAGCCAAAGCTTCAACTCGCATAAAACGTGTTTCAGGAAGCCTGACAGACCTACAGAGGTACAGCAACTGCACCAAAATGGAAAATAAGCCCCTTTTTTTGAGGGCTATTTACTGTTGAGGACATGCTAATACACAAAGCAGTGAGGATACGCTAACACAACACTCATAGTAGCTGCAACTGAAACCAGGAAGGATTGTTTTATTTGGAATTACCCATTGTAAAACATTAGTAACTTCTAAGATAAAAATAGTAATGACTTGGGTTTCTAAAAACTGAGATTCCAAACAAAAAACAGAAATTGAAAATGTAAGAATTCCATATTCATTAAAATAATAATGTAACTTTTAAGACAATTACGAGTTACCAGTAAGAAATATTTCTATATATACTGAAAGTATAAGTCTTCTTTTAAAAGAAAATTGCACAGTTATTTTTAAAACCTGGTCTTGAAAGGAAACAAAGCCCACTACTTCCTTGACTTTATAGCCTCTGAATCTTTTGGGGAGCTTGAGACAAATTAAAATCATTAGTCGAATGTGGAAAATCATGAGCTTGAGTAGACCAGAAAAAATTTTTAGTACTGCCATGGTAGTAAGGTCCTAAGCACATGCTCAACAATTTAAATAAATGGAAAAGTTGAGAATTCACAGAATCAACCCTATTAAACCACAGTAGGCACTGAAAGAAGCCCGAAAAAAAAAAAGCCAGGCTTTCAAAGACAAGTACAGATGGCAAGATGGTGCTGCCCAGAGCAAAAAGCAAGAAAAAGCAACTCAATTCATTCAGCCTCAGAAAGCAAGACGCTTTTATATTTATCAGACCATCTTTGGGGAATGGAACTTAGAATTGCTAACTTCACTCCTTCAAAGATGAACATTTTCAAACATGCTGCTGATAATACTTACGATAAAAGAAAGGGACAAACTCAACCGTGAGAGAAGCCGGTTTATACTTCTGTCTGCTCTTTTCAACTGTACTTAGGATACGTCTGAAATTACATTTAAAAAAGATATGACACTTTGTTTGTAATTTATTACTTTATGACTTCATCATAGAGAATCCTGCCAAAAATCAAAAGTTTTGCCTGCAGGTCCTAAAAATAGTAAAAAGTATTTCACCCTGAAAAAATGATTCACAGCTAACCATGAGTTTACTGTTCCACTCTTTTGAAAAATGTACTGTTTTACTATATTGTTTGGTCAAAAACAAAAAAAAAAAACAACATCAAGTCCTATTTAGTCTTTGCTTATTGTAACTAAGTCATCAGCTGAACTGCCAAAGTTCTTAACCATGCAATTTGAAACGGGGACAAAACATTATTATGAGTTCATTATGAGAGGTAGGGAGAACAAATTAAAGGGAATTAATTCTACCAATACACTTATAAACTTCTTTTCAAAGATGCAACGTATTTATACTGTGATCTTCAAAAATTTCTTTTGCTGTAATTCAACTGCTTTCACCTACCCCTTTCCCTCTGGCTTCCTTGTTCCAACAGTTTTGAGAAGTGAGCAAATTTTTGAAAGGAAAAAGCAATGGAAAGAGCTTCACATTGGTCAGTTACAAACAAATTCAAAACAAAATGTGAGATATATAACCTCATTAAAAAAAAAAAACCTCTAAACTGTCAGAAAATACATGTAATCTTTGAAATGTACCTAAACCACATCCAGTTTCAGAAAATATAACACTTTTCTACAATGTGGTTATACTGATTCATTGTAATATTCTGTACCTTCATTGAATGCGAAGTCAATGTTTTTGAGTACTTATATTCTCCCTAATATAACATGAGATGTGCTGGCATTACCTATGCTACATCTGAAAACAGCTTAGCAGTACTTTGTCAGGCCATACATGAGAACTGGTGTCAATCTGTACTTTGTTCTAAAAGAGAAAAATACTCATTTTGCACAAAAATACCAGAAGTTGTGATCCTTACATTCTCCTTAAAACTTCGTGAACAGCAATTCAAGCTGTTGTGGGGAAAAAAAAAAAAAAAAAAAAGACAGTATTACTAGCTTTAGTATTACTTGTTTTATCTAACCTAGTACTAAATAGTGCTAGATTAAACGTTGGACTAGTTAGTCATAGAATCATTCAGGTTGGAAAAAAACTCTATGATCATGACTCTACTGTGAAGGACCTTCTCCTAAAACCTGCAGTCCATGAAGTGTTATAACATACTACATGTTGCCAGCTACAAAGAAACCCCAGCAACCAAGGTACATCACTCTGTATGATCTCCACTCTGTACGTGTGGAGTCAGAAGTGACTTGTCGCACAAATGCAGCCCAGTTCTACAGAATGTAAGCTGTGAAAAGGGACCCTACATTTTACAAGGCTAGGTAACACGAGACGTGATCTTTCTATGCCTTCAATTATTTCCATGAATAAGTCCAATATTCATTATGCATATCAAAAGGTTCCTGATAGAAATAAAACTAAGGAACTAAAGGAAGAGCAGCTCTGAATGATAGCAGCAAGGAACAATCAACAACTCCAAGACTTGTACACACAGCAGAAAAACTTCTTGATTATAGTGTGGAAGACCACGTATGTTTAACGTTATTGTAATAAATTTGGTACTAATAAGGGAGAATTTTGCATGAAAAATCTCATAGGAATTTTTAACAGTGAGGCTCTGAAGAGCCAGTTACAGCAGAAAGTGAATCACTAACAGCTTCTAAGAGGAGGGCCTGAGCCTAGAATGACAGAAATTAATCTCAGAAAGACCATTTCCTGGCTCTCTACCCACCTTTCAAAATGACTCAGAGCTCAGTTTTACCACTGAATGGAACAGAATATACCAGCACTGACAACTCTGGTGGCACTGAAGTTCAGTTTGAAGAGTGCCTGCTCAATGATGTTTAATTTGGTAAAAAAAATAAAAAAATCATTAACTCTATTCTCAAGTGTGCATCTTTGAAAAAAACTAACACAGCATCAAAACAAATGCTTATGACTATCAACTCAAACAGCTGTAAAATGCAACAGCACAATAACTGGGCGCACAACTACATTTTATTTTAGTTTGACATAAGGCAGCAGTAGTTCCGTTAGAAACCTAATATATATATTTTATCTGCAGTTATAAAACACAGTTTATGATCCAGTCCTGATCCACACTTACCCTGCAACTCGCTGCCTCCAGTTTCGATATGGATCGTAGAGACTTTCACAAAAAGCCAGTGCATGTCTCACGAATTCTTCTATTGGGGTCTGATCTGCCATTTCTTTCTCTTTTGTTTTGCTTTTTAACTGCGGAAGGGGGGTAAAAAAAAAAAAAAAAACAAAAAAACTGTTGTCAGATTTCTAATAATTAAAAATTAATTCCTGTACTCCTCCAGAAGCTCTGAACCCTCATGTTCTCCCCCACAAACACTTTCTTACTTAGAGGGGGATCACATAAGCCAGAGCAGGAAGTATTGGATGGGGAAAATGACAGACGACAATTAGTAAACACATACCTGTTGAATGTATAATGTAGTCATGGTGATAACATGGTTAATGTATGAACACATTCCAATCTCTTCCACGTTAGCCAAATTTCTATGAAGGCAACACAGAAACCACAGAAATGTACACAGTGTACTATGTGAGGCTAGTTCAAACAATGTTTGTTTTAGTATTCAATCTATGATCATAGAAAATTGTATCAGCATTTCAAAATTACTCCCCAAAAGACTGCATGTACTCAAATGTTTATTTCTGCCACAGTAACACAGTACACAAGCTTTCTTCTAACAGGAAGGAAAAGAAAGGCCTGAGTCACCCTGCCGTAGGCCAGCTCTATCTGGAATTTGGGGTTTCAGAGGTTAAGCAGATTCCCAGGACACTTTAAATAGAAAGCTCAGAAATGGTATCTGATAACAGAGACAATAAATTCAGTTTCTTCCACATTACTAGAGCTTTACACGGAGACTGATACTGCAGTTGTGCACACTTCTAAAAGTTTAAGCAAATATATTACCTAGAAGCTGTCATGCACTTGAAATTCTCCCAAGGAAAAGAAACATCTAAGATTATTTTAGAACACTAAAATCAACAGCAACAAAGAGGCATTATTTCTCAGTTTTGAGAACGTCACAAAGATCAAATACTAAAGTGATGATGCAAGGAGAACTTTTCAGCAATTTAGACTTAAAACAGCTGGTAATTCATCAACACAGCAACCACAATCTACTCAGATTATATTTAATATTCTAGGATACTTAAACACTGCCCTACACCTCTCTGTACTGTTTTAGGGATAAGGAAGACCAAAGGACTCAAAAAAGCTTAAATACTTCCCAGAAAAGAATGATCCCTATTATATACTTTATCCCCTTCCTCTTTCAATGCAGCTCGTAATAAAAAACTGAAGAAATGTGGAGAAATATATCCCTAAAAACAGAGGCGTTTACCTGCTTGAACAGTATTACAAAATAAAGCGTAAGTTTCAGAAGGAAGCCAATTGCATTAATAGAATAAGTCAGATCCCTAAGCTGTTTATGGAATTATAAGCATGTTAAGAATGTGAAGCAGTTCTTCCTGTACAATCCTCTTTCGAGTTCTTTCATATCCAACACTAGCTAAAGTGTGCCTTTTCTTCTAAAAGTATTTCTTATACCAGGTACACCATGCTTTGAATTCACATAAATATATCTTAGATAATTACAAAGAATTTAGTGTCTAAGCCCCTTCTACTCCATTTTTCATGACAAACGTTGCTGATTGCATTGCTCCCTCTTTCTTTAGTTTGAAGATTGTGGTAAGTGGCATTTCTCTGTTTCTACTAGAAAGCGTCAAATCACATTGTATACGTCATTAGAATCTCTAGGCTGCATCTAGATTACTTAAACAAAACAATATCCTTCTTGAGGTAGCAACCAGAACAAATACCTGCAAAGGATGATAAAGAATTTCACAAGTAAAAGTGACAGGGCCTGCTGCTGCTCTTCTAGTCCATCTGACATTTTCTGGACACACTGCAGCAGCTGGAGTCTAAGGACCTGAAGAATATTGTCAGGAAGCAGTGATATTCCTGGAGGGATGTCATCCACCCTAAAAATAAAAAACAAACGCACACAACTCTTAATCATGGGATTGACACATTAGCATCTATTTCAGTGAGTTCACATAGCATTCCAATAAACCTGTATAAGAAAGGTTACTTAATTGTGGCAACTGATGGTTCACAAACACTTCCTATGAAGTACAAGGGAATGCCTGGTGGCAATAAGCCAGCTTGAACATCCTCTTCCTCAAAGAACTGCATTTTAAAAAAAAGACAAATAAAAGAAAAAGTGTTAAGAATACCGTAGGTGGATTCCTAAACTCTCTTGCATGAGTTGATCTGCTTTAATCACCGCAGAGAAATTGTATGATCTTCAGTAGGTAAACAGGTGGCCTGCCAAAATTCCTAAAAAAGGCCACAGTGAAATAAAACATGAAACTAAACACAAGGGAACATTTTCAACCTCATAATTAAGACTAAAATAAGTTAGATGCCAATTTCTCAATAGTTAGAGAAGCCCAGCTGGCAATAATGCACAAGAAACTTCATGTCTTTCTTACACAAACTACCCAAACTAGGAGAAAATGAGGTTTAATACAGAAAAGAAAATAGATTTTTAGATTTAATGCAGGAAAAAAAGAAACAGTTCACAGTTCAAAATTAAATGAAGGAAGATTTGAAAATCAGGGTCTGAATGTGCAGGACGGAGAGCTCCCAGCAACTCATCTGACTCCTGGCACACAGATGTTGCATGAAAACCTGACCCATCCGTACTATTTTGTGTCCTTAACTCAGCAAATAGCTCCCCCGCCACACACACTTTTTTTTTTTCCTCGTCTGATAACTAACTATTTTTAGGGGCCAAAAAAAGACTCTTGTGTTGGTCTTAAATTCAACAACTCTATCAAGGCCAGACAGGGTCCTGAAGGACATTAGGTACTCTTCTCATTGTTTTGTTAAACTGAAACATTTGTAGAAATACACCAGTGAGAACCAAATGAAGGAAAATAACTCAAAAATAAAACCAGTAGCTAAGCCAGTGCTTCTAGAACAGCCATACAGTAACCCATTTCAGCAACACTGTAGTAATTTATAGGTGTGTTAAAGCATTCTCTGGGATGAAGACTGTTCATTGAAGCTCCTTTTGGCTCATGTTAAAGGGCAGCTGTCTGTCAGCAAGCTGTACGTTCACTGCTTCACATGGCAGAACTTGCCTGTGGCATCAGCCATTTACCCTGACACATCCACTATGAACTTTACACAGGAAGAGGAAGACAAGCTAGAGACTTACAGCTTACAGAAGCCTTCAATACAGCCAAGCCCAGGGAAAAATTACAAAAAGAAATCACACAAGAAATATGGCTAACTTGGGAACTAGTTATGACACGCATGTACGTATTTGTGTATGAACAAGCTTCAAAAGGCATGGGGAAATGCAGTGAGTGACACAACACAATGATACCAATAAACTGAGGGAAAGGAGGAACAATGTATCAACTACATTGAAAAGCAAGTTGAAAAGGAAGCTTACATAAAAGAGAGACCATTTAGTAAAACAACTCCACAGGCACAAGCGACAGCGAGTTCCTAGGTCCCAGAAAACAAGCGTTCCCCTACACGGATACAGAAGACCTAATACTGTTCATTCTCTTGCTTCTGCAGTTATGCCATTTGCTTTTCAGATCTTGCTCAAGGGATCTGAAAAGTTTTGACAAAAATTTTCATAGGACCTAGGCTCTAGCTGACAAAACTGAGAGCAACTGCTTTTTTCACCCCACAGCTGCTAAAAAAAGACAAAAAAATGCTAACTTCTGTGATAGCAGCTTCACCCCTCAAGATGCCGTTAGATCCATACCCTCTGGGACCACAGGCATTGCTCATAATCATCTGCTAATTCACCACCTCTGTATTAAGAACGTAATTTTGACAATTGAAGTTCTACATCAGAAGTAATTTCGCTAAAATGGCCAACAAGTCTCTGTTTCGGTAAAATCATAAAATGCTTTGTAGGAAAGCAAATGGCACACCCTCCATGCCTCACGTACTAAAGATTGTTCCCTCTGCAGTAGGCACACGTCTGTGCCATTGACCAACCCCTAAGATTTAACTGCTTTGAGCAGCTCAAGAAATGCTCATCTTCTGGGATTTCTCAGACTGAATATATTTGCAGAGCTTAAATAATTGAACTTCTTTCCAGCCCAGAGCAAGTCACCACTGTATTGCCATAGAAATTTAAAAGTTAGATGTATATATTCAACATCTGTGCATTTTTTTTCCTGACAAGACTTGTTTTATAAACTAGCTATTCAAAAAGAAAAAAAAAAATACCTTAACTGATGGTCTAATGTGATTACTGGTACCCTACCTCAAAAATCTGAGTTCTTGATGCATTTGGGTTCTCTTATTTACAATCTCCTTGCACCACAATAAAATGGTTATGCAGCAGCATAAATTCTCATCCCAGGTGTTTGAGATGAAGTTAAATTTGTCATTACAGTGTATTCATCCAATTACAGCCTAAATCCGCACACTGGGACTCAACCTCTCCTCCACCAAAGCGGTGAGCAAGCGCTTTGGAACAAAGGCTGCAAAAAACCAAGCGTCACTTTTCAGCAGCCAGTTTCTAGTAACCATGTAATCAGCTTTACTCTCATGATTCCTGCATTTTTTTATGTGGCTTTGGAGTCCATATGCTAACCAAGTATGGTGTCTGTGGTACTTTGCATGAGTTTCCTTTAAGCTCCTTTGTGCGACAGCATGCAAACCAAAGCCAGAAAAAGAGCATGACAACACTCTGGAGATCTTTGTTGTTTCTGAAAGCATTAAACCAAATGACAATTTATTCCCTTCAGTGATGGGGGAAAAAACCTCCCACCAGCTGGTAAACATTTTATCCTATCCAGTGTAAATACTGATGAGATGGCTGGTTTGTTGTGTTTTTCTTTTTTTAAGGAAGAGATGTGTATTAATCCTTTGTGCTCAATGTTCAAAGCTGTCAGCAGTTATTTTTTTGTGCAATATCCCCATTTTCTCAGTAAAAAAAAACCTGTAGACACCATTAATAAATCACTTCACTTAAAAATATAGGGAAGATGCACAAAGACGTAGGTATAACTGAATTTGTATAACTTATAAGCTGTATGACTGTATAAACTCTACTTATTATTACAGCCAAATCATACCAACGGATACACTTATCCGCCAAGTTTAGAGATTTCCAAGTTCTCTATTATGTGCATCTTTCCAATTTTCAAAATAGGTTTCAGGAAATAATATACTTTAATTTATAGAAGAAACAGTCTTATCAGTTAAATCAGCAAGTGACACTGCCACTTAAGAGTACTTCTTTCAGAAAAACAGACTAACATTTTCATTACGTTTCTTAAGTGTTGTTTTCTTGAATGAAAAACAAAACAAAACATGTTTTACATTGACATAAAACTCCATGGCAGTCTTCCAAAAGGTTAATTTTGTCCAGCAGTTTGTACAAGCTTCCTTGTCCTAACACAGTTGCTCATCATTTCCTGGCTTTTGCCCTTCAATACACAAGGTCTTTCAGGCACTTAGCTGGAAAGCACACCAAAACTTACATAATAAAAAAGCAGGGTCATGTCAGTCCCTGTTCTAGTAATTACTGCTGTTCTTGACTGCTCTCAACTACATTCGACAGAGGGAGGCAATAAAAAGGAGTACTGGATGCCTGAGTCCACAGGGTCTTTTAGCGTTAAGAGCACAGCCACTGGAAAACAGGCGGTTCCACACTGATTTGTGTTCTCTTTTGCAGGCTCAGTAATATCACTTCCTTAATGCTTAATGCTTACAGTATTCATCAATAAATGCCAGAAAGATGCTACTTTTCTTAAGCCTTATTATGTCTCAAATGCCAACCTGGGCAGAAACAACAATTCTTTGTTAATTTTTTTATCTGCTCTCAAACAGTGTAATTTTTAAATCCAGCCGTCAAAGCACGAGTATAACCTGCCTTCATCCCTACATTGTTTTGATACATTTTCTCTACATCTGTTGTACAAATGACTTTAAATCTACATAAAATTATTCTTTCAGGCTAAACCACTAATCCTGTCATAAACCTCAGAAAAATATGGGATTTTATGCTCACAAAACCATTATTTAGCACAATGAAGATGCCGCTATTCTTCTGCACAGGTAAGCTTCACATTTCTTTTTAATCTTTTACTATGTTGCTGTAAAAAACAACAACAACAAAACATGAGCACAAAAAAAAAAAGTACCAAAATACCCTTCTCTTCCATTGAACACATTTCAATATTAAATAGCATGTTAAAAGATAACTTGTGTTAAAGGAAAAACATTTTTCCTGAACTAAACATAAGATGTATTTTTGATATCTCACTGCAAAGAAAACATATCTTCTGAAAGAGTTCAGAACTAATATGTAGCTCTTGCTTAGCGGTTGAATTAATGTAAGCATGAAGAAGAAAAATTTCATACAAATAGATGAGATGCCCAGTTTTTATCCACTGAGATCCAGTTGCAGCATTCTTCATTTCCTTGTAACAGGAGAGGCTATCACTTACACTTCAAAGAGGATCTGATCCAAAGTCCATTAGAGAATTTCCATTGATTTCAACAGGGCTTGGACCGCAGCCGTCATGCAGAGAGAGGCATTCTTTGTATTCACTCACCAGTAGCAATAGCAGCCATAATACTGACACTGGTTCTCATGATTTCTGAATCCTCTAACATTTGTTTTTTCTTAAAATCCTTAGTTCATGCAAGCATCTCAAAAAAATCCAGTCCAAGGTTTCTATTCCTCATTTGCAAAGTTAGTCTGTCTTGAAAACACAATCCTTAGAGCATAGAAAGCAAATTCGAAATAGTAAAGATGAATATCTGAAATTAGACTTCAATACCCATCTCATGATTATATTTTCATACTTGCGGTCAACATCATAGGTGAAGTCACTAATATTCTTGCCACCGAACTAAAGCCTTCACAGATGCAAAGATCACTTGAAAGTCCATCATTTGTGCATTTTAATTTTTAAAAAGTTTTCAGCTAAAAACCAAAAATTTCATTGAGCATTTCACCTCATCCTCACTCTTGAAGCAATGCCAGAAATAACATTACAAACCTCTCTACCTAGACCTTACTTCTGTTCAGTCACTACTGGTACAGATAGCAAGTACTAATACTCACTATACTATTTCATCTGCAACATTTAATAATGAATACATATTCCACAAATTTATAAGGAAGAACAATTGTATTTCTGTGAGCAGGAACCAGTGAACACTGAGATGCCATCTCCTGATATAATACAAATACCAGTATTTGCCTAGTTTCATCATTCCCAACCCAACTTGACCTTCAAAAGAACAGGAGTGCCACTCAACAATTAAAAGCATTCTTTTGTTTAAAAGTGGTATTGATATTGAAAGAGACTGGGCTCTCAGCCAGGTCTGGTTCAGATATCAAAGGTAAACAGGTCTGTAATTCTACATACCTAGTTGGCAGTTTCTCAAAGTCCACATCCAGAAACTGTTCGTAGCTAGAAACAAAACTATCCAACCAAAGTTTCAGGTAATCTGGATCTTTCTGTAAAAGAAAGAAAGGGTGGGAGAACATTAACTAATACAGTACCTGAGATCATTAGTCAGCAACTCTGTAGTATTAACTTGAATGGAAAGCGTTATTTAAAACATTCCAAATGGGACAAAGGAGTGAATAGGCTTATTTTTTACAATTAAAGTTTTAAAAAGTTGTTTAAAGAAATTGCGTCCTTCAGAATTCTCAGCGATGGTACGTGATGTGACATTCTTGCTCTGGGTATCTATCTATTGATTAGTTCATGCTACTGGTGTCAATGCCAACCAAAGTATTTTAGCTTCCCAACCCCACTCCCCGAACAACCATTACTTACTCTTCAGAGGT
This sequence comes from Cygnus atratus, assembly GCF_013377495.2. Lineage (NCBI taxonomy): Eukaryota > Metazoa > Chordata > Aves > Anseriformes > Anatidae > Cygnus > Cygnus atratus. The sequence goes on from NC_066367.1 coordinate 14,641,119, forward strand.
TATTAGTTTTCTAATACATACCAACTTTAAAAATTTACTAGTATATTCTATTCTTGATAACATGGAAGTTAGTAGATAACTAGCAAATAACATTGTTTAAGTCTTATGAAATTAAGCAATAACTCGTGACAATTCTAATCACAAAAATAATTTGCATTTTTCTTCATTCATTGATCAACATGGCAGCTAGTAGCAGATCAGATAAAGCGTTCCAAGAAGCTATGCAGAGCCTGTGACTTGTACACTAGATATCTATAAAATAGATTTTAAATGCAGGCTTCCTAACTGTTCTTGGTAGAGCGCATGGATTCTGTTCATGACCAGCAATCCCTCAGGACTAGATGCTGTGCCAGCAGGGAGGACAGATACTAGAATCTGTAAGGTGCCAAACACACAAGACTTGCAAAAGCAACAGGTAAACCGTTTGCCAGAAGCATTTGGCTGATAACATGTTGACAACTTCAGGCTAAGATACGACCAGAGAAAACAAACAAACAAAAAACCCTATTTATTCTAGCTTCTACTGATTTACTTGCTGTAATAACAAGGCTTCTCTTATGCCACACTGTCATAATGGTATCACATGCAGGGTCACACCCTGGCAAACCCAAACAAGTCAGAAAACTTGCATCTCAGTGTGGTAGCCCTAAACCGGAAAGCATGTACAAGCTTTATATTTCCAAACAATTGTGCTTATAATTTTCATCAGACCATTATAACAGGATATTCAAACAAAGAAAAAAAATCAAGGGACATTAATAATACACTCTGAAGGGGACAACTTGTATTATAAACTTGCGTAGGAAAGGTGTCAGCTCTTAAGGAGTTCAGGAAAGCTGCCAAGGAGATTTTAACTTGATTCTTCCTCCTTACAGAAAATTCTACTCCATCCACTTTACAACTGAATTACTACAGATAAAGCAGTGAGGGAGTACCACACCTGGGATTATCAAGGAAAAAAATTCAAATTTTAGTAAAAGCAGGGTAAAAATCAGCTTCACTACGTTGTTGTCTTTTGATTGAAGATGAAATGCCATTACCAATGCAGCCCAAGGAATCTGAGGCAATGGTTGCTACCTTCTTAATATCTAATGAATGTGAACAACCCAGCTGCCAGTATGTTCTTCTGTCACCTCACTGTTCCCTATCTGAAACCTCAAAGCAACTGACTTACAGATAGGGAGGAAGGAGGATACTAAAACAATAAACAAACAAAAAAAACAGGAAAATTCTTTCAAAATGTCATTTGAAATAGTCTCACTTTAAAAGTCAAGCTGCTTAACTTTCAACAGCAAGCTGCCAGACCAAAGCCAACAGCTTCCTTAACAAGGACTAAGCAAAGGACTCTGCTCATGTCCATTAACACACATCCATGCTCTCCCATACTTTGTTATAAATTGTTTTTAAAATTGTTTTAAAATATTTGCATAATGTATTTTAGATATTACTAAATCTAATCCACAATTTATAAAATTTTCAGAAAGTTCTGAAGTTTTGCTCATCCTTCCCTTCTCTCTTTTCTGTATCTCCTCCCTTTTCCTTGTTGCCTTTATATTACCACAGATGTTCCCAAACAAGAGATTATTTCCCTGCCATGTTAAGACCAAGGAGCAATCTGTAAATAACAGAAACACACACAGCATTCAGGGGGCAATGTTGATGTAAAAGAACAAGTCACCAAGACAGACTGACTGTACACAGAGTCCTCTCAGTTCAAGACACCTACATGCAAAAGAGCCTACCAGGAGGAAAATAGCACAAAAAAATGCAAACCTAGAATCTGAAGCGCTGCAAACCTTTTTTCAGTGTTCTTTTCACAGCATCTACAGGAATTGTAAAGCATAGCAATTCCCTTTGAATTCTAAACCCTTCCTCCTACCTCCAAGACCCTCTTTAACTCTACAAGCATCAGAAACCCTGACACAATTTACTTCACTGTCACTATTAATTATATATATTCAGATACTGTGACAACATGCACCAAATGAAACTCTCAGCTAGATATGTATCTTCTGTAGGATTATTTGCTTTCATTGCCTCCAATATTTTCTTGTTCATTTTTCCCTAAATTTTTCCCCTTCTATTTCATTTCTAATTTCTCCCTTCTTCATAATCTTTCTTCTCCCTGTCCCTGCTTTTATTCTCCTTCTGAGGGTTTTCTTCTTGAAGTCGTCAGTGGATTTGTTCTCTTCCCACTCCCCTTTTCTACTAAGCTCTTTTCTCATGACAGAAGTGGTAAACCAAACTAACATCAGAATATAAATTGACCTAATTCAAACATGAACATGTTTGTCTGTGTTCTTTAATGCCAAATCAACTTTCTGAGACAGTACATGCTGCAATCTGACAAACAGCTGTGTTACCACACGGCAGGAGGTTGCAGCCCAGGAGTATGGAATTGCTACTGAGAGCAACAAATCACTGACCTGCAACCCCAGCTCTGAACAATTCGCTCTAACTTGTTAGCTCTCCCATTTTCTCTGCTGTCCTCCTAAGGAAGATGTATAACTTCAGCAGACCATAACAAAGCATCTTAAATACTCAAAAGCCTTGTTACCAGTTAAAACAGTGAAACCCACGGAATATATTCTCTTTGTCACTGCTTTCATAATTACCATTTTGTTGTCATTCTGCAGACAGGTAGCTGGAGGCTGTATGTCAGACTTCAGCTCCGAATTATTTTTAGCGGTGTTAGCTGAAGATGTAGCATGCTTTTAAAACACAGCTTACAAATCAACCTATGCTTTGATAACACACCACAAGGACATACCGTGATAAACCAAGCTGAGTTCGGTACTCTTTCCCAACCTCCTCCCTACACACACACACACTCTGCAGATATGCCCCATTAGGTCAGCAAGGAAGACAGAAGGAACTTTTTGATTTGGACAACATCAGTAAAAGCAGGAAAAAAAAAGATGTAAGTGGTAGTAAAACATCTTCCACTAATTACAACTTTCCAGTCACTAGAAAATAAGAAAATGTTGATTGTAGAAATCTTACAGCTTTCTAAGTCACTACCCTAAGCACTTAATTTCTTTACCTGAAACCTGGCTGGCTTTTGTGCAACAGATATATATATACATTCTTATCCGAATAGTAATTCATATATAGAAAATGCATGTATTGAAAATTCAGGAAGACAGGTTTTTTTTTGTCAAAGCTCAAAATTCCCAGAAGCTAAAATCCAACTTTAGTTTGCTGTTTCTCTTCAGAGTGACATAACCATACTTTTAACAAAGCAATCTTAAAGATGTGTCACTATAAGGATATGTGCAAAGCTATGAGAAGGATAGGAGAAAAAAAAAAAAAAGAAAAAATAAATAAACTACAGAACTCTTTAGCTGATAACTGTGAAGCAAACCACAAACACGTAGGACCTAAGCTTAGGCTTCTGAGCTCAGTGCATTGCAGTAAAGGCCTGTGAAACTGCTATAGCAACAATCATTCATCTGCACTAATGAAAAGAATTATTTTAAGCCTATTAAATCAGGTAGCTCAGAGCACCTGAAAGCAAAAACACTTCCTTATACCTCCCTTTATTTAAATACTACTATTTTTTTTAAACACACTTTAGGCCTCCATTTTTATACAATTCCCTTAGCACAATAATAGTCACCACAGCCCTTTAAAATGAAACACTGCCAGGTCTGAGCTCTAGCATGTTTCCAACAGGTACAAAAATAAACACAAACAACAACAACAAAACACCTAGCAGTCTTTGTTGTTGTTTTTTCAATATGTTTAGCACAATGCTAGAAGGAAAAGAGTTGCTAAATAAAATCAGTAGATCTCCACACTGTACTCCAATACGTAACACAATACTGGAGCTAAATGCTGCCAATGAGCAATTTTCCCATAGAGCCTACTGTTTTAACAGTTGCACTATACAGAAACTCTAGCAAGGCCACACTTCGCCTTGGCACAACTGGGAAACAAGCTCCTAATACCAACACCAACTGCAGTGCTTACCAGCACTAAAGCAAAGCCTAAAAAGAGAAGGAATCGCCTAAAGCCATTCTGACCGATACAACACTCTAAGGCAATGAAAATACAAGAAACTAAGTAAAATCTACACTAACTTGGGACAGGCTCTTATCTTTGATATACTAAATTATCTACAAGTTACAACAGCTTTGTCTACTCTTTGTGAAGACTGATGAAGTAAAAAAAAGCTCCTAATCCAGCTTTTTTTTTTCCTCAGTAACTAGTATGCCTAGGCAAGAAGGTCATCAGGAAAAGGCAATTTTTCCTTCAGTGAAAACATTTTTAAAATTCCTAATAAGCCATGAAGTATTGAACTCTTACAGCTTACTCCAAGTTAAATGGAAACTTTCTACACAAAACTGGCACTGAAGTGCTCCCACTAAAAGTCTTCAGCCATGTGCCTGTGGAGTACAGACACACTTATCCACAGCTTCAAACCAACATTAGTGATGCAATTATGTGGTTTTTTTTTTCATTTAATAATTAGCTAGCTTCCATTTCTCCAAAAGTTTCCTATTATGTGCTAGTTCAAAGATGATGCTCTACCGAGGCTTCAAATAAAAAAAACACAGGGTGATGGGTGAAGATCAGCACAATTTTTATAGCCACGTGGAGGAAGTTTTAGTTGCTAAAAACAAAAGCTGGATCCACCCGAGGCTATTTTCAGTGCCGCATTCCACGCTCTAAAGGCAAAATCTCCCTGCAGGGCAGCTCAGGGCACGCCTGCCTGCCTCGTCCCACAAGGCAGTTGTTTGAAGTCCTTAAATGCAACGTGCAGGCATAAAATAGCCTGCCTGCTTTGACTACTGCGTGTAGCAGTCGGTCAATCTGCAAAGTGGATTTCAGTTTACCAGTACTGCCACCAAATCTCACCAGCACTGGTACTATAGTAACTAATCCCCCATCCCCAAGCACTATGTTTAAACTAACAGCAACCCTTTGGTGTTAAGGCTGACTTGGATGTACTATAAGTAACATCTAAAAATTATACAGGAAAGACTATTAAATTTACCAGTGACCTAAAGGCAGTATTAAAAGAAACAGAACTAGTCTGCATAACGCAAAAACTGTAGGACATTTCTCAACAGTTTGAAAGAAGCTATTCATTAGGGGATCAGAAGGTTTGTTGAGTTTGAATTGTGGTTTGGAAGTGGCACCTGACCGACACCATCCATGGGATGAGCCTGGTTAACCAGAACTCTTCAATGTCTTTGTGTTTGCTAGAAAGAACTACAGGTAAATTCTGCGTACAGGCTGGCATATGGCATTTCTGTGCTCCAGAGTCTGCTGCACAGTTCACTTACCAGAAATTTACCATGTTGTGACGTTACCATCTATTAACTCACTTTTCTCCTCAAAATTGATACAATGAAAAACAGTAACAGATGGAAGATGTATTTTAAAAATCAGGGAATAAGAAGTATTCTGAATAATCCGAAGGCAACCAGAATGACATGATGTCAAAATTCCGCAGTGTCAAGATAAGCCTCGATTTAATGCAAATTCAGACCATAGCTTAAGAAAGGTTTAGGGTTTAATGCTTGATTGCTTTGAAATTTCAAGTTCCGTCAGCAATTTAAATAAGAAAAGGACTGAGTTGCAGCAACAACACACAAAGCCAGCTTTTGCTCCATCACTTTCCAACTTTCACTGTGATGCAAGAGACAATGAAAGAACACGGAGAGACCAAAACGAAGCAGGGCGGTGCACCATTGTTTCACCGAATCAATAGCTAGATATTGTCAAGTCTTTCAGCAGATAAAGAAAAACTCTGAGAGCTTGGGTACGACTTATCAAAAGAAGTCTGTATTCCTTTCAAAGCGTCACACGGTTACTTTCCACATAATTTTGCCTAAAGCAAATTCTTATTTCTTTAGCCATGGATTTAAATGTTTGCATTTGTCTTCTCAACCTCATCGTCTCTTAGATTAACACCGGACTGCAGCTAATTACAAACTGAAGGTACAAAAACCCCAAATCAGCTTTTCTGCACCCTGCAAAAATCAAAGACTCAAAAACTAAGACACAGCAGAATTTGTGTTACTTGTGCAACTGTTATTTGGTATCCATTTCACTTCTGCTGGTACAGTTTTAAAATTATCATCACAGGTAAATAATGAGGTCAGATTTCTGCAAATATCATGCTTGTTCTCTGTACCCTGCTTTCTCCTCAAGAGCTTTTTCTCTCCAGCACATCAAAAGCTATATGGTCCTAGGGAGGAAAAAAAAACAGTATACAGTCATACTTGAGCCAGTGTACTCATTGACACTTTCAAAACTATTTTTTGTATTTTAGATTTTACCAAAGATGCATCCTTCTCATCACAATATTTTCTCTCCCAAATTCTAAGTTTGCCCTTGAAAGCATGTGAACACTATAGACTTAATTAAAACAGTTTTGAAAAAACATATATTAAGGAACTCCATAAATAAAACAATTTCCCTCCTTGCTTCTCAGAACTTGCTAAACCATTAAACTTACACTTCCCACGCAGCTTCAGTCATTTATCAAAAAAAATTGTTCATTCCACCTAGTCAAAAGTTCAGCAAAAACACAGGTAAATGAAAGCCAAGTTTTGTGTAATTGAACACATTAGCCAAGCACTTATCACCAGAGTTGGTGATGTGACTTACACAGCCTGCACCTGCCACAACCATTTTCTACAAAACTCGTGTAGATTATGTCACTGGAAACTCTGGGCTGATGTCCCACATGGATTGTCAGTTTACAGCTACAATCACTCTTCCAAAGGAGCCAAGGATTTACTCTGTCTTTAATGCTGCTAGTTCCAATAACTTTTAAAACTTTTTTCAGTTCCTCTATTTTCCTTGCACATTCCAAGTGAAAGCTGATAGAAAACTATATGAAGGTATGATGTTTTCCTAAAATGATTACTACTAATTTAACAATAATCTTGTAATCTTTTTAAAGGAGTCAAACAAATTGCTCCCTTTTTACTTTGCTTTTCATGGATGTTTCTGGCATTACTGCTGAATTCTTACCTCCAATGTAAGTGCTGCCTTTTCAACCCCTGCCTTAGCTATTAGTTTTTAAATGTATTAATGGGATGCTCTTACAGGTTCTTATGCAGAATGGATTATTTGACAATAAAACAAGTACTTACCTCTCCCTACATTAACAATTAAAAGCAAATATATTCACTGCTTTCATCCAGACTTCAGGAAGATTTGTCTTCATCCCTATGCCCCTTGCAAATTCCAGAATTACTAGGACTAGTTATTTAAATAAAGGTGTATTTTCTATGTTAAATTACTATCTGTTGTATAATTAAAGGTTTACCATCTGCTTTGATTTCATGCTCTCTTTGTGTTACATAGAAGTAATATTTAACCACGAATTTATTTTGAGGTTTTGTTTATGCCTCCCTCAAACATCCTTTAGGTAAAGTTTTTAGAAGCCTTTACAGCCTCATTTAAATCTCTTTAATTCCCTCAACTGCTTTAAAATATACTATACTTTTAGATAATAGCATTATTAGTTATTCTTGCAGTTAAATTGAATTCCTAACTTTACACAGACACAATTAACAGTGTTACTCAATGGTCAAACAGTTATTTAATGCCTCTCATTCCTTATTACAGGTATACGCAATCCTCAGTCATAAACCAGACAACCAGATTATCATAAATGCTTTAAATATCAGAGAAATTATCAATACAAGCCAATATTTTATCAGCACAGAAATCTAACTCCTAACGTTGGGATTTGTAGATGCATAGAGGAGCCTTGTCTCATAGTGAGATGTCAAACTGAAAACAGCATTTAATATAAGAATAATCAAGTTTGGTTTTCACTTATTGGTGTTCCTGCTGTATCTCCTAACTTCCTCTATTGCAGCCCCTCTTTTACCAGAGGATAAATCAGAAAAATTAGCTGAACAAATGACTTCTAAAAAAAAAAAAAAAAAAAAAAGGATTCCTATCTTTATTGTTGAGACGTGTGCATGCTTTGATGTTTGTTTGGTTTTCTTTTCCTTATATAAATTTCTTTCATCACGAAAAACTCTGTAATTAAGGAAGCTCTTTTCTCTTTTATGGCAGCTGTTCAGCCTTTCTAAAGCCTGTAAATATTTTAACAGTATCTATTGACAACATTTGGATTCAGGCATTAAGCTCCAATGCTGTTCAATGGGCAGCTGGCAAGCCTTCCTCCCAGTTCCATTTGTGTATTAGAGCACAAGCACACTGCACATTTGAGTTGATCCTGCAATATTATGTTATCAGGACACATGCTATCCCCAAATCTGAATCAGATGATCCAGTTAAAAGTGCCATACCTCAGATACCACACAACAGCCCAACATTAGCTATATTTGCTCTTGTAGTACATCACACAGAACCAGAAGGCTGTGTTTCTTGCACCTTGATAAATCATTCCCTGGAAGAGACACTGGATTCTTTCAATTCATTAAAAGTTTCCTCTGAAATATTTTCTACACTTGCTGGTATGTTTTGAACCAGATGTTTCTCATTAAAACCATAAAGCAGCTACATGTATGTACTATGAAATATAGAATAATACAAAACAAAAATAATTTCCCTGTACCTAGCAAGATGCTATGGTTTTCTAACATTTCTGTTCTGTTTAGATATATCTGCTGTCTCATCTCAATCTGAAGCCTGCGTTATCTGTGGCAGAGTCCCTGTTCTGGTTTGAACAACTGTCAACACCAACACTAATTATGTTAGTTCTCAAACTATGAGAAGTCTCTTTAAATAGCAGACAGTAAAATCAGAATGGAAGACCAACTGTTCCTGTTTACCTCTATCCATTCTTAGTTCAGCATCTCAAAGGCAGAACAAGGGTAGTGTCACCAACCCACTGCCACAAGTGACTTGGGACATGTTCTCAGAATGGCAGAGATGTATTTAAAGCAATCTTTTGTGCATAAAACATTTTATTACACAATTATTGCATAAATCTTCATTCACTTTTTTTTTTGGCAAAGGCATGAATTTACATGACGGTGGCTTATGAAGAGTTACTTTTACTGAACACTTAGTTTGATCAAGCATTCATCTAGCTGTAAGCTGAATACTTCTTTATCTAATATAACAAAAGCAATATATAGTGATGTGATATGAATCACTGACAAATCAGCAATTGCACAAGAAGGAAGACAACTGCAAGCTGAAGTCAGGATGAGATCACGTTTAGGATGCAAAGGTCAGTGTTTCACAAAACTTACAGTTTAACATCAAAGATTAGGCTGTTGTTGAATTACATGCTTCTCACCACAACTAAAACACAATTTTGCAAAAGCCACATTTTTAAAGAAACAAGTGTAACATCATTTAGGTGAACAATTTCATTTCAATCATACTGTTCCACGTAGCCTTACAAGAAACTTGTCTAAAAGTTGACCTGATTGTAACTTTTTTAGTGTTTAAAAAGACTCTCCAATTTCATACAGAGACACAGGTTAAAGTCACTTACAAGCAAAATTCCACAATATTTAAGATAAACTGAATACTCCCTTATAATTTCATAATACTCCTCTGGAAGTTATGCATTTACTCTCACTTGCTGAATGCCACATGAAATCCCCCAGTCTTTTGACGCAGGTGGCTAAGGGATTTGATTGAACTACCAAGCGTTATCAGGGAAGCAGTACTTCATGAAAGAGTAGTGAGAGGACTGCCTGACAATACTACAGGACCACCTGACAGCCAGTTAGTAGGTCAGCTTAGCAAGTCTGTAACACCACATACTGAGGAAACTGGTACGTTCTTGCTCCAAGCCAACTTTTTTTTTAATATAAAGATCATTCCACTTTCATGTCACTTTTGGCCCAAAACAAGGTGGACGACGCTAATGGAATTCCCCCATGGAGCGTGTCCTTGAAAGGATCCAAAGGCACATGAATTCTCACAATTCAAGGTCAAATTTCTTTTAATTCTATACAGCATCTTAGTACTAAGAAACAAACAGTGAATGAACAGAAATTACTCTTTCACAGACTTCTCACAGCACAGAGCACACATTAATTTAATTGACCTATTTAGTCCTCATAATGCCAACATAAATTTAGCTCAAGCAAGTTAAATGTGTGTGTTTGTGTTAAAGCTTCAGCTTCAAGTATTTGCATTGCAATGGTGCTACCATCTTGGAGAAAGCCATGTAATTAATTAGAGAGAAGCTAGCACTGCCAGCACATCACAGCCTGTAGCACTTCGCTCTTCACAGTGGTCTGTTCCCAACTAACAAAGAAATCATGGTTTCCCACAGGACCACTTATTTTTATCATTCAAGTCTTATGATTCCTGCGAGGCACCCTATAAGGAACCAGAATCTCACTGGGGATTCTTCCCAGACGAGGAAGAAAATAACTCAAATAACAGGACCTGAAATACACCAGGACATTTTTACAATACTGCATATACTCATTTCAGATTTTTTTTCCGTATAGCTTTTGATCTAGAACTAAAATGCTTTCCTGTAAGAAGTATAACTTCTCTTTCCATGCTATAATATTAGTTTTAAAAGGAAAGATAACTTACAGGTGTCCCTTAACAAAACAGAGAAAAAAAGCCAACACATTTATCTCAATAAAATCAGATCTGATTAAAAAAAAAAAAGGCAAACACAGCAATACAATGCAACATAAGAAAGTACATTTCTTAAGAAGATGGCCTATCCACAAGTCAGCTCTTCTGAACACAGCAAGGGAGGTGATTGTCTCACCTGTCTGTGTTAGTAAAGATCAGGACATTGTAATTAGCTTTATAACTGTTAGTACACAGAATCCCTACCTACTAAAGATGCTAAGATCGAATACTCCTTCTTTGAAAGGGGAAGCATGGGCTAGAAACTGGCTGACAAACAGACTCACAGCTTTCCCTTCAAGCTATTGTATCACCTATCAGATAAGGAAGTGCTGAAATGAAAGCATGGCTTTATTGAAGATGAAGGTGTAAGAAAAAGCCCAGAACCAATTACTGTGTGAAACCCTGCCTGGCACAATTAAAATTCTTAAAGGGGAGAAAGTCTTCTTGACAGGACTCAGCTAACACAGCACCCCCATCCTTTGGATAGCTAATTCTGATGATACACTATCTGGCATGCTTTTCACTAACTGCCTAACAAAGCAGATTCGTTTTTAAAGGAGCCAACCCATTTTACCTGTTTTAAGAGCCTTTTACAGGGCTTTCATCACATTCAAAAACTTTGGCATGAGTCTTGACCCAGCAGCAAAGTGTCCTTTACACACTACAAGCCTAATCCTGAAATGATTTTAAATTACATTTTGGATTTACAATTCATCAAGTTGTCCTGGCCCCTCAGTTAAGAGCAGCACTCAATGTCTGCTTCAACCTTTTTTTTTTTTTTTATAGATACTACTTGAAAGCATCAGCTCTTCTTAGATGTTTTTGAACTGCCAACCCTGTTTTATAGACAACTTTCAGCATATTCTGCTGAAAGTTGATCATTAAGCTTTTAAGAAAAAGACTTTCACATTGCTTTAACTGTACTACTCACATGCCCTGTGAAATGCTCTTGGAGAGCCAAGTACTTCATATTTAAATTTCCCTTTGCCTTGGCAAAGCATTCAGGTTTTTTTTTTTTGGTGGCATTCAGGTAAAGTAAGGAGTATAAAGTTGTGCCATATATTACTTTTTTATTTATTCTTTAAATATATAATTTCAAGGAAAGGATATGGTATAGGGTTAGCAGATCTAACCATTATTATTACATTTTGCTTTAATTTAAGCTGCAGCTCTTTGTTTCAGCATCACTTACCAGCCATTGTTCATATTATTCAAGAAACTAAATAGATTACTGAAAATCTTCAGCTTCTAGAAAAGCAAAAATCCTTTCTCCCTAGAAGATATTTTCCCCCAAAACTTTTATTGTCTGTGTCCTGTCCCATTCCTCTACCCCGAGTTTCCACCCAGGATAAAAATCAATCAATTTTGATCTAGTCGAAATCCTGTAATATGTACACACGCAGTACTTAGCCACGTTCACTTCACTGATACTCTGTATGCCACATTTTCTATATCTATTTCAAATACGTAAGATACTAGGAAAGACCAGCTTTATAAGTAACACAGTACAAATGGAAGATTTTCTAAGGTGCATACGGAAGATAAGTGCCCGCATTTATGCCTTTAAAACCCTTCCTGAAAGCAACTGGGGATCTCACTTTGTTAGAAGAGAAAAATTTCTTTCCACAGAGGAGAGTATCTGATCACTTCCTGCATAAAATTAAAAGTAACAAAAATCCTAACACACTTTATGTCAAATAATCTGAAATACCTATCAGAAAAACTGGAGAGGATGAAATGCGCATGGTTCAATTCTCACAGATACAATGCAGGTTGAATCTCTTTAATTTGAATCTGCAGTCAAAGTCACTTCAGAGGATAACAAGACATGAATTAATTTTGCATCCTGGCACATAATTAACATCTAAGAAAAGGTTAATCAACTAAGATTACAACAGTAATATTGTTACAGCTATGCTGGTCTAAGAATACAAGGCAAGACTGGTAGAGCTGATCTAATGGAAGAGATTACTTCAGTCACATGAACATGAAAAGGTCACAGAAACACTTCGATGAAAGCATGCGCTTTCCCCAGACTACCTCAGTTCATCTAGTAGAGCTGATCTCCTGCTATAAACTTACATTACTGAAGCATTTTCAGGTATCTGCTGCATATTCACTTCAGTAAGCGTTTCATGTTCCTGTGTAATGATATTTAAGGCTTCAAACTGATGATTGATAAGCTAATGTTTGGTACCACCTTTGTCTACTTAGCCTGCTGGAGAATTTTTGCTAGTGAACTCTATAGAAAAGACTTGTTATCTATTCTACATTTATCTCAATTACCTTAGAAAACACGCATTCCTCCATTCAGATGAAAGACAGCAGCTTGCATCCATATCAATATTCAAGTGAATAACAGCATTGTACATTAACAGAGAATCAAGTATTAGAAAAAAAAATCCGTTTTAAACTGAAAATCACCAAAAACAATCATGACAGCAGTATGCATGAAACAATGTTTTCTTTGCAGAAAATCTGACATCATTTAAAAAAGAAAAAAGAAAATAAAAACAAAAGAAAAAGAACAACTCAAGGCAGAAACAGCTCAAACAATTAACAATACGGCGCTGTGATATTTAAGTCCCAGTGACTTTAAACTAAACTTCACTAAATTTAATGAGCTTCTAAACTGCTTCCAGGCAACACCAAAAGCACTGTCAGTCACGTGTGGCTATGACTTTCATCGGGCATCTAAACAGCAGACAAATCTGCAGCTTTGTAGCTACTGGCCTACAGAGCACAGCTTTTAAAGGAACAGAATCACAGAGGGGAAAAAAGCACCACCAACAAAACTTACATTAGAAACTGCCAGATGAAAAACAACAGAACACCAACTAAAAACAAACTTTTGCAGCCATCAAAACACAACTTTAAGAGAAAAAAGAAAACAATACGTCACACACAATATCATTCAAAGACTGCTTCTGTAGATGCGCTGGCTACATGCTGATGTCTGCCCAAGTCTCCAATTGCTGATAGTGCACAAACCTCAATGAAAATACAGAGATCCCCTCCTAATGTTACTTTGCACAAAAGTAAGTGTTGCAGCTTATGCTTGTCACTGCACTGGGACCTGAAGTGATCACAGAACAAGAATTGTTACCAGGATTAATGGTAAGATACTAACACTATCATCCATCACTTTAAAACAGCAAGAAGTTTAGAAGTTTTGTTGCTGTAGCACACAGTGCTGTATTTAACATACTAGCCTGATCAGCTGAAAAAGACAAAGTAAACATAGCTAGTTATTATCACCAATGTCAGGCATCACAGAAAAAAAAGATTTTCACTGTTTCTTTAGCTAACAAGGCTGCAAACCCCAAAGCTGTACACTCGAGATATGTAAACTCGAGATCATTTACTCAGTTGTTTCTGTAGTTTGGAGACATCTTGCCTTTCCAGAAGGCTGTCAGCCACAACAAAGTCACCTACAGGATATGGTGCTACACTTTATCATGTTACTGGTGATTACTGCTACATCTTCCCATTGTTCTAGATGCTCTAAGGAAAGCCAAGTTACAGCACAATCTAGATGGTCTTGATATACGACTGACCGAATAATCTAATTTACATTACAGCTTCACAACACTTTACACCCTAACACCTAAACTGCTTCAGTTGCTCTTAACTCCACAAAACTCAACCCAAGACGGAGTATTTTTTTCTGGATGCCGGCCTCAAACAGAAAGAGAAATCATTTTAACCTGAATGAGGTAGAGAGAGAGAGAAATAAATAAATAAATCGAAGAAAAACAAAAAGTTGTGTGTCCAGCTTTTTTGGAAGAAGTGAAGACTCTGTTTTTGGACTCACTCTAGTTGCCTGAAATTTTCAAACTGTTTTTTTTTATAGCATAAATATTTCTACATGAGAAAAACTCCTTATCAATATATGAGTCCATGTAATTGTGCCCATAACATATAATTCTAGAAGAAAAAAAAAAAATCAAACAAAACTCAAAAAGTGAAGTCTCTGACAGCTCACAAAGGCTGAGTACATCAAAAGTTTTTTTTGTTGTTGTTTTCTTTTCTGTTAGGGTCTAAATGTCTATTCCCACCATGTTAGTGCAGACCAGAGGACACATTCATCATTCCTATTAAGAAACTGAGCATACTCTTAGTGATCTAAAGCACACACTGTACACCTTCCATTTCCACGTTGCGAGAAGGTTGCATAAAGAAAGCTGTACTAGTTACAATTTGAATGAAAGGTTCAAGCAAAGGGGGAAAAGGTGTAAGAGAGAAAAGAAATTTACAAAGAACTAGGGAGGAAAGAGACAAAGACTGTCTAAGCACAGAAACCCGAGTTTGGCTCATCTCCCCAGTCCTGTCTCTCCCAAAGATGAGGAAAGCCTGGATTCTTGGAGCTGAGGAAAGCCTGGATTATTGAAGCCTGTTCCAAGAGTCTTTGTTCTTCTCACATCAATGAACTCACTGGCAAAACATCCTTCTCCTTCAGTACTAGTCTATTTCCTGCTGCCATCAACATTACTACATCAGTTTAAATGGCAAAGGTCTACACAAATACATTTCAACCCAAAAGATAACCCACGTGGCTATCAGTAAGATGTCACACCGTGCTGTTATGTTTGCACTAGTTTTATTTTTAACTACAAATAGAGCATTAGGGTTACAAACTCACACAAATTAAGAAAAGCTACAATTAAGACTGCCTTGTGCAACACTCATCCAGCACTTTGTGTGCTTGTATTAAGACAGCCTGTACTTAAAATCTCACATTCTGTATTCTTGAGGTGGATGTTCTCTACAAATGAACCCGGAAACAGAACAAGAGAATGTTTACTCTACCCTTAATGCCTTACTGGTTTGAAAAGTTAAAGAGACTGTGATGCATACAAAATGGGAGGCTGCAAAGAGACAAGGCAAAAGGAAACCAGGGAATAAGGCCACCAAAAGCTTTCCTTGCCACAGCCACAAAGTTTGTACACAGTACGCCAGTTCCTTCCCCACTCTTTACAGTTTTTTTTTTTTTTTTAAATGTTTCTTATTTTATGAATATCTATTTAGATAACCTGGAATCTAATTTGTGTACATACTCAGCACTTCTGGTGGCAATTCAGACCTCTGCTTTAAACATATGAATTGCTTTACACTATGAAGTACAAATAGAGACAAGACAGTATTTTAATAATTTTCCTGTTAGGTGAAGGAAGTTCATTACTATTAATAGAGTACTTTGATGTTATGTTGATAAGCAGCAAAGGAATACTCAGAAGTAACTTAAATCTGCTTTTTGAGAAGACTTTGGCTAATATAGTTTAAATAAAACTGGAGCTACACAAAAAACCCTAAGGTTAAAACTAAATACCAGACAGCAGTGGATTAAGTGAATACAATCTATCTTAATGCCACAGCCATATGAAAAAAAAAATGCATACGTATACATTCACATAGCTAAAAGGTATAGCTAAAATAAGTGCTTAATCTGAGACATAACCCTGCACAATTCATACCTCATCACAAAAAAAAAAGCCCAACCTGAAGAGTAAGTCAAGAGCTGAAGTTGTAAATAGTGTAAGAAGTTCAGTTACACCCTTAGAGAAGCCATGCAAGTCTATGCAACTTCTAAGCAAAGGAACTGTGCTAAAAGATGTTAGAAAAACATTTCAAATACCTGATTTACAAATAAAAGAGGAAGAAGACACACAAACATCCCCCCACTACTCCCCCAAACACTTACCTTATTACAGTAAAGCATCCAAAGCTCATACAGCCTCTCTCGGGATGCCATTCCTTCCCTTCCTCTTTTGCCTGACACCAGCGACTTCTGTTCAAGATCCTACCATGCTCCGTTCTCAAGTGTTCTTTCCGCAGTTTTTGGTTTATTATTAGTTATATCATAACCCAAGAAGAAGTCAAGGATTAAAATAACAGGGTCTCAGCCTCTCCTTTTTGGGTAAACAACGTAGCACAACACAAGCGACTGAAGACAACAGTCAAGCATGTCCGTTCTTCGCCAGGGGCACTTCGGGCGTAATCTCTGGAAGTGAAAACATAGCCTTCAGGCCTTTGGGCGAGGAAGGGGGGAGGAAAAAAAAAAAAAAACACCACAAATCCGGACTTTAAAGCCCACAGACGACCTCGGGAATTACACGGAGGCCGGTCGCGTTGCTTTCGTGTCCGGCACTACCCCAGACAGGGGGCAGCCCGCTTGCCCACCTTCTCCTTTTCGGAAGGAGCGAGCTGAGGGGGGCTGAGGGGAGGCAAGGTGGCGGCACCGCGGATCGCCCGCCCGCCACGGGGCACGCCACGGCCCCGGCCCGGCAGCCACAGCCCCGGGCTCCACAGCCGGACCCAGAGCCCGGCAAGCCGAGACGGCGGCTGCCCGAACACCGCCGCCGGCCGCGGCCTTTCCCGTTCCCCGCGGGAGAAGCCCAGCGCCGCGCTTCGCCGCCGCCTCCCGGGCCAGCCCCACCGCCCCTCGCCACCACCTACCGCGCCCCCGGCCTCTCCCGGCTCCCCCCGCACCACCACGGCCTCTTCCCGCAGCCTACCCAGGCCACGGCGGGGGGCGGCCGGGCAACGCCGAGCGGCGGAGGGGGCCGGGCCTCGCCACATCGCCCGCCCCGCCCGCATTCCGGCACACGCCCCGGGCCGCCGCCGGGGGGCGGGCAGCCCGCCGCCGCCATCTTGGCTGCGGCGGCCGGGCAAAGCCTCCCTGCGGGCGGAGCGCCGGGGGCCGGCCGCCGCGTTTCGGCCGGCGGCCAGCTGCTGAGGGGAGGCAGGGGGTTGAGGGGCCACGCTGGTAGCCCCTGGCCCTCGGACGGGTCGCGGCTGTCCAGCCCGGGTGTGTGTGCTGCGCCGAGATCCGTCTGCACAGCCCCAGGAGTGAGGGGATGTATACGTGAAACCTGCTGCTGCTTCATAGCGGCCCATACCTCATACGCAGAGCTCGTGTAGGACTAAGAGAGCACTCCTAAAATGTCAGATTTCTAAAAGAATTGTGAAAAGACTTCCTTCTGCTTACTGGTGTGGTCTTTCTCAAGCATGTCAACAGTGCGCTGAACAACCCAAGGCAGGACACGAGCAAAGGGCTTTTCCTGCTTGCTGTTTCCATAATATGACACTTCCAGTGCTACTAGAGGGATCCCCCGGGACAGCGAGGCACACGGGCACCCGTCCATCCATCTGCTCCCTCAGAAAGTGATGCTGGAAATAAATCAGGGAAAGGCAGCTATAAGGAGACATTTTCTAAGGGCAGCATTTTTTTCCCTGTATTCTGCCAGGAGAATCCCATCCCTACGATCCCAGGGCTTCAATTCTACTCCTCCTGCCACCCGTTCTTCTCACCCAGGTAAATCCACGGCAGCTTCACTTGAAGCAGAACTCACCATTCACTGCATAGTCAATTCCTCTGTAGAGGATTTCCACACCTCTGTAATGGTTCACGTTGTGTTTGGAAACCCCCTGCAAAGGAATTCATTGATCATGCAATATAGTTTTATCATCTGGTGTATAAAAAAATTGCTAGAGCTGGATATATGTTACCAAGAGCACAGACAGTTTGAGATCAATCCCTGCACATATCTTTGTGGTTTTTTTTCTTTAAGAAAATCAGTGAAGTTTCCCTGTAAACATTTCAGCACTGATCAGTGCCCAGTGTTAGGCCATGCCAATCAGCAGTGCAGGTGTAGGAGAAGTATATTTTCCTGCAACATCTGAACATAGTTCCTGGCATAGGTGGAAGGACACTGACAAAAAAAAAAAAAAAAAAACACTCTAAAATTATATTTAGTTGTGTGATATATGTGTTCTGGTACTCACTGCTAGCCACAATACTCTCCCACCTTGAGGCTGCTATGTGATTTTTTTTTTTCAGTCAAGAAAAAAACAAGTTCAGAGTCCAGCACTGTCTCTAGAGCAGGGTCTGCTACGCTTAAAGCACCTCAGACCCCTGCCCAAGGGCAGCCTCCAGGAAGGGGGGGGACATCCCACCTCCTCCATGGAGGACTTAGCCCAGGGCTTGAGTTACTGCTGGCAGCTCCTCCCTAACAGCCAACCTGCTTTGCCTCTGGAGTAAACACAAGTCAGTATTATTTGTCCTTCCACAGTAATGAGGTGAAAAGCAAGCTCTTTGTAACATGCTTTGACATTTAACAGTTATTTCATCTTCTTAGAGTTATTTCTAGAATAAACAAAAACTTATTTCAAGCTTTCCTCACAACTTGCTTCCTTTGAGGAGTTGAGTTGCCTATGTAAAACTAAATACAAACTCAAACTCTCATTGAGATATTGCTCTATTTTCTTGTATTACTAACTTTTGCAAGTGATAATAGTTGTTCCCACATGCAGAAAAAATACAGCAGTAGGCTTTAATGAAGCAACAGACTCACACACTAATAAAAATGTGAGACACCTGCCTTATTAAGTACTTCCACCCACCTAATTGGGATGCTCACAGACTATAAAGCAGCCATTTTCCACTCTGTTAGAGCTGCAGTAGTATAGTTAATCTAATGGGTTTAGGTAATGACTGCTAGTTTTTCCTTTTGGCACAGGCATTTGGTTGGTATTCTGTATTCACTAACTCTATAATGAGTTCTTTATCAGGGTGCAAAGATGAGAGAGTTGTGTGGAGAAAAGTGGGCTATGGTTTCATCCCTGTAGGTCTAGTATACTTTTTAGCAGCTTCCCCATGCTTATATACAGGAAGATCTAGCTAGGATTATAAAAGTCAAAGAATGGAGGAAGACTCTTAAAAAAGAGTTACCACCTCTGAATGTATGCTTTAAAGTGTGAGTACTTATGGAATAATCTATTTGTGAAAGCTAATTGCAAAGTTTTTATTGCTTGACTGACTTTTTATCATCTTCACTTCTATAATTACATACTAATTGCTTCATGAACTTTAAGCAGCCAGGTAAGTGGTGTTCATTGGTGCTTCACTGTCCCTGAGCTGCTGTCTCGTGGTATGTGTCTGTTTACAACAGTGGTTTTTATCGCACTCTGTTCTTCACTTGTGGTTTTGTACCTTGTATCTTTTCAGTAGCTGTGTATTAGTGCCTTACTATGCACTGAACTTGTCAGTTAGCGAGTTTAATTAATAGAATGGGTAGAGAGAAGGATGTAGATGGGGAAGAAGGCAATAATTTGAGATCAAGAAGAGTATCAGTGAGAACTGGCTGTATTTGTTTGCAGCTTTGAACCTAGCAATCTCTGAAGCTGACGAAACCAACAAAGAACAGACATCTTATAGTAATGTTATTGTTAAGTTAGTTTTTTTTTCCGTCTAGAAGCAAATGGAGTAGTTCATACTGACTTTCAGATAAAATCAAACAGGCTTCCTACTAAGGCTTCTGCTAAGATCATGCTTTCGGCCAGCAGAAGAGGGAAGATAAATCTTTGGCAGAGCTTTTATCTGAGGTTTTACTTCATGTCTTAAGACTGATATTTTGTTTACTAATAAAATGCTAACAATTGAGATGTAACAAATGTGCTCAGAAATGGGCCTGCCTCTCAACTTTTCTATTGTTCTTTAGCCACAGAGCCTTGCGAAGAAGCAGAGAATAATCCTTGTATTGTAAGTAGCCTTGATAGCTAGGTGTAAATCTCACACTACCAAAATACCTTTTACTATATGTAAAGAAATAAGTATTTGTGAATCCTACTTTCTAGGCACTCAGACCCAATTAACCTGGGATTGCATGTAGGGTGGCTATCGGAAAGGAGCATGCTGGCCCTTGCAAGATGCCAAGGCCTCCAAGATGGTGGTTTGTAGAGGGTAGCATGATGCTGGCTTCCCTTGAGTTTCTCTGCCTATGATGACATAAACTGTATGCACTTGTTGCAATGGGTAAGGTAGCAAAATTAATCAGCATTCAGTCTTCCCTCTGTCACCATGTTCATGTTGTGCCCCAGGTAGTTTAGGACTCTTTAATTGTTTGCAAGACTTGGAAATGGGAAGGAATTTGTGTGTCCCTTGATACATAAGCTAGTATCTAAGGATTTTAGTTGCCTTCTTTCCAAATGTTGGAGACTGGCCACAGCTATATGTGGGAAGTGATGATCTGGCTAGTAGCATTAAGTCCTTTTTGCCCCTGGTTGCTCTGCTTTTATGTATTCAGTTTAAAACATTCACCAGACTTAATTTCAGAAAGGAATTTACCCCAGGATCGCCTGGAACCATGGTGGTTTTGTCCTCTGTACTTTCAGCTTGCTTCCCTAGGGGGCCTTCAATATTATGAATTCTCCTGTTGTAAAGGCCCAGGCAGTAGTTTGATCTCTTCTGCTCCTTTTCTGTATCAGGGGCTTCTTTACCGGAGGCCTTAAATCTGAAGTTGTGCTGGGAGCGTTCTTGTGTATGGTGCACTTCCAGACTAGTTAGTTAGTATGCAATAACAGAGTCTATTCTCCGTCAAAACTGGCTTCTCACTCAAAGAAAACCACCTCTTTGTATCCACCATAATATTGCCAGTGCTCAGTAACGCTACCATGCTTACATGTCAGATCATTCTGGTTTAGTTAAGAAGTCATTTAACAAATAATTTCATTATATTGCAGTGCTTAGCAGGTCTAGCATGACTCCTGAAAACATTTAGTGCCAAAAACAAAAAAACCATGGCAGCAGTCAGGGGTTGAGAATGTGTAGGTATTGGCAGTCTGTGGCAATCTGTCTGGACTCCTTACCTTCTCTGCTGGCAGGGTAAGGCTGTTTGGAGAACATGAGCTAAAGAAACTTACAGCCTGTGGGCCCTCTGGCAGGTTAACTTCCTCTTGGCTTCGGAAGGACCCATATTATGGGAAGCAACTGAAGGTAAATGGGCTCAGGAAAGCTCCAATGCTGCTAAAGGTGGCGTTTTTGCAAGATGTTAGTGTTGTGGTCTCCCAGAAGCAGGGATGTTGGCTGCAGCACAGTACCTCACTCTGAGTGGGGTGTGAAACGTGCCCTGGGCCCTTGTGAATCCTCCAAGGGCTCTGCTAAACAAACTTTGCACACAGAAAGGGCATACAGACCTGAATGATGGCCAGTGTTGTAAAACTGGAAAGCAGAGTTTTAAAAGATCCTGCAGTGTTGTGTAAACAGTGTTGTTAAAGCATGTCTGAGATTTCTGGGGGCCCACCTGCATACTGAATGGGTTGTAGACTCCTAGCATAATGGGTCTCTCTTCTTGATTCTGACCTGAGACCCTAGGGAAAGCTACTCCTTCTCCCTGCAACTGAGGGTCAGCATGAGTTCATGCCTATGAACAGTGTGAGGTCCTGGCTAAACAAAGGAGCACACTGTAAGCCCTCATCAGGAAATGGGAGCTCTGCAGTCCTGCACAGAACTGCCTGACTTGATGCCAAATGGCAGCAGGAACTGTTGGGCACCATGACTTTTCTCATCATGAAGAAGTGATTAAATAACTGAAATTTATTTTGATATCAGTAGAGTTGCAAATAGTCATTGACAGAAATAATGCTTATTGGTAAATATTGCAAATACTGCAAATGCTTCTCTCTGTCTGAAGTCAGAGACCTGGTGTTACTGCTGAAAGGTTGCTGGGTGGTACCTCTGTGATGAAACTGACTATGAACTTACTACTTGAGCTGTTTTTGAGAATAGCATAGCTCTTATGGGGCCCTTTAAGATGTAAGGTATACCCTATAGTAAATTCAAGCATAAAGTTGGTGCCATGGGCTCAGTTACAGGTAGGATTTGTTGATGTATTTTCCTGATCATAAATTAAGAATGTATTTCATTTTTTCCACTAAGGTCTGAAAAAATACTTTTCTTCAGAGGTGCTATTTTTAAATTGATTTGAGACTGCAGATAAAAATTCAGCTTGGCAATTTAGATGTATATTTCCTCTGCACTTGAGTGTTACTCAGTATTGGCTCATTTCCAATGGCTGCAGGGTGACTGCTCCTACCAGTAAAGCAAGGACAGGTTCTGAAGCCCACCACAGTCACCAGACAGTTTCTGACTCTGCTGGGCTTTCAGTTGAAGGCTTAAAAGCATTGCAAGAAATAGGAGCCTAGCCCACGTAGGCTCTAGAACTCCTTGGCCTTAATAAAGCACTAATGGCGCTACTTAGAGGAGTGTAGCTTAAGAAAGTGCTGATTAGGAAATGTCCAATGTTGGCTGGAAGGATCCAGCTCTGGCAGTCATGGTGCCCCAGTCACTGAATTGCCTGTATGTGCCAGGCCACAGGAGGTGCTGCAGTTCCTGAAACTCTGGCTGTTCATAAAAAAAAAAAACCTTCCTTTAGGGATGTGATGAGACAGGATGTCCCCCCAGTTGTTCTCTTGCAGAGAAGAGCAGTCACTCATGAACTCCAGCATCCTGCCTCTGAAGTCATTCCTCTCATAGGGCTGTAGCTGGCTGTGCTCCTGGGGCTGCAAAGGCAAATCCAAATGTGGATGCATGGGATGTCAAGAGGCAGTTTGCAGGTGCATTCTGGATGCTAGTAACACAGCAGTGAATAGCCACTGGTATGTGAAGAAAAGTCAGTTTAGCCGGAATAAATTTAACTTGGCCTTAATATGTAAAGCAGCGTTATCATGGGTCCTTTCTGCTCTGGTGAGAGCAGGACTGCAGCTGCTTTGGAAGAGCTGCAGTAGGGCAGGAAGCACAAGTGGGGACTAGTTGAGACCACTAAAATTCAGCTATCATCCAGTTTGGAAATAAAGGAATTAGTTCTCCTACATCTGTACTGTGTTCAAGCTTTCACCTCTTCTAACAATGCAGGAACAAAACAAGACCATTGTGACCAAACCAAGTTAATCATTGAGCAGCCTAGGTCTTATTGGGCAGCTGTGTTTTAGTAGCAGTGAAATTGAATTAGAGAAACTTAAACCGAGTGGCATTGTCTTGTGATATCACATTTGTTTGAAATACGGTACTTCAACCTTATTTTCCTGTACATCTTAGAAGTATAAAAATAGATGAAGGTTTAGGTCTCTTTCAGCAGCTGACAAACTCAAAGGAAAACCAGACAAAAATTAAAACAATATTTCTGCATTTGAAAGCTTCCAAGTACACTAAAGCCTTTCTTCAAGTCAAGTTATAAAAGGCCTAGGTAACAAAACTAACATTTGGCATTTCCTCTCTGCTAATATCTTGACAGACTACTAAACTGTTTGCGAACGTGCTTATCCCCAAGGAGCTATACATGGACTAAGTGGTTTGTCAGTGCTCTGTTCACTTGCTATTCAGACCTTTTGCCATTTTTGCCAGGGCTCAGTTGTAAGACTTGAGCTTGCAGGATTTAGCAGTCCTTTATAGAAAATGCGCAGTGCTGCATCCAAAGGAACAGGATAAAAGATTATTTTTTTCTCTTTAAAGAGAATAGATGTGTTTTCCTCTCCATTGGCTTTCTCTAAACAAAAGGCAATAACAGTAGATTGTGGGGTACCAACTTTGTAACCCTCAGTAAGCAGAGGATCAGAGCAAAAGGGTAAGTCAAGTGATATTTCCATTGTTTTACTGATGGGAACATGTGCAAGAGAAAGTGCTGGAACTGCTGTGCCTGAATTGCCTCATGTCACTTTATTTTTAATCTCTCCTTGTTCCTTGATTATATGAGACAAAGGCTTTCTAAAGCATATGGATTCCCTGGGATGATGCTGTAAAACAGTTATCACAGTGTGCTAATAAAAACTCCTAGTTTTCAACAGCCTTCAGAACCTGTGGGTTCATCTTAGACTTCAGCCAAAATATTTTTAGTCAAACAGTATCTGTGATGTGAGGAGCCTGGTTATTCACATCTTCCAACTGCCCTCAACTGGTATGTTGTTGTGACAGCTGTTTTTTACATGTAGATATGAGTTTTTCTGGGGTGCAAAAGCACTCAGTGTAAGCTAGAGAAAACACCCTGCAGGCCAGCAACTGTAGTGCCTTCTACCAACCATAAAATAAGCTTACATAAACTCAGAAGACTTTTTGACAAAAACTTGGATGCTATCTGTGAATTGCCAGTACTCCTCTCCCTCTCTAGCACCCTTTTTCTTTGCTTAATGTCTGCTTGATATTCTCTGAGCATTTGCAAACAAAAGCAAGTAAAACCTCTCAGCGCTTCTTGAAAACCAGGTATTCTGTTTCAGGTGGAGAATTTGAGTTATTTACTCTGAAAACTGTAGGACAGGGCAGTCAAGAATCCAGACACCCTAACTATTCCTCTGATCACTGAGTAACACACTTCTGTTCATTCTTGCCTTTGCCAAAAGGAATGCCAGTGTGTAGCCTACACATCACTACAGGGCCATGTTTCTCAATTGCGCTAATGGAGCTAGATACTTTGTTGGAGTACATGAGCATATTGTAATTGCTATCTGCAGAGCTAGTCTGTTTTTCTTAATTTTAGTCTTGCTGAAGGCAAAGGAAACATTTTGATTCTGAGCAGGCAAGTAGATACTGTGCTTGAACTACTGTTATTTTGCAAACCTGGGTTAGTATATTAACCCAAGCATGGTGGCACGCCCATTTGCAGTTCCTACAAATGCACAATAATCAGCATTTGTGAACAAGAGGAAACACTTTTTCAAACCTCTGCCTTGAGAGCTGAATAGTTCATGCTCCATTTCTATCTGGCTAAAGAATGGTGTTCTGCAAACCAGATGATTGTGTCAGCTGGACAACCTACTACAAGCTACTGCAATAAGGAAGGGCAGGCAGGAGGACAGAGCGTTCCATGTACAAAAGAAAGGAAGAGAAGGGTAAGATACTATTTTTCTCCTCAGTGTTGCCAGGGAAAGGTTTGTGAGGCTAACAGGTTATTATTGCTAATGGGTTGTATTTGAGCGTGGGACAATGGATAAATGAAGCCTCTGCTACAGCAAGTTGAAATATGAATTTTAAGCAGTCTGCCTCACTGCTGTAGAAGTTGCTTGGCTTTATTCAAGGACTCCATTAACTGAATGTTTACCAAGTAAAACAAATAAAAGCCAACCATTTAAAGGCCAGATGAAATAACTTTATCTACATCTTTAATTTTAAGTCATAGGGGGTCCTGATAGTTCAGTTCTCTCTACTGCTTTCTCTTTCCAAGTCTCCAGCACTTTGATAAAGAGGATCAGTATATCTCTAACTATGCCTGAAAGTCACTTGGAGGGGAGCAGGGGATATTTAGACCCTACTAGCTGAAGTAGAGATGGTATGTTATTAAGATGTGAGATCCCTTAACTGTGTTTTGTTACATTTTATGATGGCTCTCATTCATTACTGCACAGAGTGCCTGCTGGCACAGAATTCAGATGATTAGTAAGCATATATGTAATTATCTGAAGGATAATTAATGCTGCAGTAGACTTTCCCCAGCACAACAGGATGTGGTCCTGTTTCTAATCCACTCTGGTATGCTTATGTCATTCCTTTTGCATGCTGAATAGCCTGGCAACTGAGGGATTTGGCTGGATCTCCTGCTGAAGCAGATCAGTGCAGCTCTGAAGTTGGTAGAGGCAGGGTGACTGACACCAGCTAATCGTTTAGGTCATGAAGTACAGGCTCACTGAAAAGTGCTTTATGTAGGTGGTGTGATTTAAGGAGTTAAAATTTCTGGAGGAAACTAAGTACAGCTGGGGTCAGAGTAGTAAGCATTGCTGGACTAGTGGTAGCACAGAGCAGCTTCTTTGTACCATGGGGTGTAGAGAATTTGATGCCAAATACAGTGTTCACTTTGTTCTGTGTTCCACTTCATCCTTCTGTCCTTTTCCTCCCCAGTACATCATTGGATACAACTATTAATGGAAGGTCTGATTCTTTCATCTAAGTTTTTGCTCAATTTTACAAGTTTTGATCTAGGAATGGATGCCAGTTCTATGGAGTCTGGTTAGCAATATGCAGTTGGACCTTTAACATTTAATGTACTCTGAAGAAGCTGGATAACTATTATTGTTTCTGTAGGTATTCTCCTTTCCCTCTAGAAAGGCAAAAGAAATCAGATTTCACTCCGGACTGCACAGCTATTATTCATTAGTAGTATTGAAGGAACATTAGTTTGAACAAGCATTTTGGAATGCATTCACTGTTTACTTAGCATGGGAGCAATAACTCGGTGCAAGTCAACCAACCTCCGCAAAGAGCAACTTTGGCATTTACTGCACCCTAGCCAAGGAATCTCTTGTATTTGCCAGGTTTCAGACTGAAGTTGGGCATCTCATGCAAGATTCAAGAATCATCTAAAACAGTGAGGGAGTAGGTCTCAGGGAGAGGGGTGTAGTCTGGGCCTGATGGGCAAGCATCAGTGAGTTCATTTGACCTTGGAACCTGCCTATTTCATAAAGCTAAATCTTATGGGAAACGTTTTTGTAGTGGCAAACAGAAATGTATGAAAGACTGGAAATTAACTTTCTGTCATACTCTTCTGTATGTCTCACTTGTTCAGTAATAATTTTCCCAGCTATTATGTGCATTTCTGAGAAACTGTGCTTTAGTCTGGAGACAGGGAATTGCTAGGAGATCTCTTTTGAAGCTCAGTGAGGGGGTCTAATTCTTAATCACTTGGTGTTCAGGAGTTGCCAGCAAAGGGACACGGTCATAGGTATGGTAGGAAATAAATGGAGGATGTTTTGATTGAAAACAGTGGGGTTTATAAGGAAAAAATATATAAGTAAAAGGAACATTCCTTTTATATCTGTATAGCTTATGTGTATATATTAGCTGTAGGAGAAAATGTATTTATATGATTTTTGAGATGATCTGCATTGGTTACTCATGACCAGTCATAAATAATGTGGCCTTCTCAGAACTGTGCTACTAAAACACATCTACCATGTTATTCTATATGCTCCCTTTATATACCGGTGTGCAGGCAATTGTCAGGTGGCAAACTGCAGAGCTATGTGAAGCATGGATATGTAGATTACTTCTGTAGTTAGTAGGATATACTATACAGCATTACCCAGAGCAGCAGAAGTACTTTAACAAGTATTAATTCTTTGTTTTGATTCAATGACACAAAACATGTTAAGTCAGATTTGGAATGGGTATAGCTTTCCTACCATAAAATGATTAAATTGAGCAGACTGTGGTCATGAGCAAGCTGCGCACACCATCCCACAGCAGAACTTTACAATGCCTGGTGCTGCTAGATGTTCTCTATGCAATATAAAAACATTCTTTACCTGGTGGCAGTCACTCAGCTTTCTTTAAGCATCTCCAAAATAGCACTGATATTAAACAGCTTATTTCCTTCCTCTCCAATGAAATTTTGCACTGTATTCCTGAACGTTGCCTGTCTCTTGAGTTCCTCAAGGAGAGTGTGTAACTATACCCTTAAAGGGTAAACCAGATTTTTCAAACTGGTAGGCTGCCAAGGAGAACTCACTTGTAGTATTACATGGCAAGACCTGATGGAGCTGCTGAGACTGAACCACTTCTGGAAGTCAGGATAGTCTCCCTGTCTTAAAGTACTGATATCTTGAGCAATTGAGCTTCTTGTAAGTCATCTAGCTGTCTTTTTCCACCCTGATGCAGTTGTATTGTTTCACATGGAGCTGTAGGTCAGGGTGGTCACTACTGCATTCATAGCAGTAGCCCCAGAAGCTCTGGTCTTCATTTAAAAAAAAAAAAAGTAATATAAACTCTTGCAAAGACTTATAGTCCATCCTAGTATGTCTCAGAGCAGGGTACTGGCATTCTGGGTCTTCCACTACCTTTCCTGTTTTGGCAGTTTGCTGAGGTGGAAGCTGAGAGTTGTGAGCAAACACTGTGGTTGCTTTTATATACCATAGTCCTGCTACTGCGTCTGCAAAATGTGGCACAAGGGTCCATTCTAAGCTCTGGGGACATCTCATGTTTTTTTTGTTTCAGTTACGGTGTTCGTTGCATTTACCACATGGGGCTTTTTTCATTTGTTGATGCTGCATGTAAGGGAGTTACTGTATAACTGTAGAGCCACTATGCTTTGAGCTGGGATCTACTACTTCACGTCACTGACCCAATGGGGGTGTCTAAGAATTTCTTCTTTATAGTACCTCCTTTTCTGAAAAGCCATCAAACTTGGTGGACCTGAGCGGTTCCTAGGTCTGTTATATCTCTTTTCCTCACACCTTTGTCTAAATTTGTTCCATGGTGGTTGTCTTTTTTTTTTTTTTTGAGAGCAGGAGAGGAACTCAGCTTCCATTTTGTCACTTGTCTCCATCTTGAGCGGTGGTGTTGGCTTTTGCCTTCTCTTTTATTGTGTACAGATTTCTAACATAGCCATGTGTTACAAGGAAATAGCAATGAAAAATGTTTGTTTCTTCATGGTGTGTGGTTAACCGTTGCATCCCTGAAAACTACAGAGATTGCTACATCTAATGTAGGAACAACTCAAAGGGTTCTATTAGATGTTTATCAATATATCTGAATTAGTTGCTGATACTGTAAGTCTTTTTTCTCCTGTGAAAGTTTATTTTAGAAAATCAAGAGAAGATAGCTAGGTTAAACTTGAGTTGCTCTCTATCTGGAACCAGAAAGGATTGTTCTTTAGCACTAAAGCATAGCTATTATGTTATGGAAAACTTTATTTCTTCCTTTTGGAGCTTTTTCTGTCACTTTTTCTTGTTTGTTTGATGCGGGGCTGGATCAAACCTTGACTAGTTTTATGATTATCAGTTCCTTGAACCTAGATCTTAGGCTCTTTAAAAACAGGCTACGTCATGGAATATGCAAAGCTGGTTATATAAATGTTTTATAACACCAGTAGGTGAGACTTAAGATCAAAAGAAAACTACTATATTCCAAAAACAGAGTTATGATCTTACATGTTTGGGAAAACTCATTCAAGCATGTGAAGACCTTGTCAACATGATTTGTCAGCTAACTTGGCATGCACCTTTGTAGATCTAATTTATTTAAGAGCTCTGTTTGCAAGTACATAGTCTCCACCTCCAATGGAACAAATAAGCATTTGTGGATGCAGGGGAAGGTCTGGGAGACACAGAGGAGTACAGCTTTGCTTACAAGGTTTTGGGCCAAAGAAAAGGGCTTTCAGTGCTGTGGCAAGAAAGAAAAGAGGTGTCTTCTGGGGTGGGGGGAATGCCATCTCACTCTTGGCATAGGCTGTTTTCTCTCAGCTCTTGTTAAGGATTTGCTTCTGAATCCCATAACACGAGTTTGGGCCTGAATCTCAAGTTCACCAATGACACGAAGTATGAAAGTCATCTGCCCAGTTCTGAGTGAACCTTCCCCCTCATATCCTTCCATTACAAACCACTTAATTGCTGTTCTTTTTAACTGTATCCATATTAAATGACAGGGTAAAATGTGCACTCACTGTTTCCAAACAGGTTATATGTCCTCTTTAGTATATTCAGCCCTATTCTTTTGAGCTTTCTGAGTTGCCTCAGACATTCTGCCTTGATCCTCTTGGATTTCCTTTGCTCATAGCCTTGTGGTGTTTGCTTGACAGCTGTGGTACTTGACTTGGTATATTGTTACTGTTACAGTAAGTACACTGAGAGCTTGATTTTTCTTTTATTTTGTGTGCAGTCTGGATTGCTGACCTGGACTCATATGAACTGGCAATGGGCAGTGTGAGCATGTAAGAAATAACCAATACGAAAATGTAGTGCAAAGTTGGTGTGGTGGTTTGAAGCATCACAAGTATTTCAAAGTGTAATCCCTTGTGTATGGCAAACTGGTGGATAGATTTTAACAGTTCCTGTACATCATTCATCTTTATTGCAGCATGGATTGCACAGCAGCGTTCTTTGGGCAATGAATGTTAATGCAAGTCCCCAGGGAAGGCCACAAAGTCTGGCCACAGCTGACTTTGGCAGCCATGGCACATACTTGCTTCATGTAAACTGACTATATGTTTAGCACTGGCAATGTGCAAGTAACTTGCAGATCACTTCCATGACATCTGACCTGGTGACAGTCTGTAGAAATTGGCAGTTGGTGTCCTCTGACTCTACTTTGCTACAAACAAGTTCTTTCTTGGAGCTGGTGTGGGCTAATTCTTATTTGAGCACCTCTGGCCATGGTTAATCATGGAAAACACAGCAGAGAAGCTGAATCTTCCAAGTGTAACTCCTCTTGTGGAGACAGCATCATTCACCACAACATTGTTGTGGACAGATGGAGTAAACCTGAATCTCTCATTGCTTTGACTCCAGTGTTTGTTCTTGTTGCTGTCTCACTTTTGAAAGTGCATAGTCCTGTGCTACTGAATATGTTGGTTATCCTGTTGCTTCCTCCTGCTAACTCCAACAGGCTCTTCTGTAACAAGCAGGAAATATTAGCCATTGAAAAGTGAAGTTCATGGCAGTGATCTAATAGCAAAGACAGTGTTGTAATAAAACAGTTAATGACCTATTTATTTTTTAAAGTCTTGTTTTTTGCAGGTCAGTGAACAGAAATCAGTCACAAGATGTTAAGCTCTCTTTCTAGCTGTTTAATCTTAACCACCCCCCTTCCATTGTTCTGCTACTCACGTGCTCACATCAGTACCCCCCAGTAATACCCCTCCCTTCTTGTATTGACCTCATTTCAAAGCACGGTTTTTGCCTTTCAAGGGATCAGACTGGTGCTTTTTGAGTTGGGATTAATTTTGCTCAGGTCCTGGCACTAGCTGCTGCCTACTGCTCTACTGACCTTGTTTGCAGGGAAAACAGAAATCTGTTTAGAAGCTGATGGATGCCCTGAGTGCCTGGGATGAGCCTGTGCTGAGTGTGACAGGGCAGGCCTGTCCCGGCAGTGAATGTGGGCCATGAAGAGGCAGAAGCTGCTAAGTGGGACTGTACAGTGAGTTCTGGCAATCCTGCTTCCTGCAGGGTGAACCAGCCAGGCCAAAGCAGCCAATGCTGCAGAAATTCATGGGTCAAGACTTGCTGGCTTCCTGTGTTAGGGAGGACAATATTGCTGATGATCTGAAGTCCCTTTTAGCCTCCTGATCTGAATCTCTTAGGCCTTGAATTTTAATTCAGATGGCTTGAAGAGAAAGTGGAGAGAGGCATGGTATGGCTGAGAAGCCCCATCCATGTCAGCACAAAAACTTGCTAGTTAATTTGTAATTTTTGAATGTACCATGCTATGCTGAAGTCTATGGGCAGTTCAGAAGTGAGAAGACTGGTGTTTACAGCAACTACTTTAGATTTATCTTAAAAGGAAACTTGTGATACATTTTTTTTTTAAAAAAAAAAAAAGGAAGAACTGCACCTGATGAGTTGAAACCAGGCTTTGAATCTGAGAACTTCTAAAAGACCATTGGAATTTCTGATTCAGTGTAACTATTGCTGGGTTTTCTTGTGCAGTGTTGTCTCTTGGCATCTCTGTAAATATTCTCAGTGTCTGAGAATCAACAGGCATAAGAATAAAAATGTTTTTGCTTTCCAAGTGTTTATTGGTTATTTTTCTTTAGTATTTCTGCATTAGGATATAGGACCATCTCTAAGCTATGGGTTAATGCAGTTGTATAGTATGTGACCCTACTCTGGGTGGATATCCCCTGGCTAGAAATAGCTGGGAGTCTTTAATTCTGTCATTCTTACATGTAAAAAGCTCTTATGGAGTCTCTCTACCCTGCAGTGAGTGTTAAATGCACCTCTCAGCAGTGGTGTGTTTAACACTCCTTAATTTAATACTTCTACTGCCCTACAGAGCCCTGAAAGTGATGTGCCCAGGCTTCCAGTCAGAGGAAGGGAGGGATATGGAGAGGAAATGATGGGCGCCCAAATCTTATCCCAAGGTGGAGGTAGTACACGGATGATGGTTGTGACAGTCCGTCTAGGAAAAGTGTTCAAGGAGCGTTTTTGGGCTGCACATCATGGATGTGACTAAGCCAAACCATTAGAGACCTACAAACAATGGAAGACAGGCTTCAGCGCTGCACTGGCACTGCAGGAAGAAGCTTTCTCTTTGTAGCTGAGTCCTTGAAGAAAATAAGAAAGGATGGTTAAAGGGGACAACTGAAGAAAATAGGATCATCCTAATAGGTACAACCCCTATGTCACATGCAGGGATGCTTATTCCTATCCCGCTCTGGATCATGAGTGGGAGTTGCACAGCACTGTAGAAAAGGGAAAATGTGTAATTCCTGCCTCTGAAGTGCTGTGTCCTCTCTGGCTCTGTAAAAATAGCATGGTGGGTTGAGAAGCAGTAGGAGTGCACTGGGAAAATGTAAGCTTCCAACACAGAAGCAGGAGAGAGGGAGCTATGGGAACAGAAAAAAATGTGAGTCTTAGGTACATGATGAGTGGGAAGGAAGGAATGATTAAGATCTTAAAAACACAAATGCATTACCAGTGCCAAGCTAGAAGACAGTAATTAGTTCACTCATTCACTTAGAGCTGAGTGAGGTACATGAAGTCTGGGTCTTTGCATATTTGCTTCCCTTGCATTCTTTGCTTTCAAATCTGGTCCAGGCTTCTCTGGAGAGACTCCTTGTTCTGCTTCTGTAGCTCGCTGCAGGATGCAAATGTTAATAAATGAAAGCACAGCATGTGGGGTTGAATCCATGAGGAGAGATGGGGACTGTGTGGCAGATCAGCTTCCCTCCTGCTGTGTGACATGTGGTGCACATTGAAGTCGGGGCTGGGGGGAGCCCCTTATTCAACTCCATCAAATCCAGCCCTGCTGTTGCAAAACTGGTTTGCTGACTTGTTCCAGTTCTCCTGATGTACTTTGTCAGCCAGTTGCTTGCTGTCCTTTTTAGCTCTCCATGCTGTATGAGGGTCAGTTCTTTGATTTGCTGCTGTTCTCTGGTACTTGATGCCTTGGGAGAAAGAGCCTTGCATCATCTTGGGCTTATAAAGTGCCCTCAGGGTATTATACAGACGTATTCTATGGGATCAGTTGTGATGCATGGTTGAAGGTGAGGAGTTCCACTTCAAATTCCCTAATGGCCCTAGAGTTCCTCTCACTTTTGTTGCAACAGAAGTGAAGCAGTAGAGATGGGGGGGGGGTGTAGCTCTTTCACTGGCCAGTAGCATAACTGACCGATGCAAATGTCCTAATGTCAGTCCAAGCTTAAGAACAAACAAGTGATGATCAGATATGAAGGCTGGTCCTACAATCTTATTGTTTATCTGAAGTTGAGGAAAATGCTCCTCTTGCAATTGTCATGAACTTCAGGAGCCTGAGCTAGATGTTATTTCTAAGTTACAAGGGGAAAATGCCTGTACCCTCTCACACCCAAAAGAACAGGCATAGACCAAGGTTTACTTTCATTTCCATGTGCAGCTGCTGGAGCTTAGCAGGCCCAACTTGGTGGCACTGCTGGGCCAGGTGCAGCTACACCATGTCCCCCTGCCCTGGCCTCCTGGGAGTTGGGGTGAAATGTACTCACTGTGCCTCCTGGTGTACTCTGCAGCTTTGGGGGCAGTCAGCATGGCAAATGGATGCAGGGAGAGCTTGAAAGGTTGAATCCAGTGGTCCTGGAAGGACAACTCACAGATCAGTATATCTGCAGAAACTCTGTGCCAAGCCAAATGGGCGCACTCTGCTGTGTGGTCAGCTGAAAGTAAGAAAACTGCTTCAGAGCCCTCATGGACAAATGAGGACAGCTTTGCTGGCAGTGTCTGGTCTGACTGCTTGGCCCACCCAGCTTCTTGAAGTGCCCAGCCCTGCTGCACAAGCATCTCAGTTGTCCACACAGTAGATGAACTGCTGCAGTTTATAGCCCTGCACATACTAGAATAGCATAGGGATTGTGGTCTACCATAATATCCTAGTGGCAGCTGCCACATGAGCAGCTGAGCTGCTGAAATGTCTGGACAGTGGGGTGAGAAACTCTGAGAAGCAGCAGGCAGTTGTTATAGCTGTCATCATATCTTTCTCAGCCTAGGATGTCCCTGCACATGAATCATAAATCTTCTGGTTCCTAAATCCCACTAGGATGTGACTTAAGCTCCATAAGTATCTATGTATCTTAGTAAAGCTGGTGCTTGATTTTTTTTGAGGAGACCTAAGTCAAGGCTTCAGAAGTGATGGGGGGTAATACGAATCTCCGTTACTTGGTTTTGATGGGAAATGTGGGGGAAGATAACAATCTGAGATGAACAAACAGAATTTTGAGATGGCTGCATTCCAGTCCTTTTCCTTTTGAACTCTTAAGGAGGCGTAAGTTGTCTTCCAAGAGTTACTGTTAACGAAAACAGTAGATGTAACCACCTAAACTAATTAGGGCTTTGGAAAATGAACTACCCTTAGTCTTCAAATTCAGCAAAACATTTCAGTTCCATTCTCAGCGTAGGAATGAGCTTAAGCCCATACTTAAAATTAAGCAATGTTGTTGGCTGAAATAGGAACGGGTGATCCCGATAACAATGGCTTATCTTCATCTTGAGAAAACTTTGTAACTTCGCTACCGCTACCTCGTCACTACCAAGGAAGTATCCCTGAGTCCACAAGGGGGGGGATTTGGGCAAGTGCACAGTAACACGAGATGAACAGAAACTATTTCTGTTCTTTGACTCTGTTTGCATATCAGAATATAAATCAAAGAGGCGGAAAAAAAACCTCCATGGGAAACAGCATGAGTAGCTGGAAAATTTACAAGAAAACGTCACTCCTCTGCAGTGTGTGGTGTGCACTTAAAAGGGTGACTTCTAAAAATATTCTGGGTTGGAAATTACCAGAGAAAAGGGTTCTGGCCTATCGTGACCATGACAGAAAAAATATACAGTGTAATGCTCACAGAAAAAAAGGAGGGAGAGCTGACCCATATGCTTAACCCGGAAGCTGAGGGGAAAATTTGTCATCTCAACAAATAGGCTGTGAAATGCCCCCAAGTGGCATGTAGTGGCACTTCCAGTTCTTGCCATGAGAATATTCAACAAAGGTTATGGCCTCGGCTGTTCTGATGCATGCAATTGTGAGCTAGAGTGTAGCTGTAGCCCTTTCTGGACGCCAGGTGGCAGTCCATCATTAATATTAAAGCCAAGCAAGACGTTGCGTGTACCAGAAACTCCAAATTCCATGTGGATCGTCTAATACGGTCTGATAACAATTCCACAGCAGTTTTTAATTGTTGCTTAATGAACTGTCACTGAAAAGGAATCCTACATATTCCAACAGAACTGCTCTTTTGTTAATGGCTGGGCCATACAGAATATTTTTGACTTGAGTCATGAATTAAAGTTTATAATACACTATTTTTAAGGGGTAACTACTTGTATGAATAAAGATTTGTATCTAGAGAGACTTGTTCTGAACACAGACATGGCACTTGTGAAGCAAGCTATATCTCCTTGGACCTGTCTTCCTTTCCCGCTTCTAATTAGCAGTAATTAGAGTATGCTAGTAGGACTGTTCATCTATAAAGTATTATGCCAAAGCCACAACAGCTGGATTACACATGGATGTTTGTGAGTAATTGGACTGCCTTTTTTCCACCTCTCCCTAGAATACTGTAAGGTGTGAGGTGAATAGTTCAGCTTTTTGCTATGTCCAAAGAGAAGGCTGGAGCCAGTTTGCTATTGCAAGATCAAAAGGGGGTCGACAACATGAGTTTACTATGCAACGTTTTTAACAGGCACAAATATTATAGAATCAAAATATGTCTCTTCAGTGGGAGACTTCACTGCTCGTAGCGCCCAAGGCTGGGCTGGAGGCTGGTGGGAGAAGGGTCCAATAGCTTATCATTGTTATCATTGCTATGGCCAAAGCTAGGAGTCACTGAGCTGTTTAACAGCACTCAACTAGTATCTATTCTTTGGATTCTCAGACATAAAGGGCAGTAGATGTCAAAAAGTTTGGGATAGGTTCTGAAAGGTGTTTAGTGCAAGCAAAACTGAAAGTCTTTTGAACATGTTTGGGAGTGAGTTACCCCTTTAAGACTGATGTAGGTGTTAATGTCGGGGCAGGATAGGATTGAAGAGTTTTAACTGGTGAAATCTCTGCAGGACCAAGATACGATCTGATCAGCAAAGCTAAAGCGAGTATCTTCTTTTTGTTCACTGATTTTTTTATGGTATTCATCTGGTTGCTCAGTTAGGTTTGTTTGCTCTACCCAGTTTTGCGTGCACCAAATACAGTTTCATTTTCTGGTAGCCTGGCGATAATTTTCAGCAGATGCACAGCAGAGCCAAACAAGCCGCTTCTACCCTTTCAAGAACAAAACCATCTCCCTGGAGGTCAGCTACTGAAGTCAGAGCTCTTATGTGTTGATGCTTGTCCTGCACTAGCAAAGTCCCACACCAGTGTACAAGCCAGAAAGGAACCATGAAGTCTGTGGTCAGCTAGGCATTTAAGCCAGAAAGAAGCTTGTCAATAAAAAGCCTTCATAAACCTCTAAACCCAGAAGCACATTATTCTAATATTCTAACATGCAGCGGGTGACTCATTACATTGAAAGATGGTGTAGGGATTTTAGAAGTAGCTCTCATGCTGCTAGAGATTTGTGATCCCAGTGGTGGTGCAATCAGGAAAGCATCAAGCAATCAAACCCCAGAGATCAAATATAGTAAAAACCTCTCCTCCCCTTCCTCTTCTCAGCTCTTCTCAGCTTCTCTTGTTTTTTCACGGTTACATTCAGTCTGTTCCAATTCCATCTGTGAAGTGAGGGGTGGTGCATGGGTTGGGCTTGTGTGCAAATGGTTTCCATTTACCACGTGTCTGTACTTCTTGACTTTTCATCTGCTCCTCAGTGCTTCTGTCTTTGCTCTGCTGTGGGTCACCTACAGGCCATGGCATGGAGGGGATGCCACCTTCCAGGAACACCTCTCTAAAGTGTCTTCTTATATGTCCTCCCCTTAGGCTGCTGCTCTTTTCTTAAAAATAGTTGAGTTGAGGTGCCACATGGTCCTCTTGCTGAAGTTTTGGTTGCTTGGTTGCTTACATGGGTTTTTGAGTTGCTTGGCATGGGGCTGGAAGGTCTCAAACAGTATTGGGTTCCTTTGCTTATGTAAATACACTCAGAAATATCAGCTAAAGGGATGCAGGAGGCACACATTCTGCTGCCTGTCTTGAGAGCTGACTAGACACAAATAACTCCGGTGCAGGGGCTGACAGCAGGCCAAGCTGTCAGAGCACTGTGTGCAAGGAAACATATCCTGCTTCTCTGGAGACTTTTTAACTGCAAACAGTAGCTGAGACTATTCGGCTGTACCACAGATAGACTATCTGACTTTGAGCAAGTCATTTAATCTCTGTCCTAGTTATCTCGGACCTACAGTACAGTTTCCTAGGAGGAAGATTTATCAGCTTACATAGGGGAAAAATGAGTCAATGAGATCATGAAGGATCTACAGAGAGAGGATCAACAAGAACCACAAAGGAAGATGGGAAGTGCTAACTTCAGATAAAATTCACACTGTCATACCTAGCCTGTAGTCTTGAATGATATCTCTAATGTTTATACTCTGCCTTAACACGGAGATGTGAGAGCTTATTGTAGGATGTTGCCAGCTGTCATCCACATTTCTAACCACTGCTGGTCTAACAGTAATTTTTTTTTCATAGAAGTAAATCCCCTCTTTATTAGTATGGGAGAGCTGGGATAAACAGTAGCTATAGCAGGTCCCAGATAGCATGATCTGTAAGCGATTAAGAGATTAGGAAGGAGACACACACTCTCATGACTGACAGAAGAGTTGAGGTACACAGTGGATACCTGCAACCTTACACGGCTTTACACCTTGTTGTGATGCTGAAAGGCTGCCTGCAAAGATCTAAACACTGATGGCAGATATGAGACAAGGGAATAATTCTACAGTATTTAGCCTGAGTGGGAAGGAAAACAATCCACAGCTGAGAGGTAAAGATAGATGATGGAGTCACGTGTGGATTGCATTCTTGGAATGCCAGCCCAAAGCACTATACTACCGGTGAGAGGTCTTCACTCAGCCCCCTACAAGAGGTGCTGAAAGAACAGCAAATCACTCACATTTGCAGAGCTCTGCCATCGTGTTGCTGAAGGCCCCATGCTGTAAATCTCAAAGATCTCTTCAATGGGAATGCTATTCTGTGAAGAGAGATGAAAAGAGTGGTTCAGCTCTCAGAAGCAATTTTTGAAGTTAATGTGTGAAATCTATATGATATCCCTTCCCTTTGGTTTCTGAAACGGCTTTCACCTCAACTCCTAGTACCATTTCGTATTGCTAGTACAAATCTATTGAGATCTGGTCTAAAATTTGCTCACCATTTTGTGTTTGGGCGCAACAAGAAACCTACACAAATGCATAAGGCCACCTACTGAAATTGTCTATTCAGTTTTCTAAGGCTGAGTGAAGCTTAATGGCTACCTGATTAAAAAAAAGTCAGATTTGTAATATCTGCACTGTCTGTATACTGTTTTCTATGAACAAAGATGTTCAGGGTACAGAGTGTTTCTAGACAAGTGCCATACAGAAAAAGATTTTGCTGTCTTTCTTGCCTTCTTACCATTAATATCCCAGCATATGAAGATAATATCATAGCTTCTCTCTCAATTCGATTGGGATACATGTATCGGCTGTGAGCTGCCAAATTCCTGCATGATGTTTTGAACAAGAAGGTTATTAGTGTGGTGTTATAAAAGCACAAAGAATTCCTGGGCCTGATTCACTGCTGTTTATATTCCATTTTCATACTGCAACACTAGGATCTTAGCCTTGCAATACTCACATTTTCTCTCTTGTCAGTACAGTTTGAGCATCCAAGTCACATAACCACAGCATAGCAACAGTGAAGGCTAAGTTGTAATGGACCTGGAAAGACAGAAGAGCTTTATGTGTTTTGTTCTACTCTAATTGTTTAACTGAGCAATGAGAAAAAGACCAGAGAGATGTAGGGAAGGTGAGCTGTAGCCCAGTATTGCCTCAATAGGCTTTTAAAGGGGTTTTAAACACCCACAGGAGGACTTCCTCAGCTTAGCTGAAAGATGTTTTGCTATTTACAGACAGGTTAGTTTGTGAAAAACTACCTTTGCTTAGCTGACTTAAACTTTTTCAAATACCCCTGTGGATGAGCTTCGTCTTGCTGGAAAATCAGTGAAAACTTGGATTACCTTGGATATGGTACATCTTGGATGCTGTTCACAGCCAATCTCTTTAGAAGCTCATCTCTGTAAGTAGCTTTTACTGATCATTGTAGGAAAAGGTTATTAACTGTATCAAACAGACATCCTTTAGAGTTTTCAGTAGCCCTGCAGATAAAGGGAATAGGATAGGAAATAGGAAGTCTGGTCATTACCATGTCATCTAGAAAGGTGGGCTGCCTTTGTCTGCTTGGATCAAATCCATTTTCTCGTAGTCTGATGCCAACATAATCTCCCCTTAAAGCAAGAAAACAGCTTTGAATTACAACTGGTTCTAAGTAATCCAGTGCTTGAGAAATGTAGGACAACACCAAAGCTAGTGCAAAATCAGGACTAAATTTGCTGTAAGTCAGTGCTAGGAACCTGCTGCAGGAGTCCTCACAGACCCCTACTAATTTGGAAAGCTGTTAATTTTATGCATCGCTGCTGCTAATCTTAGCTTCTGTCCAACCACATTGTTGTCTTACCGAAAAGCTCCAAAATATAGGATGAAATACAAATGTGAGTCAAATATTAGAAGTCTGGGGGCTTATAAGAGTTTCACTGTACAGGCAAAAGATTGAAAGATGCTTCACTGATGCTTGGTTTTCTCCCTTATAGGGGGCCTGATTCAGCAACCTTACTTCAGACTGAGTACTACTGATCCATGCAAGGAGTCCTAGGGAAGATGGGTACGGGACTTACATGAAGTAGAGGAAACATTGCTTACATTCCCTAGGAGTTATCTGCTGGGCACCCCTTAATCAAAGAGCATGAGATGCTGCTGCATAAGCTAGGAGGTCCCTTCCAGGCAGTTGCTGCACTGGCTGTGTACTGACTGCACAGCAAGGGAGGAACTCTGCATCTCCCTGCTCGTTCCCACTTACGCAGAGCAAGTTCTGTGCTAGAACCTCTCTACTGTCACATATGCAGTCAGGACCTCTCACACTGCAGATTGCATGTAGACTATACAAGAAAATGAGGATCACAGAATCACTTAGATTGCAAAAGACTTCTAAGATCATCTGGTCCAACCTTTAACCTAGCACTGCCAAGTCCACCATTAAACCATGTCACTAAGCACTACATCCACACATTTTTTGAAGACCTGTAGGGATGGTGACTCAACTACTTCCCTGGGCAGCCTGTTCCAATACTTTACAACCTTTTCAGTGAAGAATTTTTTTCCTAATATCCAACCTAAGTCTCACCTGGCACAAATTAAAGCCATTTCCTCTTGTCTTACATCTTGGATGAGATCTGTTTGTGCTTTTCAGCAAAAGAATACAAAGGATTTACAGCTATCATTCAGCTAGGTATTACAATTCTTTGTGATGAAAACAAGTCTATCTCAAATGCAGTGCAGGAAATTGTGGGCAGTTACAACTTACAAGAGTTTTTCAATCTCTTTCTTTAGGCGTTTTCTTTCCATGACTGGAGATACTCTAGCTGTCACTGTAATATAAGTGGCTCAATGAGATCTAGGAGAGAGAAAGAGAAGTGCGTCCTACCAAGTGCTTTTGTCAGTGAAAAAACTTGAATTAGGGATAAAGAGTATAGGACACTTGGAGACTAACTTCAAAAATCTGGCCAAAACCAATTCCCAGGAAGGACTGCAATAGAAACTGAGAGAAAACCTAATCAAGAAAGAGAAGACAACATTCACAGTGCTGAAAGAGAGGGTAAGGAGTTTGGTAATGGCAAATACGCAGGATAGGCCCATTTAATATGGCCATCTATCTTGAGTGTCAGCCAGCAGGTTGCTTGCATCCCCATCACAGTGATGTATGTTCTTTCACATAATGCAATCTGTTAACCTGCTGCAAATTCTGAGTTGTTTAGCACATGGCTTGCCCTCCTCACTGTGTATTATCAGATCTATGGGGTACAAAGGCAGTTAGTTAGCTGTATATCACTGAATGGACTGGGAATAGGATAGATTGGAAGAGATGAGATAACAGCTGGCCTGACAGGACATAGCAGAAAGAGCAGCTCACACTTGGCCCACCAATCTATTGTAAACTCAAAGTGCATGCTTTACTTCTCTGTTCCATAATACACAAACTAATGACATGCCTAGTAAGCTCCCTGTTACTGAATATTATTCCCATATTCTCTTTTACATGCACACAAGAAATTAGGCACTACCTGTATCAACTCTTGTAAAAGGCTTCAGGATCTGGGTTTGGAACTTCTCTGACTTCAGATAAATGTGAGGTGCATTTCCCTCTTGATGTGGCTGTTCCCTTCTTGCTTCTGCCACTGAGTGTGTGTGCCAGGGAAATTAAGCTATGGCTTCATGCAGGACTGTAGCTTTCTCCTGTTACTTAGAAACAATGCTGCTGAGCTGAGAGAAATTAAAATGGAAAAAAAAAAAACAAAACACCCACAGAAAAGAGGTTAAAACTGCACCCTGAGGTTGAACTACCAGCCTCAAGTTAAATGATCCTTTTACGCTTTTAGGAATTGAGTTTCACTGTTGAGTGGCTAGTTGGAAACATAAATGACTTGCTGACAAGAGAGGCTGAGACCATTCACTGCTTTTTCTGATGGATCTAATTGCTTGTAAAAGAAGCTATCAGCAGAGGTAGGGTTATGGAACAGTGAAAAACTAAAACAGTGTCTATGGTATATGGCACGGATCACGCTAGTTGCTCTTTCATCAATATTATGTTTTTGCTTACAGTATTAGGAAGAATTCTAACAGCCAGGAAATCCCAACATAACTTACTCAGTTCTGCTGTTGTCCTTCCAAAGGACACAGGGCATGTCTTGCACAGGGTAATATATTAGCATCAGTTAATATATTAACAGGGTAATATATTAGCATTAGCTAATATATTAACATATACCACATAAAATAGTAGTAGGAGTAGGATCTAGGACTCCTGCAAAGAGCTGCCATTCACATTTGGCACTTCCAGCCAGACATGGCAGCAGGCAGAAAGCATTTTTACCGGTCTTGTTTGTATCGCAAATCACCTCAGCACCTCTGTAAGCTGCTGTTCTTCAGGCTATTTGGATGCTTTGCTTTATGACATTCCCTTAAAATATTTAACATCTTCATATGCAATGCCAACTTCTTGAAGATACACTTAAAGGTGCTTGGAAAGTTATGCACAAATTTGGACTAAAATGTAAATTACTGAAAGAAAAATTCCTTATAGAATAGTTCAGTTTTGATACTGAGCTGAAAGGACAAATGGTCTCTTCCTTGATAGAACAAGAGTCAGATTTGAAGTGCTTTATTAGCAGATAGGTCAAACCTTACTATGTTTAGTTAGCTAGAAGGAAGGCTAGAAACTTTGTGTTACTTAACCAGCTTCATCTGTAAGAAAATACAGACTTGTATCTCAAAGTGAGGGCAAGATGATCCGGGCCTGGAGGATGTGTCAGAAGAAGATTAGGTGAGCAAGTCATGCTGTGTATATGTCCTTGGATGTGTAACCGACTAAGCTCAATATGCATGCCTAAGCTGAAACAGTATGATAAGAAAGAACGAGAGCCTGAGCATGCACAAGAACTGGGTTCAAGCAGTGAACACAGTGAGGAAGACTACCGATGACCACCAGAGACCCCCAAAAGACCACTGGTGGAAACAAATGCATGTGTCAAACACATTTATAGAGTTTAATGAGTTACAGGTGAATATGTTAACTATTTCACAAAAGTTTGATGAATATTTATGTTTTGATTGTATATAACCCCCATAGTTTGAACAACTTGGTACACAATGTGGAGGATCCGATCCCCTGCACGTCCAGCACATCCAGCCTGCTTTCTAAAACTCCAAATTGAGTCTTAGAGAGTTTCTTTGACCGACTTTTATGGTAACAGTTGGAAGGGACCTTCAAAGTTCATCTAGTCCAACTGCCTGACCTCTTCAGGGCTAACCAAAAGTTAAAGCATATTAGTAAGAGCATTGGTCAAATGTCTCTTAAACACTATCAGGTGTGGGCTATCAACCTTTTAAAAGGCTGTAAAATGTCACTTTTTTTTTTTTTTTTCTTTAGGAGAAAGTTGCAGGCTAGGGCCCTGGTGCTGAGTTCTGCAGATGCCCAAGCCCTAACTTTGGGGTGGGGTTTGTGCTTTAAACCAATTTTCTGGCTTTTCTGAGGCGTTTTTAGGAGCGTTTTAGCTGTGTGCGCCTGGGGCCGGGTGTCAGCAGCAGCCCCCAGTGCCCACGCTGCAGCCCCACGAGCACGGCCTGAGATGCGGTGCTTGCAGCCAGAGGCTGCGCTGAGGTGGCTCTCAGGTCCCCTGTCCCGAGCGCGGAGCACTTCCCCTAACATGGCGGCGCGGCCTGGACGGGCCCAGCCCAGCAGCACGGGCACCGCGGGCTCTACACGCCGCAGCCCCGCTCGCAGCCAAAGCCTTGCCACGTAACCCCCTACAGGGACCGAAGGACGGGCACCCTCAGCCGGCGGACCTGGAGCCGTTATGCGAGCCGGGCCCCGCCTCCGTCCGCCCGGTAGGCTGAGGGAGGCGGCCGCCATTTGACGGGGCGGGGCGAGGGGCGGGCTGCCCGCCGCCCTGTTTGCGTTCAAAAATCTGCCGGCGGGCGGGGCCGCCTCTCCTCGGGTACCTCCTTCCCCGCGCACCGCGAGGGGCAGCTCCCGAGGCAGGGGGCTCGGGGGGCTCTCACGTCCGCCGTGCCTGTGGCCGCGTCCTCCCTGCGGGGCAGGAGGCGCCAGGGGAGGCAGCTCTTGTCGGGAAGAGTGTAGGGTTTTGCTGGGGAGTGCTTGCTGCGGGTGCTGACCCTGCTCCGTGTCGCTCCCTCCAGCCATGGCATCGCAGGAGGCTTCCGAAATGCCCTCCTTCAGTCTGAGCGGTGTGAGGGAGCGGATGCGGGAGAAGAAAAACGGTGTCTTGAGAACTGCGAAGCTGAATGCATCGCTCGCGTCAAAAATCAAAACGAAAATCCTTAGTGAGTATATCTCGCGTTGCAGCATGTGTAGAGGCCGCCTGCTGCATTAGGTTTTAACTGTGCCTTTGGCCTTAGGTGGGGTGGGGAGGCAGTCTCTTACCCGGAGCTTAGAGTTAACAATGGCTTATCGGCCTCTGGGTGTCTGGAGAATTCAGTACCCCGCAGAGCAGCGTGGAGTGCCCTGAGATGCCTGAAGGTGCCCGAGGTATATGTGACTGGCGAGTATAACAGAAGCTGTGGA
The DNA here is from genome assembly GCF_013377495.2 of Cygnus atratus. Classification (NCBI taxonomy): domain Eukaryota; kingdom Metazoa; phylum Chordata; class Aves; order Anseriformes; family Anatidae; genus Cygnus; species Cygnus atratus. Next base: position 14,685,706 of record NC_066367.1, read on the forward strand.
GGAACCGTGCTGCTTTCAAAGAGCAGCTGGGGCCGTTGCAGGCTGCTCTAGTAGCATTTCCGATGGCATTAGATTACTCTGTGTAGCTGAGTCCTCAGGATCCATGCTGGGGGTCTAAACACCAGAAGTAAGTGTAGAAAGTATTTTGATATTTATGTAATCTATTGCAGAAGCTAGCTCAACTGTGATTTCTTTTTTTTTTTTTTTTTTTGGGTGGTGGGGGGGAATACTGAGAAAGTAATGCATAGGGTTATTTGGATTACCTTGAAAAAGTTAAATGTTATTGTTACTTCTATTTATTTATTTTGAAATTGGGAAATAAGGCTTTAAATATGCTCAAAGGATGCTGCAGAGGAAGGCAGGTTCTTCTCCTTTTTGGATGGAGATGAGGACTGAGAGCTGTAGCTGACTTGCTCAACCAGAAGCATATCTGTCTGTACTCAGCTTCTGAAGCATACCATCATTCATTAAGAACTGAAGTAGGTGCTTGCTGACTGAGCATGACCCTCTGAGAATGGAGAAGGTGTCAGTGTCTGAAGTGTAGAAGGTTATTATGGAAAGTTTCCCTGCTGCTGTTTGGAGAATTCCCAGTTACCTCTGTATGGGAAGGAATTATACTACTGACTGTGTAGAGGACTACTGAGTTGTAGAGATCTGAGCCTGAGGGGAGGCTCATCTGGGAAGAGGAAGGCATGGATGAGACCTTGAGTGCTGATTCTTTGCATTACTTATCTATTGCTTACAGACAACTCCTCCACTATTAAAGTTTCCCTAAAGCACAACAATAAAGCACTTGCACTGGCCCTCAATGCGGAGAAAGCCAATGCACAGCGGCTCATCCAGGAGAAGATCAGCTTGCAGAAGGAGGTGGAGCACTGCCACTTCCAGAATGCCGTGCTGCGGCACAAGCTCTGCTTCCTGGTATGGCACTAACAGAGGGGCCTTCATGGAGAGGGGTGGTGGGCAGTACTTGTACCTCAGCCTTGGGAGAGGTGTGTGGGCTGTCACTGATTGTCTGTATCTTCTGCATCTGAAACAAGTCTCCATATAAGTGTTTAATCTTTCTTCTAAGCTGTGGTCTTCCCAGAAGGGCTGTACTTTTGTTTTCTGGCTACCTTTGTCCTTGTTGGAACGGATGTTTAGATTTAATGAACTTATTGTTTCTCTCTTTATTACCTCAATTTAGAATAACACGATGAAAGAACTTGAAAACCTTGTGGCTGCAGTTAAGATGGCTCGGCTGTCTGAGGTAAACCGTGGGGAAATGTGAGTGCATTAGTTGTGCTAGAAAGGAGGCTGTGTTTCTCTTGCTTTGTGTCGCCTGCTCCCTTCAAGTGTTTGACATTTCTTCTGTTTTTATCGGCTTGCTTGCTGGCTGCATTCTCATTTTTAGCTTGGTGCTAATGATTTTTACGGTTGCATCTTGGGTAACTTCCACAGCAGAGGCTACAGTTATAAACTGTCTTCCTCTGGGTCATTGTCTGTATTGACCAGGAGACTTCTGCTTAGGCCAGGTTGTGATTTTTTGCATGCTGGTGCTGTCTGTTGCCGTGGTGACTTGGAATAGGGAATAAGACATTTCAGGTATGTTATGTCACTTGGGGTGTTTGGGGGAAACCTTCTTACTTCCTAGTCTCAGATTATCTGAACTACCTAACGTTTATTCTTAAGCCTATGGAGGCAGAATCTGACTCTGCTGCAATTCATTGAGCATAACTTGCAGTAAATGACTTCTGTAAACCAGCAAATAGCTGTACGAGCCAAGGCCTGTGCCTGCAAACATCCTCCTGGAAGCTGGACAAGCAGCCTTCTGCAAGGGACTGCATTCTTTTGAAACCTTGGAGTGGGAGGATGGGACCTCTGGTTGTGCAGTTTTAAATTGAAGAGGGTAACTGGTATATTTGACAGTTTTCTGGGTGAAACTGAGTTGCTGCTGTCTCTGTGCAAGGGGCTGCACAGGTGATTGCAAGAGCTCTAAGCCACCCTTCTATTTCTCTGTTCTCCAGCTCCATACAAGTTCTTCATCCCTGTCCCGTGGCCGGAAGAGCAGCATAACTGAAGATAGTTGGTTTGATGTTAGTGCAGATGGTCATTTTGTGAGGTGGGCCTTAAAATGTCAGATTCTGAAATTCCTTGTGTTTTGTATGTGTGCCCAGTTGTCACTTTCCCATGAGGTACCTTCTCTAAAACACCAGTTTGATATTTTCCCTTACCCTGTGTCTTTCTGCTGCCATTTTTTGTCTTACTTGCCCTAGTGCCAAGCCTTTGTATGAATTTATCCTTCTCCCTCCTGTGTTTGAAAACACATGTGGTGGTTTTACCCAGCTGGGCAGTTGAGCTCTACCACAAGCACTCTCACTCCCCCTCGTCAAAGGGAAAGGGGGAGAAAATACGATGAAAACAGCTCAAGGGTTGAGATAAGGATGGGGAGATCACTTGACAATTTATTGTCGTGGGCAAAACAGACTCAGCATAGGGAGACTAATAAAATTTATTGCCTATTACTAAAAAGCTAGAGAAGTGAGAAACAAGGAAAACAAACTAACACCTTCCCTCATCCACCCTCTTCCACCTCCTACCCACTGAGCGGCACACGGGAATGGGGGCTGTGGTCAGTCTGTAGCACTCCTCTGCTGCTCCTTCATGGTCCCTCCCACGGGATGCTGTCCTGCCTGAACTGATCCCGTAAGGACTTCCCACAGGCAGCAGCTCTTCAAGAACTGCTCCCACATGGCTCTGTACCATGGGGTCCATCCATCCCCCAGGAGCAAACTGCTCCAGCACGGGTCCCCCATGGGTGGCAGCTCCCCCCAGACCCTCTGCTCCTGCGTGGGCTCCTCTCCACGGGCTGCAGCTCCGGCCCAGGGCCTGCTCCTGCGGGGGCTCTCCATGGGCCGCAGCCTCCTCCAGGCCACATCCACCTGCTCCACGGGGGGCTCCTCCACAGGCTGCAGCGTGGAGATCTGCTCCGTGTGGGACCCATGGGCTGCAGGGGGACAGCCTGCTCCACCAGGAGCCTTTCCACAGGCTGCAGAAGAACTGCTGGTCTGTGCCTGGAGCACCTCCTGCCCTCCTTCTGCACTGACTTGGGGTCTGCAGGGCTGGTTCTCACTCCTCTCTGCCAGCTGCTGATGTGCAGCAGTTTTTTTCCCTTTCTTAAACATGTTCTCACAGAGGTGCAAACAACATTGTTTAGTGGCTCGGCTCTGGACAGTGGTGGGTCTGTTTGGAGCTGTCTGAAACCAGTCCTTATTTAACATGGGGCAGCTTCTGGATTCTTCTCAGAGAGGCCACCCCTGCAGCCCCCTGCTGCTAAAACCTTGCCACATAAACCCACTGCAACACATGACTTTCAGATAGTTCTCACCAGCCACAAAGAAAAAACAGTTTTCTTCCCCAGCACATGTTCTGTGTTGCTTCACAGACAGTAGATCATAGAATCATTAAGGTTGGAAAAGACCTCCAAGATCATCTGGTCCTACCACTGCTGTCACCCACTAAAGCATGTTCCTAAGCACCACATCCAATCTTTCCTTAAACACCCCCAGGGATGGTCACTCCACTGCCTCCCTGTTCTTTTGGATTCTGAGGCCTGTTGCAGGTATGAAACATGCTCTACTGTTGTTCTTTCTCACCAGTGGTGAGCTGATGCCACTGAGGGTGCCCGTTTCAAAGCCATGTGATGTGGGACAGCAAGGTGGCAGATCCACAGCTGTACGGAAGTCCTCGGTCAGTCTTCGGAGATCTGCTTCTGATAAGCCCCAGGAAATTGTGCCTGTTGTCTCCAAAGATGCTTTGCCATCACAGTTTGCTGAGAAGCCTCAGTCCCACCAGGAAGAAAATGGGAAGAAGCAGAGTGAAGCAATGGAAGCACAAGAGCTTTTCCTTGACTCTTCTCTCTTTGGAGGTGTGTGCATCTTCTGTGGTTGTTCTGGTATGATTTGGCATGTGTGTAGATGTTGTGTGTGAGTGTAGTACCATAGCTCCCCTTTGCTCCTAAGTATAGCCCCGGTAGCTTCTGATTACAACTAGGAACTATGTGCTCCAGTGACACTGATATTACCAGAGCTATGGGTATCCCAGAATGGGATGTCTCAGTGGGAATGACTGGCATTTACAGTATCTCAAGACTTTTTGTTAGTCTTTCTGAATAATAGGGACTGAGCTTACATAAGACTTTTCAGAAGTGCTTGAAGGTGCTATTCCCCAGAATGTAACTGGGTGCGCAGCTCCTGTTCCACGTGGCTTTGCCATATGAATAACTTTCATGTAGATCCTGAGCATCCCTAAATGTTAGGGCTGTTTAAGGGATTTCGCTTCAGGCTGCCTTTGTGTTCTGAGCAAAGTCAGCTGAGCAATTCTGTTACTATGGTGAGTTTGGGGAGTCCCTGTGGAACAAAACCATGCCTTTTCTATCTTTGGGCTTTGTGGTAGTGTGTAGGACATGTATCTAGTGGTACTGAGAAAGCTAACTTCTGTCTGCTATGTTCCTCAGTCTTAGGAATTAATTTTGTCTTTCCAACAGAGCCCGTGTGCACCACTCAACAAAATCTCAATGATTTGCCAGCACTTGCTTGGGAAAGTCAGCCACTTCCATATGAAGGTGATGAGATGGTGAAGCAATTTTGTGATCGTCTCTCGAAAGGGCATGTTACTCAGAGAAGAAAGCGTTCCACCCTGTTTGCAACAAGCACTCTATCTTCTAGTGAGGATACCTTCCCACATGTCAGTTCTACTGAGGCAACCCAGTGGAGTTTGACTAAGGACAGCAGCAGCTCCAGCAAGAGCAACACACAGGCACAGCTGAAATCTCCCAGCTACCTGGTTTCATCTTCTCAAGCCACTGTTAGTCCCAATAAAATATCTTTGGGTAAAGAGACTTGCTGTGATCAGCCACAGGCTGAAGAAACTGGGTGTGGTGTTGAAATAGATCCCAGCCATACCAAAGTCTTGGAGTTTATTCCTGTAAAGGTTAAAAGTAAGGGTAACTGTAAAACTAGTGAGAAAAAAACTGTTAAAAGGGCAAGCACAGGAAAAAAGAAAAGAAATAAAATTAAAAACAATGTGGAAAATAGCCCTGATATACCTCAGGATGAAGAGAGTACCCTAAATGCAAAGAAGCTTTTTCAGTCAAAAGTTGCAACATGTTCTAGTGAGTCAGAAGCCTCAGATATGAGGCAGAAGGCTTGTGTGGGGTCTTTGGAGAGGAAGAACAGAGGCTCCGCTGTGGAGCAACATTCCCATTGTCCTGATGAAGTCCGAGTTCCCAGAAGAACATACGTCGTGAATCCAGCACGACTGAATAGTCTTGGAAGTGCTGACTTACCGCAACAAGTTAAGAAAGATGCTGTCTTTGAGTTCGAAAGCATGGAGGATTTATTAAAAAGTCCAGTTCATGCTTTCTCAAGTCATAAAGTTCCCTCAGATGAATCCGCTTTACAAAACTCATTTTTGTTGAGGAATGAGACTTCACGTGCATGTGCTTTACAGGAGGACTTACCAAGTGTGAGCACAAAGAGCATCAGACAGAAAGCCAACAGAAAAACTGTAGTAATTAGGCAAAGAAATGACTCTGAGGAGACTCTCGTAAGCAATGTGAAGATACCAGAGGCCAAAGCTGAAAAACAGCGTAAAAGAAGCCAGACAAGCAGGAGGAAGACTGTCAGGGTAAGCGGTTGTAGTGATCAGAGAAATGAAGATAATTTTGGATCTTGTATAGGTGTTCCAGAAGTAGCTAAGGAGTGCATGAAGAATTCACTAGATAAATGTAGCAGGAAGACTTATGTCGTTTGTCCTTCGGATCTTACAGGAAACTTGGCTAGTGTCCAGACAAATTTTGAAGGAAATGAAATTGTACCTTCTAGGTCTATTCCTGGGAGCCAAGCTAGCAAAATTCCCAGACTTCAGAAGATGATAGCTGCTCAGAACAATAAAAAAGAAACAGGGGACCTTCAAGAAAAGGAGCAAGCTGAAGATGACACCACAAATGCTTGGCAAAAAGGGGCTGATCCCAAAGCAAAGCCTCGGAGGAACAGGAACACCCCTACTCCTCCAAAGATGGATTTCCTCACCAGACAGAGCAATGGTGCCAGTGTGCTCCCTGGAAGTTCAGTGGAACTTGCATCAAAGCAAACTGTCCTGATGGGGAAGCTTCCCTGCACTGCAGATCTGCTGTCTGAGCCAGTTGTCTCCCTGGAGGAGCAGATAGCTGAGATATCACGTACAAATAATCTTATGGGCTCTTCACAAAGTCTTGAGTCCTCTTCTGTGGTCTGCTCTGCAGCTTTACATTTCAGTGCTGGCCTTACAGGTCTACTGGTTTCCAAGAGCTTAAGTACTGAGGGCAACAGAATCCCAGAGAAATCCTCTCTTTGGCCAGAATGCTCTCAGGTTTTTAAAGAAAGGGATGGAGAAGAAACACCTGGGGAAAGAAACCAGCATGGGTCAAGTTCTGAAGATCATTCCCAGAGTTCATCTTCGGAGAAACTTGGTAGGTGGTGGGGTGGGGAAGGGACCTGTGTTTGGAGACTGGTACCAAAGGATGCAGATTGTCCTTATACTCTCATGGTTTATGGAGTTAAAGGTCAATGTTCAGTACACAATTTATGCTTCTACTTATGCTGGCCAGTCACTTTCATGGTTGCATTTGTTTGTAGTTTATCAGCTTTCCTGTAGAAACTTCTGGTTGCTCTTTCATGCATAGGTACTGGGAGATTAAGACCACGTGCTGCAAGTCTTCTCTTTTTTCCACTCTTGCTATCTACAGGGCATGCCTGTCAATTTAAAAAACTGACCTGCTCAAACAGTTGAAAGGCATAACCTGATGCTAACCCTGGCCACTGGAGTTGGCAGTACTGGGGCACAGGGTATGATTAAAAATAACAGCTCTTCCTCTCGAATGGTTAATGCTGCAAGGGTTCAGACTTTATACTTTTAAGTGGTAACATCAATGAAAATTCTTCAGGAGCTACACAAGCTTTTTTTTTTTTTTCTTCCCCCATTGGGAATTTTTTTTTTGCATTTTGTTTCCCAAAGGATTTGGAGGTATATCCCATGTCTGGTAGCAGTAGTTACTTTGATTCTTTTCAGGAGCTTGTTGTTATTGCATGTTCTGTAAACAGTTGTGTGAGGTTGTGGAGAAGGGGGGAAGTTTGTTCTGCCTTCTTGGCTGACTTTATTTTGAAAGCTGCAGTAAACATTGGCATGGTCCTGCTTTGCAGGAAGCCTTGCTGAAAGTCTCCTAGGTTGTTGAGGTGCTTTAAACTTGATTTCTACAACCTGTAAACTTCTGGGCATTAGAATTGTCAACTACAATTTCTGCAAGGAGAGGCTGCTACAGCTGGGCCCAGTTATATTTGCAGTATTAGTGACTGTAGTATTTGCAATATTTTTCAGTGAGTAACCTAATTTGATCAGTGAGCTGAATTCTGAAAAGCAGTTCTGGGATTTCGGGACAAGAATGGCCTCCTGAGTTTAGAGGTGACATGATTAGATTCAGGATTATGCGGTGTTCAGAGAAACCTGGTAATGCTGACATTCTCTGTTTGGCAGCTATATTTCGAAGGGATTACTTTGATTTGGAAACACTTTGATCAACTCATATGTGCATGTCTCTCTTTGTAGAGACCAAACCACTACAGGACCTGACCAATGCCAGGACTCTGTCCCTCCCCAACTCAGAAGAAGTGTCAGGGCGCTTAATCAGGCGGAGACGAGAACCAACCTGCTATGCAGAGCCCAAACTCAACAGGTTAGGATTTAAACTATTCCTTCCCATGACTTTTCTTGTGCTGCTCTCCTTTCATACACTTGCTCTCCAGGGCTGGATCCTTTGTTGCTTTGTTTGTCTTTAGTCCCTCTTACCCTTCATGTTTCTGTGAGTCCTTCTGCCACAGGGTGGTTAAGCAGAAATTCTGCATTAGTATAGATGCATGTGCAGGCTTCTGGTAACAAGCTGGCAAAGAACAATTTCCCTCACCAAACAAAACTTCTCGTAGCAGACTTTGTATGTGGTAGCCTAGTGCTAATGAGGGATTAACATGAGGTTAAAATGTAGGATAAATAAAGAGAATAAAGGGAAAGCCCTGCTTTTCCTTGTTGCTGTTCTGTGCTATTTGAAGTTCTAAACAACAATTAAGTAATACTTCCATTTTAATCAGGTTTCAGTGAAAGGAATGCAAGATCTTGAGGAGGGTGTCTCCCCATGTATTCAGTGTATGTGGCAAGGTTTTGGTAGGGGAGGGGGGCTGACAGGGTGTCCTCTGTGAGAACAGTACAGAAGCTGCCCCGTGATAGATAAGAGCCAGTTCCAGATGGCTTCAGAAGGGACCTGCTGCTGGCCAGAGCTGAGCCAATGAGCAGTGCTGCTTGCACCTGTGAGTGTATTTAAGAAAGCAGAAAAAAGATACAGCACAGCAGCTGGGTGCAAGGAGTGAGAATGTAGAGGATAAACAGCCCTGCAGGCACCAAGGTCAGTGAAGAAGGAGGGCAGGAGGTGCTCCAGGTACGGAGCATAAGTTCCCCTGTGGCGTGTGGAGAGGCCCCTGGCAGAGCAGGTTGTCCCCCTGCAGCCCGTGGTGTATCACACCAGAGCAGATCTCCATGCTGCAGTCCGTGGTGGAGCAGTTGGATATGGCCTGAAGGAGGCTGCAGCCCTTGGAGAGAGAGCCCCCACAGCAGACTTTGGGCCAGAAGTGCAGCCTGTGGAGAGGAGCTCACAGAGGAGCAGGAGTTGCCACCTGTGAGTGACCCATGCTGGAGCAGTTTGTTCCGGAAGGACTGCACCCCATGGTACGGACCCTTATTGGAGCAGCTCTTGAAGAACTGTAGCCTGTGGGAAGCCTGCCCAGGACCAGTTCAGGAAGGACTGTGTCCTGTGGGAGGAACCCCATGCTGGAGTGGGGCAGACAGTGACCGTGAAGGAGCGATGGAGAAGAATCATTCGGGACTGACCACAGCCCCCATTCACCGGCACTGCTCAGGAAGAGGAGGTGGAAGAGGATGGATGGGAGGAAGGTTTCTTTTAGTTTGCTTTTAGTATCCACTGCTCTAGTCTGTTAGTAGTAGGCAATAAATTACATTAATCTCCCTTAGGCTGAATCTGTTTTGCCTGTGATAGTAATTGGTGAGTGATTTCCCTGTCCTTATTTCAACTTATGAACTGTTTTTCATCATATTTCCTCCCTCTGCTCTGTTGAGGAAGGAGAGTGAGAAAACAGTGTGTTGGAGCTTAGCTAGCCATTGGTTTGAAACCACCGCACCCCATGCGCAGGCTGGGTAATGTTTGCTGCTGCTGGCAGGTATGAGTACCAAAGCAAGGAGCTGCATCTTTTCCCAAAGAAACTGTTGTATATCTAGTAGCTACTGCACAGAAGCATTGAATTCCTAAAATGATGTCTTTTGTTAAATTGATTTTGTTAAAACAATGCCTGTGCTGGCTAGGTGATGCTGTGTTTTTCCCTGAAAAGTACTGCAGTGTGAATTTCATGTGAGAAATGAGTTATAATGGTTCAGAAAGTACTCTGGGTATAGCTGATCCAGTAGGGGACAACAAATAAACTGTACTACCCAGTCATCTTATGGTGGAAGCATTTCAGTAAAAACAAACTTTAGAGACTAAAATCATATGTGTATTCAAAAAACCTCTTGATGGTTCAGTCTAACCCTTTTGGTTCTGCAGCAAACTGAGACGGGGTGACCCATTTACAAACACGGAGTTCCTCCATTCCCCTATCTACAAAAGCGCAAAGAAAAAGATCAAAGCCAAGGAAATGACCAAGAAGATCAAAGAGGAAAAAGAAGATTTCTGAATAATGTACTGGTGCCAAGGCAAGCAAGCTGATAAGAAGGGGAAGAGAAGGAGCCAGAAGTGAAATAGTGGTCAATAGGCAGCCATCAAGCTCCTGGCTTGTGTGTCTTTGCTAGAATGTATCTAGTATTGTGTGTAGCTTTTTTAAAGTATAAATAAATTCTGTGTGGACAGTATAAAAAGCTCTGTGACATTTGATCTGTCTCTGGTCGTCCTCCCCCCAGTGCTGGGGTGCCTGTTTTCAAAGGCTTTGTCTGTAAGTGGCTTTCACAGAATCACAGAACTGTAGGGGTTGGAAGGGACCTCGAGATCATCGGGTCCAACCCCCCTGCCAAAGCAGGTTCCCTGGAGCAGGCTGCCCAGGTAGGCGTCCAGACGGGCCTTGAATATCTCCAGAGAAGGAGACTCCACAACCTCCCTGGGCAGCCTGTTCCAGTGCTCTGTCACCCTCACTGTGAAGTTCTTTTCCATATTGGTGCGGAACTTCCTGTGATCCATTTTTTGGCCATTGCCTCTTGTCCTGTCCCCACAAACCACTGAAAAGAGGCTGGCCAAATCTCTGTCTCCTGTTTTGGTAGCGTAGACAGATAGCTGGCTCTGCCACTCCTCTCTTGGCTCAACACAAGCCTGGAAAGAATACACCTTGGAGGGGAGGGCTCATCTTCTGGCACTGCAGATATCACAAGACTGCTGCCTGGGGTTTCAAAAGAGTGCTGCAGCCTGGGCTTTGACAGCAAGCAGAAGAGGAGGCTAATGTACTGCCCAGTTTTACCTCCTGGTGGAAGGTGGCTTCTGTATGGGCAGCAAGTTGCTGGGGAGTCATGTTTAGGATTGAATGCTAAAGCCTTGGACAGCCCTAGAAGTTAGAGCTCTGCTGCTCTCAAAGGGAGCCATGTCAGAGAACTGATGTATATCCTCTCACTGTATTTGCTGTCTGAGGATTTGTATTTCTGTGGAGTTGAAAACAGCCTTCCACCACCAATCTTAAGCATGAAACATGCACGCATCTAACTACATCAGTGTCAGCCCTAAAGGTAAGTTAGGCTATACTTTGCTTAAGGACAATTTTTGCTGGTTCCCACTGCTGGGAGTGTTGGTGCAAGGTGGTGTTAATGTTAGTGGGAGCCACAAGGGTCCAAGAGCTCTGTGAGTTAGCTGGTACACTGCAAAGTAGATGATCATGTTTCATGAAATCCTGTGCTCTGTTCCGTTGCACACTGAGTGTCCACTGACCTCCAGCTCTTGATTTGATAGGACCTACTGGTGTTTAACTTTGAAGGTTATTGATGCTAAATGCTTGAGTGAGTGTTAGGGAGAAAAGGGAACATATTAGCCATAAAGGAGAGGGAATGAGTATCCACAGAAGCAGGAAAAGTAGTTCCCTCATTCTCCATGGCAGAGCAGGCAAAGGGTTCTTATGATCACACTGCCTTTTTTTTCCCCTACTAATGCAGAGCCAATACTGCTTTCTCTCCTCAGTACTACAGCAGCACTCTTCGGTTCACATGGATAGATTGGGTCCTGCTGTACCCTATGGAGTCCTCCAGAAGGTGGAAATTTTGTGTTGGTGCAGAAGGAAAGCTATACTGTCAGGGAATTAAAAACAAAACAAAAAGTATAAGATTTAATTCTATTTCCCACTTATTTGTTTGTTCTATTTCCTGAAAAGGGCTAAGATTCTTCCTGTATTCTGTAATGCCAGAGGCTGGGTAGGAGCTAGTAAGTAACAAGACAATTTGTCAGAGGTGCTGTTGGATTATGACCTGTCCGATTGTGGCATGCTACTTGTGTCTGCAGGCAGGTAGGCACATAGATCTCAAGATATTTCTGATGGATATTTCCATTGTCTCAGAGTATTCAGAAATAACTTTTCTAGGTGCACTTTTTACATGCTGTTGTTAATAACAGACTACTGGACTGGCTGTTGTGTTCATTCACACTATGGTCACCGTGACAGCTGCTAGTACTTGCGGAGCCATGTTTCAAACACATGCGCAGCCCTAGAGAAATGTAAATGCTAGCTGATCTAATTTGATCTGATTTTGCATTTCCATCCTAACCCACACTTAAAATAGCTGGTCAGCTGCAGGGTGAGTGTCTTATCTATAACCAGTTTCTGATCTTCACTGAGTGGTGATGTATTAGTTTGATGCAAATTTCAAGTACAGTAATATTTCCATCTGTTTTCATTGTTGTAGCTATATACTGGCTCTGAACAGGAAGTCTACTGTGGCTATTTCTGAATGATGCTGGCAGCAGAACACCATAACAGAAAATGGGGAGTAGAATTTGTGCACTAGTATTTATATGTCACTGCTTTGTAACAGTGCTCATGTTGAGAAATATGGGAGGTAAGCTCTGCAAGTCTGACTTCAGCTATAACCTCACTCATTCCTGCTGAGTTCTCATACTGTTTTTCTACCAGTCAGCTGCCCTAGGTTCTCACCTGGCAACCACAATCAATGTAGCATAGACAGCACTGCATCTGGATTAGCCAGGAAAATCGGTTTGAGCTCAAAACCCTTTTTCTATACAACCATTAGCCTCCCCTTTTCATGTCATAGTTAATGAAGTCTTTGGGAGAATAGACCACTTTTTGCTGTTGTGAACTACCAGCACCCTGTAGAGATTAAGTATTCTTACTGGGGCTACTTTGTTTTTATGAATCCTTTCTTCTGGGTCCCATTCTAGTTGGATGTAAGGATGGGAATACAGAGCCACCCTGGGTGGTCTTGTGTAGACTGGCACCCCTATTGCAGGCTTTTCAGCATTTTTTTAAGCAGATTTAGCATACAGTAAGTGAGGCTTTCAGCACTGCGAGACTAATTTTACAAGGGGCTCCCTCAAGTCAGTTGTTTGTCAGTTACTTGCTGTTGTAGGTGGGTCTTTTTGTTTTGAAGGGTTTGAATCCTACCTGGGGACCTGCAAGGAATTAGCCAGCCAGCCCTGTGCTCTGCCTCCAGCTGCATGGAGTTGCTAGCCTGTACTTACCAAAATGGTGCTCTTAATTTCAGAAGAAAACTTCAGTGCAAGCGGTACTCTTCAGTGCAAGCGGTACTTTTAAGTTCTTGTGTACTACCTGATGCTTACCCCCCCTTGCAGCTGACGTATGGCCATCTAGGCCACAATAATTAAAACTCTGCTCTAAGAAGGGAGAGAAGTTATTTCATGTTTGTGTCATGTTCTGACAGTCTATCCCAGTATGCACTGTGCTGGAAGGTACTAGAATCTGTTTGAGGTAGGATTTCCCCTATAGCTGCTAATCACACAAAAGGAAGGAGAGACACAAAGAATGTTAGTTGGCTTTTATTTTAGTCTGCACTAAAATATTCTTAAAAAATGGATGGAATAGTTCTTCACAGTCATAATCTGACCTGCTATATCATAATAAGAAGTTCAGTAATAGTCCAGACAACTGGAGAAAAGTTTTGCACCGTTATGAATTACATGGGAAGGGAGGAGGGAACAGTTCCTATGTTTCACATCCAGTCAGATGGAATATAACAACGCATGTACTGCATTTAGGACACTGCAGCATGGTTTTATTAGGCTCTTAGCTTATAGGGCTTGGTTCCAGCATTTACTAAGTGCTTCTTCTCAAATGCTAGTCCTGACTTAAGAAATACCTTGTAATCAGGATACTGTGCTCCAGTTGGCACTAAAAATAATACATTAAGAAAGAGAGGGGCTGCAGTGGAGCTGTCACAGTCCTGTGAGCTCATTTATACTCAGTGGACACTACTGGAGCAATAAGGACGGTTCTGGTTTCTAAGGTCTGTTGGACAGTAAGTCACTGCTGGTTTGACCAGAGGTGTGACAGAGACTGGCTTTCAGTCTGAGAGGAAAGGAGGAAAAAAAAAATCACAGATAAAGTCAGAGAAGAACCTCAACTCTGCTATGAATGACATAAGGAATCTAGTCCCACATTGAACTTGAATACTACCACATTCAGCTGCTTAGCAAAAAATAAGGCCTAGCCTAGCAGCTCAAGGGGTTTAAGAAAACAGTATCTTTTAAACATTTAAAGTTTACATTTTTTTCTAGTATTTGAAATGTTACACAATAGTGATGCAGCATCACTTAAACCACAGTATATGTGGGAATTTCCTTGTTAGCAGAGCTTGAGTAGAACCCATGCCTTAAAGTTTGGGCAGAGAAGCTAGCTTCCCCTTCAAGTTTTCAGCAAGCTTGTCCATGAACTCAAAGGTGTTCAGGTAGTCAGAACGTGTGACACTGTGGGGGAAACAAAACAAGACAGACATTACTTATGAAGCTGCTCAGTGCTAAAACCAAGTAAAACCAAGCCCCTTCCAAACAGAGTTGATTATTTACTTACTTAGGTAGGCCTTTGATACAGGCAGCAAGGTCTTTTGTCATGAAGCCTGATTCAATGGTCTCAATACACACTTCTTCAAGGGCAGCTGCAAAGGTCTTGAGGCTAGTGTTGTTGTCCAGTTTAGCTCTGTGAGCTAGTCCTCTTGTCCATGCAAAGATGGAGGCTGAGAGAAAACACTAGATTACTGTTCTTCTAGAACTCCTTAGACCCTTAAGACGTTGTACTAAACATATGCAGAACTGTTATTTAACATTAATAACACTGAAAACAGAAGGAAGTTGAGTGTTCTCTTTCCCATTACCAGACTTTCCATCTTCAGCTAGACATCCTTTATATTTTGTGCAGCTCTAAAGAAAAACAGAACTTGGAAACTATCCCCTACCTCCAATCTCCTCTTTGTATCTGTCACTTTACCTTATTTTGTTCCTTCCCAAGTCAGAAGGAATGACCTGTAAAGGGGCTCTGATTACAAAGAAAGCTGCCCTTATGACAGAGAACTTATGACAGCTGCCCTTAAGACACTCTTCTTCCTGGTATTACATTACATAGCATGGTCCCTGTGCAATTGTAGAGGAGTCTTTTCTTCATATACAATTCTAGATGCATTTACACTTTAAGCATGTACATGGCTTAGAGAATGGCTGGGTTTTATTTGAGCATCAGGGAGGAGAATAAAATAAACCTTTACTCCTCTGTGGCTATACACACATCATTTGGGGAAGAGTGAAAGCATGTTTCAAAAGCTAGCTCATGTCTAGCTTATTGCTTACAAACTCCATTCCAGCCTGCTTTGTCTTCTGTGGAGATCCCTGGAGCCAAGTGCATTATGAACTACCAGTGTCACTACTCAGTAGTGTTAGGCTCTCCACAAAGGATGCAGGTGTTCTTATACCAAACCTGTTCTTTTATGTGTAGAGGTCACCAAAGGTCAGTGAAAGGCAGCTCACCAATGGGGTTAGTGGAAGTTTCTTGGCCTTTCTGGTGCATGCGGTAGTGACGAGTAACTGTGCCGTGAGCAGCTTCTGCTTCAACAGTCTTGCCATCAGGGCAGATCAGCACGCTGGTCATCATCCCCAGAGAACCATAGCCTACAGAATACATGGCTCAGAAAGTTCAGTGTTTCTGTCAGAGAGCTCTATCTAAATTGCCCTTAATCCCCCCATCCTACAAAACTCTCCTAGCCTTGCTGTATTTGTCAACAGCAGAGCTGCTGCTGCAATTGACTGACTAGTTTTGACAGTTTAAAGTGACAGCTCATCTGAGCAGAAAGTACTGCTGAACCATAAGATAAAGACATGCAGACATTCTGCCCCACTTCAAGAACATTAGTATTGCCGCCTAACTTCGTAGACTTTTTTTTTTTTTTTAACTGAAAAAGGGCAGTCTGAGACTCCTAAGCAAGCAGCATTCATCTGACAGTCACTATCTCACCCAGATGGGATAGGAAACAAATCTGGGTTCTGAAAGTTTTCTTGCTCATCCATATAGCACCTACCAGTACGCTCACCACTGGTCAACCATTAGAATAGAAAGCCTCTTGGTTATTATATTGCTAGGAACTGCCATCTGGTTAAGAAGTACAACTAAATACATGGTTTGCATTCAATGGATTTTCCTTGTTAAAGTGAAATCAGAATTGTTTGCTTTTTTGATGTCTCCATGACTGGCCACAGGTACAAAGTTTCCGAGACCCAACACCACCTCTTGGGCCATTACATAAGATATGACACAAGGCCACAAGAGACTGCTACTGAGTTTACTGCGGTACAGCAGAGGAAGCATCTCATACCTTGTGCAACAGAATCAGACTGCACATCCCCATCATAGTTCTTGCAGGCCCAGACAAAGCCTCCTTCAGATTTCAGGGCCTGAGCAACCATATCATCAATGAGCCTATGTTCATACCAGATCTTCTTGGCTTCAAACTGGGACTTGTATTCTCTAGAAAACAAAAACCAGAATACCCTGATATATAAAAGCAAGCTGTACAACTCATGCAAGTAACTGTGCATAGAGGTGAGTTAAACAACACTGAAAGAAATGTGCATCATCTTTGCTTTTTTCTTTTTCCTTAATTGTTATGGTCAGTGTAAATCTGTTCAGAACCAGAGAGGAACCCATACAGAATCCATGGCTCTCTGTTAGAAGAGATCAACACCATAGCCAGATTTAGCAGAGCCTTAAATAGTAGTGTGTCCTGCAGGACAAGGGAGACTGTAATAGGGAAGGCGCACAGACTCCTGAAGTGAATTAACAACAGCTCATAAGACTGCAGAAAATGTTTCTGCTACAGAATGACACACTGTAGTAGGAAGTAGACAACGATCATAATTACCTGTCATAGATCTCTTGGAAGATGTCCTTAAAGCGGCCATCGTATCTCTTCAGGATGGTATTCTTTGTGCTCATGTAGAGAGGCCAACCTTTAGACAGCGCCATTTGGAAGGAACTGTGCGCAAAATCCTTGATAGACTGGTCAAGATTGTACATTCCCATTGCTACACCACCACAACCTGTTCGCAGAGAGAGTACAGATTTCAAATGGATTTAATTTTGCTTAAGAATTTGCCAGTCTTATGACAGGCAGGCATTATTCCCAGATACAGTTTTCATTTTAAGGCTGGTTCTTTCAGGAAAAGATTCACTTTGCACTATCAGCTCAAAGCTGGAGCAGTCCTGTGGATAAGAAAGGTGTTCTTGTTTTACAGGTCATAGTATTAAGATGTACTTAGCTAATACCCCTAAGACGTTTCTACCTAATCCATATCTAAGAAGCAGAACTGTGACAGGAGTGAGCATGCTTGAATTTCTACTAATGGGATAAATAATGGAGAGTATTTTCCATCAAAGCAGCAGAAAGAGGTTTGAAGTAGGGGACTCAGTCAAAGCGAGAAGTGGGTTTGCTCCCATCAGTCTTCAACTACACTGCAGAACTAGCTCCAGCAGTAAGAGACTGCTTTTTTTTTTTTTTTTTAAACCTAGCTCAGGTAAACAAGCCCCCACATGCATTCCTGCCTCTGTTTGCATGTGTTTGGCATACCCTGCAGCTTTGTTTCACCTGCTCAGGCTCACTTCCTGCAAGTTGTGAGGAGAACATACCAGTCATCTGGGTGCAAGGTAAAGTCTTCAAAGGAGCACTGAGGAACCATCAATGTTCACATGACTTAGACTGTATAATGCAGGTGTGTTATCAGCCTGAATGGGAGTGCCTTAAACTTACAGCCTAGCTCACCTGGGGAAAAGCAGCATTCAGATCACATGAAAGGCTGGTTGGGGGGTGAAGGTCTAGGTCTAGGGCTTCATGGAAAAGCTTTGTCACCTTCAGAGAACAGCTTTTTGTGCTTTTAAGTGAAAAAGGAGCTATGTTCTTAATTTCAAGCATCTTACTATTGCCACCTCTGGAGTTTGCTGTGCCTTTATCAGGGATCTTTGCTCTGGAACAACCCAGATTTATTTTACTTTGAAAACAGAAAAAACAGTCTTTCCTAATATCAATCTGTCCTTACCTCCAGGTTATTAGATGAATATGCATGCTGGATAAACTTCCTCTGGCTTTTTCCCTCTTTATCTGCTTGCCAAGGTAGCAAGGTCACTTAAGTTGGTATTGGCAGGGAATGGAATTCTTGCTGTTACCAGTGAAAATACATGTTGTCCCCCTGCCTCCCTTAGTGAGTCAAGGGCAGAACAGGGTCTGACCAAAGATCGTAGCCTCAGGAGTCATGATTTCATAGTTAGCTGGACAACAGCTATTAAGTTTTATTCAAATACTTATTTACATATAGGTAGAAAGCTTGTTGCAATCATACAATTCTACAGCCACTTAAAACCTCTCAATTCAGTGTCAGGGTTGAAAATATTAGTATAGCGATGGGACAAGCTTCCCTTATGCATGGTGGAGGTGTGCTGGCACAGCAGCTGCCTGTGGGGTGGGGAGTTCCCCCAGAGCAACAGCAGTAACTTGCTGCGTCTGCACTACCTTGCTTCCTGCTTGCTGATGCAACACACCAGAGCAGTGAATCAGACTGACAGCTAGGACTACCAGACACCTCCAGTACAGGCTCTCCAGTCACTTAGTGAATGAAAACATTAAAACTAACAGTAAAGCAGGTGAACTCTGGGTAAAAAGCTGCAACAAGAGATACTAGAGGTTTGGTTTCCTGTGAGCAAGAATGCCAGAGAAATCAAGCGTTACATACATATGGCAGTTTTGGGACCTGTTTCCCAAGCTAAATGCATACAAACTAGGATTCTGTGTTGTTTACATGGACATATTAGGTCTTTTCAGCTAGAAACAATGCATTGCACACTCGCATGCACAGGTCAGCATCAGGCTTCAAATCCTGAACCCTCTGATCACTGACAGGCAAGATAGATGACTGGTGTGATGTTTTCCTCAGTCCTGCCCCTGAACACCCTGGATTCTAGCAAGGTGTATGTAATTGTTTTCACACAAAGCCCAGCAGCATCAGCACTCCCCCTCCTGAGACAAGCAATGCCTACAACCAGCACAACAACATTGCTAGGACACAAATACCTTTGGGACTCCATCTGTTAAAACAGAGTTAGAGCCTACACAGCCAGGAGCACCCTTGTCAAATCTCCTTTCCACCTTTTAGAGTTAGTGTCAGTTCTCATTTCTATTGAGAAAGACTGCTTAATAAAGAAGGGTACAAACCAAAAAGGTGTATAGAGCCCAGTATAGAGCCCAGCAAGAATTGTACCTGAATTGTTCTTAAATACAGTTCCCCTCAGGTCAAGCACTGTTTAGCAAGTTCCCTTCTAATCAGAGGTAAAAGCATACATGTCATTACCAGAGTCATTATACAAGAACACGGCAGGTGGCCAGTCTAGTATGGTTGGGTATTTGATGTGCTGCTTTGATCCCAGGAAGATTTCAAGTAACTTTCAGTACTTCCCAGATGAATAACAAAGGCTCTAACCTTCTCCTACCTCTGCCTCCTGAAGTCATATTGTACCATCAAACATACCCAACTAATAATTGAATTAAACCAAAACTACCAGTTCCAAGGAAAACAGAGATAGTACCTACTTTCAAAGTTATGGACCAGATAGGTGACTGGTTTGCCTCCATCTCCTGGAGTGTATGTCATCTCTACTTTTCCAGGCCCAGGTACCACAAAATCCGTTGCCCTGTACTATTAAAATAAATTGCAAATAAAATCGCCATGATTATTTTATGTATCAGGAGGACAGAGCCATAAAGATAACGAGGGTAGGGTAAAGGTGTAGAAATACATAAACAATTGTAAACAATTGTAAAAAAAACAAAGAACATTGACAGGCTGTCATTTACTCAGCCACGTGTTCATTGGACTATCTTACTGGAGAGGAGAAAGACAAGAACTCAAGAGTCTGCCTTTGTCAGAAGTGATTTTCTTCTTCAGGGGAAAAAGCCTGCAGATTCTTGAGCTCCATCAATTGTCAGAGCATCTATTTCTGCAAATGCATAGAAGTTTTAAAGTGCCAAGTATCCAGAGTGTTGTGTTTTTTGAGTAGAAAGCTTCCCTCTTTCTCCCCTCCAAGCCATTCATATCACAACAACTGATCACAAGAATAAAGAAAAATCATACAGCATCTAAGCAAAAGCCACTACTTCTATCCATTGTATGACATTTGTAAGGCCAACTTGTAGTAAGAATTCTTGGAGTTCTGTAAATTGCTACACATTTTGCTCCTTTGAGCTGCACAGACTCAAAAGAGCGAACAGGTACTTCAAGTTTTTAAATGGTGTCTCATCTTCCCAGCTGTCCAGAACAGTAGCATTTAAGGTCACATTTCCTTGAAATCTATCATCCGTTTTCATGTGGTTTCCCTTTTATTGAGAAAATCTGTTCCTAAGTTACAGAAGTATCTTGCTAGCATGTCCTTTACATTATTCCTTCCATTTTTATCTTATACCTTGGCAGGGTATTAATCCTCCCCTTTAATCCATTGTTTCTTATTATTTTGACCTTCTCAATTATTCAGTACTGTTAAGGATTTTGGACCACATTCTTTTCCATTGTCAGGACTTATTTTACCTTCCCACCCCAGCTAATCTCACAGCTTGCCCTCAGTGTTGGGTTTACTCATTTAAGCAGTTACCTTTTCATGGAAAATCTTCCTTCTGTCATGCCTGGCTGCTTTACAGGGCATCATTTCCCAAGGATAACAGTATGGCTGGTATTTATCCTCTGGACTGCCCAGAGGCCACTACACTGAGTGCCACACAACTTTTCATGGCCTTGTACTGTCTCTGCCGATGGACATTTCCCTCCTTCTATTCTGCAGCCTGATGTGCCCACTGTGAATACCAGCCCTGCAGGAGCGCTGTCTAAACCCCAGTTGTTGATGTCAAGCTTAAGAGGCAGAGCACAGTTTAAAAAAAACTATATAAGACAACTTCTCCCATTTTGAGAAGTCACTCAGATCTTTCACTATGAGCAACACTTGCCACCAGGAAGCTCTTATGAGAAGCAACAAGATAGGCTGTGTAAAGCATATTTTCTAAAGGCATTAATACGTAGGGAGGAGGATTCTGTAGAGGTGAAGAAAACAGCTTAGAGGAGAGAGTTATATCCTGCGTTCAGGTATAGCCCTGTCTAATCCAAGCAGGGGTCCCTGAACACTGTTTATACAACTGCACTGTCTAAGGAACAAAGACATGAAATAGGCTCTCCCACATTTTGTCAGGTGATGTACAAAGTGCTAGCAAGTACCCACTCCCAGGTGGACTGCAAGGGATAAAGCAGCAGCACAGGGATGTCTGAGTGCTCTGAAGGTCTACACTAGTTCAGGACTAAGACTTTTCATATAGCAAGAAAAGAGGGGGTAAGCATTGAAGTGACTCACTTGATCCCCATAAGCGTGACGGCCAATGACAATGGGTTTTACCCATCCGGACACCAACCGAGGGATGTTCTTGCAGATAATAGCCTCCCTGAAGACAGTTCCACCTAGGATGTTTCTAATTGTCCCATTTGGAGACTTCCACATCTGCTTCAACTTGAACTCCTCCACTCTTTTCTCATCAGGAGTGATGGTTGCACACTTTATGCCAACATGGTATTTCTTTATGGCTTCAGCAGCTTCCACAGTCACTTTATCATTTGTAGCATCACGATGCTCAATGCCCAAGTCATAGCTATAACAAACCCACAAAGACAGAATTGCCCAGGGCATTGGTTCATGTCCAACAGGAAAAATAAAGTCCCCATAGTTTCAGCACTCTACCCTAACTGAAGTTATTTCCCTCCCACTCCAGCAGCATTCACACTGGAGGAACATAGAGGCTGGTGGGAAGGTGGACAAAAAAAAAAAGCTTCAGTTTATGTCTGAGTCTCTCTTCCAGTGTGGGACATAGCCAGTATCTCCTTTGCCTTCCCTTCTAAGCTTCCTGACAGTGGAGCTTCCAGCCTGGGTTTTTCATGGCATGGAACAGCACAATCCCCAAGTGAATATAGGCCTTTATTTCAAGCCTCTTGTACTGAGGGTTTTAGCTTCCTTCATATATTGAGTGTGTGAAGCAACACCAGGCTTCAGATTGAAGACTGCTTTGACAATGGACCCACAATCCTGCTCTGGCAGCACAACTGCTGAGAGTTCCCTCAAACAGTCAGAGGAAGCATGTTTCCTCCACTGACTGTTTTACTAGCTTTTTGAGAACAATGGGTGCCCAGTGTGGGCTAGTCCTGAAGCACAGCCAGCTCTACATGAATCTAGCTATTGTGCCGGCTCAGCCAGGGGTCTACTTTGCCTCCTCCCACCCCTCTTTGAAAATGGAGGTTCTCCAGACTGTGTGCATGTATTATGCTGCTGAGTTCCTGTTTGTCTGGGTCTCAACACCAGCAAGAAAAAGCCTGATGTAGGTGGCATACAAATGACATCAGGAACAGGGGAAGAGGTCAGACCTGTGGGTTTATTAATGGCAGCTACTGCCAAAGGCCTCTTTTCCACGCAGCTAGGAGCAACACAGCTGGATATTTATCTAATAATTATAGCTCAGAGGCTAGAAAGGGAAAGAATTGTTTATTCTGCTTGACCAGATGCTGTACATAGCATGCACGTCCCTTTTGCCATAACAGCTGTATTTGTCTTTTCCAAAAAGGAAGCATAGGACAGCCTAGGCTCAGGGAATAATTGCAAGTTAACTCACACTGCCGGCAGCAGAGGTCAAGCTTAGAGACAACATGGCAGAATTTGTGCCCTACAGCTGCCCTTTTGCCCTCTGGGCAGGTCTCCAGAAACCTGCTCAGAGTCCACAGATGTTAGGCTTCAAGCCAGGGAATGGCTGAAGAAACCCATGTTTCTAATTTTTTAGGCTGCAGGAAGCCATGCAGACTGCCCAGGTACTGGAAAGCAAAGAGAATAGATGAAAATGCAGACCATGGCCGTAAGGGAACTTCTTAGAGGCACAGCACAGAAAACAGGTAATTCCTTATTAAGCATTCACTGTCTACTGCTGTGAAGAACCCCAAAGGTGCTTCCAGTGGAGAGTTGGCCAAACTATCTTCACCATGAACCCACATTTTCCACAGTACTTAGTGTAATTGGTCCTTGAGGTAAGCTGACCAGGAAGTCAGCCTAGCATTTTACCAGTATAAAAATGGGCTAGTAGCCTCTCTGCGCTAGTGCTGGAAGAGCTACAAGGCTCTCGGTGCTAAGTGAAACCTGATCAATGCTTAATGACACATGCAAATTGTAGCACCAGTCAGCTATATGTCATAAAGAGCAATTACCTGTGCAAATCCAGATCTACGTAAGGAAATATCAGCTTTTCTTTAATTAGTTCCCAGATGACCCGTGTCATTTCATCTCCTTGCATCTCCACAACAGAGCCTCCATGGATTTTAGACATCTTTATCTGTAGTAGATTAAAAAAACAAAACTGAGTTAAAATATACCAGTGATATACCAACACATGTATCCTGCATTTTTACAACACAATTAGTAGAGAGGTACTAACATTGCATACAGGACCTCTCCTGAAGTCTTGAGAATAACTAACTGATATTTTTCTTGAAGCCCCAGCTCCTAGAGAGATCTACCTGGAAATGAAATAAAAGGTTAACAGCTGAGCATCAACGGCCTGCGTTCTGAGCTTTAGTTATGGCTGTACAAAAGAATTTGAAAGCATAACCAAACTGCTCCCCCAATATTCCACAGAAATAGACGAGCACTTTTTAAGATTTCATGAGTTCTAATCCAGTTGCCTGTTTCTCTCCCTTTTTTTCTGGAAAATGATTGTTAATGGGCATATATTTTAATGACAGCTCGGATTACTGGCACTGTTAATATTAATACATTGTCAGATTCCTTATTAGCTTCCTTCCCTAGGGAAGATGAAAACAGGTACAGAAACCCAAGGGCCACATCAACAGTACTTTCTCCTGGCAAGCTTCTGCTGTTAAAATAAATACCAGACAGATTTTTTTCTGTATGGTACAGACGTTTCCTAAGATATTTGTTCAGGCTTAAAAAAAATCAACCCTGAACTCTACCCTTCCAGTTGCACTTTGTTCCTTGACAAAAAAACAACCCCACGAGCCACTGGACTTTCCTAACACAGTGCCCTGCTTTCTAACATCCATAGTTTCTTGATTCTCAACTCTGATTATGCAAGAGCTATGACTTGGCATTTTCTTCCTCCCAAGACAGTCCAGTTCTTGTATGCAGCTGCTAGGATAGTACAGTGAGATACCAAGCCCTTGTGCCTGAATTTACAGTCTCACAGATACCAAGGTCCATGAATGGCTTTACCTAGATGAATAGGCCCTGTGTTCAGGAGGGCTCCTAATTCTGGATGCAGTTATTCAGAGGTACAAGGTTTGTAGTGCAAGGGCTCCAGGCTATAAATGCATGGGGAGACTGCTCCCAACAGCAAGAACTACGAGGAAAAAAAGCAAGCAAATACTCTAACTCACAGCCTCATATTGCTCAATTTCACATGAGCACAGACTTGAAAAAATGAACTAGTCAGGCACTTCTACCCCAGAGGAAGATAAAATCTTGGCTCACATTAGATCTTTCTAGTCCTCATGGAAAACTTTAACTTAATTATTTGATCACACGCAGTATCTCTACTCAGTTTATTTATGCAAGAATTTCATGCCTAATTTTCAGTGATAACAGCTTAATTAGGGACCTTCTCACACTCCTGTGGCCAAGGCACAGGGTCACTGGCCAGGAGCCTTCAGTTTTGCTCTTGGCACTTACGCATTCAGAGAAACTTTGGTGATTCATTTAAGCCAAAATGTACACAGACTCTCACCCACCAGCACTTGTTTTGTGGTTTGATCCCTACTTAAGCAAGGCAAATCAGACAATGTCAGTCTCCCCAGAGCAAAAGGTTTTGCAAAGCTAGCTTCAGACCTACATAGCAGTGTTGTCACAAGGGGAAAACAAAGGTACATGAAATGTGCCTGCACTTGAGATACACCGCCACCAAGATGTGGAAATTGCAGCTTCTTAAGCAACTCTGACAGTACCATATGCGTTCGTCTGATCACGGCAGCAGCACCTTTCCTCCCCTCAAGCCCTTGCTCTGCGTACAGGCACAGCACTGCAGCATCCTCCCTCTTCTGAGCACCAGAGCTGGCACGCCAACAGGTGCGTTTCCCCGGAGCACATATTCCCTGCAGTGTTACTTGTCCCCTTGGATTTTGCACTCTCCAGCGCTGCCAAAGGTCAGCAGAGTCCTTTTCCTACCCCACCCCTTCTCAACCATTTAACCAAAGCAGCTAAACACGAGCGTTCAACAACCTCCGAGCTCCCCTGGGTCTGCAGCGAGGACCGGGCCCAACAGCCGGCAATTAGGGATTTCAACACCTCAGCTCACGTCTGCAGAAGCCATCTCCCGACCAGGCCTGCCCGGGGGCGAGCCGGGGCGGCTGAGGCAGGCCTTGCCTGCACTTGTCTTCCAGCCGCATCGCCCCCAGCCCTCCCAGCTCACCCAACCCACCGGCGGCGGGGCGAGGCCGGGCCCAGCGGGGAGCGGCGCCGCCGGTACCGAGGGGCGGCGGCGGATCGCGAAGGGAGGATCCGCCCGCTGCGGGTCTCCCTGCCCAAAACAACAAAACCCCGAAAAACGCCAAGCCGCCGTTCCGGGGCCTCCCCGCGGGGAGGGGGGCACGGCACGCCCGGGGGAAGAAGACAAAAGGCGCGGCCCCAGCCCACCCCCCGCTACCTGCTGCGCTCCCCGGTTTCTTCTGCGGCGCTCCCGGCGGTACGGGCCCGGCCGCCCGCGGAGCCTCTTATGGGGCCGCGCCCCCGCCCGGCTCCTCCTTGCTGCTGCTCCTCCTCCTGCTCCTCCTCCTCCTCCTCCCGGCGGCGGGGCGGGGCCTGAGGCCGCCGGACACGGACGCGGCCCCGAGCCCGGAACCGGCCGCCCGCTGCCCGGCCAGCCCGGGCTGTGCGCCCCGCTGCCGGGCAGCGCCTGCCCGCACCGCGCCCTGCCCGCCGGGACGGGCCCTGCCCAGCCTCCGGGCAGCCGGGGGCGGAGGCGGCACGGAGGCCCGGGGGGTGCTGGAGCGCTGCCCCCTGCCTGCGGGGCCGGCCGGGGGGGGTCTCGGCAGCCCCGTTCCGCAGGTACCCGGCCGGAGGCGGAAGGGTTGGGGCCGATTGGCGCTGCCTCGGCCGCTATCGGCGGCGATTGCGCAGGGCTGGCGGCGGGCTGCTAGGGGCGGGAGGGACAGCCGGCCTCGGCACGGCCCGGCCCGGCCCGCAGGCGGCAGGCGATCGGCCCCGGGGGCTTTAAACGCTGCCGAGGCCCGCGCGGCCGCTTTGCCCTGGGGAGCCGTGCCCGGCCCCGCGGGGCGAGCGCCGCCCCCGCAGGAGCAGCGGCTGCGTCCTGCTGCTCCTCGGGGCTGCGGCGCGGCGGCCGCGGGCGTGCGGGTCCCCGGGCTTCCTTCTTGTCGCGTCCCGCCAGGCCCGAGCCGGTCACGGAGAGGGGAATTTGGCGTCCTGGAAAGCTGCTGTTTATCTCGTGAGGGTGCTTTGCAGGCGGCGGTGTGGGGAGCGTGGGCCTGTCCTGCCTCCAGCATTTAGGAAGCAAGTGCCCAGTTGCCTTAAGCATTGGAGAAACGATTCCAGATTTACCTGAAGGCATTTCCTGTGAGGTCTGGTGTCCACGCATGTTCAATTATCTGTTGTTTGAATAGCTTTGTAGGAATGCACAATAGTTAAATATACTATGGCTTGCAGGGAAGAAAGATGTGGAAGCCTTCCAGACCATAACACAAACTTATATAAAGTATGACCAAAAATTCTCTTAAAACTTTGTTCGTGATGTCTATTTTTTTTTTCCTTATAGTTTTGTGAATATTGGGAGAAACTGATCTAGAGGTGCTTACTGTACAGAGCAGTAAGTAGGTCCTGCAGAGCCTTACAGACTCAAGATGTGTGCCTTTGTGTGCTGCTTGTAGGAGTGGTCAGGCACTGCCCCATGAGCTGCAGCAGCTGGGGAGCAGTTCCACTGCCACCCGGCAGCCACGTGGATTTCCTCTGGACTGCGAAGATTTTTCGTGTGGGTTCTTAGAGCTTGGCAGAAAGCATTCTAGCCAGTAAAATACACGTATGCTTTAGGGAGCAGCAGGGGAAACTTGAAACCTTCTCTCATGAAGGAGCGTGTATCAGCTGCAAAGCAGGAAGCGGACTTAGAGAGCTTTGATCCTTGGCGTGGATGAAGGGTGTCAGCCGTCACTTGTGTGCTCAGTCAGCTACCTGTGTTCCAGCTCTGTCAAATGTTTCATCAAGTCTTGCTTGAACAAAGATGAAGGTAGTAAGCGCCTTAGCTTGTGGGGATAGACTGTGGGCTTTGTGAGGTGGAGTGGAAGAAATCAGGTGTGTATTAAGGTTAAATAATACAGAGTGTGGGAAGGTATGACTCTTGGCCATATGAAGGCTTTGATACACAGCAGATGGGATCAAGAAGTATGACTTCCCCTGATATAGACAGCTTTTTATTCCTCTCCTCCTTCCCTTGGTGTAGCTACTTTAGAAAACAAGGAAGATGGGAGGTGTTACGTATGACAAGAGACCACAGGTTGGGTTGCTGCCCTGGTGACTTGCACAGGGTCATTGTACCACAGAGGGAAAGGAAGCAGTGTGCCACCAAACAAACTTAGTCTTTCAGTCCTGCTTTCATTTGCATTTCATTTATTTCTCATTCTGAAGTTAACCTGGCCAAATAGCCAGTATGTCGCGTGCTTGCTGAGGTGTTCCAATTTTCTTGTTACAAGGGCTATGGAGGTCGCAGAATTGATAGCTTTTCTTTTTAGATGTAGTACATTGCATGCGGCGCCTCCATTTGAAAACTTCAAGCAAGTCAGTTCCCGTAGAGCATCAACCAGAGCATGCTGTCAGACAGCCTAGTGGCTGTTTACTTTCTTAGTCTGGTTGCTCTGGATGTTGCTCTAGCAGCTCTGAATTGCTATCTCTGAAGATGCTGCTATCTTGCCACTGACCAGACAGGGGACTTGGGCTCCTAAGTTTGGCCCTCTGACCTGTGCTAATAGCAGATGTTTGCGGTAGGTGGGGTGAACACCTCCTTCAGCATCTAATGAGACACCTCCACTTCAGCTGACTGAAAATGTTCTGCTTCACCACCCTGTGTATAATGCATGTTGCTGAACTCTTTCCAGGGCACGTGAAATGGCAGCAGATGACAAACGGTCTCCAACACTGGATTCTGCCGGTGATCTACCTCGTTCTCCTAGCAGTCCATCTCATCTCACTCACTTCAAACCCCTGACTCCTGACCAGGATGAGCCTCCTTTTAAATCGGCCTACAGCTCTTTTGTAAATCTCTTTCGCTTCAGCAAGGGTAAGTGCTTGGGGGAACGTGTATATGTGGATTTTGCGTCCTGTTGATTTTTATCGATGGCCTCTGCTGCTGCATAAACTTGTAAAATCACCTCTGAACATAGGAGTATAATGTCAGACTGCTGGCCAATCAGATGGTGAGCCAGTCTTTTGCATCTTGCTCTTGGTTGACATAGTAGAGCTGTGCCATGGGAGAAAACAGCCAGCATCTTGCAGTTAGTACTTGTTGGCTGCCAGTGAAGGTCGGAGACAAGCTAGTCTGCAGACAGTAATATATATAGCTTCTTATCTGGGTGTTTGGATGTCCCTTGTCTTTATGAAACTTTCAGGGCTAAAAGCAGGAGTAACCCTCTGTCAGGTTATATGAGCGAAATATCTGCCTGCCCTTTCAAAGCAAGTTCTTATTCCAGACTTAATCCACTCCTCACTTTCCTGTGTGTCTTGTACCTTTATTTGGGTGTCAGACAGCAGAGTTACAATAAAGCAGCGTGTTTATACGAAGTCTGTTCTTAATTTGCATGGCCTAAGTGTTCCCGTATAGTGTTATGAAAGTTTTGTATATTTAAAAAGTACTATTTGATGTTGGCCTTTGTGTTGCATGTGTCAGGAAACACGTATGTTTTCAGTAAGCAAGCTCTTAAAGAACTCTGAGTTCTTGCTTTTTGCTTCTTAGAAGAATCTTGCATAGGGTGGTGAATGAATGCAGCATGGTGCATCATACAAAAGCTGCAAGTATCTTTGCTGGAGATGGCAGCCTGGTCACCTGTTTTTGTTTAATGTGTTCATTTTCCAGCTCTGTCAAGCATACTTCTGAAACGTTTGGGCTGGGAAAAAAGGGCCAAGATTAATTTTTTTTCATAAGCAAAGTGATCTGTTAAGACTAATTACTTCTTATGACTGCTGTTAGTTTGTACAGTAGAATTCACTTGTCCCGATTAATTTATTGAAAATAACATGAGCTTAGTCAGCATTGGCTTCACTTGTTTGTTTCTGGTAAATGTAGCTGGAGTCAGCAAAATATTGTTTTGAAAGTGTGGAAAAACAGCTTTGAAACAGCACACAAAAAGGGCATGTTGCTGGAATCAATGAGAACCTGTCTATACTTGATCCTCTGACGGAGAAGGGTGGTTTATTAAAGGCTGCAGTAACTGTAATGTGACCACAGTACCGGCTTCTAACATAACTGAAAATCTCCTCTGAGGGCAGAAGCTGATAATAAAAGGTAACTATTCCATATATCAAGAATAATTCACGTTTGCCAGTTTTTTTAATCACTTTTCACATTAGGGATATTTCTGCAATAGCTTGAGCCTTGACAGACAAGTTCTACATACTGGCCTATTTCCACATTTTTATGGCACTTTTCAGACTAAAAATTCATGTCCTTTGTGATGTATAATAATGATCCAAATGAGCTGTTCATGAGGGTTTTGCATGTGATACTGTTGATACTGTTTTTTTCTGTCACATATGAACCATTGATTTCTTGTTCTTTTTGTCACCTCCAGATGATGGCAGGCTTTCATCCTCAGCAGAGAGAGCAGAGGCAGCACAGGCTGATCCACAGGCGCTGAGTGGTGGCTGGTCCAGTCCTCAGCATCCCACCAGGGCTCAGTCTCTGAGGTCACCAGTTCCTTACAAAAAACAACTATCTGGTGAGCTGCAAAGAAGATCTTCTACAACGCTGGGTAATTTCAACTCTTTATGCTACAAGGGAATATTGTACCAGCCAGTCTGGGATGCTTTCGAGTGAGGTGAAAGGAGGTAACAAAGGGTTCATTATGTAGATCGATAGCAGAACTTGTTGGTGAGCTTGCACTTTAACCTCAGAAGCATAGTCCCTCCACATTTCTCAGTGTTCAAGCAAGATACTGTTTGTTGTTGGTGGCTCTGCTGTTTCAATTGCAAAGCACTGAAACAAAAGAGGCTGCCAAAACATGTTCAACATCTTAAAGCCACTTGAACCTTGATTGTGAAAATCTGTGTTGTCTTGAGAGACTTCAGTTTCTTAACAGCTACAAGCAGACTACAGCTTCAGAGCTCACACTGAATGGGGTTGATGTTGGCGTCTTCAAGGAAGCTTTAAGTGCATTTTTTTCTTGTAGCTGTTATGAGGGGAATTGAATAGGTACTCGTCTGAATCTTTTTATTTATAACCTGGGGACTATTGCCACATGCTTTACTGTATTTCTTGTAGGTGGAATGGGAATCAAATGTGATCTCAGAAATGCAACTGTGTGATGGCTTTATGAAAGGCTGGAAGAGCTT
Source organism: Cygnus atratus (assembly GCF_013377495.2). Taxonomy (NCBI): domain Eukaryota; kingdom Metazoa; phylum Chordata; class Aves; order Anseriformes; family Anatidae; genus Cygnus; species Cygnus atratus. Next base: position 14,715,939 of record NC_066367.1, read on the forward strand.
GTTAGTAGATTGCAGGGATTCCTGTTGAGATCTGCTTGCTCGTTGTTAGCAGTTTAAGGTAGTCTTGAGCAAACTGCTAAGCTGGGTAAAGATCCTGTGCCAGACAGTATTTCCAAGACGGTGGTACTCAATGCAAACAAATCTGATATTAAATATTGTTAATTTGTGTGGGTTTTTCAGAAAAGCATCTAGTCCTGGTAACCATGTCTAGTGTAGACGACTTGCATTTTCATCTTTTTAAGTTATTTGCATTCTGTCTCATCGGATATGTTTATCATCTTCCTCTTTCCCCTTCAGTGCCGTTTGTGCTATTCAGTTATACCTGTCACAACAAACCAAATAAGTCGGCTTGTTTGGTGTTTTTTTTCCTTTCTTAGGCTTTTTCTCAAGCACCGCAAGTATGGCTGTGTGCTCTTGACTGATTTGCCAATTTACCTTATTTCATTCTTAGTCACCTCTTGTAGATCACTTAAGTATTATCTCTGGATTGTCGGTTAGAAACCTTGAGGCAAGGTAGGTCATTTGGTACATAGAAGGCAGGAATAATCTTCATGTTTGACATTCATTGGCAGTAGGCAGTCAGGGAACTGAGATTTAGTCAAATGTGTGCTGCAACAAAACTTGCTGCATTATTCCAACTCCTTTTCAGGACCTCCATGCCTGTCCTTGGGTTTAGATGAAAGTATGCTTAGAAAAACATGAAGGCGAATCAACCTGGCAAGAAGTAAAGCTAGACCAAGTAAAACTTGCTGACTTTTTGAAGAGATTTCTGTGATATTGGGTACTGAGTGGCCTTGACTCATGGTTGAGTACCTTCTCCCAAATGTGCTACTAACCTTGGTGCACTGGGTCTGGCTGGCATGGATTTAACTTTCTGTCCCCACAGCAGCCCGTATAGTGTTGTGCTCTGCCCTTCTAGCTAGAACAGCCTTGATACTGCACCAAAGTTTTGTCTATTGCTGAGCAGTGCTGGCACAGCACCAAGACTCCCTCCAGTCCCCCCCAAGAGCCAGCAGGCTTAGGGTGGGCAAGAGCTGGGGAGGGGACGTCACCAGGGCAGCTGACCTGAACTGACCAAAGCAATATTCTGTATCACGTGGTGTAACGCTCAGCAATAAGAGGTGGGAAAGGGGAAGGAGAGGGGTGTGTGTGTGTGTGTGAATGTGAGCTCTTGTTATGAAAACATCTGTCCTCACTAACAACCGCTGCGTGAGGCCCTGCTTCCCACAATGTGGCTGAACATTGCTTGTGGATGGGAAGTAGAGAGTAGTTGTTTTCTCTCTTTGCTTCCGTGTGGCCTTTGCTTGTGTTTTTTTTCTCCTCTTTTTTTTTCCCCCCTGTAATTAAATTTTCCTTATCTCAATCCGTGAGGGTTTTTTTTCCCCCATCATATTTTCTTCTCCCCACGCACACACTTTGAGGGGTAGGGGGGAACTGAAAGAGTAGTTGTGGTCCTCATTTGGTACTCTTAACAAAGATGAGCTGTGTAATTCAAGTAAAAGTCTACAGGGTGGGTGGGGAGGTTTCAGGGGGGCTTTTCAGGTCCTTCTTGCTGTATTTGAAGAGGGAAAAGGCCTTGTATCTTCCCTCTCCCAAAATCAGCCTTTTTGTTGAATCAAGCTTTAGAAAATCATTTTTCCTGCTTTCTTTTGTCTTAAGAGGTGCTGAATAAACAGACCGTTGAGGATTTGTGAATATGGAACAGAAGAGAATTTTGCTTCTGCCATTGCAGCTGGTGCTGGGTTGCACAAATAATCTTAGAGACTATTTTCAATAAAGAATCACAAACATATTTATAGCTCCCATCACAAGTATTTTTCTTTGCTCAGATACCAAAGTATTGAAGTAAGTGATGTGATGTACATAAACAAACCCTAGATGTGTAGGTTGACTCACCCAGTCAGTTCAGTGACAGTGAGGTGTCTGATCTAGCTGAGTTTTCTTGCAACCTCCTATCTGTCAGTCTCCAAGTGTTCTAGGCCTGGCCATTACTTGTAAGAGGTGTTTCTTCCTAATGACATGGGCAAGTGTAGGCAGGAAAAAGTTTGTCCTTCACAAAGGTCTCCCTAGCCTCCTTGAGTTTAAATAACATGCCAAGTTTAAGCAAACTGAAATGAATAAATAAAAGACTGAGCAAGGCTGCTGGTGCCTCTAAACAAAGGTGGAATGTAATTGCTCCTGAAGAAGCTGACTCCTATCCTCGTCTCTCCATCAGCCAGCACTGTCTGTGCAGCAGATACTTCTGTTCCTCGGGGACCGTGCTTTCTGACAACTACAAGTGCAGAACAAGAAGGGATGGTGGCTTTTGTAGGAAAGTGTCTAGCATCAAAGCAATAGGATTTCAGTTGTGTGCTTCCTTGTGACGGCTTACACCAAAGCATTATAATAGCATCTTCTTGGTTTTGCAAAAATAGGAGAAGTTGCTGGATACTGGGTTAGGTCAGAGATGTTTTCTGGGATTTGTGGCAGAAGAACCGGTACTGAAACTCTGCACTGGCTTGTGGCCTCCCTCTAGGGTAATCTGTTGCATCCTTACTTACAGCAGTAGGGTGCTGGAGAGCTGGAACTGCTTCTACAGAGGCAGCCTGCCCAGCTGGCTGTACTGCAGTGTATGTGTGTGCCACCTCTGTGTGCTGCCAGCTGAGTGCTTTCAAAGTGCTGAATTGAACCAAGGTAGTCTGGTACTGAGATGATGTCACAGCTTCCAGTCCATTTTAAGAAGAACTAGAAATGCTGACTTAAAGGAGATGGGGGAATTGTTAGTAAAAGCAATTCTAGCTTGTCCCCCCGTCTTGCAGGATAATGCTGTTGGTGCTACAAGATTGTAGCAGACTGGCAATAATAGGGAATGGGAAAGGGGCTTAGCAGCAGTAAGGAAAGGCCAGTGAACACATGAGGTGGGGAAAAGACCTGAGGAAAGCCTGCAGTGGCTATTGGGAAGCATAAAGAACGTGACTACAGCGTCTTTTCCGTTGGAAAAGGCCTTGGGAAATGAGGTATTTCACATCTTCCTTGAGTCACTGACGTACAATGTTTGAGCTGTCAGAGTGCACTTGAATGTGCAATTATGTACTTTGGCAATGGATAACTAGAAAGCAGTTTGGGTTGTACTAGCAAAACTGTGGCATCCCTGGCAGGGTTGATTGTTTAGTGTTGAAACTGTGTGAAGCTGTCTGTTCTACATCTGCAGGTAGTGTATGGTCAGCTTCCTGTAAACTGAAATTACCAGTTAGGCTGCAACAAAGGAGTTATTGAAGTATTTTTAACTTGTCATTCACCTTAAAATGAATAGCTGGGATGGTATTCCTGGTTCCCAGAACTGATCACAGTTCAGATGAGGAGAAAAACATGTAGTGTTTCAGACAAACCATGTTTGTTGGTTTTCCCAAAGATCAGCTGCTTTGAATACATACAGGAAGGATGAGGCTTACTGTTGAAATGTGAGGATTTTTTTTGGATCTGTAGGAGTTAATTTTTAGCTTATGGAGGACAAACAGCTTAGAAGTAAGCCAAATTGGAAATACAGGTGGGGTTCCTCTCATATATAGAGGTTGTGTTCAGTGAATGTGTAGATGAGAAAGAAATGAATAGAAAACATGATTGCTGCATAAGCTGGTTGTCCTGAAAAGACTTTAATGTTTGTGAAAGCGAAGGTGATTTTTGCAGATTTAATGATGAAATAAGCAGATACAGATATTTATGCTTTCAGAACTGTAACAGTAAATCATGTATGCATTAACTAAGAAAGTGACTGTGGTGCTTACAGTAATGGAGTTTGAATCATGAGCAAGAGCTAACCTAAGCCTGATGGAGGTGAATCCTTCTGTAAGAATGGTGTTTTAGACAGAGTGTGTCCTGTACTGCAGGGACTATAGCTTCTTCCAATAATTTCCTGAGAATAATTTCCTGAATTGGAAGCAACATTCCTTGAAAGAAGATACTCTTGAAAAGTTACAGCAGGAAAGTCCAAGAAGTAAGTGCAGCATAGACCTTTTGATAGAAGTAAGGAGGAGCCAAAGATTTCTACGGTATTATTAATGTTTTCTTAAAATATTAAAGTCACTTTAATCACCCTAAAATAGTCAACTTGGTCCTGTCAGAAAGTGTATATATATATATATTTTTTTTTTCAATAAATCCCAAGTGGCTAGCCACAAAACTGGATTTAAGCACTCTAGGGTCACTTTAAAATCCTCTGTGTATTCTTTGTTGCACAGAGGTCACTATGTGCACGTGGGTTGATTAACTAAAAATACCTACTAAGAACCTGAAAAGGAGGCACGGAATCCCACAGTTTTAATCACATTACTCTAAGGGTGTTGATCTCCTGCCCACAGAGGCACAGCCTGCTTCTTGCTGCACTGCAACAGTTAACACCCTTCTGCTAGCGCTGCTGCTGCCAGCGTTCTCGCTGACATCAGTGGTCTCTAAAGCAGTAAACAAAAAGCCGCCATGTCTGTTCTTCCTGAACTCGGGAAATCAAAATGAAATGCTAGTCAGATGGAGAGCAGCGAAGCTGGTAAGGAAGTTTAAACTGTTCAGAAAAGTTGTTGATGTAGAAAAGTGACTCTGAAAATGTTTAAATGTTAAGGTAAATACAGCCCTGTCTGCAGATCGTTCTGGAGAGAAGGACCATTTTTGCTTTGAATCATTGCTGTACTAGTTACAATCAAGAATTTTGTAGGATAGAAATTATCTGTTACCTTCTTATTCAATATTCTCTTTGGTATAGTTAAATAAGAATACCTGTACAAATTCTCAACAGCTCAACTTTTTTTTTTTTAATTTTTTCAAAAAAAAGTGCCTAACCTTCTGGATAAATTTTATTCTGAGTTATTGTTTTGTAATAGAAACTGAGTATGGAGTCCTTAGACTTGCTGTAGTCATGTATAAGTATGTTCAGGTTAAGGCATTGACTTACACCAGTCCTAGAATGAATGTAGAAATTAATACAGTTATTTTTTGAGTATTAATATCCTAGAAGGCATTTTAAAATGCCTTCAGTGCTTTCTAAATGATTACAAGATTCCTATAGTAGGCTGAATCTCACTTTTCTTCTTTAAAAGATGTTTTTATTCTGAGAATTTAAATCAGTTCTTGTAAACAGAGAATAGGATTTTAAATGTCAAAGTAAGCTATCTGGCATTAGAAGCTCCTTTTGGGGAAGAGGAATGTAGGGCAAGAAATAGTAATACACACTGTAACTTTGTAATGTGCATATATATATATATGAACATTTTTCTCTCTAATGGGCTTTCGTATTGTCATGTAAATATGGATATGTCATGGAAGAAATATTATTATTATCCCTTCCTTTCCAGACACTCGAAGGAAAGTGGAACCACCTCTTGGAAGTCATGATCCTCGAACAGCAGTTCAGTTAAGAAGTCTCAGCACTGTCTTAAAGCGCCTCAAAGAAATCATGGAGGGGAAGAGCCAGGTACTTCTTTTAGGAGGGCTTGTAGGCCGAGGTATCTAGAAACTGAACTGTTTACTGGGCTTTCTTGAGCTTTGTTTTTGGATACATCACGCAGATTTTTTTATTTAGACGTATGAAGAATGAGTGAATAAATTCAAAACTCACTGTGTGAGCCCAGGGGAAACAAATTTAAGTTGATGCTGACTTCTGACATGTCAGAATCGGAAATCTCCCAGTTGTTCAGTTTTCTGAACGTGGACCAGATGTTCTCATTTTACATTCCTTCCCATTTCCGTATTACCTTGTCTTGTATTTCCTGACTGTTTTCTTCCTTGAAGGAAAGAAATGGGGGGGAAGTGAAACACATTGACAGTCACAAGTGGTAATGAGAATTCTGGGAGTGAATTAAAGCTACTTACTGTGGTAATAGATATTCAGGAATATTTGCTTGAAAATCTTGTCCTATTAACCGATTTGATTCAAATGGCTAAGGGTTTGGTGGTTGCTACTGACTTGCTGCTTTTGCCTGCCTCTTCTCTTTTGGATGATGCCTTTAAAAGGAGGACCTAGCTGAGAAAAGAAGCCACAACTATTTATAAGTCATGATGTAAATAGCTGTGTCTGGGAACAAGATGTGAGGAAGCAAAAGTAAAGGGGGCTTATAAAAAAAAGATGGAGAGCAACTTTTTGCTTGGGCAGTTAATGAACAGGGCAAGGCGGAATGGTTTTAAACTAAAAGAGAAGAGATTTAGATTAGATGTTAAGAAGAAATTATTTACTCAGAGGATGGTGAGGCACTGGAACAGGTTGTCCAGGGAAGCTGTGGATGCCACATCCCTGGAAGGCCAGGTTCGATGGGGCCCTGGGCAACTTGGTCTAGTGGGTGGCATCCCTGCCCATGGTAGGGGGTTTTGTAACTAGCTTTTAAGGTCCCTTCCAACCCAAGCCATTCCATTATTCTATGAAAGTACATTTAATCAAATTGTTTAAACTGGAAAAAGGCTTTTGGCTTGATATCTTTTATAGGTAGACTTTGAGTAAACTCACTTAACTTTCAGTCCCATTCTGCTTGTAAAAATAACTTTGTTTTGTCAGAGTGATATTTTTGAGGGCAAAACTCAAGCCTTTCGTTGTAGTGAGCAGTACGGTGAGTGTGGCTCCGACTAATTTTTCATTGTGTCAGCTTCTGAAGGCCTTGGAGATTCAGATATCTTTGAGGCTATTGGAGAAGTTAGTGCTCAAACAGGCAAGATGCAGCAGTAAATGAGTCAGTTTAGATCTGTCTCTGGAAGCGGTCTGTTGTCAGCATGCTGACATCTGTACAAATGGTAATGCCTCGCTGCCTCTGCCTGCAGCCATGTCTTGCTTGAGTCACTTCAGGCAACAGTTTCTTTTACTGTGGAGTTGGTTTAGTTCTACAGGAGACCACTTTACTATTGTAGAAAGCGCGTGTCAGATCCTGAAAGGTGCTGTTCAAAGCAACCTTTACTGCTAACAGGGGCCAGATCTCTTTTTCCGAATCCTTCCTTGAAGGCTGTTCCTGTCATGAATGTTGGTTCCAGCTAGAGTGAAGCAGAGAGCTGGAAGGTGTCTCTAGTTTCCTGCCTCCTTACTTCTCTCTAAATATGGAGAAACCAGCAATGGCTGAGTTTCTAAACACCCAGCCATGTGCAAGTGTGGCAGAGTCAGCGTGGGAGGGATGGTGGGCAGAGGCTCCAAAAGCTATGCGCTGCTGCTTGGAATAGCCACTCTGTCCATGTGGCAGAAACAGAGACTTGGCTCATCCTGCAGAGCCACAGCAAAAACTGTTAATCAGGATCCCCTGTAGCTTTGCAGCAGTTCCTTGGCAAAGCTTTTCTTCGCATCTTTTCCTGCTTTAACAGTTTTGGACCCTTTCTATGTGAGTTGTCTTGAATGAACAGCAAGAAATTGTTGTGTTGATCACAGATGCTTTAGCTGCTGGACAAATTTTGAGGTCATGTCAAACCTCACTTTGTGAATATCCAAAAATAAACCCCAGTTCAGGGTATGCCTTTTTTCCCTTATGTGAAAATTGGAGTACAGATAAGCTTTCTCTGTGCTTACTCTTGGTTTGTTTTGAGAAAATTCATGCAGTGTTTTCTCTTCCTCAGAAAATTCACACATATTCAGTTCCTCTGAAAAGGCTAATTACCAGAACTGAACTCTAGCAAAGAATGATTCACAGTCAGAGCTGTCATGTGACCGTTAGCAGTTGCCTCCATCCATGGTGATTGTATCTGCTGTGCTCAGAATTTTAACTGAGAGATTTGTCCTGTTCTTTTTTTATAGCTACAGTAACAAATGGAGGTTTCGCCTCTTTGTTTTCGAGCCTTAAAAATGAGACAAAACTTCCTGTGGCTGCAGCAATGCTGTAGAACCAGTATATGATGTTAACTGCTCAATGTGTATGCTACAGGTGTCTTCACGTAGCAGTTAACCTGGAGCTTTGAACCTACATCAGTCTGGGACAAAGGTTTTACAACTGTTTACTGTTCTGAAGAGTTTGACCATGTAATAAAACTTTTTACATTTGTCCATAGTTGTTTCAAAGTACATCCTAGTGTTAGCTATTGGAATTACCTTTGCATTGAAAATTGCTGATAGCTTAATTTACCCCTGGAAAACTGAACTTCTGATTTTAAAATGTTCTGGTTGAGGGCCTGTTGTACCGGGGCAAATGTGAAAGAAGAACAATTAATACTTCATATGTTTGCTGCTTCTTGACCTTTATCTACAGTTCTTGATATTTTTTTGCTTGTTTGTTTCGCTTTTCCTCTCCTGATTTGCCTCTCATGCTGGATCAAGAAAGCAAAGGCTTATTAGACGTATTAGTCTCACAGCTAAGAACTGCTGTAGCTTTCTGGCTTCTTATAAAACCCCATGAAGAATTCTTTCTGTGCATGTATGTGTTTATAACCGAGAGTGTGTGCATGCACAAATGGACGTGAATAAGTGATACTGTCATTTTATGTGCACAGTCTACAAAGCAATCATCAGCCTAAACATGCTTTTTTATTCACAAATGAATTTCCTCTTCTGCCTTCCCTTGTAGGACAGTGACTTGAAGCAGTATTGGATGCCTGACAGCCAGTGCAAAGAATGCTATGACTGCAGTGAGAAATTCACCACCTTCCGGCGGAGGCACCACTGTCGACTTTGCGGACAGATCTTCTGTAGTCGATGCTGCAATCAAGAAATCCCTGGAAAATTCATGGGCTACACAGGTAGGGTTTATTCTCTAAGAAGCAGAACATTGTCCATGTGCTAAACTCTGTTTGGACTACTGCATTTTAGATTCTAACATCTGCTAGAGATGCTGTACGGGTCTCTAGCAGTCTTAGAAATAAGCATAAGGAATGACAGGGCCTAATTCTACAGTTTTGTCCATGTGCATTGGTGGGTTTTGCCATGTCTGTTTGTTTGTATCAACACTGTTCATGATGACAAAACAAATAAGGCCACTGTGTAACAAGGATGTTTGCTGCAAAAAGTGTGCCCAAGTAACGGCTATGCTTAATAATAGTAATTTTAAAACATAATGGGCCGTGTGCTCTAGTTGAGGGTGAGGGAAACTTTCCAAGACCAAATGTGAGACATCTCCTGAAGGAAGTCTTTACCTCCAAACACCGGCTGGTATGTTATATCTGACTGGCTGTTGTATCATGTGTTATCCATCATTTGACTCAGAGAAAATCCCGTAGTGTATAGTTATCCGGGTTTTGCTCTTTAAGGGAATATGAGAACTGGACTTAAATATGCAAAGAGGTTCTGAAGCAGGAAATCATTTTTTTCCCCACCACTGCACACCTCTGATCCTGTAGGAACAGAGCACTCTTTGTTCCTGTTCAATTATACTGTCTGGTTCCTCTTTTCATAGGGGATCTCCGAGCCTGTACTTACTGCCGCAAAATAGCCTTAAGCTATGCACACTCCACAGATAGCAACTCCATTGGAGAAGACTTAAATGCTCTGTCAGATTCTGCGTGTTCTGTGTCAGTGCTGGATCCTGGTGAGCCTCGTACACCGGTTGGGAGCCGTAAAGCTAGCCGCAACATCTTTCTGGAGGAGGATCTAACCTGGCAAAGGTAAGGTGAATGGCTTCGTGTTAAGCTCTAGAATCTTTACTATATTTTCAGGCTGTCACCTGCTGAGACAAAAGCTGGTGGTTTATATTTGGTAAGCTTAGAAACATTTGTCTTGTAAAAAGATTCTAGTCTTGTGCTTGCTTTTAATATTCTCATCAAGTTGAAATGTGGAAACATTTCTAGCGGAGTTTTAAATTATTTTCAGTTTTTCATTTAACTTACTGAAGCATCGGTTCTATACCAGTGACAAAGCAGAGGCTTCTAGCTTCAGTATTGGTGTATGGGTGTGGTTTTTTTTTTTTTAATTGCTTCTAACCACCACTGTATTGAGAGAAGTCAGTGTAACACTGATAAGTTACTTGTCAGGTTTGTGATTGGGCAAGAGAATGTAAGAGATGCTCCCTGTGTAAATAAGAGAAATGGTGGCAGACACCATCTGTGTCAGCTGAAGGGACAGCTATAAGGGTTCTCTGATCTCCTTTCAAAATATGTTTCTTTCTATCCCTCTTGAATTAGGGAGTTTTTATTTTTGGAAGATAAGTAAATAAAGTCAAGGTCCTCAGGAACTAACTTGCATACTGCTCGAGTAGAAGTACAATGTTCTTTTAATATGTGGAGGAGGAAGAAATAATCAAATATGGTGTTTGTGCTCATTTCCCTAAAAACAGAAGAACAGTCAAGTGTGAAACTACTGAAGAAGCTTTGAATCAGAGCCTTTCTGAGGGCTCTGGACTGGGGGGCAATATTAGTGATATGTGCCTCTTTCAGGAGAGCTCTTCTAGTGGTTCTGATAGTATGAAAGGAAAAATCTCAGCAGGAACCATCTTCAGAAAATGTGCTGACTCCTGCTTTGCATATTGCTCTTCGGAGTATGGTGCTCCTATATGGAAGCAATGAAATAATCAGCATAAGGCCTAAATAAAGGAAAGTACCTTTAGTTTAATGTCATAGTCATCCAAAACAGTATATTGAAGTGCTTGGCATAAATACTACCACATTTTGAATTGGGGAATATTGTGTGTGTTCAGAATGCTCTTTCAGATACAGAGTAATAGGAGGTATCATAACTTCCGTCTTCTGATCTGTTTAGTAGTATCTGTGTCATGTCAATACAACAGATGCTAGTCATGGGCATGTACAGAAAGTATTTGTCTTTATTATGGGCAGTTTATAGCACTGGAGGGAAATAGTGCCTGTTCTTGGAAGGCCGATAACTGTTGCTCTTTTAGAATGCTTAGTCTTGCTGGGAGACCCTGACTAAACATGAGCTGTTTTTGTCTGTGAGAGGGACAAAGACTAAAATTAGGTAGTTTATTATTGCTTAAGGGGATTCAACGTTTCTTCAGTGCTTGTTGCTGTTAAAATGAAAAACTTCACAATGGGCTGCTGTGCTTTTTTAATACTGCATTTGGTAAATTCCTAATTGATCTTCAGAGGTTTAAATTCAGGACATCAAACTTAAACTGCAGCGCAGTAGAAAGTGGGAACTTGATACTCTATGAAAGCAAACCTTTCTATATGTGGTTTCTTTATGTGAAGTAGTTTGCTTCAAAAGAAAACTTGGAGGTTAAGTCTCTTCCCAAAACGTATATAAGATGAGGCTTTTGCCTCTACTCCCATTCTGTGATACAAAGCAGCGAGAAAGGCATTTAGGAGAGTGCTGCTGCGTTTACTTGTCTGATGCTGCTCTAATCTTTGGACTGTTGTAGCATAGCGGCACAGCTGCCTGCTTTAACTAACTTGAAGGGCCGTGTCCTGTAACAGCCAAGGAGTAGAGTAAGTGGGCAAGTACAGCTAAGCTACTCAGGCAAAGTCGTATTGTTTACATTTTCTGATGAATACCACTTATTATGCTGGTAACATGTCTGCGACACAGAGCACAGCCAGCACAGCTGTTATCAGCGGGAGTGTAGTGACTTGTATCTCCTAGTTTTACCAGTTGGAATTTATGTTGTAGGTTTCTGTACAGCTGATCTCCTCCTTCCTGGCGTGGAAGGAAGAGGGCAAAGGTGATAAGGATAAGGTTAATTACAGAAGCTTTTCTGTATCTTAATAAAAGCTGTTTAGCAATAGCTACAGATAGCATTGCTTGTATTGCAAAGATGAGGTGTTAGAGATGGAGGCAATGCCTCTACCTCCAAAGCACAGAACAGTAGCATGTAATAAAAGGGTGAATCTGTAAGAAATGGATATAAGGGAAGAGTGCAGAAAAGCAGGTTAGTATAAGAGGGTTGAAGAGTTCAGGACTTGAGTCAGAAAGGAGACTTAAATGCTGTCCCCCTGATTTCATTGGCCAACATACAGGGAAAGATTTCCTTCTTATCTCGTTGATTTAGCTATAATGGGTGTGAATATGAGGTAGCATTATAAGGAACTGTATTTTAATTCCAGCTGTTCTGATACTGCTGCATGTGACAAGTCTTTCAAACTTCTGTAACATACTCTTTTTTTTTTTTTTTTTTTTTCCCTTACAGTTTGATTCACCCAGACTCTTCAACTACCACGTTGTCTGCACGCCTTGGGTCTGTTCAGGAGGATGCAGGGAAGTCTCCAGCTAGAAATAGGTATACTAATCATATCTGTGCATTTCCTGTTCTGGATGCACTCCTAGCACACTCTTCACTATAAAGCCTGTATTTTGGGTCTTGTTTTTACTGAGCATGCTGTTTTGTATCTAAAAAGGGACTCCCTGAATTCGTATGTAATGGTAAGGAGAGACCACTTATGTACACGAGACCTTGAGGGTGCTCTTCTGCTTCTTGTGTGAATTAACATTGTCTAGTTTAAAAGCATGTTTGTTCCTACATGCTACAGTAATAGGATGATTCTAAGCTGGCCCTGGCAGGCCCAGACTACTTGTTCAAATTAACATTTAACTCTGTGCCTATTCATGATCTCACTGTAGTATATAATATCCACTAAATACATTTGAGTCCTGGATATAATTGGTGTTGATAAGCACACAGATATGAAATGAAGTGTGACTGTTCTAGCCTTTGCTTAATACCCTTTTATGTAAATTAAAAATCCCTGCTGCTTACAGATAGGTGACACAGTTAAAGTAGCTCTTGTGAAATAAGTGGGAGGAATACTTAATGAGGGGCTTTAATGTCATTCTCATGTTCCACATAAGAAGACTTTCTGTTCAGCTGCATTACTCTGCCAGACTGATTTATCAGTTCTAATTCTGTTCAACTTCAGAACATCTGAATGGTAGAAGACAGGCAGAGTTTTAGCCTGACTTGAATGCCTAGGACAGAAAAATTTTGCTTATTACCCCTAAGTGTATAAGGATGTGTAATGCCAACGTAGTTTCCTTTTGATTCTGCATACATGACTAAAAAGGAACCAAGTAAAACTCTTTATCAGCCTAGTATTCCTGCTCAAAAAAAAAAAAAGATGAGGAAAAAGTAGCCGTTTTGAGACTATTGTACTTTGATTGCATACTACCTTGCCGTAGCAATGCCACCCTAATTCAGCTTTTGTATTTCATGCTTGGGCTTGGCCATATTATCCATTGAGAATTCTTGGAAACAGTCAGAGTATCTGTTAAGCAGAGCTTGCTAATTGGCTGAGTTTCATTCCAAAGACTATGGGCTGGCAACAGTTCTCACCACTGAGACTGCTGCAAGCCTCTTGGGTCAGTTCAGCATTGAAATTTTGATCTTCCCTGTTGCTGTATGCAGAAATGTTCTCCATGTGCACTCCTTATAGCACTGTTAGCATTACTAGCTTATGCTGCATGTTTGCAGCTGCTGTATGATAAGAACTTGCACTCTTGTTATTCAGAGGCTTAATCTAGCCATGGGATATTGGAGCAGAGGTTATTTGGAGTTTGTATATGCGTTTGTAGCTTTGCAGTGATTATTGCAAAATGGTATGTTTGCATTGGAGTGCATAGCCCAAACTTTCTAACAGTTGGGCTTGAGATCAGGTGAATGCTCTGTATCACAGTACAAGGAAAACTGCCAGCTGGACAGGGCTCCAGGTCCAGCAGACAGTCTAACAAACTTCTGACCACTGCAAACTGTCAGTCATGTATTTCAGAGATGTGAAGAGAAGGAATTTTGAATGGTTCAAGGGTAGGGAGAATCTCTGTGCCCTGTGACAGGGATCCTGGTGTTGGCTGCCCTAACTGGCATCTGCCTTGCCTCCAAACAGCTGGACCTTCTGATTATCCAGCACCCCATTCCTTTCCCACTCTATTCAAATGCAGGCATGTATGAATTGCTGTGCCTAAACTTAGCTTTATCTGTTTTCTGCGAAGTGCTTTACAAGAGTTTTTATTTAACTTGGATGTTCCAGAGCAATATACACTTGCTTCCTAGGGATCTGTTCTTCTCCTTTGACTGGGAGGGAAAAAGGGGAGCTTTAAGCGATGTCCGTACTGAGGAGGGAGAACAGTGTCAAGGAGTTAAGCTCCTTCTGAGCACGCTGTAAGGTCACTGCCTGCTCCCATGAAGCAACTCACAATGAACACTCACACTTCAATCCTTCTCTCTCGTACTCCAGGTCAGCCAGCATCACTAACTTGTCGCTGGATCGGTCGGGTTCACCGATGGTGCCTACCTACGAGACATCCGTCAGCCCCCAAGCCAGTCGCACGCATATGAAGGCAGAGACCAGCGAGGATGAGCGCAAAATCCTTCTGGTACTTTTCATGCTTCTGTTTGTCTTGCTCTGTGAAGGAAATAACATTTGGCTTCCTTGTATCATGCAGTGGGAGAATCTTGCTGCCTTTAAAGAGCCTTTTCTGAGTATTGTTACCTGGACCTCTCCTCCAGGTGGTGCAGGGATGGAGAATATTGATACTGCTTTGGGCTTTTCTGTCTTTCTGAAGCAAATCTTAGTTTTATGTGGTGTTTGCATAAAGATGTGTAGGGTTTTAGTCTTGGGAAGTGTGTTAGTGTGTGGAGTCGGTATACCATAGCTCTGTGTGGATTCAGCTTGCCACAATTGCTGTTGAAACCAAGTGATCTGATTCTGTATATCTCCATGTTCAGATTTTCCCCTTCGTAGCCTGCATAAAGGGGAATTTTAAATGGTTGTTTCAGAATGTTACACCCTGATGAATGATTTAAAGCTGTTGAAGCTTATTGGACCAAAACAAAACTTGGCCCCTCCCCTTGTTTGCAGAATGAATGTAAATGTTTTTTAGAAGGTTGTTGTAACATACTTGTTCAAAGAAAAATCAATGTGTAACAAAGTGTTCTAAGTAATTCTATGATCTCCTCCCTTTTGATGGGAGTGTTGTAGGTGGCAGTTATTTTACAATGTTAAGTAGAAAATGGTGTTTCCCTTTGGTGGGGAAGAAAAAAGTTTCCAACAAATGGGGCAAAACAAGACGGAGAAAAAGGGAGGGGAGTGCTTTTTCACACTCAAAAATTCAAGATAACCTTCCTAATTTTAAACGACAATGGGAAGTAAACTTGTTAGGTATTTCACAGAATGAATCATTAAATGGCTTGGGTCAGAAGGGACCTTAAAGATCATCTAGTTCCAACCCCCCTGCCACAGGCATTTGTCTGATGTCAGCAGAATGCATGTGAGTAAGTTGAAACACTTTTTACTCCTGGGTTGCACAGCTCTGTAAAGGGACAACCATGTGAGACAGAAGCATTTTTAAGGCATGTCTTTACAACCCCTCTGTCCCACATGCATGTTAATGCAGAAAAAGCAAAATCTAAAATGCTATGAATGCAAGTTGGAGCAAGATGATCAAGTTCCAGTGCACTTCAGCTTCACATTGTTTAATTTTGTTGTGTGTTTTCTTAGCTGGGGGAGGAGTGGCTTGGTAGTATCACTTCTGTTCAAGTACGTACAGAAGATGTAGTGTTAGTTAATGTAGGATTTGCTGTGAATTCCCACTATTTGTGTAATGCTTTTAGCATGTGGGGCTGATTTGTATCAGGAGGTAATTGAAAGGTTAGCACACTGCACTCAGAAAACTAATGAAATCTGCTTATGAAACAGCGGGTAGGGGGAAGATGTACGTACATGGAGTAAGCACATATGTCTATGAAACAGAGGTCAAAATCCTTGAGGTGAAAGGATTTGTTGTGTTCTGCCAGTTTGTCCAGTTTTCTGAATTCCCTTTGTGAGTTAAGGGTAAAATTCAAGGCAGCTAACTGTGGAATTGCCACGTGCATCAAATCTCATGGTCCTGTGATATGTATAGCATCAAATAGGTGAGGTACAGAACCTGGTGTGGCAGTGGAGCTGCTGACATTGGCTCTAAGATGAAGCCCAGGACAGCCAGTGCTGGAAATAAAAGCAGAAAGGCAGCTGGTAACAAAAGTGGAGCAAAACTCTTAGATCTCATGGCACCATTGGGAAGGTAGAATGATACGGGTCTGGCAGTTAACTGGAAAGCTGGAATTAGTTAAAATTTAATTAAAGCTTTTTTATTGTTGCACAAAAATAGAATGAGTGAGGCATTTGAGAAAGTGAGCTGCAGTGGCACTTCTCCATCCCTTGGAGTGCTTTGTTGCTCTCAAAACAATCCCAGGTTATATCCCAGGTTGCTACCACTCAGCAGCAACAGTTGTTCTGTGCCAAACCTGGGTGCATTTGCGAAAGCAAAAGGGTCTGGGTGCAAAGCTGACAGTTCAGTTTGGATGGAGCATAGCCTAAACAAGAGTTAGCACACATGCTTAACAGGCCTGAAAATAAGGTCAGGGCACAGGTTAAAGTGTTCCAGTTGGTGAGAAGAGATCTGTAACTTCAAAAGGGGTTAGTTAAGTTGAGCAGGATACACAGCTTTTTTTTTTTTTCTCTTTAGTGGCCAAAATTAGTGGTGGCTAAAAAAGACTTCATATTGGATGCTACAAAAGGGGGTACTCAAATGGTATGTCAGAACGTGAACGTGGCAGAGTGCATTGCAATGTCAAGTACTTGCTTTATCTAGGCTGGATAATGAACTAGGGTGCTTCACAAAGCCTAGGATGAGCACGGAAAGTATAGAAAAACCCTCTTCCAAAGGATGAGTTTTTCTTGGCCTTGCACACACCACCTGAGTTTAAGACTAGGGTGCAAGAAGGCAGCAGCGAGGGCATACGTATGTTGTAGGTAGTAGAAAAGCTTGCTGTGTTAAAACACCAAGCCCCCTTAATTCTTGGGTGTAACCACCTTGTTTCTTGCTTATTCTCTTTTTTGTGTAAAGGATGCAAGGAGCTGATCTCGTGTTTGTCTGCCATTTCTGTTTTACAACTTTGCATAGGTTGAGCAGAATGGCTTAGATTTTATGCCTGTTTCTAGAGGGTTCTTGATCTAGAAGCTTATCTGAGGACCAAGGCTGATGCTCTTGAAACCAGTGCTGAGGTCAGACTTGTAAGTGACTTGTACATTTCCCTATCCAGGACTCAGTCCAGTTGAAAGATCTGTGGAAGAAGATCTGCCATCACAACAGTGGGATGGAGTTCCAAGACCATCGCTACTGGCTGCGGACACATCCCAACTGCATCGTGGGAAAAGACCTGGTCAACTGGCTCATCAGAAATGGGCACATAACCACAAGGTAACCCTGCTGCGTTAGAAAGGCGTCTTCTGACTCTGCGGCGGGAGGATGTGAGTTTCAGTTAATGTTAGGTACTTCAGACTCCAGAGATAGATCCCTTTGCAGGAAAATGAGAAAGAAACAAAATTCAGACCTACCTTTTTGCTGCCTACCAAAGCAGGTATGGTTCTGATTCACTGTTGCCCAAATAAAACAAGGAACAGGGTGCTGGCTGGTTCAGAAGCTGATGTGAGAGGCAGATTTATGGGTTAAATATCACTCAATGGGCAGAGAACCATGAATACATTATAAAAACTCTCTTTAAAAATAGATAAATAAAAAAATCCAGACCTCCGCTATCCTTTGGTAAATGGAAAGCAATTGCAGAGTCACAAAGCAATGGACATTTTGGATACCTGTTAACAAAAGCCTCTACTTCATAACATACAGGTCAAAATGAAAGTGTGTTCTCCCAGCTCCACAAAAGGGTTTTTGGCCATGCAAAGCATTTCCTTGTTGCTAAGTGGGGAAAAATCCACTTTAATCTGTTCATCCCTGGAGTGCAATACAGAAGAAAGCAAACTGTGGAGTTCACCAATATTTCAAAGGGCCAGTCTGACCTCGGGATCAAAAATCACTAGTAGAGTTTGATAGCTAAATTTTTGGTGGGCTCTCAGTATTGTAAATGAGTATAAAGAATCAGTTATATTTAACTATGCAAGAGAGATAAAACTAAGATGGTTTTCATATTTGTCTAGCCAGGGTCCTCACTCAGCAGATCAATATCTATAACTCAAGCTAAAGCTATACTGTTTATACTCCTCCAATATCTTGTCTGATGGACACCTCAGTTGAGTTTAGAGCACTGAGAACCTCTTAATTTAACTCCATACTTGAACAGTACACTCTGCTGCCTCTCCACAACATTTTAAATAGTGTCTGGTTAAATATGGCAGTGGAATACAGGAGTCAGTGTAGCAAATGATTTTTTTTTTTCCTCTTGTACCATGCTTATACCATATGCGTTTAAAACCAGACTTAAAAAACTGTCCCTGTTCTTATACCTCCAGAGTCCAAGCCATTGCAATAGGACAAGCATTGGTTGACGGACGCTGGCTAGATTGTGTCAGTCATCATGATCAGCTCTTCCGAGATGAGTATGCCTTGTACCGACCATTACAGGTAAAAGGGTGAATCTGATTTGAGGGAGGGAGCAGGAATATTATGGTCCTTGCTGTGTTTGGCTGCTGACTAGAATCTTTTTCAATCCCTTTCTCAGCAGCCATTGTGTTTTTTTCTAAATAAGCTCTCCTGTATAGAGAATTAGAGTCCATGACTTTTCCCTTATTGGTTTAAAGCCTGAGGAAGCTGCATTTGCCCAGAAAGCTTTGCGGCTTTCCTTTGTGGAGGATGAGTTGCTATACTTAGCGCCTGAAGGGGAGAAAAAGGTCTCCAATCTTGGCCAGTGCCTCTCATGGTGGACATCTTCCAGAGGCCTTGGAATGGCAGAGGGCAGCTGTCTGTAATGTGCGTAGTCTGCAATCTGCTGTGCGATTACTGGTACTGAGCTTCTTTAAAACTTTTCAAAGAATGGATATTTTAGATATACAGTGTTGGACATAAGGTAACCTTCTTCCAATCTCCAGTGACGGCAGCAATAAGGAATTCAGTACCTTAGCCACGTAATGAAGGACTGGGAGGAGGTCTCTGTCATGCCTACCAAATAGGACTGGCTAGCTGAGAGGAAAGCAGGGAAGCAGTGATCAGAGACGCTATGCTGCCATATTTCATTGCAGTCAAACTTGATGAGGGGTAAAAGCAGTCACTGGCCTGAGTGGATTGCAGTGTTTTCTTGTTTTATTTTGTTTTTTACTTGAACAGGATATCTCTAGCCTCTGTTACCTGTAAGCATTTAGGTATAAGTCTTGCATGTTCTGCAGCTTCTGACAACGAAGAATAGTTCAGCTGCCCCGTGAGCCGCAGTCAGAAAGCTTGCAGCAATTAGCATCCTGTTTTCATTGCGTGTTTCAGCTTTTGGCCATAATCACATGGTCTTCTGTTGAGATTCCTCTGAGCTTCATCTGGAATCTCAGCTGGTTAACCATACTATCTCAGTTTGCTAGTAAAACCTTGCCCTTGATCAGCAAATTCTTGTGGATATGTTTGTAACTATTTATAAGGGGATTATATTACTCAAGTTTTAAAGCCAATTCCTGTTCTCATTGGTTGAAGGTGCTATGTGATCCCATTTCTCCTGGTTTAGACAAGAGTCAGGAGAAACTGTTGGTGACTCAGTTGCTTGCTGCACTTGCTGTAGCCAAAGGAGTGTTAGTAAGAATTTCACCTTGAGGTGACTGGGGGCGTCAGACTGGCTGATGGTAATTACTTAGGTAGTCTCTGGGTTATCTGGTGCTATAGCCAGTTGTTCTGACACAGGAGCCCCAGACAGAGCCTGACTTGTGAGTGAAACTTAGAGCTGCTCTGACTGGTCAGTCACAGAATCGCTCCAGTGGTTTAGGCTTAGTCTGCTGGATTCTGGGTAAAGGATATGATCATCACCCACTTCTGTTGGGGATACCAAACATTCAGAACTGCTTAGGTGGGTGTGGTGACAGAAAATGTGTAGTAGAATTAACTTGTCCTTTAGTGCCACTTAGTCACAACTTCTCTGGAAGTGGGAAGGAAGCAGAGACTAAACACTGTGGGAAGTGTAAGGAATTGCTTGTTTCCCATTCAAAACTGTTCCCGTTTTGTGCTGAAGGATCATTTTATGACTAACCTGTCTCAGTCCTCTAATTTTAAGAGTATCCTCTAATTTTAAAAATGTCTGATCTGCATTTGTAACAGGCTGCTTTCTAAGGCTGCTTAATAAATATGCTGAAATCAGCAGAGCTGCACTATAACACCTTTTTTCTTCCTTGCCTACTTAGAGCACAGAGTTCTCGGAAACCCCCTCTCCAGACAGTGACTCCGTGAACTCTGTAGAGGGGCACTCTGAGCCATCCTGGTTCAAAGACATCAAGTTTGATGACAGTGACACAGAGCAGATTGCTGATGAAGGAGAAGATAACTTGGCCAGTGAGTTTCAGCTGAGTCTCGTTCTCGTTCTGCCTTCTTCCCTGTTATCCACAGTCCTTCAGGACATAGTAGTTTAACCATGTCTTGCTTTACTTGTGTGTATGTGTGCATGGGGCTGTAAGGATCTAAGCAAACTATAACCTAGCTAGTCTTCCTGTTTCTTCTGATGGATGCAGTGTTTTTGTATTTAGTGGAACTGAAAAAGCTTCATACTTCTAGTGGAGGAGAAGCATGTAAACTGCCTTCTGTTTCTCAAGCAGACTTCTGCTTGATTTGTGGCTCTATAGTAATGCACTGAAGAGTGCTGACCCAATATGTCAGCATACACAGATCAAGATAAAGTAAGAACTATGAAAATACTGTATTCCTGTAGTATTTCACACTGGTCTTTATGTATTAAAGACAATTTTTCTCCTCTCTGGTACCCTCATGATACCCGTTTGAACCCGTCTCCTCCATGTATCTTCCCCCTTACCCAACACTAAAAGACTCCGCCAGCCCTAGCAAGCGTACTTCAGTCAGCAGCTTCCAGTCCACAATGGACAGTGATTCAGCCGCCTCCATCAGCCTGAACGTGGAGCTGGACAACGTGAACTTCCATATCAAGAAGCACTCCAAGTACCCACATGTGCCCCCTCACCCTGCCGACCAAAAAGGTATGAGGTAGTCACCAGCTGGAGTTGCACATGATGGAGAGCTGGGCCCTAATAACACTGATCTATTTGGACACTACTTTAGTAGCTGTCTTACAGAGGGGGAAGTGTGATGTCTAGCTGGCACTTGCTTGCAGTTTTGATACGCTTACCTCTGAGGAGGCTCAGGAGACATGTTGAACCGCCTTCTCTGCAGTGTGTGTAACTTCCCCTGTGACTTTCTCTTTGCAGTTGAAACAAGGTGTCCGGCTGTCCACACATAGTAGGGCATATCCGTGCATAAAGTTTCTGGCTAACTGGGGTGGAAAAATAGTCCATGCATAAACCAGTTTGATACCCATCTCTCCAGTTCGAGATGAAACTAGAAAAGCAAGCAGAAAAAAAACACCAAATGAACAACAATAAACTGATGAACTCTGCTGGCTTCTAATCCTACCTACTTACATTTGACAGAAGAATATTATTATTAATAAGCAGTATGGCCTAATATACATTAATCCATATACATTATATTTCTTTTCAAGAGAACCTCCTCTGAAGTAGGAAGAAATCAAATAGTGTTGAAAACCTCTTTAGATTTTTGTTCTCCTAAATGCTGAATTGAAAGACTCCAAATATGAGCAAAAGACTAAATATGAGCAAAAAAAATAGTGCCTACCTGTTGATAGTTGCATTACATAAATTGCAAAAGAGCTTAATGAGTCTAGAGCTTGCCAGTGTCATGGGCCTAGTATATCCTAGTTGTTTTACATGCTGGGTAGCAATTGATGTCTTTGCATTGTTTCTTTACAAGTTACAACAACTTTGTAAAGTTTTGTCCTTTAGTGCTTCTGAGGAGTTTCTTATTCTTAATTATGTCTCCACCCCCATAACACCCCCCCCTACAGAATTTCTAACTTTAAAAGATGATCCAGAGTTAAATAACCGGGACTCCTTCTAATGAATTCATCCTTCCATGAAGTCTAGCAGGTCTCTTCTGTTGGCTTGGATCAGTTTACAAGATTTAGCTTTATGCTTATGTATGGATTGCATACTCTGAAACTGTGAAATTCTCTCTGAAGAGAAGGAGGGAGGAGAACTACTCACAGCTGACTTGCTAAGTATGTTAGATGTTTAGGGAAGGACAGTGAGGAAAATTAGAGGGAGCATTTATCAGTACTTTTTAAAGTCACCCTTTTGTTATTTTTCTAAATGTGTGTAGACGAACTGAAATCTAACTGCTTTTTTTTTTTTCCCTGCTCCTTAAAGAGGAGCATAGGAAGTTTGAAATTTGAGTTGGTGAGTTGGTGACAATGACTTAAAACAGGGAGGGTTGTCAGCAGTACTGACACCAGTTTGTTAATGATACCTTTTGTCTTGTTTCCAGCTCATGCCCTAAACAAATGAAAAACTAGTACATCTGCAAGGGAAGCAAAAATGTGGAGAGGGAAAATGTATCAAGGAATTCCTATTAGGAAGGAGAGATGTTGGATTAACAGAGCTTGAACAAGGCCCAGGTGTGTTTCAGTATCCTATGAATTTACAGCTGTAGTAGGTTTATCTTTATCAGCATGTGTTGGCATGAAAACAGGCTGTAGTCAGGTACTTTAAAACTGGCTGTGGCCAGTGTTAAAAGACTTGTAGAGCAGTAATCCTGGTTTCAGATGCATCTTGGTCTTTCTGTGCAAAAAGCTTTACGTGATGAAGGGGAAACGTAAGAGAGCCTACCTCTCTCGGAAGCTGTTAACCAGGTCAATGCTTTTCATAGCCAGAACTGAAGCTCTTGTGAAAAAGATTTTAATGACGGAGAGCTCAAAGAAGATTATCAGAGAAGGCAAGTAGTGAGGGAACTGAAAGTAGAGACACTTCTGCTTTTTGAGTTGTATGTACTGACAGCACTGTGCTGTCTTTGGATCTCTGCTAACTGGTGTTTATGTTGGTCCTGAAATGTGTGGTTTCTTAATCAGGTTATTCTGTAAGAGTGCAGTTTATAGTAGAATACTGGAAACAATTCTATTTAAGAGAATGGATTTCTCTTGAGGAGAAAAATATCAGTAATACACCTAGAACTGAGATAAGGTGGAGGTGTCAGTTGTTAAAACACGTTGTGGAGAGGTAAATATTATTCTGCAGTTTTTAGAAAAATCTGTACCCTTTGCAGATGCAGAGGACTTATTGCAGGTCTTGTTTTGTCTTCCTACCCTGAGAGTCTTTAGAGGGAAGAACTAACCAGAAAGAAACAACTTAAAATGACTGCCAGCATTTAAAATAGCAGGAAACATTTCCTGGCAACAGGGAAACTGAAATTTCTTAGGTACTTAGATGTTACTTGTAGAAGGCCTCCAAAAATTAGATGGGACAAAACCATGTGTTGCCCAAGGTAGTGAAATGGCTGGCTTTTAAAACTTTGTTCTGGAATGTATTAAAGTCTGAGTGCAAGCAAAGACTTTCAGTCTGCATTTTCAACTTATCCTGGCCATTTTCCGCAAAAGGTGTGTTTCGAGGTATTACTGGTTATCTCAGTGATGCTTACCAGACAGTCAAGACTAGATAGTTAAACTTCTATGTAAAATGGGACGTGTTTATTTTAATGACAGAGCACTTATAGTTATTCAGTGGCACTACGTGTTTGTAGCTGTCGGGAATCGGTAGCTTCCCTGTGCCCATTGTGTCAAGAGTAAAGAGCTAGATTTCATCCTAATTGTCTTGTCTTTAGGCTAGGTGACAGTGATTTAATTTTCACTGGAAAAATGAAGCAAAACTGAAGATGATGCCCACATTTTGAGTCTAGTAACGCAGTTTCCTCACAGCTGTGTAAATTACAGTCATTAAGGGACTACTGAGGGGGCAAAACATCAGTGCTGGAAGTGTGGGTCAACTTTGATCTTAGTGGGTTTCTTCAGCTGACTAAGGGATATGCAGCAATTTACACTGGTCACAGAGGTCAGCTGCTTTGAAGCAATAGTCTGTGATATACTAGCTGTGGTGTATAACAGTGATTTGTGTATCGTCTGGGCCTAGTGGCAGGACTTCTTGTGATGTTAAAGGCTGACTAATGTCCAGCATGTTCCTGTGAAATTCTAGTGACTCTAAGTTAGCTGGCATGTAGTATCTTACAAACGAATATAGTGACTCATTTATAGTATCATCTGCCCAAAGATAATGGTACTTTCTGGGATGTATCAAAATTGGAAACCAAGCCATACTGCTTTCTGTATTTAAATTGGGAGAGGAGATTAAGTGATGGGATCAATTTATTCTGAGTGTTACTTTTAATTGCTGTTTTCAAAGAGATACAGTCATCAGTATGGGAGACTATTTTCAAAATGTCCTTGCAGCCAAGTATCTGTGATCCTGGTAGGGTAGGTATTTTGGGAGTTTTTGATGGCAGTATCTACCTCGGAGAGGGACAGAGAAGATTCTGAGTAATAATGACACAGTTCCTTACCACTGTTGCTTGACAGGGCTTAGAGTCCAGTTGTCAGGAGCTCTTCTGGTGCACCTTCTATTAAGAAGGTACTTGCTGGTTTACACTGTAGACCTGTGAATTTGTGTGCATTGTGGTATTGGCTTCCCTTGAATATCAAACTTAGGAATTTGTGTATTTTTGGGGGGAGGGGAAGTTGATCAGGGCAGTATATATGATAATTTATTAACAGCTAACTGTTTGTAAACAGGGCGGAAAATATGCCATGGGAACCTCTGGTTGTTCTTGTGTCCTGTTCTTCCCCTTCATGGAGCGTGATAAATGTAGGGATGATGTGAGGTGAGAATTGTGTGTATTAGCCACTCTTACCGTCCCAACTCGCACCTATCGGTGTATTATCTTTCTGGTCTAGTAAGAGGTGTGGATTTCTTACCTTGTCAGGAACTTCCCTTGGGACACAAGTGGAAGGAAGCAAAGTTACAGGAGGTGAAGCGCTGTTTTTGAGAAGTTTTCTTGGTTTGAAGGTGTCACCTGCTTCTTTGGCCAGAGAAAAACTGAGGTTAGGTTTCAGCTGGGGATTATTCCTGCTTTGGCCATGCTAGGCAGGGTTATATGTCAGATCTAATTTCAGTATCTTCAAAGTAAGAGCTTCTGCCCTGAGGCTGTTGCAAGGTAGAGAGGGTTCGAGGTGTTGGTATACATCTTTGTGCGTAGGGACAGTCTGCCACGACTTTCTCTAGCTAATCTGTGGAGCTGTGGGTGAATGCTGAAGGTGATACAATTTATGTAATACGGTAGTTTGCTTGTAACACTAAATGCTTAATCTAAGCAAGAGGTGAAAGGAGTCTGCAAATAACCATTGAGCTGCAACAGATACTTGCACCTCCTTGTTCTGCTCCGTAAGTCTGGTGCACTGATCATCTGTTGAGTGTGTGATTTCAAACTGGGTAACTGCAGACAAGTTCAGATCTTTAAAATAGTGGTATGTAAAGGGTCTCTTGAATGCTGCTGTTCAGAGACTTGTGATTGCTTGTGTCTTGTCAACTTTATGTTGCTTTCTGTTGGTGTCTGAAGCCTGGCTTTGCATTGTTTGTGGCAGTAAGTCCAGACCGTCCTCAGGAAAGGTGATAACGAATGGTCGCACTGCATAAAAAGTTGAGCTACTGCTTGTTTTCCCACTAAAATCCGTTCTTGTAGAAGCTAGTAAACTAACTAAATGCACAACAGGTTAATGGTCTCTAGAGGAAACAAGATTTGTGTAGCCAGACAGTCTGCTTGAAAGATCACTGTGCTATTTTAGTTGTGGTGATCTAGCAAGCTAAAGAAGTGTAGTAGATAGAGCTTCGTCCTATTTCCCAAATGTAAACTGCTGCATGTGTTTCCTTCACTGTGCAAGATAAATCTTAAGGCTGGTCTCTCACTGAGTCTGAGATAACACCAAAATATTTTATTGGAGTGTGAGATCAGAATGGCTTCTGAAGCTGCATTTTGAGATCAGAATGAGGAGGCCATTTCCTGTCTGGACACTTCCATGGTGTCTGCTCACAGCCTGACACAACTATATTCAGATCTTTAAGAAGTGCGTGCCAATTGAAGGAGCAGACTCTTTAAGGGCTAGTTCAGTCTGTGCTCATCTCTACTTTGCTTCCTTGTTTTCTTTGCAGTAATAAATAGTGTTTTCTTGTCTTCCTAGAGCTTTTTGATAGAACAAGACTGAGAGGATATTCTTGTCTTGATCACTCACTAATTTAGCAACAGCTTGATGACTAAACACTTACATGAGTAATGCTGCTTCTTCTGGTGTGGGCGTGAACATCATAATTATATGGGCATACCAGTATAACCTGTCATTTTTGTCTCCGCCTATCTCCCTCTTCTCTCTTCTTTCAGAGTACTTGAATCCTGACAACGGAGGGCAGCAGATGTTCTCTATAAGTGATGCTTTTATTAAAGGTAAGGGGAAACTTCAAATGTTGCTGTTGTGTGCTTTAATATAACCATGCAAGTTCTTCAGTAGTCCTTTAACAGGCTATTGACCTTTTAGAAATATTTTCTTGATAGTAAAACTGAAGCTACTTGTGGCAAAACTGGTATATAGACTATATTCTGTTTTTTAATGTGCTTACAAGCTCAAATTTCTTTCACTTCTCAAATTTTTCATTCAAAAACACTCAACCTTTTATTTTATTAAAGTATAAGTAGCAGGGTTTATCACTTTTGTTTGTAACTTCCCTACCCACAAACTTTTATAAGACACCAATTCTGACTTTCTGTGCAAAAAAAAAAAAGATGTGATAGGATTAATTGCACTCCTTCTACAAAGCAATTCAAAGCTTCGTTTCAATTTTTTCTGGATTTCCGGTCACCAGCACTACTACTTCTGAAATGAAAGGTGATCAGACACAGCTGTGAGTTTTAAAACCATCTGCCTTCCAATACTGTAGTCTGGTGCGCTTGTGGGATTTTTGTTTCCATTTGATGCTCTTGATTTTAGTGAGCTCAAAGGAGAGGAGGAAACAAATGGGGAAATCGCAAAGTCTGTGCAGCCAGAAAAATGAAGTCTTTGGCTAAACTAATGCCTAGTTTTTAACTGAACTTTTGCAGGAGGGGGTAAGGGGAGAAACCCAGCTTAAATTCTGCTTATCTTCTATACAGACAATTTTGAGTATGGAGTGCTTGGAAGAAGTAAATTTCTTTTTTTCAGTATTCCTGCTCAGGTTATTATATAAGGATTTTGCATTCAGATGTTTTAAGCTTGAATTCTGAAGACTTATATACTTGCTGATGAGAAGTTACACACCGCTTGCATAAAAGATTTATAATATAGTCAGCCATTATGTGAATGGGGAAGTTCTGATTTGGAATATCGTAATACCTGTGTGGGAAATAACTTAGTTTTCTGCAATTTGAAAGAGTTACTGTGTAACGAAATAACCTATAATCTTGGTAATGCAAAACACAGAGAATGTTTTAAAGGCATATTAAACAGTGATTGAAAGTGGCAGTTACGCCCTCTAACTGGGGACTCTTCTGCACTGTTGAAACATCTTTTGGAAAGAGAAAACCAGAAATAACTACAGTTTATGTTGACATTTAGAATTAAAAAAAAAAATGATTCCAGTAGATACAGCCTTTGTTGGCATCCTGTTTAACATGCTGAAGAGTATATGATAGGTGAAATGGTATGAGAAGATGTGCTGAGATTTTTTTGGAAAACTTC
Source organism: Cygnus atratus (assembly GCF_013377495.2). Classification (NCBI taxonomy): domain Eukaryota; kingdom Metazoa; phylum Chordata; class Aves; order Anseriformes; family Anatidae; genus Cygnus; species Cygnus atratus. The sequence goes on from NC_066367.1 coordinate 14,743,316, forward strand.
TGCTACTTTCTTTATAGAAAATTCTTAAACTTCAGAGAGAAAAGAGAATTTTGTTGTATTAAATACTGTGACTTAGGCTAGTTGAGCCAGCCTGCTTGCAGCTCACTCTGCACCTGACTAGCAAGGGGGGTGGTGGTTGGGTTCAGGGCTACAAGTCATGTAAAGGTTCATCAGTAGCATAGCATTTTTTTTAAAATATGTTTGGGAGACATGTTAAACAAGACCTTTACCAAGATATTTTGGCTACTTGTGCTGCAGCTTGAATGGAATAACTTGATCTTTCTACTGCCACTTACATGTATAGGTCTTTAAAGCAACAGTTTTCTGTGGATCAAATTAGTGCCTTTGACTAATATTCTAAATCTAAAAGGCATTATGATTATGTATTATGAATATGTAATGTATTTTGAATTTGCTGCTTATTTATAGGTAAAACTGGGATATAACTTCTGTTTTCTCATGTCTTAATTTGTTCTTCTGGAATTAAAATTATGTGCTGTATACTACCAGTACGAGAATTTCACTAATTCTCTTTTCCTCAATGTACTCACAGCTATTGTACTTGATATTGTTTGCAGTCTCCTATTACCACGACTTCTAGCTCAAACTCAGTCTTTCAAGAGGCTTAGACTTACGTCTTAGTAAATTGTTTCCTTTTCCAAGTAGCCTTTCAGAAAGATGCAGGAATTCAACAACAAACTTTATGTTAACAAGGTTCATTTATCTCTTGCAGAGTCATTATTCAACAGGAGAGTGGAGGAGAAGTCCAAAGAACTCTTTTTCACACCACTAGGCTGGCACCATAGCAACCTGGATCTGCTGAGGGAAGAGAATGGGGAGAAACAAGCCATGGAAAGGCTGCTGTAAGAAAAATATAGAAAAAAGAATTTGCATATTTTGAGTAACAATTCCTGAAGTCCTCCTGTTCCACCAGCTTTCTGTGGTACTTGATCTTCTGTGGACAATACAAGGAACAAATTTGTATTAAGAAAACAGCATTTTTACAGTATATTTTGATTGCTTTCTTGCATGTGGTTTTATATGTTGAAATAGAGGACCAGAGAGTTCACTCTCTGAAAGTAACTTCTGAAAGGTGACTTCAATTAAACTCTGCTCTGTATCTTTTCCACATTTTTTTTTTTTACAGCTCTGCTAATCACAACCACATGATGGCACTGCTTCAGCAACTTCTATACAATGAGTCCCTGTCCCTGTCATGGAGGGATATCATTGTACCTGTGGTCTGTCAGGTAGTTCAAACAGTACGGCCTGATGTCAAGAACAGAGATGATGACATGGATATCCGCCAGTTTGTCCACATCAAAAAAGTAAGTTTCAGACCCTGAATGTAGGGAAAGACAAAGAATGCAATTGCTGGCAGCACCTGCTGTTTGAAGAGAAGGGTCATCCCCACTCCCCTCAGCATGTTCAGTGGTGTAGTTGGCCAACAGGGCCTTTAGATAATGCAGGTTTCTAGCAAAAGTTGTATAGAAAGAACTCTGTATCCTGGGAAAGGTGTCTCAATGCCCTGGAGCTGGCCTCTTCTTTCAGGCCGTAGGCTGCAGAAGGTAGGAAAGAGCAACACCTCTGTAATGAATTGTTTCCTTTTTGGGCTTCTGCTTGTTTTATGCTTGGATTGGAGAGGTACTAAACACTGGATAAGTAACTTTCAAGACTATGTATAACAATCTATTGCTCTGTAACTCCCTGTTATGGAGGATTTAACTCCTCCCATGCTAATTGCAATGACTTTTTGTGGAGGAAAACTTGATTGTTATGGGATGGTGCATTTAGGTCTGCCAGATGGCCAAGAGATGACATTGCTGAACTGTAAGGCTGGAGTTGTGGCATGCAGAGTTTCTTCTTAGAGGCTGGTGTGAAACTAACCTCTAAGGAAGTAGCCTTGCTGAGGCTCACAGGCTCAGGCTTATTTTTGCATTGCAGATGCAAGTTAAGATATGAGGAGAGCCTTGTGTTACTCCTGACAGTTCTGTAGGATCTCTTGAGGCAGCAACAATTGATGCCGCCTGTCCTGAAGCCCAGTTTCAAAAAGCAGATGTTCAGATGTGAAGACTCTAGGTATTTTTATATGCCAGTAACAGAAACATTCTCTGAAACATGTCATTAGGAACCTGTTTCATGTTTATTACTCCTGCGATTGGTTGTGACTCTAGGCACACCAGTCAACTGTTTGTGTTCAAATAGTAAGTAGAGGTTTGTTTATTCTCTTTCGTTATTACAACTCTTGTCCATTATTAGTGAAAATGGTATGTGCAAAGGCATATGCTCCCGATGGCCTGTAGAAACTTGCATTCCCTTATTGTCTTCCAGAGTGTACTTGATTTCACAGATACGTATTTGCTGGGAGGAGCTTGGAGATCCTGGAACTTAATACTTGCTTTCATGTTGTTGTTTCTAGTTTACCAGACTTTAAAGGAAAAGTTGTGTGTCCAGCATGACAGCATCTGGTCTTTCATCTGATAATTGAGGGTGCAGATGAAGCTTGCACAATAGCCACAATAACTATTCTGTTAGGTTTACAGCATTTAAGCTATGGGAATGTATAACAGTTCTAAGTGTTCGACTTCCTTTGCTCTGTTAGATTCCTGGTGGAAAGAAGTTTGACTCCATGGTGGTGAATGGATTTGTTTGCACTAAGAATGTTGCCCACAAAAAGGTAATGCAGACTGGATTAATCAAGTGCTGACTGTAGTGCATGCTGAGGAAACAAATGTCCTGTGACTTCTTTTGCACTAGAAGCTTCTCTCACCAGTCTGGAGGTGTATGGGCTTTTTTCAGTTTGCACAGCACCTGAATGAGAATATGTTTTAATGTGTTTCTTTTCAAAGCTGTTTTCTGTTGTCTCAGATTCTAGTGTAGGGAGGAGAAAAAGCTTTCCTCATGCATGTATAGCAAAATATCCTTTCCACCCCTATCACTTCAGAATGTATCTAATGATTACCCCAAGAGTTAGCCAGAAAAAAAGACCTTATGGTCATGATCTTTGTGACAGTATAATAAAGTGAACCTTTATTTAAAGCTGGAGGTCAAAATAGAAGTGATCTGAACGGAGGCTCCAAGGTATGTGAAGAGTTAGTGTGACTTGGTGTAGTTGGGTGGGGACTGCAGAAACTTCCAACACTTCACTCTTACTGGACAGTAGCTGTGAAATTCCAAGAACTGGGTGTAACATGATCATAAAAAGAAAAATGTATAGTTGGTGTGGGGAATAACTGAGATGCCTGTTTAAATACAGTCATGGGTAGTCTGATATGGGTTTTTTCCCTATTTACTTTTCCAGCTCTGTCTTTTAACTATTTTGTTTCTTTCCTAGATGAACTCTTGCATAAAAAATCCCAAAATTCTTCTGCTGAAGTGCTCAATTGAGTACCTCTATCGAGAAGAAACCAAGTTTACCTGCATAGACCCTATAGTGCTTCAGGTAAGAGCATGGTTTTGTTCTTGGTTGAAATTGCCTGAGACTGATTCACCCTTTTGGGGTGCACATCTGATTATTCAGTATGTAAGGTGGACTTGAGTTACTGGGGGATTGTGTATTGAAGAGAGATTTGCTCTTGTAACAGCTAGCTAGGAAAACTGTTGCACTAAATAGAGTACAAACTTGTAGTCTTCTGAGGGTTTTTGCCATCAAGAGTTATACATACTGATTGTATTTAATTGTAAGGATCAAGATTTATATTTTAAGAAACGTCTTTCATTTTTAATGATACACTGTGTGAGGAACACAGGGTTCAGAAAGTCACAGCTAGTCATGGCTTAAGTGTGCAGAGAAATATTAAGTGTGTATAAGTGAGAGTTCAGTTGTACCCACATTATTCTTTGTCAAGCTTGAACAAATGGGACAACACCCAACCTAATGAAGTGATGAACTACAAAACGTCACTTTGGAACAGGTGCTCAGCCCTTGAGAGCAGGGAGGTGCCTTGGTATGAAAACACTGAAATGGGTGGACGTTCTTTAATGTACTGCATGCCTGTCTGAGGATCAGTTTTCAGGTCTTTTGTAATTTGGGCATTTGGTGCCTTACTAAGCTTGGGCCATAATGGTTTTTTTCCATCTTTGACTGTTTCCTTAAAATGCATTTAAGACTGCTTCCATTTGGTGCTTAATAGAGTTGCATGTATAAAAACTTCAATAATAAAACTTACTTCTGCATAGTGAGTTGGTTTTTCCAGTAAAAGCTTAAGCTGAGTCCTGTCCTTTGTCTGAACAACGTAGAAGTATCTACTGTTCTTTCTGACTACTGGTTACTGTGATTGTTTCAGTATCTGCTTCAGAACATGATCATATGTTTTTGTGTATCTGCCTTAAAATCCTATATGGCAGAGAATACTACAGAAATACTAGTTCAGTTGAAAAGGCCAGCTTCTGTTGAATGGCAAACTGCTTTTGTGGTACCTTTCTTTTGTCTGGAACCTCTAAAACTTGACTATTGTGAGTCACAATAACACAACCAAAAATACCTGATTTGGGAAGCTGTATTGTCCCTCTAATAGTGTAGCCCATTAGTTCTTATGGGGGTTACAGCCCTGCTTTCTCTTTCTGAGCATGGTAATAAAAGTGGGGAGATAGTGAAATGAAGCCAGAAGATGGCAATGGCTGGCAAGGCAATTTCACAGTGCACAGCATTTGGGATCCTACTCTGGAAGCATTGCTCCCAAGTGCAGATTTAGGGACTGAGGCTTGCTGTATGGTGCAGGAGTTGAAGACAGAGAGAGAGCAGTTGTATACTCTGAGTGAATGGAAGCGTCTGTGAGTGACAGCACTCGACGTTAGTGTGTATCTGAAGGTGGGGAACATAATATTGCAAACAGCTTTTATTTAGGATGCTCTAATTATAGCATCATTTGAACATAAGAATTTTTTTGTTAGGATATAAGGTGCATGTAGATATTAAGATATTTGAGCCTCATATGGGGAATGAAGTATTGTTTTGTGAGAAGTCATCCAAGATACTGAGAATAGAGCTGCTGTCTCTGGACTCCGCACACAAAGCTAGTTCCTGTTGAGTGGTGTGGCTGTGCATATATAAAAAATGTTTGGATTCTGCAGCTTTCTTACTTCAGACAGTCACTGGACCATGCCCTCACACCTGATTAGGGTATGTAGCGAACTATTGATAAACTGGGCGATGGGGATATGTGCACAATGGAAAACTGGTGTTTTCTGGATAGCTGTTTTCCCTGTTCTATAGGAAAGCTCAATATATAAATGAGAAAGTAATATTAAGCATTTAAATATATATTTTAGGACAGGTTTGGTCTACTTAATTGCCATGCATTGTTCTTTCTGCAGGAAAGGGAGTTCTTGAAGAACTATGTACAGCGGATAGTTGATGTCAGGCCTAACTTGGTCCTTGTTGAGAAGACTGTGTCCCGAATTGCACAGGACATGCTGCTGGAGCATGGTATCACTCTTGTCATCAACGTCAAGCCGGTGAGTGTTTCCTGTCAGACATCAGACTGTACCTTGTGGTGGATCTCTAACTTCTCTTTGTAGCATTTTTTTAAATGGTCTTCACTTCCAAGGAGACACAGCAGACAGACCTAGAAAGTAATTTTTCCTCACTAATTTCTACCAACTCTCTGCTGTGCCCTTGCTGGCTGGTCTTTGTATCCTGGCTATGTTTTAGTTAACTGAGTCATATTTGTAGCAAATGCTACAATCTTCCCTCTCACCAGTAATAACTGCCAAACTGCTTTTCTATGATGTGTATTTGGGTGTGTGTGTGAGTGACTGGATTTAATCCAGAGTTTACCTCACAAAGTGGGAGGTTGCCTGGATAGCACTGGCATCTTTTAGAGCAATCTAAGAAGTACTAATGTCTTATTTGCACTGTAGATTCTTACTTTTCTTTTTAATCTTCACAGCAAGTGCTAGACAGAGTAAGTCGAATGACCCAGGGAGACTTAGTGATGTCAATGGATCAACTGTTGACCAAACCACGTTTGGGAACCTGCCATAAATTTTATATGCAAGTGTTTCAGTTGCCCAACGGTGAGTAAATCTTAATGTGTCCTAGTTTGTGTGCATAAGAGGCTAAACGCTTTGCTCTTGGTAACAAGGTTTGAACTGTTGGGTATTTTGTGTTATCAAGTATTATATTTTCTATTCATCTTTCTTTACTTCTGTTACATCTTGGAACTACAGCGAACTAAGTCTGAGCACACAAGCTTCATCAAAAAGTACAAGGTCTTCTGTTCTTGGTAAGATGAAAGATGCTAGACTTCAATTAGACTGGTTCTTTCCACTGCCCTGGAGATTGTCTAGTCCAATGTCCTGTTCAAAACAGGAAGGGTTAACTTCAAGGCAAGATCAGATTTCTCAGGGGCTTGTCAGCAAAGTGTTGAAAATATTGCAGAATGGAGATTTCACAACCAATCTGGGCAGCTGTTTAGTAGTTTAATAATCCTCCCCATAAAGAACTCTTCCACATTTTAACAAGGCAAATTCTGATTGACTATCTGTGCACTCTACCCCTTGTCTTTTCATTGTACATCTTTGAGAAATCAGGTTCCTTTTTCTCTGTAACACCCTGTAGGTAGTGGAATTCTTCAAAGGAAGTAACCTGGCAGATTACCAATGGTGCTGGCATACAAATGTGGATGCAGTTTTTGTGGCAATGTAGTCTTTGCATCTCTTCTTCAGGTCTGCCTTACCCCCTTCCAACTTCTAAATTTTACTCAGTCTTGTGCGCTTTGACTCATAAGGATGAGCAAACTTGCAAGGGAGGATAATGGTTCTTCTCTTTCACTGCTGCATACTTTGTCTCCCAGTCTGCAGCGATCTTAGCATAAGATATTCAGATTAATGTGTTTTATGCGGTCTTTACTTGGACTGCACAATGACTTTTTTTATAAAACAGGAGGAGTTTGTAGCAAAAGTTTGCTTTGCTTGCAAAAAGTGTTTTCTCAGTACATATAATACGAATTTCTGCAGCTGGATTGTGCTACCAGTGTTTCTTGCTCCTAATCTCCATTAGTCTATTCAGTGTGTGAGATGCCTAAGAGCAGGTTGTCATCCTAACTCTGCTGTTTTTGTTTTTTTTTTCCTTGTAGATCAAACAAAAACACTGATGTTCTTTGAAGGGTGTCCCCAGCACCTGGGCTGCACTATCAAATTGTGTGGTGCTGCAGAGTATGAGCTGGCCCGTGTGAAAGAGATCCTGATCTTCATGGTCTGTGTGGCTTATCATTCCCAACTGGAAATCTCTTTCCTTATGGACGAGTTTGCTATGCCCCCTACTCTGGCAAAAAACACCTCTTTTCATTCCCTTATTGAGGATCCAGGAGATGAAAATGAACAACAGAATCTTTTCAATGGTGAGGATTATAGCACAGCAATCAGAGACATCGAACTCTCCACTGAAAAGCTTCCTGTAATCTCAGAGTCAGTGTCATCTGATGAGGTCACCTTGCTTGAGCAAAGAGGATTATTTGAGAGAGGTGACCAAGAGAACAGTCAGCTAGAAACAATGTCCTCAAAACAGCAGGAGCACCACAAAATGGAGTTGTCATTTCCAGTGTTCCACTCTGTACCTCCTGCAATACCTGAAACATCTCTTCTGCCCCTCCATGGCATGGACCAGCACTTGGTCACTCTGGATAGTCAGCCACTAGAGCCTCTTCAACAGGCAGATGATCTGCAGGAATCCAAGAGTCAAATGAGAGTCTTCAGAGACCCTCTCCAGGATGATAGTGGTTTATATGTTACGGAAGAGGTAACTTCTTCTGAGGATCGTCTCAAGACTTACTCTGCAGCCTTTAAACAGGAGTTGAAAGATGTCATTCTCTGTATTTCTCCTGTAATGATGTTCCGTGAACCATTTCTTTTGACTGAAAAAGGCATGAGATGCCCTGCCCGAGAATACTTCCCCGAGCAAGTTTATTGGTCTCCTCTCCTTAATAAGGAATACAAGGAATTGGAAAGTAGGAGGAAGAGACAATTATTGCGGGATCTTTCTGGATTACAAGGGATGAATGGGAGTATACAAACCAAGGCTATACAAATCTTACCTTCCCATGAGTTGGTTAACACTAGAATAGCAGAGCATCTAGGTGATAGCCAGAGCTTAGCCAGGATGCTGGCTGACTATCGGGCCAGAGGAGGGAGGATTCTACAGAGAAGTACAGATCCCTTTGCTCAAAGTAAGGATGTGTCCAGTGTCCCTACTGGAAAAACTGGTTGCAGGATTGAAGAGGATGAGAAAGGACTGGCTCAGAGTGAATCCTCTTGGTCTCATAAGGTAATGATTCAAACTATGCTACTGAAAACACAGTTACATTATTTTTTCCTGGTAATATAGAACATGTGTTTAATACTAAATGTAAAACTGGAGACTCTTATGACTGGGTCAAAACTGCATTTTGGATTGCAGTGCTCTGGGCACTTAAACAAACCAATTTAACCAGCTACTAGGTAGATGAGAGAGCAGAACATGAGACTGCAAAACTTCCCTGAGAAGGGAAAAGCCTGTGAGGCTCCTTCTTCTCTTATCCTGAGAAGCGTACAAAATCAGCCCAGAATCAGTTTAGTACATTGGCTGTTCAGCTCAGTTGCACACAACTGATTCATGAAAATGAATACATGGAGGGGAAAAAAAAACTTTGTTTCTGAAACTGAGCTTCCATGCTGCATGTACTGGTGATTTCTAAAAGCATAATGCTCATCCCTCTTTAGAGGGATTAACGTCATGGAAACAGCAGTAGGCTGTAATTACATTAAAGTATTTGATTGTTTGCAAAAGTTTGGGTGATCTGGAGAAATGCGAGAATCTCTTAATGGAGAGGGTAAGATCTTATTAGAAACTTCCAAGTAAGGGAGTATGCACTTGGAACCAAAAACATATAAGGGCATGGGAAACTGCCATGACAGCTGCTAATTTGCATATGAGGAAAAATGTATTGGGACTTCTCAAGCACTGAAAGCTATGCAGGAAAAAGTCTGTCAAGGGTAGCAGAACTGGTCTTGTAGTAGTCGTACATTTTGGAGCCACCATCAGTCTCCAAGTTCGTGACCAGAAGTCACCTTTTAATTGGTGCTAAATGTAAATCTATGTAGCTTCACAGACAATAATCTAACAAGCTGGAAGAGTAGCTGTTGCTCTAGATCAAACTGCTCTGTGCTGTATAAATTTATTTATAAAGAAAATTATAAAGTCACAGAATATTCTGAGTTGGAAGGGAGCCACAAGGGTCATTGAGTCCAGCTCCTCGCTCTGCACAGGACCACCCAAAAACCAGACTATGGGGCTGAGAGTGTTGTGCAAATGCTTCTTGAACTCTGCCAGTGCTGTGGCCACTGCCCTAGGGAGCTTGTCCCAGTGCCCGACCACCCTCTCGGTGAAGAACTTTTTCTTAACTTCCATCTCCATGCTGTTCCCTCAGGTCCTTTCGTTGTCCCCAGAGAGCAGAGCTCAGCGCCTGCCCCTCCGCTCCCCTCGTGAGGGAGCTGCAGGCTGCCATGAGGCCTCCCCTCAGCCTGCTCTGCTCTGGGCTGAACAAACCAAGGGGCCTCAGTTGCTCCTCATATGTCTAGCCCTCTAGACCCTTCATTGTCTTTGTAGCCCTCCTTTGGACACTCTCCAGTAGTTTTATGTCCTTTTCATACTGTGGTGCCCAAAACTGCACACAGTACTCAAGGGGAGGCTGCACCAGTGCAGAGCAGAGAGAGACAATTGCTTCCTTCAACTCGCTAGCAATACCGTGCTTGATGCACCCCAAGATACTTCTGGCCCTTTTGGTTGCCAGGGCACATTGATGCATATTCAACTTGCCATCAGTCAGAACCCCCAGACCCCTTTCTGTGGGGTTGCTCTCTAGCCTCAAAAATAGTTGGTAACTTCATAGTTCTGTAGGGAGTAAGAGGGGTTATGGTTCCATTCTGGCAGCAGGATGGTAAATCTCTTCATAGAAAAAGGCAGAAAGTTTGAAGTCCTTCTGCACTCTCAGTGAGTAATTGAGGTGTAATATACTGGCAAAGACTTGACTCTAAGGTGTGCTAAAACATTCAGTGTCTTGGAGACTCTGGACTTTTGTCTTGGGGCTTTGGATTTCTGTTTTGGCCCCTCAGTTTCCTTTCTACAACGTGGTTATGTTGTTTGTATTATATGTATTAGTTATAGCTTCTAAAAATGGCAGTTAGCACTTAAATTTACTTGAAGCTCAAAGATAATGTAAGATTAATTTGTAGAAAAGGAACAAACCGGGCTTTGCCCTTAAATAAAATTACTAGAATAATATTTTGTCATTGATTATGTGTGTGGATGGAGGTGTCTGTAACCAGTGAATGAGCTGTTTTCTCTCTACCAGGTGGATTGTCTGAGTCCAGTAAACCATCAGAGACTCTGTGTTCTCTTCAGTAGCTCTTCTGCTCAGTCCAGCAATGCTCCAAGTGCGTGTGTTAGCCCCTGGTACGAAAACTACTCCTCTACAGCATGTGTAGTTGTTAACTTTTTTTTCTGAAGGCAAGGTCAGTGCTCACTTCATAGAAGTACTTCTTTGAGGACTTGTTGGTAGGTTGTAATCATCTTCTAATGGGAACTGTTGGAAAAATTTCATCTTGCCTGATTAGGTGGGTACAGAGCAATATTCCACAGCCTTTCTAATCCCTCTGGCATGAAGGAGAAAGCCCAGCCTGAAACTGAATGCTTTAGTTGGACTTCAGACTGTAGAGCAATGTAAGTGTAGGGAGGACACTGTGCAGCCATATGGGGAAGAGTTACTGTATATAAACAAAGAAAAATGTCCAAGCCCAAAAATAAACCTTGAAGAAGAATCTTAGACTACTTCTAAATTGTATTATCTGAGAGGGGCATTTGAATATATTACTGTCTTTCTCATAAAGTTAACAATGTTAAGCTTTAACTGTAGTTTTAGCTTAGAGGGCTATAACTTGTTGCAATTTATGATGTTTTTTTAGTATTGCTCCTTGGACAGGTCTTTCACCTAGCTCAGGTGAAAATATAGAGATGTCTCTCACAGGAAATCTAGATCTTCCTCTGTAAAAGCTAAGGAATGAACAAAAAAATGTTGAGCTTCTTAAAAAGAAGTGATAAAGGCGCATAAATTAGTGATAGTTAAAAATGTCTGAATAGAGACTTAAATTGATACTTACACATTTTAAGTGGCTTGGTCGCTTCATATTCTGAGAAATGAAAACTGCTATTAAATTTAAAGCTGTTCTTAAATCTTGTATAAGATTTCTAGGCTTTTTTCATGTTCTATTTGTGCCCTCTTTGTAACTGTTTAAATGTTAATGTTAAAGGCTTCAAGCTGTCTAGACTTCTGTGCCTAGGTGTTCTTGAACATGATCTTCAAAAGAGCAATTGAATTGTGTTCCACTTTTAAATGTCAAGTTGAAAGTTGTTCTAGTAAGAACTCAAATCTCATTATTAGCAAACTTGACAGCAGGGATCTGGGAAGAGCAGTCAAGAGGGGGGAAAAAAATAGCCTTTGGTATACAGGGCTGAGAACAAACAAGCACAAGGTACAGATCTGTGTACTTCAATGCCATTGCACAGCTAGCAGTGGCAGGATATCCCCTCTAAAGCTTTTCTTTTTTCTCTGCTTTAGGATTGTGACCATGGAATTCTATGGGAAAAATGACTTGACACTAGGGATTTTTTTGGAGCGCTACTGTTTCAGGTGAATTAGTAGTAAATCTCATTCTAAACAAAACAAAAGCCTTTAACAGCTCAGTGAGGTTGAGCTGACACTTTCTTTATAGACTCTGCTTCCTGTGCACTCAGGAGATTAGCATGAGCCTGTTGTATTCTAGGAAAGCTTACACCTTAAATTTGCTGCTCCCTTTGCTTTATGAACATGCTGTAGTAAACTCTTAAACCTGGTTCCTGTTTCATTTCCTCATGCTCACTTCTGACAAGCAAATACATCCACTGCTTCCCTACTTCTGCCTTGTGTCTATTCTATTAATAAGGTAGAATAAGTGGAATGGATTACAAAGCAAGAGTTGTAAATTCATAAAGTTGTAAACTCGTAAAGAGTACAATAAACTCTGCAGAAACAGCCTTTATTAAAGGCTTGGGAAACTTTTACAGTAAAGATAAATAGTACTGTGACATTAAAAAGCATACTAAAGGTGTTGAATCAGCTCTTCAGCAGTGCCTACCGTATGATCATAAGCATTCCCATTTCTCTCTTTAAGGCCTTCCTACCAGTGCCCCAGCATGTTCTGTGAAACACCAATGGTGCACCACATTCGTCGCTTTGTACATGGGCAAGGATGTGTGCAAATCGTTTTAAAGGAGCTGGACTCCCCAGTCCCTGGGTACCAACACACAATTCTTACTTACTCCTGGTGTAGACTGTGCAAACAGGTAAGGATGAGGACTTAAGAATCATTGCTCTTCCGATTTAGTATTCCTGTTGTGATTGGGTGTGCATGGAAAGACAGGATTTTTGAGAAAGTGCTCATCCCTGGAGCTATGGCTGAACTTGTACAAAGCTTGTTGTTAGTACAGATATTCTCATGTGTCTACAAATTACTCTTGTAGAATTGTGGTTGTTGAGGGTGAAACAGATATAGTATGGTGGAAACCAATTTCTGACACATGGAAAAACTAGAGTTGCCCTTTAAGAGACAAAGAGCATTGCCTCTTCCCTGCAGTGAATCTATACAAGCATCAGAAGAATGTGTGTATAGGGAAGGGCAGATGCTGAGGCCTACTGGCTTAGTAATTGGCTCCACCAATTACCAAACCACTTGGTGTTCTTTAATCTGTTTTAGACTGGACAGTCTGTATTGAGTCAGTGTGATGTCTAGACTTTGTTTAGTAGTCATTAGAAAGTAAATAAAATCTTCATTAGAAAGATGAAAAACCACAAGGTTGCAAGATTTGTGTACTATCTGAAACTTGTTCTTTAATTTAGCTCAGAAAACATTGTCAGTTGGATACTCATCTCTGGCCAAACTTATTGTTAATTTAAGAGTCTTCTAAGACAAGAATAAAGCTCAATTAAACAAGATTCATGCAGTGCCTCAAACTTAAAACATCTTAATTACCCATGCAAATGACTCAGTTCACGTACTTACACTGGCTTAAACATAGGTGTTGGATTTAAAGATATCTGGAGGAAGTTAATGTAATTGCTGAAGGCAAGCCCTACGCTGCTGTGTATACACTTGTTCTATAACCTTTTATTTCTGTGTGCTCATGTAAACACTAATAAGCTTGTGGCTAATAGGTATGTATAAATGGCTACTCTAAGCTTGCAAGCACTACTGAAGTTGAAATATACTGCAGAGCAATATCAGTGTATTCATAGGTGAAGAATCACCAGGGAAAAAGCATGCAATGAAACTGTTGCTGGTGACTGGACTGCTGGAAACTATTTCTATGCAGAGAAACAGCATCCCAGATTTAAGGATGTGTTTTCACTCCCCCAACTAAGCACCTGTTATCATCACCTAGCAGTTGTTGCTTATCTGGTTTATTGCATCCATCTGTGTGTTGGGTTTAGCTTTGTATAAACACTATCTTTGTTGTTGTTGTTGTTTGGTATCTTTGAGGGTCGTTTGTGCTTCGGATTCTAGAAATACCTAGATTACAGTCTAGGTTAGCCTGTCCTTAATCCTGGTTGAAGGGTGAAATTAAGGCACTTTGCTTTCAATTTCAGGTGACACCAGTTGTTCCCCTTTCCAATGATTCTTGGTCTATGTCTTTTGCAAAATACCTTGAGCTGAGATTCTATGGGCACCAGTACACTCGAAGGGCCAATGTAGAGCCTTGTGGTCATTCCATTCATCATGACTATCACCAATATTTTTCCTATAATCAGATGGTGGCATCTTTCAGGTGAGGTTCACTGCTTAAAATATATATATACATATATATATATATATATATATATATATATACACACACACCTCTAGCACTGTATGAAGTGCATGGCTCTAATAAGGATTCTTCAGGTGTGTCCTTCGCTTTGAGTACAGCATGGGATAGCATGACTGCACTGTAACTACAAATGCAGAATTGTTTGCTGGCTTGCAGGGGGCTTTGCAGGTCCCATCATTCCCATGGATGGGATGGGCAGTATTCCGAAAAATGAGTTGTGCCAGTATATGATACAGAAGGGAAACGCGTCTGTCTGTTTAATCTGTAATACTTTCAGAACTTCATTTTTGCAACATGATCTGTGGTTTTACTTTTTGCCTGAGATAAATAAAAACGGTGTTAAGTGCTACTAAAAGTAACTAATGTCCTGGACATGTTGACAGTACCCCTTTATAAAAAGGCCACAAGCTGAAAGGTGTAGACCCACTATTATGTGGGGAGACACATGAAAAGCTGTTGCATTGTCTTCTCAGCTACTCTCCAATCCGTCTGCTTGAAGTATGTGTCCCACTACCCAAGATCTACATCAAACGACAGGCTCCATTAAAAGTTACTATTTTGCAGGATCTCAAGGACTTCTCTCAAAAGTAAGTTTTTATTTTTAATGCCTTCCTTAGCTTATATGTATTTTAGACTTCTTAGCAGATCACTAAACCACTTTTGCTGATGTAGATGATACACTTGCTAAATGTTCATGGTTTAGAAGGAAAGTGATGATTTTAAACACACTTCTAGGTGTATATATAATTCTAGGGGAGAGTGGTATTGGAACTTTCTTTTATACTTTTACCTATTCCATCAATATTAACTCTCACCTTTTCATCTGGTGCAATTTGTCTTAACTGTTTGCATCTCTGTCCACAGGGTGTCACAAGTGTACCTTGCTGTTGATGATCGCCTTGCTTCTCTGAAAACAGATACTTTCAGCAAAACAAGGGAAGAGAAGATGGAAGATCTGTTTGCACAAAAGGAGGTAATGGACTACTTCTGCATCAGCAGAACATACACTGCAAAGCATGTGGAGAAGCTACTTGGATTGAGTGTTAAGTCTCGTGACAGTATACTGACAATTTTTCTTTTGGCAGATGGAAGAGGGGGAGTTTCGAAACTGGACTGAGAAGATTCAGGCAAGACTGCTTTCATCATCATTAGACACACCTCAACAGTTACAATCTGTTTTTGAGTCTCTGATAGCTAAAAAGCAAGGTCTCTGTGAGATGCTGCAAGCCTGGAATAATAGGTAAGAGGACAGATACAGGAATCATGAGCAACACTGGTGCTTGTTGGTTATAGAAGGGGAAGATAGTCATCAGTACTGTCTCCTCCTGTAGTGCAGTTGTTATACAGAGGGTGCTACGACAGCTTGTGATGAATGTCTTCTGCTGGTTGGTTGATTGGAACAGAAAATCATTAAAGGCTTGATGGTGTAAGTGTTGTGTTGTAGAGCACAACTTACAACTTACACCTGAGAAGAGAAAGTGTTGTTTGAATAGAGGTGGAAGAGGAGAGCATGTGAAAGCAATTGGGTGAAACAATCTCAGAGATGGACAGAAGCCAAATTAAATGTTTGACAACTTCGCTGTTATTGTGAAGGCTGTCCTCTCCCCTACTGCAATGTAAGTAGGGTGTGGTGTTTGTAACATCTCCTGTTGGTATAGTGTTCATTAAGGCATGAGGAAAATGTTCTGTCTTTGGCAGTTTGAAGCATAGCTTCAGCACATATTAGCAGCCATTTCAGTTTGCATTGAAGACTTGCAAAGGCATGCTTGGCTGTTTTCTAGTTTGGCAAAACAACACAATTTGTGCCTTTTACAGCTAATATGTGTAATCTCTGCTTTGATTGTGTTTTGTTTTTGAAGATTGCAGGATCTCTTCCAACAAGAGAAGAGGGAGAAAGCGCCCTTCAGTACCACCCAGCCCTGGAAGATTGAGGCAAGGTGAAGAAAGCAAGGTACTAGCAGCAGTCTGGATGTTAAATAAACATTTGTTCTGCGGTAGTGCCATAGTATAAAGTTGAATTTCAGTTCACTTCAACAATTAGGTAACTTGTCTTACTTCATCATATAACTTTCATCTGTAAACATTTGAATTGCATGTTAGCATATGCATCTCTCTCTACAGACATGAACCAAAAGCTTTATTATACAGAAAGAGAAGACTGAGGATAGGTTTTGATGTTTTTCTTTGGTGCTTCTGGACTGTTAATATAAATACTGACAGCAGAGAGCTGCACTCCTTGTCAAGGGTACATCTAGATAGGAAGGAACTAATCTTGTTAGGCTCTAGGTTTGGATGAAAGTAGAGTGAGAGAAAATGACACAGTGACTACCTGTCAAGCTTACCCTTGTGAAAAAGAAAAAAGCAAAAAAAAAAAAAAAAAATAAGGAGGGGCAGAGCAAGGAATGCAGGAAGAACTGATAATCCTGTAGGTTTGTCTCTGTTCTGTAGTGTGTCTTAGGAACTGCCTGGGGGGATGTGTAAGCGATCTTGGACTGTTGCCCCTCAAGAACTATTTGTAAGGGTACAGTTGGCAGTAGGCTGAACTACCACACTGGGGGAGCTGGTACTCTGAGAAAATATCCAGACTGCAAGGCAGTACAATGTAATCAGCGTACAGTAATTGTCATACAGAGGCTGAACTTTGAATAGTTTTAATGCTAGCAAGGTACACAAAGAAATCCACTGAGATCCTGGATTTGCTCATCTGCATGCATATGTGTTGTTTCCACCTGACACATTTGTTAATGCTAAAACACATTTAGCCTTTATCTAGCAGCAAGGAAGCTTATATAGAGGAAGAGCATTCTCTTTAAAGCAGCATACAGAAATGACAGCAGTCTTGTGAAGCTGAGTTGCTGTTGCCTTGTTTCATGTGCTGACAGAGACAGTGATGGTGCTGAAACTGAGAACAGTGGGTGGGAGTTCTCTGCTGTGGTACATCTGCTTTTGCAGGTGTTCCACAGAGAGGAAGGGATACATCTGTAAAGAGCCTGGCATCAACATTGATCACCTGATATTCTTCCTAGATCAGTAGCATGGATGCTTCCCCACGCAATGCTTCTCCAGCACTGCAAAATGGAGAGAAAGGTCTGTTATTTATTTATTTTTTTCTTAGGCTATGAAAAGAAGCTTGCTGTAACCCTTTCTCTGACAGAATGTGGGAGGTTTTGTATGACCAAACTATCAGATTTGATGGTGAATACCCATTGTACAAAGTGGAGATAAGCCAACTGTAAGCTTATTATACTAAGCTGCTAATGTGAGGTAGAGTTACTGTTGATGCTAAATAGGCTACCGAGGGTTTCCCTTTGAGTTTGAGTATTGTTCAAAAACTTTCGGAAGCTTTCTGAAGAACCGCATGAAATTTGGGAAATGCCGCTTGCATCTTCTGTGAAGTGGTTGTGGGTGCTGAGACCTCTTACCTGTGAGGCATACATAGTCTGTGGTAACTGAAGGCACTGGGTGTTTGTGTACATCTGCTGGAGGTTATATACAGTACATTGATTAGCTGCTAGTTCCTTTGCTCTGAGAGATGTTACCTGCTTTAAGTAAACTTCTTGAAAGTAGATGCTGGTGATAGCTTGGCCTGGAGGCAAGTAACATCACTTCTGACAGCAATGTAAAATGTTTAATGCTTTCCTCTGTCCTTCACTTGACTGTCTTTGTGCTTTCAGAGGATCGTTTCCTGACTACTTTATCAAGTCAGAGTTCCACAGGCTCCACGCATCTTCAGTTGCCCACCCCTCCAGAGGTTGTATCAGAGCAACTGACTGGTGCCAGCACACTGTCTGAACAGGATACAACTAGTAGCTCAGAAGGTATAGTTCTGTTGTGGTATTGTATTCCTTCTCTTCATTTCCTCTGGCAAGTGTATAAGATCTATGCAGAAAACGGCAAATGTCGTAACTTATCTCTGTTTCAGATGTGTTTGATGGACACTCATTGGGATCTACAGACAGCCAAGTGAAGGAGAAATCTACTATGAAAGCTATTTTGGCTAACTTGTTGCCTGGGAACAATTATAACCCCATTCCATTTCCCTTGTAAGTAACTGCCAAATACACATGATGTGCAAAATTAGCAGCCTGGTCAGGTTGCAAACTGCTATGCATGCTTCCTGTGCTTCATAGATAATTTAAGTCATCAACTGGGTTTGCATCCAAATAGACTAAAGATCTTCCTCAAGGCAAGGAATCTTCTTTCCCTTCTAGGGGTTTGTAGGTTACCCCCTTTTCTTATTAATGACACAGATACTTCTATGCCACCCTTGTGCATATACGTTATCAGTTTGTCTTCCTCCTAGTGTGCATGTCTACTCAGAACTCTTGTGAGAGGTGAAAGGGAGGAGGAAAGAGGTACATGCTATCTTCCTAGCTGCAGGGAGGGAGCAGAAATGTCCTTCCTCAGTAAAGACTTACTAAAGCTGCCTGCCTGCTTCTTGTTTTTGCTTCTAGACCTCTTCCAAGGGTTGGACTCAAATTGGCATTGTCTGGGTGTAGGTCAGGTTCAATGGCTACTGCATGCACCCTCAAGTCCTTCTTTCACGTGAAAATGAGCAGGCTGGGAAGTTTTTCAGCTACTCTGTCTGCGTGTGTTGTAGTGTTTCTTGTTTGACTTGAACCTAATGTTTGGCAGCCTAACTTCTAAACTCCAAGGTAGTAGTAGAGATCATCGGCTAGTGAGGTTAAAGTTAAACAACCCTACAGATAAGAAAACCTCTTAAAAAATTGAGGAGGCTTTGGGGAGGCTGTTGTACTAAATTTCTTGTTCAAAAGAGTTCAAGCTTATCTCCTAACTTCACTCTGCAGGCTATACTGCAAGACAGTCAAAGCAAACTGGCATGTTTTAGTGTTGTTAGAAACAGTGGCTGCTAAACAGAGAGAGACTCTGACTTGGAGCTGATCCTCTGATGTAAGAAGCTTGCTTGAAGTGATGATTGTTCCTAACACTTTGCTGGTTAGATTTAACCACGTAACTGTGAACATGTCTATTAGGAGAAGCTGATCTGGGGCACTTTGGCTCCATGCTGAGATTTGCAGCTTGTGCCTGAAGTGCAGTGAAGAGACTTTGAGATTAACCAAACCTTGAACTTTTCTTTCCACAGACTTCTGTGATCTACTAACAGTCTCCCTATTTCATTTCCATTTAGTGACCCAGATAAGCACTACCTAATGTATGAGCATGAACGTGTACCTATTGCAGTCTGTGAGAAGGAACCAAGCTCCATCATAGCTTTCGCTCTCAGGTACTGGTGTGATTTGATCTTCATCAGACATTTATATTTCTTGCACAGAAAAGCTGCAAGACTAAGTTAAATTCTAGTGGTAGGGAACAAGCATGACATTTTTTTCACTCAGCTGCTTTGAGAGCTTCTGGCAGAGCTGAAGTTGTCTCCTTGTATTACTGAGATATGAAATGTAGGTTTTCCAACTTGCAACTGGATTTCAGACATTCCTGTTCAGCTCAAGTACACAAAAATGAATTGTGGTGTTCTGTGAAAGCTGATACTGTTAGCAAGCTTCATTTGCATTTCTTTCTATCAGTTCCCTAGCCTGGAGAAAGTGCAACTGAGTTAAGGAACACCAATTGGATGTTTGTAATGCAGTCTCTCCCTCATTTACCTTCAGTCATAGCAGCTATTGCTACTACTTGGCTCTACAAACTAGCATCTTCAGTAAATCTTGGGGCTTGTTTGTCACCAGGCAGAAGACTTTCAGAGTAGCTCATTCTCTTAAATTGCGGAAGAGGGAGTAACGAGGGGGGGGACTTTTTTTCCTGCAGTATAATCTAGAGCAGCATCTGTCACACGGGAATTTATCCTAGCTGTAAGGAAAAAACGAGGCAGAGGTTTCCTACTATGGGTTTGTTTCCTGTCTCTGAACTAAATCTTTGGGCAGGTATTGTGGGGTCTCTCAGAAAATTTTTCCTTTTCTTTTTCCTTCAGTTGCAAGGAATACAGAAATGCCCTGGATGAGTTGTCCAAAGCATCTGTGAAAAGCAGTTCTGAAGAAGGACCACAGCCGAACAGGTTAAACGCAGGAACTACAGTATTTAGAGCAAAGGCAAAGTGATTGTGGTAAAGAAACCAAAACTAGGATGGGGAAAAACCCTGAAAATATGCTTCAGTTAGGATTTCTGTTTTCTGATGGAATATGGCACAATCTGTGTGCCAACACATTCTTGCAGTAACTGAATTTCCATTTAACGCTGGAGGCTGTGCTGGCTCCCTCACCTGGTCCCTTAACCATACATACATGCATGGTAGGGAGCACTGGCCCTGCTCAACTTGCTGATGGTGATGGAAGCAAGTGTTGCTATGGAGTTCTGAGAGGCTTTCTCTGGGAGGTAGAGGCAGTCAACTTTGGAGACTTCTGCATCATTACCACTTCAAACTATATCACTTTCCCTTAGTGTTAGGCTCGGAAGAAACATAGCTCTGCAGGAGTAAAGCAATAGTATCTTGGGTAGCAGCGTATATTGGCCTTATGACTTTTTTTGTCTTTCAGCATGTCAGACAGCAAACCAAAGAGCAGTAGCCCTGTCCGCCTGCCTGAGACTACCATGGGTCCTTCAAATCGTACTGCAGAACCTGAACAACGTAAGACAACTTTGCCAAAATCATATGTGATACTAATCTCAGCTCAGATTTAAGTCTACGAAACCTGTATTTAAGATAGCGTGAAAGTTATAACAAATTGAGTGCTAAACTAAAATTGTTCCAAATGGGCTTGTTGAACTTTGTCATGTTGAAGCTGTGATGCATCTTGTAGTCGACTTGATGTAGAAAATGTTTTTTTTACAAGTCTCTGTCTGTAATTGCCTTCTCTGATTCTTATGAGATCATGTTATTATCTGCTTTAATGTGTTATTATGTAGTGGAACTTGAGTTATTCTTGGATCTAGTGTGTTCAGTGGGTCATGATACCTCTGTTCTGACCTCTGCCTTGTTTAAAAAGTAGCCAATTAAAATATTTTAAAATGGAGAGGACGGAATACTTTTACCTTAAAGATCCTCACTTTGGTCTGTGTTTTCAAGGTGCCATTCATTCTTCCAATGGGGTAGGCTTCTGTGTTGTAGTCCTCCCTTTCCATGTTCTTAAATTATGACTGACTGTTACCACAACTCCTGCTTTGAATTGTATTTTCTGCATTTGAAATGTTGACGCTTCACCCCTGCAGCTGCAGTCATTTGAAGTGTTAATTCCCTGTTCTTGTGAAGTCTGCTATGTGAAATGACTCCAGCATTCCACAGTGCTACTTAAATCAATAAATCTGCTGATCTGACAGATATTGGTTGCCTGAGGAATGCCAAATTAGTTGAATAACATCACCCTTCCAGTTAGAACAATGAATGGAGAATTCTTTTATGAGTCAAGCTTTTATTAAACTGCCTCTCATAATGCCAATACCAACTTCTTTATTCTTTTCACTCTAGCAAAGAAATCATCTGGTGTTTTGTCTTTCTTCCGTGGCACGGGAGGGAAGAGCCCAGACCTGTCTTCCCAGAAGAAAGAGACCTTACGTGGTGCTGACAGTGCCTACTACCAGGTTGGACAGATGGGCAAAGAGGGAGCAGAAAATCAAGGAGCGGAGCCTCAAGGTACAGGACTGTAAAGTCCATCTTCTGTTTTGGACTGTTATTTCTTCCAAACCTTATTAAACCTTATTCATACTTAAAAGGCCATGAATGCATTCTAGCTCATACTCTTTCAACAGTTCACTTACCAATAGTTTGTTTCAACCAAATGTGCATTGAAAGTGAATGATTTAAGTGTAAAATGTAGGGTTTTTTTTTTGATAATATTGCTTTGCTTTATGAGAAGGGAAATGGGGCGGATGGCTTTCAAACCCCTGTTTGAACAGGGAATAGGAACATTGAGAATAGGAAATAGGAACATTGAGATTTAACTTCTATTGTTTTGGTTCATGGAAAATAAAGAAAACAAGCTAAGAGAAAGCTTGTACTTGTGTTCTATGAATATCAATGACCTTCTAGCAGATGTATAATTACAGCTGTGTCTGATTCTATAGTTCATTATCTATTCTTGAAAAAAAGAAAATAGTTTTCTTGTAGTGAGTTTACAAGCAATATCTTGCATGGCTTTCTGGGTAATAATAATGAATAAATGTGACTGAGTGGTACCTTTATGCCTTCAGATGAGGTAGATGGAGGAGATGGACAGAAGAAGCAGCTGGTGAATCCCCATGTGGAACTCCGTGAGTTGTTGTACATAATAACTTGAAGTCTTAGCTGATAAACTTCTTTCTTTATGTGAATGTAACAAATCTTCAAGTTTGATTTATTTTTCCTTCCTGTCCCATATAAATGGGGAAAAAAAATCAAGAACAAAGCAATGCTGCTTTTTACTTTAATCAATCCATGGTACAGAAATACCACATAAAACTTTAGTTGTTAAAACTTTAGTAGTTTTTTTTGGTTTTGTGTGGTATGTTTCACTCCCCTCCCCATGTTGGGCTGCTGTGTGGGCACTTCCCTTTCACATACACTGTGAGCTATCCTGAAGGGGGTTGATTTTCCTGCAGGCTTTTAATTTAACTCCTGTTGGTTTAAATTTCCAAGTTGCAATAGTTGTCAGATCAAGATGTTAAGCAAAATAAGGTTTTTCCAGACATCAGTAAAATCTAAGTATCATCTCAGGTAGTCAGTGAGTATTGCGCACTGTTATTGAGGAAGACCTTTTCTTGCAGAATTTTCAGATGCGAATGCCAAATTCTACTGCAGGATTTATTACGCTGGCGAGTTTCACAAGATGCGTGAAGTGATTCTGGGGAGCAGTGAAGAAGACTTCATCCGCTCCCTCTCTCACTCTATGCCCTGGCAAGCACGCGGTGGCAAATCTGGGGCTGCGTTCTATGTGACTGAGGGTAAAAGTGGTCTCTTTCTCTTTCATAATTAGAGGGTGGTGTTCGGGGATGTGGCGATAGTTGTGTTTAATCCTTGTTCACATCTAGCCAGAGGGTTGCTGACCATCAAATGATGACTCAGAATGAAAAGCTGGGTAGACTTCAGAAATCAAAAAAATCAGTATAATTCAAGGACAACTGTGGTTATTAAAGAAACTGTTGTTTTATATTTCCACATGTTGTAGTTGATTTGTAGGTTTTTTCTTTTCAACAGTGGCTGATTCTAGGCTGCTACTTAAAGCAAGTCATGAATGAAGGGTCTATAGCCTGTTTTTATTGTATGTGTAAAGAGCCCAGGTAGCTGAGGTAAATCAAACCTAGGCACTCTGTTTTCTCCCTTGTTTACTACTGGGCTGAAATTCAGAACATATCCAGTAAAAAGATAAATAAACTTTGAAATCAACTCCTGTTGTTAAGAATATCTAAGAGAATTTCAGTCCTTTAATTTTTCGACCATTTCAGCTGCATGACTGTTTTAAGAACTTGAAAAAAAATACATCACTTACAGTATGTAAGCCTGTTGTTTCTGTCTGATGTTAAAACAGATGATAGATTTATCTTAAAGCAGATGCCTCGTCTGGAAGTCCAGTCATTCCTTGACTTTGCTCCACATTATTTCACTTACATAACTAATGCAGTTCAGCAGAAGGTATGTTTTTTTCCTTTTTTTTTTTTAAAATGAACTTTATTGTAGGCAGTGTTCTGTATTTTGCTGACTAGTAGCTGTTTCTATCACCTCTTTTCGTTTAAGCAAAAAAAAAAGTTGGAGGTGTGAGTTATAATATGTGTTTTCGAGATGAAAAGTGGGAATTCTGCTGGAGTTTCTAAGCTGTAACGCACAGTCAGGATAGTGGCACTTCTCGTATATGATTGGTTTCCTGCACACAAAGATCTTACCCAATATCTTCTCACCAGAAACCCACAGCACTGGCTAAAATTCTTGGGGTGTATCGAATTGGGTACAAGAACTCTCAAAACAACACAGAGAAGAAGCTGGATCTGCTTGTCATGGAAAACCTTTTCTATGGAAGGAAGATGGCTCAGGTAAGAGTTAAAAGTGCTGACTGTATGTGACCAAGTGTTCTGTTCCACTGCAGTACAGTCTCTTTCCTGGCTGAGAGCAAGAGCAGGGTCAGTGGTATCTATCTAGATAACTTTGCATGTGCTCAAAGTTGACAGTTTGAGCCTGTTCCTTGTTATGTGATCCTCAGTAGCTTGATGACTGTATTGGCTAGTTCAGGTTGCTGTAGTGCATGCTTCAGTTGTTAAGTCTTTTGTCCTTTCATCTCCTGTGGTTGCCAAAAACCACAAGGTGTCCTTGCATCTCCTTTGGGAAAACTTTGTCAAGCATTTATAAAATTAATTAGGATTACAGACTAATTTATTTAAAAGGAGAGCCTCACTGATGGTGATAGTGAGCTTTCTGTGAAGTTAGGGAAACTAATAACGTTTTTAACCCACTCTTCCTGAACCACAAGGTTTTGAGTTCGACCTTGCTCTTTAGCAAAGGGAGAGTGGCCTTTGAGGCAATAGAATGGAAACCTTAAAATGACTTTGAAAATTCGCTTCAAATACAGAATCAATGCTGAAAAGGAAGTTCAAACAAATGTTGCATCTAATACTATATAGCATCACTTCTTTCTACCTTCCCTCCCCATACTTGACATCAAATAGTGGATGGCTATGGGAAGAAGTGAATTGAGAAAGATTGTGGACTTTGTCCGTGGAGTTAGTAAAATCTTGATTTGAACAACCTGCTCTAACTGGATGTGCTTCAAGTAAAGCATTGGACTAGAGATCTCCAGAGGTCCTTTACAACGAAGTGATTTTGTGGTCTCTTTCTAACCTTGCAAACCCCTGTTACACAGTGCTTCATGCAAGACCCACCTCCCTTTTCAGTGCCTTTGCTGTTAGCATTTGAATCAATAAGCTGACTGGGAAGCTGAGTTTGCCCATACATCTTAAAATTAAGGACACAAGTTTTTTTGCTTAGATAAGGCTAAATATTAGTGAAATAACTTGTCTAAAACTGTGGTTTGAAGTAGCAGAGCTTTCATGTAGGCTTACATGCTACTGTCTGCTGATGAAACTTTAATTTCTTAGTTGTATGAAAATATTGTGTTCTGCTGTCTTTCTCCCTACTGAGGAGGCAAGAGTTGCTTTGCTGTGAAGCCTGCTCAAACACTGCACTCAGGCATGTTGAGGTTTTTAACCTCACAGAAAACTGAAGAAAAAAGTAGTAATGCTGTTCTCCATTTGCAGGTTTTTGACCTAAAGGGCTCCCTCCGGAATAGAAATGTTAAAACAGACACAGGGAAGGAGAGCTGTGATGTAGTCCTGCTGGATGAGAACCTTCTGAAGATGGTCCGGGACAACCCTTTGTACATCCGTTCCCATTGCAAGGCTGTGCTGCGAGCTTCCATACACAGTGATTCCCAGTTCCTTTCCAGCCATCTCATCATAGACTACTCCCTGCTGGTGGGTCGTGATGATACCAACAATGAGCTGGTTGTTGGGATCATTGGTAGGTTGCCTTTTGCTTTTGCTTGCTTTCAGCTAGTGACGCTGCTTTCTTCTGGTTTCGGCATTTTTAGTACTGTTAGAACTGCACCACCACTACAGAGATGTGTGTCAAGAAAGTTCGTCTTCTCCCTGATGGAATACTGCACTTACCTGTCAAGGGTGTTCAGAGTGGTGGCGGGAAGTCTTTTCCTTGCAGCCCCCTTTTCCACTCAAGGTTATTTATGATGTTTCCGATCCTTCGTTCCATGAAGTGGCAAGTGTTTACTTTGAACCTGCAAGTGGCTACAATAATGCTTAAAGCTTTTAACTGCCTGGGCAGTTTGTTTGTTTGATTTGATAGTGACCTTCCTGAACTCTTGAGCTATCATATTCACCCCAACCAAATATAATGAATAATCTCAATCTGGAAAGTGAAAATGCTTGCTGGGAGAGCACCCAAGTCCTGTCTATGGAAGCCTACTGTGTCCTCCCAGTTGGAGGAATAGATACGTTATAGAACACGTTACTTGTGTTATAGCAGATATGACATGTTTTGGTGTGGATCATTTTTTTTTCTTGCAACAGATTATATTCGCACTTTTACCTGGGACAAAAAACTTGAAATGGTGGTGAAGTCAACTGGCATCTTGGGAGGACAAGGTAAGGCTAGAACGAAGGAAAGACTTTTGATCGTGTTTATTTTTTACCTGGAAGCTTCCGATAACTGCACTAGTAAACCTACAACTTCTCCACTGTGTGAAATTGCTACACTTTTAATTAAGATGTGCAGAGCAGGGGAAGAATAAAGAATTTCAGAAAAAATCATGCATTGACCTGCCTTTATGAGAGACCCTTTAAGTACTTGAAAGCCTGGGGATGGGAGATATATATCACTGTTCTCTTACGTTTTGTCGTTATCCGGTGCTCACACAAAAACTTAACTGCAGAGACATGCTAGCAAAAGTCCTTGCTGCCTGGTTTCAGAAGAAGTCTTCTGAGTCTAGAAAATCAGTTTTCTTCTGGACTATTGGTGTGGAGGAGTCCTTATCAAATGATTGAGTACTGCTACCCAGATTTTGAGGAGCTAAGTTCCCTTTGTGGAAGTGAGAGGAGTACTTGTGCAGAATTGCATAGTATTGGCCATGTGCTGGTAGGAAGGCTAGAAAAAAAAAAGGAAGGGTAACACTTGGTCTCACTGTTTGGACATCTGGAGAAGATAAGAGCATGTCCACAGAGTTAAATTTTTCCTGGGAGAAATTTGCTTCTCTGCGGGAAAGCCTGTAAAGATATGTAAACAAGAGAAGAGAAACCAATTGGGACCGGTGTAAAAAACCTAGTTTCTCCAACTTGGTGGATCTCAGTTCACTGTTAGGGATCCAGACCTTGATCTCTTTTGTCTCCCAAATGTTTAAAAAGTAAATAAAATCTAACAATACTTGTTGGTTCCATGTACAGTATGCCTTCATCGTTGTACCATCTGATGCTGTAATTTCACGTGAAACCTGTCTGTACTGCAGTGTACTCTTTAGCCCATTTCTAACTGCTTTTGCCTCTTGCACATTAGGTAAGATGCCAACTGTGGTCTCTCCAGAACTGTACCGGACCAGGTTTTGTGAAGCTATGGATAAGTACTTCCTGATGGTGCCAGACCATTGGACAGGGCTGGGCCTGAATTGCTAAACTAAAGCCCATATTGGGAAAGCACAAGAGGACAATGATGTTACAGGCTACTCTTCCTGTGGCCTGCCCAGCAGTAAGCAAGAGGATTGCAGTTCCGTGTCTACACTGACCACGTGCATCATGTTGCAGAGTGTGAAATTTGCTTGTTGCACTTTAATCCTCTCTTGGAGGCTGATGGGTGAGCCAGCCTCATTAAGGATCTAAGCTGTAAGGTACCACTGAAGAGCGCTGATTGAGACATTCCATGTGTCAGTATGGAAGGTGGTGCTATCTCCATGTATGAGCACTGAAACCTACTATCCAGTTCTGGTGGTGTAGAAGTACATGATCTCTGTAAGTCTTGCATTCCTTAAGTGGTGTTGAATATGAACAGCTCACATTTCTGTAGTGGATGTGTAGTACTGCAAATGTGAAATATCTCCCCACCCCATGAAGGTGAGTGAGAGAAGAATGAAGTTAATTCCTAAGTTTGGCTTTTTTTCAGTGATCTGTAGTCGACCTGTTTAGGATCCAAGAATAACTTGTCCTGCTTATGCTCTGTAGCCTCACTTTTTACTAGGTTCTGTAAACAGTACTTGAGGATGGGGAAGTATGCATGCATGGATTTGTTTTGTTGTGTTTTTTTTAAGGCAGCTCCACAATTATGCCATAACTCTCCAAATCACTACATCTTTTAATAGTGCAGTACAGCTCTGTCTCTGTTAATTTCATTTTAGCTGAATCCCATAAAAATGGGTTGTCAGTGATCAGCATGCTGCAAACCCCAAACATATCCCTTCAATCCTAAACAGGAATTTGATCAAAATATTGCCCAACTCCCTGGAAACAGGTAACTAAAACATACCCTTTTATGTAACAAGGCTCAATTACTTATAGTTATGAAACTGGTTAACTCTTCCCTTAATAGAAGGCACCAAATTGCCAGATGAAATGCATGCAGCCTTAGATTGACAACTTTCTCCTTAATGAAACCGTTATTCCCAGCAGATCACTTAAAATCCGTTTCATTTCCTAAAGCCTTTGAAACAATGTATTTACCTCATGGTGAAATTTTGCCAGGAGAACACTTTTCTTGTGTTTGTGACATGCTGATGAGAATAAGCATCCAGATCTCGTCACACTGTGCTATTCCAATGGGAAAAAACTCTCTTCAGCAGTATTAGACTTTTTTTGCACCAATAAGATGAATGTATTCTTCTGAAAAAACCTGAACTAACAAGTATCTTGTATGATGGATAAGATGTGCAGAGATCTGAGAATCTCTACATTATGAAAATAAGCACCTCTTTCCATTTTTATTATTTTTTACCTGTTTTGTAGGTGACAAGTTTACTTTTTAGATTCAGTATAATATAGGCCAGTAAATAAGAGTTATGTTTTCGTTGTTTTTGTTTTTTTTAAATGCAAGTTTGAGAAGCAAGAATACTGTCCTTGTCCTTCCAGTCTCCGAAAGGACTTCAGACATGGAGTCTGGGACAGTATAGCTCTTTATGACCACTTACTCATTCTGATCAGTTGCTTGGTAATTCCATCTTCACTGTAGCTATGGATTGAAAGGTGCATTTTTTTCACTCCTCCTGTGTTCAGTATTTTCTTCTGCAGCAGATGGTGGTGGCTCTGGTCAGGAGTGACACCTGGGCAGCATTGGGAAAGGAAAGGACAGTGAAAACTGAATTGTTGGCTCTGAAAACAACCAGTGCAGTTCAAGTCTGAGTTGCTGGAAGACAATAGTCATTCATGTTGGAAGAAGTCTTTCCTACTCCCCACCATCATTTCCAATGATGAGCAAAAGTACTGGCCTTGAAGCAGCAGAAACGAAAGTATTCTTGCTTCCTCTGTCTAATGTAATCTCTGTTTCTGGGGGTGCAGTGTGGAAGGCTGCAGTGATGTGTGCTGTGGAAAGACGACAGTTCTGCTTGACTCGCTCTAGCATGGAATCATTCCAGTTCAGCACAGGGCATTGGGTGAAGCTGATTACCCCTGGGACACATCATCTCCTGTGTAGAAATGTGCTCCCAGGTTGGTTATTTGTGTAGGGCCTTGTGTAATGAGGAACCAACCTGTCCATCAGCTCAACGCTAGTCATTTGTGTCTCCTGCCTTCTGTCTTGGTCCACTGATGTTCAGGAAAGAGCCTGACATGTAGCCTGAATCTGTTCTGTTCTCCATTAAAGATTACATGTTGAGTTTCTCCGTCCTATCCTGAAGTTTGTAGGGAAAATACTTGACTTGCCCGAAATCTAACGTGACCCAACAGCAGCTTGTTATCTTTCACTTTAGTTAATATGTGCAGTGGATGATGGACCATGAATATGGGCAGTGTCATGGCATCTGCACTAGTTTGGTGCAGAGCTGGGCTTTGCTAGCCGTCTTATCACCAATAATCCTTACTCCAGAGTGGTATGTGGCTGTTGTGCTTGTCTTCCAGAGTCCCAAGCAGCTGGCTGTAAAGTAACTTGGTCATCCGATTGTAGTTTATGTTCCCCTGTTTGTAATAGCACGAGGCCTTTCCCACTGGACAAAATGAGAGAACCCTCCCCTCTGGCCAGCTGTTCTGCAGCCTGTGAATGCAGAGCCCAGTTGTTTGAATTGCAGTCTTGGGCTGAAGTCATAGCATTTGGAGAGATTTTGTGCTGGAATCAACAGTTAACTTTTGGTCAGGATGTGGCTCATAGACTAGTACTGACCAGCCTGGAGTAGGTAGCAAACTACTAGTCATGGGTGAAACAGTAGCATTAACTGGAATTGGGACATCTTTGGGTGCCATGTAACCTAAAGCTGGAAGCATTCCTACTTCAAGTCCCAGAAATTGAATAGATCCCCCCAGACATTTCCTTTTTATGTTAAGAATTGTCCTGGCATTTCACTTGCTACAAAGCTGATGTTCTTGAAAGGAGAACAGTAGTTCATGCAGAATAGATCCTTCTTGTGGGGCTGATAGGCCTGTGTCCCTGCAGCATGCCTAAGGATGTCTTAATGGAGTGGCCTGGGTATTAAATAAGCCCTTTGATTAGAGCATTTTATTTCCTTGTAATGCAGGTGTAGTGTATGTGTGCATAAGCAAAATCCAGTTGTAAATGCACTGTGAGACTGCATTTTTTTTCCAGAGTTGCACTGGCTCGTCTGTTTTGAACCGAGGCCGTGTGACAAACATCTAAATCTTGTCCCATTCAGAAGCAATGACTTGTTTCAAGTCGTGTAGACAGCAAGTTGCCTTGCAGTAGCCCAGGGCTGTATTCTGTTCCCCAAAAGCACATGAGGGACTCTTGCTAGTTAAGGAGCTCCATTGGGCTCAGGTGGAGTTACCTGTGGAGTGGGCTGTCCTCTGTGAGAATGACCAAAACCAAATTACTCACTCACTAGCAGGAGGCCAGACTAACCATTATTCAAAGCACTTCATGTATCATAATGTATGTATTTCTAATCTACCTTGGTTCAACTGTATTTTATAAGATTGATGTACTAAACTATTTGAGAGTAACTGCCTTGACTACTTGGAGAATCAAAATGTAATGTATATAGATAAAAATGGAAATAAAGTGACTAAAATATACTTGGGTCCGTTCCATGTGGTGAAGCAGTTATGTCTCCTGTAGAATCCCACCTTCCTGATCAGAGGCCAAGCACTGTGCTTGCTCTGCTGGAGGTTGCCTGCTTTGCATGCAGTGTAAGCATGTTTGTCATCTCTTTGCCTTGCAGCTTGAATCTTCTGATGTAGCAGGACCTCTGGGCAGCTCTCCTAGTCAGTGTTTATAGAATGTGCTAATAACATGTCATGCTCTTCTCCCCAGCTGCTTTCCAACATAGTGCTGTGTGAGACAGGGAGCCAGTTTTGTCCACCAGGTGGTGATGTTTCTGTGGCCCGATTCTTCCAAGAGGTGGAGCATTCTTATAAGTTCTCCAGGTATTTCTGTAGTTTTCTCTTCAATGGATAAGATTTCATAATAATGATCATCCAAGGAGGTTTGAAAGCTAATGGCTTGTCTGGGTTGCTTCATGTTTCTAGTATATAATAACTTCCTCTTACAGCTAAAAATGATGTGTGATTAGATCTGGAAAGGGGCCTTGTTGTTTCTTAGACTGTGTTAAACTCAAAATCTGAAACTTAGGGATTTTATTTCCATTACATGGCATCCTCACTTTTTCCAGGTGAGTTTGGTTTCTGTTGTCTACTGCTGTATGAAACTGCATCAGAAGCTGTCCCAGCACAGGTGTGTGAGCAAGGAAAAAGGTGGGATGCTCAACTTAGGGCGGTGCTTCCTTTGTAAGGTTGAGTGGCAGAACTTGAGGGGCTTCTCTTGGGTTGTTCACAATGAATCCCAGTGATAGAGCTCTGATGCAAAAGGAACTAAGTCCAGCTGCCTAACAAGTGTAGGACCAAACAGCATCAGTCCTTCCAGGTATGACTGTCGATATTCAGTAAAAGGTAAATTTGTGCTTGTGTGAGTCAGCACAGGCAGGCAACAGGAACAACCAGACTCAGCTAAAATGCAAAGAGTCAATTTATTCTCATTACCTTTCCAACTGGAGGATCCCCGAAGCAGCACCTGAGCAGAGGTACATGAGCACAGGCACACAAGTGAGAATGCAGGAACCACTAAACAGGGTCCATCCTAGGAGACTGCTGGCCTGCTGGTTTCACCTGTTTTTATCAAAGCCTGTTTACTGTGCAGGCACAGTTTTTACCACCATGCTGTGATTCTCCCTGTGCTTCTTTGATTTTTTTTTTTTTCCTGTACCGAAGCCTGGAGCTCAAGCATAAACAACAGCAGACATAAGTTATGTTTTTTCTACATTGCTGCTCCCCAGACTTTATGCATTCCCAGCTTCAAGGTCACTTGAGCATATTTAAAATCCTCCTTGCTAGTCTTCTGTTCTGATCCCATCCTCCTCGCCCATCTTACACTTCTAGGCCATTCATCCCAACAGTGCTCTAAGAAAACTTCTTTTGGGTTACACTGAAGTCAGGGAGAGGGGCACTAGGGTGAGAAGGGTGAAAATTACTGTTCTGAAGTACTTTTTTAAATCTTCTTTTTCTTAAACAGGCTGATTGCTTTCTAGAGGTAGAGAACTGGTCTATGGAGTGCCCCTGGCAAGGTTGTTAACTGCAGGGGGCTGCAGGATGACCTTTGTGGGAGGTGGCCAAGGGTTGCCATGTGGTGGTCACAGCTGGCTCCAATGAACCTTCTGCAGGGCACAGCTGAGCCCATCAGCAAAGCTGGTGGTGCCTGTGTGAAAATGCACTTAAAGAAGACAACAAAGGGAAAAAGAGTGAGGAACAGCCTTGTGAATGCCAAAGGCAGAGAAGAAGGGGAGGAGATGTTCCAGGTGCTGGAGTAGGGTTTTCCCATGCAGCCTGAGGAGACCACACCACAGCAGATATCCACGCTTGCAGCTGCAAAGGGCCCTATGTGGGAGTGGGTTCTCCTGCAAGGAACTGTAGCCATGGAGGGTCCATGCTGGAGCAGGCTTTTCCTGTAGAAGCTGTGACCTGTGGGGAAGCCTATGCAAGTACATGTTCTTCTAATAGGAACTGTGACCTGTGAAAAGCCCAAACTAGAGCAGGCTTCTTCTGAAGGACTGCAGCCAGTGGAGAGGGCCCACACTGAAGCAGGTGAAAAGCTTGAGGGGGCAGGAGCAGCAGAGAGAAATTGTGGTTCACTGACCATAGTCCCCTTCCCCTGCACTGCTTGCTGGGGGGTGTGTGTGTGGAGGAGTTGGGAGTGGGTGAGGCTGAGCTGTGGGAAAAGGGGAGGGGGAGGTTGCAGTGTTGTTTTAATTTGATTTAGCTAAATCTGATTAAATATGGTCATTAATTTCTAAGGAGTGAGGTAACACCTAAGTGGACAGGGAGATAGGGAAATTGACACAGAGCTGATTTGCTGTGGTAGTTTGCTCCCCACCATAAGCTGTACCCATGGGAGGTGCAGAAGATCGCCTTTCTTCTAAGGAGAGCTCTCACTGCTGCCTATGAGGGCTACCTGCTCCTCTCTCATCAGGGCAGAAACTGCTGGTGTCTGTGGTAGGCAGGAGGAAAGGCTCTTGTTAGGCCACCCTGAAATAACATACTGCAGAGCTGAAAGGCTACCTGGGTGGAAAGAACTTGAGGTGACTTCAAGATGTTGAAATTAGAAGGTATTTGTAGGAGGACTGCCTGCCAGCCTTCACCTGAGTAAAACAGTACTTAAATTGCAACAGAAAAATAGAACCAGGGAGCAGATGTGTATGACAAAATGCAGTGAGATCTTTCTGCATGATAAATAAATGCATTTTGTGCACGGCGGCTGGACCTGGCTGTCCGTTTGAAAACATGTTAGAGACTGAATAGTCTGCCTATTAAATTTGTGACTGTTTTCCCCTGGCTTCTGTGGTCTTTGTGTGAGAACCTTTAGTCTGAGTTTTCTCTGGCTGATTAGAGCATGTTTTATAAATATTGTCATTACAAGTTTGGCTGTGTCCAGCTCTGAGTTGACACTGCATGAGAAACATTTCCTAGAGGAGAAGCAGCAGATGGTGCTGATTTTTCGAACAGGCTGCTTGCTTCCAATTTAGAAAAGAATAGTTTGGATAAAAGGGACCTTCAAGGATCATCTAGTGCAACTGCCTGACCGCTTCAAGGCTAAACAGAAGTTAAAGCCTGCTGTTGAGGGGGCTTTCTGAGTGACTCTTGAATACTACCAGGCATAGGGCACCAACTACCTCTCTAAGAAGCATGTTCCAATATTTGACCACCTGCACAGTAGAGAAACTTTTCCTCGTGCTCAGTCAGTTCCTCTCCTGGCACAGCTTTGTGCCATTCCTGCGTGTCCTGCCATCTGTTCCCAGGGAGCAGAGACCGGCACCTCCCTCTGGGCTTCCTCTCCTCAGGGAGCCGTAGGGAGGGGTGAAGTCGCTTCTCACCCTCCTTCTCTGGACTGGACAACCCCAGGGTCCTCAGCCTCTCCTCATAGGGTGTGTCTCCCAGCCCTTTTACTAGCCTTGCTGCCCTCCTCTGGATTCTTTCAAGTACTTTAACATCCTTTTTATACTGTGGAGCTGAGAACTACATGCAGCCTGAGCAGAGTGGTAGCTCATCTCAAATTATGGGTGTGATTCTGAGGTAAAAATGGTACATGCTAGTATGTGAATTAGGAGATAGCAACTACAGGAATGTAGCCTTTGATTACCTGAAATGATCTATAATTACAGTTCTGATAGAAACTTCATGAACTTCCAGCCTTCAAAACAGAATTTCTATGCTACTTTTTGATATGAATTTGTAGTAGGATGTCCTGTATGGCTTGAAAGCTTACTGCAGTTAGGAGGCTCTCTTCGCTGAAAAGGTTTATCTAAGGGGAAAAGCAGTTGGCTACTGTATAGTTACAGCAGTAGATGACAGATGGTTTCGTTTGGCTTGTAAAATAACAGGGAGGTCTGGTGGGCCGCAGAAGACTGAATCTTTGCTGCCACCTGCTGGCAATCCAATTTAGTTTTTCAAATAAACCTCTAGTACAAAGGCTGACTGGCTGTATGTTTGTTTAAATTACGTAACAGGATAGCAAAACTGGAAGAGAAGATATGGTTTTAGTAAGAATTCCGTATTGTTTTTCAGGTAGTCTAAATGTGCTGTTAGTCTACATATGAAGAGGTGGAGGACTGATGTCCTGTAGTAGCTGAATATGTACCTCAGAGAGGACAGATACCATTTCTGTTAATATATGTGGTCAGAAAAATGAGGGTTGTATTTTAAACTATATGTACTATGCCAGCTGTCGCACAGCACACACTTATTTTGTGTTTGATTGTGTATTATGCTTTCTTTGTGCATGTGTAGTTAAATGAGAAGGAAAGGTACAAGGCCAGCCACAAGGTCTCCTGCTTTGACTAGGAATAAAGGCTTTTTTTTTCCCCCTGCCTCCTGAAAACTGTCAGAAATAGCAACTAGCAAAGAAAAAAACCAAAAACCATCCCCAAATTTGGAAAAATCGCTTGGAAACCTGCAGTCTACAGCTCTCTTTTCTGTACTGAAGCCTTTCCTATAATCTATACATGTTATTTTTAGCTTAAAGTTTTTATTATTTTTTACAAAAAGATCTTATGATACAGAATGAAATCTTAAAAATTAGCTTTTATTGATTTTTAACCCAAATCCTGTGTTTCAAAGTAAGTAACCCTTATAATAATAAGTCAGTGTGTCGGATATTTTTATGAGTGTAGTTTTGTCTTTTTATAGTAGTTACCTGTATGTTCAACTAAAATAGAAGGAAGTAGCATGTGCTTTTTATTAAAAAAAAAAAAAAAGTGAAGTATGAGTTGAGCCACAGTAAAGCCAGCACATTGTTACTGAGGAGACTATCATGAGGTACTTGTATTTTAGTCCTACTATTCTATTCCTGTTAGAAATAAAGGAGAAACGGTACAATTCTGTATTAGGTCACTTTTGGAATTTTAATAGTAGGATCAAGAATAAGTAACCGTGACCTCTGGCTTCAGGAAGAAAGGAGGAGATGAGAAGGGAAGTTAAAATCAAACATAGATGTAATAGCTGTCCAAAGGAATAGAGTTTGTATTAAAGTCACAAGTATAAAAATGTTCCTTTTTTGACCGTGATGGAGTTTGAGATTTGATTTAGATGGGGGAAAGGTCAACTTGATTAAAAAACACCATGCAATACCTTTTCTTTCTTATTAATATACTGCAGAACCCAAAGCAAGGGGGAGGAAGCATTTG
This sequence comes from Cygnus atratus, assembly GCF_013377495.2. NCBI lineage: Eukaryota > Metazoa > Chordata > Aves > Anseriformes > Anatidae > Cygnus > Cygnus atratus. Next base: position 14,779,010 of record NC_066367.1, read on the forward strand.
AATGCTTCAAAGTTACTAGAATCTCTTCCTTTTATTTATTGCTGCCTGCTTTATAAAATTACTTGTGTATAAGTAAGTATTTACAAATTTATAATATTCACACTACAGTGACTAGTCATGCCAAATCCAAACACATAGGGGAGAAAAATCTGACACACTCAGCAGCATTTTATTGAAAAAAATGAAATATTTCAACGAACTCCTAAATGTAGTAGTTTGTCTTCAGTATTTTTTGTCTAGGGAGAAGCTATGAAAAATAGTACTGTAAAAGCAGGATTTACATTAAGATGCATGAGTAGATGTTGCAATGTACAGTGTTCATTATTAAATTAAAAAGGCACTTGCTATCCTATTTGCCAAATGACTATTTGAAACAAAACTCACACGTCTTCAGAGGAAGGAAAAGTGGCAATACCAAGAGAGGTTAAACATGTCCACAGAATATATTCATATTTAAAAAGACAATAATAACATTAAGGTATTAGCTCATAAACAGATGCTTCTATGGCATAATTCAAATCTTAAAAGTCAGTGAAACACAAAGTTCAAAGTCCTTAATTTATTTTTTGATTAAAAAAACAAAAACCTCAAAGCCAAACAACCAGAGAAGCTCTTCAGTCTTAATCCTGCTACCACCACCAGTGCCACAGTAATGTGCTGAAGGGCAGGAACACTGGAATTCAATAAACCTGTCCTGCTACCAATTCCTGATTTTAATCTCTTAGCAACTGACTAAACAATAATACAAACCCAAAGCAGATTAACTGTTTGTCTTTCAACTAGACAATCCCTCATTGTGTTTCTGCATTGCAGAGTGGTTTGAGTGCATATTCAGCCACAGGCTGAGTGCCACATTCAAAAGTGTTTGGAAACAGACAAGAAAAACGTAAGGAAATAGAAAATGGGTAGACAGAAGTGATACAGTCCATGTTTCTGGTTAACTCCACTGTTGGACTAGGAAGAAGGTAGTTGGCGTATCAGAAGAGGGACACGCACAGTTCATTTGCAGAAACATTGAATGCCTCCACCAAAACAAAAATGCTTTCATCTCCCCACAGTTTAACAGAATTCTTATACGCAGTCACATGTGCCCATGAACTCAAACTATTTTCATTTGTCTTGTCATGAATGTAACTGGCTTTATGTTTTCCTTATGGTGTCTTCTATATTCACAGCTTCAGTGTATTTTTCATGTTATCCACCGCCTCCAGTACCATTTAGAGTTCATCCTAGTGACAGGAAAATAAATAATTGTTATTTTAATAGTACAAATAAGTCTTCCAGATTTTTTACACCACTTGCAATGTTTTTTCTTCGATTTTAAGTACTAACTTATCTCAGTTGGATAAGTGTTTCTTAAAAAGAATTGTTAATACTTTTTCACTACTGCGTATTATCTTCTTTCTGAGGTAGGATGTCAATCTCAATCTTGAACTAATCAGCCTCTGACTTTGTGTGTCTGCTTGGTAAATCTAGTCTAAGGATTACACATACAGTGCATCTCAATAGTCTTTGATGTATTTTCATACCAAAGGGGTGTTTTCATGTTTCATGGACATCTATAAATTCATCTAAGTCCTGACAACTGATGTATCAGAATACTGCTGTTGCAATATCTGTAGACATGGAAAACTGAATAGTAACCAAAACAAGCCAAAGTAAAATGTACCTGGTGCTGTCTGAAGAGATGGCATTTGATACTTCACAGAAAATGAGCAAAGGCTAATATTGTTTTAAAGCGCTTTAAAATGTCTCTTGTAAAAGTCCCCAGAATAAGTTTTCTTACCTTATTTCTAGATTTTTTTCTTTTTCCTTTATTTTCAATTGCTTCTACTTTTTCATTCAAAATGTCAGCAATACCTTTTGCATCTCTGCTGTCTATATATTCCCCAAGAACACTTTTCTTAAAAAAAAAAAAACAAAGTGTTGTAAAATATTACTCATACTTTATACTGAATAGAATATGCACTTACTTTCATTTAAAATTCCAGAAGAATGCAGGGAGGCAGGCAATGACTTTTGCAGCTTGATTTGAAATTGATAGATATTTTGCCTGTTTCAACAATGCTAATTCTCTTTGCAGTAAGAACCACTTCTAGCTGCTAGATTTTTACAACTATAAAAGTGTTGTCTTGGTCATTAAACTTAAAGAAATACAAAATGGTTACAATTTTCTCACATTCATTCAGCTAGGTATTTGACGTTGACAGCCATTAAAAAGTTTGTGACTTCATGCTCTATATTCAATAAATCTGTCAGTGTGGGTTCACTGCTTGGAAGACCTGAAAAACCCCTACTCTTACCACAGAAAAATCCCTCAAAATTTGATGGGATTGTGTGAGGAAGAATTTCTAATACTTTAATACTAATTTAAGAGATTGAGTTAAAAAAAACATAGTTAAGAGTTGGTTTAACTATTAGGATGCGTTGAATACTATTCTAGACTAATACATTTAAAAAGATGACTGCAACATTCTTGAAATTTAATAGCAGTCGATTGCTTTTACAAGAATAAAGGCAGTTTCCTAGAAGTGTCTGAACACTTGAATTTTTTTTAAATCTAATACTATTAATCCATTAATAGGAGCTGGTGGTCTCAGTAATTTTTAACTGAAGTTGTTTATGAAGGTTTGAAGTAGAATGCAACTAAGTATTTTATACTAATTTTCTATCTTGAAATATTATCTAAGTCAAAATTATAATGAAATACTGATTACTTTGAAAGAGTATTCCTCCTTAACCAAAATTAATTCATCCACATTTCATTTTAAGAGAGACTTTGCCTGCTTTGGTAGTTGGTGGTTAAAAAAAAAAACCTTTTATCATTTGAGACTCCTGCAAAATTAAACCCTGGTTCTGGTTACGTCTACATTTTCATTGCTATTCAATTAATTTACAACTTACTCTTTTACAGTAACAGTTTGTTATTGTATCATTTTCCCAGTGTTTTAAGTATTACTGAAATCAATTATAATTGTATCTCTTGAATATCTAAATAATGTACTTTGATATGTTATAGAAAGAGTCTCTTAAGTTTAATGCGAAATTAAATGTCTCCTACCAGTAGCTGTACAGCACTGTACACAAAGGAAACACTTTACCTTCATTCCTTGGTAGGGGTAAAACTTAACAGTAGGGTAGGCTCTGATATCAGCACTTTGACAGGTCTGACCATATGCTTGACAGTCTACTTTTCCAGCTTTTACTTTTCCTTTAACAGCCTAAAAGGAAATATGTTAAGTAGAACCAAACATCAAGTTTCCAGGGCTGACTGTAAGCAAATAATTTGAAAGTTTTTAATGCAGCTAAAAAAGCAAAAAACATTGCTCAAATCTTTTAAAGAGTAGTCGCTTGCTTTGTTCTCAGTGTTAACCCTTGTAGCAGAAGCTACCCCACATTGAGCAGAGCACTCCTACTTGAATTCAGAGCAAAGCATGTCACAGTTAAAAGGTCATCCTATCACAGGCTGATGTCTGCCTCAAAGGATGGCCTTTGTGTGCGCGCTTGTCTACACAAGGTGCAATACCCCCTGGCAAGTGGGACCTAAAAGCATGGACTTCTAATGAGAACGTCCCCCTTCTCTCAGTCTGAAAATATGATCAGTGAGATTTTGAAGACTTTGTAAAACTACACTAGACTTCTAGACATGTTTCTTATTTTCTATAAAATGGCAAGAAACATTTTCTTACTATTACCATAAACATAAAATGCTCTAATAAATTGCTCCCTGTATCAGAAGAACAATAGCTGCGTACCTTAAAAATACTGAAGATGAATTAATGATTATGCCTCAAACTTAAAAAACCACAGTGAAATGTGTAACAAACCTAGAAAGCAACAGTTATAATATTTCAGTTTTTAAATACCTGAGTCTTTTTTCCTGTAGATAGAACAAGGTATATGATTTTTAGATGGTTGCTAAGAAATAATGTGCTGTGGAGTATTGTAACCATTACTCGTAGAAGAAACCAATCTGTTAATACAGTTAAAAAACCTACCCTTGCAAGGATCTCAAATTCAGGAGCAAAATTTTGGCAAGGTCCGCACCAAGGAGCATAAAAATCAATGACCCAGTGATCTTTCCCATTCAGAACCTTTTCTGTGAAACTCTGAGGAGTCAGGTCTACAGACACTTGTGGTAAATACCTGAGGAAAGGGAGAGTAACAGTCATAATCAATTCAACACTTAAAACATATTCAATTTCCACTTACAGACAATAGAACTTTCTGAAATTAAGTGTACTAGTGATCTAGAAATCCTTACTTTATTCTTTCTACTATTAAGGAGTCACTTTTTAGATGTGGTAGATAAGATGATACAATCTTCATGAAATTGGTGGACAGTAATGGTATTTCTCCACACTTTTAAAAGCTTAATTTAAAAAATGTGGAAACATTAACATCTTAAATGAAGCAATACGTATACATCAGTGTTTCGAATTCTTGATTTATATACAATTTGGATATTAATTTCTCCTAGCAAGAAAACTATACGCACAGCTTGTGAACAAACGTTTCATGCTGTAACTTACCCTAATGCCCAGCCTCTCAGTGAATACGAATCTCTGTGCCATCCATTGTAGCTACTATAAAAAGATTAAAAAGAAAAAATATCCAGTCACACAGCAGTTTGAATTGTCTATGGAGTACAGATGATGAAATAATGAACCTAAAAGCATGTGCTTCAGAATGTATTTCTGCCTTGCTTTCAAATCTGAGAAAGTCTCATTAATACATTTCAAAGATACAGAATTAAGGACCAGAAGAACTAGAATGAAGAAAGGAAAAGGAAGAAAATTGTGTGTCAGAAAAGTAAGAAATTTGGTCTGAAGCACGTGAACTTTGGTAGCTGGAAGTATTTTGAATGAAGGATCTGTGGTAGTAACTCCAGATAAAATTGCAGACACTAAGAAACATAAAAATCAAATAGAAATATCTTAATGTGTTTTCTAATTGATGCCCCTTCATTACAATATTACTATTACTAATTAGGTACATTTTCCTCAATTTGAGGGTAGAAAAGTTAGGCAAACTAGTAACTTTGATGAAGGTTTATTACTTGGACTTGAGGCATTGCTTAAGTTTGAAATGCCAAGAAAAAAAAAATAGGAAATCGTGATTCATATCTACTAATTTGCAACTTCATAACAGAGTATTTTTCAATATAGAGTTACTAGTGAAGATCTGACCTGATAGTGTTAGGTGAGTTTTATTTTAAGAGACAAATATCCATATTTTTGCCGGAAAAAAAAGTAACTAACTTACTATTAGGAATTTAATAACAGTCAGGTACACCAACTTAGTTGTTTTCAACAGAGAAAAGAAATATGCTTTTAAGAGAAGATTTTTCTAGCAGAATCAAATAAAAGCAGTCCCGTGATGAAAGCTACTGAAGGCCTGCTATTAAGCACTACAGTGAAAAGGCAATCCATTTTATTATCTGCCAGCATTTAATCAGCTTTCCAATTTGTAAGAGAATGAAGTAACACATCTACCATTTCAGACCTTTATGTATCTTTAAATACACATATGCCTTCTGAAATCCCTGGATCTTCAAACAGTACTGTGAAATGAAGGGGACAGGCTGTTTGGTTTTGGCCAGATTTCATTTCCCACAGTATTTTTTTTTCTCATTATTGAATAATGTTTCCACACTAATCATACAATGAATGGGATAGCTAGATAAACGAAGACAATTTTTGCAATGGTGCTAAGACTGTTGCCAGTGAGGATGATCAGATGGCTATATCACACTGTTCTTTGAAGTTGCAATCAATTAGGCCTAATAGTATTTTTATATTATGTGATTTACATCATCTACTTTAACAGGCTACCGAACTTAGAAAACTGGCACTCAATAAGCATCAAGAAATAAAAATCAAGGTTCCTGAGAGAGTTTCATTTCAACTTACGGAAACAGAAGATCAAATTACAATGGTATGTTTGAAGCAGTGAAGTCAATAATGTCTAGGACAACAAAATGTCATAGGAGCCTATTTTAATAACTTTGGTGAACCCTTCCCATACAACAGAATATGCAAATTCATTTTGTAACACATCCTCTATCATTTTCCAAAGTGAAGTAAACTACTTACTAATATTGATGAGCTGTCTTTGATTTTTGAGGAAAGAGTCTTATTTCAGGATATCCCTGGACGCTTTCTCGGTGACAGAAAGAATAGTATTTTTGACAGTCCACGCTGCCTACATTGATTAATCCATTTAACATCTAAAAATAAGAAAAAACAGCAGTCAAACCTGCTAGTCAATAATACTACAATTTCAGTAGTACTTCAGAATTTGTGCCTTAATCACTTGAATACGTAGCTGGGGAGAAAACAAACCAACAAATCAAGAGCCAGCTATCCAGGTGCATTCCCAGCATCCACATAACATTTTAGTATGAACTGTACAGACATGGTTCATGAGGCACCTGTCTTACCTTAAAGGTACATACAAGCGTGGTTATCTAGTTTGACTACCATCTTACCATGTTCTGTATCACAGGCTCAGTAACTATAACAGATCCTGGTACAGTGTAGATGAGCTATCAATTTCACAGTTTGTGTCTGTCTTGAACGTGCTGGATTTGTTGCAAAGGCCTAAACCACCTGGCATGGGCAAGGAAGCTGATGATTACTGAACATATACTATAGAACTAGTAATGCTTCACAGACATTTGACCAGAACATAGGTAGAATCCTGGACAGAATTCCTAGTCCAAGTGAGTTTTAAATGTCTGAAAGTTATGGACTAGTTTCATGTTTTGCCCAAAGTTTCTAGTTCAAATTCCTGAAGCATGCCCAGGACAACCCAGATGGTTGTCAGTGACTGTGGTATTTACAAATACTACTTTTGCAAATAGGACAACACTGTAATGACCTTGCAAAACAGAAACATCCTCTCTCAGCACCAACAATTGGGTACTGAAGTATATGGAATTCAGTTAACAGTCATCCTTACAGCATATGGAGTTTAACATTTATTTACCTTCAATGAAGAAAACATGATCTCCAGAAAAACCATCTTTTAAGAAATAATTAGGTAAGATTGAATTCATTTAATCTAAAATTCAAACCAGAGATTTCACAAAGGTCTAAGTGCCATCTTAAAAATGATTAATGATCATGAAGACTAACTGTGGATAAAGCGGCAAATTATTTCAACTTGCTCTTATTCTATTTATGGGTAAAGCTTTAATTTTTTATGTTTTATTTTAAACAAATGCAGAGTTGCTATCTCTGCAAAGTATTAAGCATTAAGTAACTTTACTTGAAAGTTTCTCACAACTTCAAAAACTCACTTGTATCAACAGGAAAGACTGGGCTACAATATTAATGTACTGAAAAACAAAAGGAAAACTTCATCTGGAACAATATACAACTGTTAGGTAGGAATTCCCTGTTTTGTTCACCATATTAATCACCAGACTTTCTCAGTGACAAGTTTAAGACAGCAGTTGTTCAGTCTCAATAACTGCATAACAGGACACAAAAACAGAAAAACATTTGAATGTCTCTTACCCTGGCCATTTTTTTCCATTCTGGCATTAAAGCTTGACAAGGTCCACACCACGGAGCATAGAAATCAACCATCCAGACTTCCTCTCGTTTTCTTCTCTCAACTAATTCAACAAAAGTCTCTGGTGTTAGGGAGATCACTGATGGATTCCTAAGATCCTAAATCAAAGACAGTTTATGGACACGTACCTTGCAATAATATCCTGTAAACCTGTACCTACTGTCATCACATACAGACTGTACAAAAGTCTGAGCCTTTTTTTACTGAAATCTGCTTGGTGTTGGGGTAGGGAAGACTCCATATCACTGAAAGGCATGCAAGCATCAGATGTCACATGCCTGATTTGATAGGAAAAATGAACAAAAACAAACCCCAAAAGACTGCAAAAGGGAGGCAAAAGGTATGAAACTCAGCTCACCTGGCAAGAACAGGGATTATGAGACTCAGCCATGCATTTTAGACTGGGATGCAGAGGAATGCATACGGTGCATTAGGTGCCTTTGAGTATCAAAGGAAAGAGCACTGCATAAGCACTCTTGCACCTGCTTTTTTATAAGCTGCCTGAAAAGAATGCAAAGTCTCTTTGATTTGAAGAGGGAAAAACAGCCCATGGCTCTAGCAGTGAGAGAACCTGCATGCTGGAGGAAAGATGGTACAAGAACTCTGGCAGCAACAATGCTGAGTATCAATGATTTGCAGTTCTGTGAGTTAAGAAAGTTTGAGGAACAGACACTAAGTATAGAGAGCAGCAAGTTAATTGACAAAAAATATGAACTTCCTCCTAATGTCAAGTTGTGTGAGATTTTCACCTTAATAGTATAGCACTTCATATTTTTAATTAATTTATCTGCTCTGTGCTGTAGAAATCACTACTATTATTCTGTAGATTGGAAAGGATCTCAAGACATTTGCTAATGACATCAAAGAAATAGGTTGACAGAGTAGGGAAATAAATCTGCTAAGTGTCAAGTCCCAGCCTGATAGTTGCTGCATCACTTCACGCCCAACGTGTTTTTTTCCACTCCTTGTCTTACTAGTCTAATTAAAATAAATCTTAGAATCTTCCAACTAAAGATGTATCGACATATATTGCAAATACAGCACAACTGCAACAAGGATTGTAACTTACATACCTCTATAAACTCCAAGATCTGCTCGGCAGAGTGATGTCCTTCATATTCATGAACATCGGACTGATTGAACAAAACTGTTGTTGGATAAGCTCGAATATTATGCTAACAAAACAGACAATGAGAAATTGCAAGGAATTAGTAGACTTCCCATACTTTCCTTTACTGCCCATTTCCCATACTGCCATTGGTATTGGTGGCTCACAGCTGCTACTTTATCCTTTCTGTGCAGTACAACTGCTTAAATATACATGCAGGTGGGAGTTTGAAACCATAACAAACCAGTCCAGAAAAAAAAAAAAAGCCAATTTGTATTTTAGATAGTATAGTTTGTCCTGAAGTGTATTCTGCAATACAGGAATTAACCCACAGGCCTTCTAAGCCTTTAGTTTTTAACACTATTCTCAGGCCTCAGGTGGAAACACTTGTACCATATGAAGAACCATATCGTCTACTATTGAACTCTGATGCTCCCATAATTTGAAATCAGTGTATAAGCACATCTAAAACACAACTTCAAAGTTGTTCCTTTTTTTAACCTAGTTTTCATGTGTTTTAAGACATTCACATTTTTAATATTGATACAATATTCCAACATAAGCTCTTATAAACAATAAAATGTGCAGATGCAGTTTGGCAGATTTCCTGCTGAATGTGCATTTTCTGGAAATCAAGAAAAGTAATATTAATAATTTTTACCCCACTAAATTAATTGAAGCAAAAGCTAAGCAAATTTAAAAATGGAAAATTGGGCAAGATTTTAATAATCTATTTTTTATTCAAAAATGTAGTATTGGAATGAGTGCAAGCTAATAAGTAATAAACTTTGTTACTTCAAAACTGATCCTGCACTTAAACCCCACAAAATAAAAATCAGTCATTTAGGGTGAACTAAAGTAAATGTCTTTGCAGACACCTTCAAAAAATGCTGCATCAATATAAACCTTATGGTTTTTTACATGTTCTACTATTTCCCTCTTCACACATGAAGAACAAAACGAGCGCACGTATGCATTTACAGAAAGAAAAACCTTTCTGGGTCTGCTTTATTTTTTTATTAAAGAAAAAAGAGGAATTACTAAATTCTAACAGTTTCCTGAGTCTTCCAATAACACTACCAAATCAGACCAAAATTTGACCTGTATTTTTGCATTTAGGTATTATCTGTAGTGACTGTATAGTTTGTTGCTTTGAAAAAAATATCTTGATACAAATGCCCTGTTTGGGTTACTGCCCTTTAAAAGAAAAAAAAAAGTATTAAAAACAAGCATGATCTGCTCCCACCAATATATATAAACTATATATAAACCATTTGATATGATTTTTTTTTCCCGTTTTAAATTTCTACAGCTTACCATGTTGCAAAGCCCTTCATGGACAGTACAGTCTAGCGTTCCAAATTTAAGCTGACCATAAAGATGTTTTGATGCTTTTCTCAGCTCTGGTAACAAAGCTCGACAAGGAGGACACCACTAGAAAACAAAATGCAAATAAACACAATTGCTTTGCCCTGCAGTTGGCTCTCAGGAGAATGTAAGCTGTTTGAAATGAATAATATGCTGCTTTGACAACAGACTCCACTAAATAAAAAGCCCACACAATCTAGGAACTAGTGCTGCCAAGGAATGAGAAATTACAGTACTGTCTCATGATGTCGAAGGATGCTTTCAAAATACTAATAGCATTTTGTTACATATTTACATAACAGATTTTAGAAAAGGGGAAATGTAGATATTAAATATTTACTGGTGCAAAGAAATCCACAAGCCATGGTTCCTTCTCTTTGCCAGGAAAATTCTGAGGTCCCAGTGTGATAACATGAGAGTTGACACTTTCTTTGGCAAATGCAACGATGTCATATAAGATCTTCTTTCCTTCAAAAAACAATGTAGAAAGGAAACTTTATTTTTCCCTATGAAAGATGTCTTTAAAATATTATGTTGTTATAAATACTGGAAAAGATCTAGAAATGCTGTATGTATACAACCCTTGTCTTCTTTGTAGGGGTGGAAATTGCAGGCATGTAAGGTTTTTCTCTGACAACACTCATTAGATGCATGGGATCATCTTCCACCCTTAGATATGACTGATTTATCTAGGTGGTCAAACAATTATCCCCTCTCTTCTTTAATATTACATTTTGGCTGAGATTTCTTGCAAGCTGTTCCTAGGAACTGAGACTGAAAAATCAGAGCCTCATCATGCGTAACTGCCTTTTGCTGCATTCTGGATGAAGCTACACTGATTGTTGAAACAAAACTGTAGCAACCTGTGTTGTTCTCGCTCCTACCATCATTTTTCAATCCTTTCAGAGGTACGCAGTAACATAGTTCCAACCTTTCATGGAACCAAACTACTACTCTGCAAATGAATCTAAGTGGCAACATCTCAGTATAGACTTTCTTGGATGGGAATCAATTAAACAAGGAATTCATTTCAGTGCAGTGACAAGCAAAATCAAATCCAAGTTTATCATGTGGACAGCATTGTATATCTGGCACGTAAAGCCTCTGTGACGGGTGTGCCTTGCAGCATTCTTTGGCTGTCCTACCCAAAGCATAAGCTGTCTTGATCAGCTTCAGAGATTTCTTTCATATGTACGGGTGTAGATGTAAGGATGACTGAAATAGACAAGACAGTAAATGCAAAGTATCTCTCTTAGCATATGGTGATCCCTTACTGGGGGGGGGGACCCAAAAAAACCCTAAAGGAAATGATAGGTCTGTGCAAGGCTACAATAAGGTCACAAAAAAAAGAGCAAATACTAGGACTACAAAACTGTTTCTTTGGTAAACAAATGCAGTGTGCCAAAGATGGTGTCATCTTAAAGTGATTATGTAAAGATTTAAGTTTGCCAAAGTTTCCCTTACCATGATGAATTTCATAATCTTCAATTCCTTTTCCTTTGAAGACTGCTAGACATGGCTGATAGACATATAGCTTCTTGCAGATGGTTGGTGAGGAAAGACAGTCAAACTTGCCAACCTATTTAACAGACAGCACCATTAAGGCATACAAATTTAAATACACCAAGATATTCTGAAGGGCAGTAAAAATTAGGATAAATTCACAACATAAAGTCTAAGTATGGACAAGTAGTAGCCTTTTTTTTTTTTTAAACAAATATCAGAGGTCTTAAGACAAACATATCTTTGATGTTAGAGGAAAACTACTACCATAACTATATTAGGCTGTTCAGCTACTTTTAAATTTAAAGGTCAAAACAAGGAATAAAACCTAATATTTTTTTCCCCTCTCCAAGTAAAACAGCAAGGAACTAGAAAGACACCTGAAATAAATGACTTCAGAATTCTTCTAGTCAACGCCACATTTTTTGAAATCCATATCTTGTATAGTAACACAATCCATATATGTTTAGTACAAAGTTTGAATTTGGTTTCTTTTCATTATATTTTCAAAATAATTAGTTCTTTTTTAAATAATTAAAATAGTTTCATATATATCAATTTGACACTAAAGTGTTAAGTTTTGATTGTTAACTGAAGGGCATCTGCAGCAACAACAGTTGCTACAAGAGAGGTGACTTAAAATAGAGTCTTTCCTAACTACTTTTAAATTATTTAGACATTATTTAGTATGGAAAACTTCACTGCTTGCTTTATTTTAAAAGCATTACTACACATCTATCACAGTATAGCATATCTCTTTGGTATCAGAGGTGGCAATAATAACTAATAATGATAACAACATGCTGACTTGTGCTCTGAACGCAAAGAGAGGTTAATACTAGCTAAGCGAGCATTCTTACCTGAATATGTTCATCTTTTAGTAAAAATTTAAGTTTCTTAAATTCCTGTACACTTGATTTGTCATTTTCCCCAAACTGGAAGAAAATTAGCCATCTGTGATGAGCTAGACGGTCCTTTAAATGCGGGGGGGAAAAAACATCATTATTTCCTACTTATACCAATTTATAAATTCCTTTTATGTTTTAGAATGACAAATGCCCAATTATTCACTTGTTCTTTAAGTGACGTCCCCCTCCTCAGTAAATTCTTTCGTGTAGTCCTTTCACTAAACTTCCTTCAGTGCATTGTAAGTGAAAAGTGGAAGAAGTCTGAAACTAAGCTGGCTATGTGCTATTGTCTACACTTTGTTTCCATCACATTTCCTATTGGAGGTCAAGCTGCCACTATTACAAGTGTCAAAAGAGCCTTCCTTTCCTTCCCCTCCCACTCCTGCAAAACATGACAAAGTTGATTTGGTAGTTGATTTAAAAAATAGTAACTAGGAAGTTACTGTTGCAGAGTGAGTTCCAAAGGCAATGTCCGTGGTTTTCTATTTTCCTACTAAATATCTATCTACAAATAAAAATATGCACACCCTTCTGCCCCCACTTTTATTGCGCTAAACTACACAAGTAGTAACTAGTTATAACCAATTTTGGCTAGAGGGGAAAAAATATCATCTTCAGAAACAGTAATACTAGGTTGTCATACCAACAGCATTTGAAAAATTTAAAACTGATAGTTGATAAAAGATTTTCATAGACATTGTGACTTTTTTTTTTTTAATTTACCTCTAATGATGCTGCAGAAATAATTTCAAAGTCAGGCAGATGCTTCATTACTTCCTGATATATTTCTCTGGCATCCAAGGAGTTAAGAAACTAGAAAGGAAAGTTAACTCTGTTTAAGAAACTATGAATATCATCCTGATTATTGATGATTTGTACTCAAAGCATCAGGGAAATTATTCTGATTTGTTCTTTTCTATCAACTGAAGGGTACAGTTTATGTTATTTGATCAACTTTTTTCACATATATAATTTGACAACAGCACTCAGACTACTGCTTTTCAGCTTGTTTTCTCACAACATTAAACTCAAGATACTGTATTTTGGGTGCTGAAAGTCCTCAAATTCAAATTTCAAACCAAATTTTATGATCAAATTTACAAGATTTCAAGTCTATTTTTACAGCCTTCCCTTATTGCATTGTACAGATTTTTATGTTTCAGTAATTTGTAAAATTTAGGAATTAGTATCAGTCAGTAACTCCAGAGGTGGTAAGGTACAAGGTTGTTGCCCAGAGAAGTTGTGGATGGTCCGTGCCTGGAAGTGTTCAAGGTCAGGTTGGATGGGACTTTGGGCAACATGATCTAGTGTTCATGGCAGGGGTGTTGGAACAAGATGGTCTTTAAGGTCCCTTCCAACCCAAACCACTCTGTGATTCTATGATAAGGTTGAAAATGGGTAGGTTGCAAATCTAATTTCCTCCTTTTAAGACTAAAGGTAACAGTAGTGACAATAGAGGAACAAACCATACATTAAACTGAGAAACGTCTCCTATCACTTAAGGAAGTTAAAATTACCATACAAATGTAGGAGGAGGTTGCAGTATTAGAATAGAGCCAAACAGCATAAGCCATACGGACAGACAATGTAGGAGTATTCATCACATGTGTCAGTATTCTGTTTGGAGAAGCATTTCTCAAAGTTGTGATACTTGGGGCATATTCTTTCTGGAGTAAAAACTGGGGGCATATGGGAAATCTCCCAAGCTTGCCCAGGATAGCTGGATAGCAGCTTCAGGACTAGGCTCTTGGGTCTGTCACAAAGACCCCTGGATTCCTACTCAGTGAGGCTCCTGAAGAGATGGTTCAGCACAGTTACAGGCTGCTGCTACTGCACTGTGTTCTTGTTCACTCTCCCAGCATACCAGCAAGCTGGGGACTACCACCAGGGATAACTGCCTTAGAAACCAAGAGAGATACATATCAGGATACACAAGCTTAGAAGACAAAAAAAACCAAAACATTTTTTCAGTTGTATATAATCAATCTGATAATTATTTATACATTCCTTTGTCATCACCTTATCTTATCTAAATACAGAACTGTTTAGAAACAACTCGTACCAAAACACCTCCTTTCTCTTTGTTATTTATGGTGGCTCCAGGTGGAAAGTATGCTGTAGTACTAGATGAGATATCTAAATTATCACAAAGCTCACCCTGAGTGCCACAGTCCATCCAGCCTACATTAACAAGGCCTTCCTGTAATAAAAGAAAAAAAAAAAAAACAAAACACAACAAGACAACACAAAAACGAAGAATGGTATTTTTCAATGTTAGGTTCAGAAATGCTTTTAAAAATCCCAATACAACCAATTATGTACAACATTTAGAAGATGGAAGGAGACAACTATCATTCATCACTTAATATTAATTCATTCACATTATATATATATATATATTTAAAAATAATGTAATTTCAACAGCTACTTAGTCAAAATTTCTCACTATTCTGAAAATTAATGGGTGAAGTCATAGTTCCACTAAACTCAGTAAGAATTTAGCACTTCATGCTTTCAACTCTGTTATTTTGTTTTAAATATAACAGGTGAAAAGTAAAACACTGCTTACCAACATGCCAGCAAGCTTAAGACGTGTTTGGTAACTCAAGCAATCTGCAAAATAGAAGTGATTTACTTACAAACATAAGACTTCAAATTATTAATCCACTAAACATACTTTTGTTTAGAATTACCCCTTTCCTCCCTGCAAAGGTAACCACTTCAACAGACATGCTACAGTTAGTCATGCAACATTTCAGTGACTCTAAATTGTAACACCTAATAATCAGCACAGTTGTATACTCTAAGTTAAAATATAGTGTGAACATTCTCTTGCTTCGTGAACAAACAATTCTCATTTTAAGTTATATTAAATTTTTATTTGCTGTACTAAGACTCACCGTAAAAATTTCTTGTATGACTCAATGTTTAAAAAAACCACACCACATATATACATACTGTCCTATAAGGAGATTTCAATTAATTCCCTGTGATTAAAATAACAACTCAGTGTAACAAATACTATATGCTCTAATTATCCATCCAGACTTAGTTTGAATAGTTAGCTTCTGATGCAGACTTTTTTTCCTGAAAAAAGATACATCGACCTCACTGTAACTAGACCGAAGTTGAAAACCTAATTACAAAAGGATTACAACTTGAAATCAAGCTATTTACAAACGTAAACCTAACACTAACTCTAATTGTTCAATTCCCAGAACAAAAGTCTCTTCATAAGACTGAGAAATCTTTATTTGTTAAAGGTGTAGCAAATTTACTTAGCTCTACCAGCTAACCAAGGCAATTTTCTCCTACTGTATCCAATACTGATCCCAAGAAAGTCCATGACAAAACAAATACTGAAAATAATACAAATCTACACTGTCGTGACATTGGTAAGAGATGATTACTATGTCCAATTCTAACTTATAATTTGTTTTATATATGTTAGATAGTATCTTTCTGTGTAGGCAGTGATCAATGTTGAGAAAGCTTTCAAACTAAATCATACTTCTGTCCTTTCACAAACATGCTGAAGACATAGCAAATGAGTCTGGTAACTGGTTTCAAACCAATGGCTTATTAAAAACAAAAAGTCCAGCAACTTCAACAGTGTTTATTATTGTAAGCAATGTGAGCATTGCACGCAGACTGCTATCAGATGTGATGTCAAATCACAAAACAAATTTTTAATGGTAACATTAAGAAAATATTCAGCTAATTTTGGGGTATTGGTGGTTTAAAGGGAGATACATCCTTTCTTCTGGATGCCCCAACCCTGGAGGAGTTCAAGACCAGGCTGGATGAATGAGGCCCTGCGCAACTTGGTCTAGTGGGTGGCATCCCTGCCCATAGCAAGGGGGATGGAACTGGGTCATCTTTAACGTCCTTTGCAACCCAAGCCATTCTACGATACGATACGATTCTACTCTGGTACCATGACAAGCTGCTATGTGCCTATACGCAGTATCTGTCATTTGAGCTTGTGCTGGAAACTGAAGTCAGAGATACTTCTTTTCTACCTGTTCCCTTCCCTTAGGGGTTGTATTTGAGTGCTGTTTTAATGACTCACATGACATTAGAGAAGCACAATACCATAATCTTTCTATTAACGTCCCTTTTGTCAAACTGCCTGTAGAATGGAGCTTAAGTGACCCACAGACCACATACTGTGGCTTCTGAGACTTTGAACAAATTACTCTTTATTATAAGGGAAAGGGATTATGCCATTGTCTACAAAAATAAATTTTAGTTTTCCCCCTGCTCGTTTTATTTGACTAGTATTTGACACACTTACCCCCACGTTCAGCACAGAAGGTGATCAACCAACCAAGGCCAGAAGCAAATGAAGTTTCAATGGCATTAACAAAGTTTCCTAAAAATAAATCAATTTGCGTAAGTTTGTGACTGGTTTTGGTATACTTCAATGTGACTGAAACAAAGTTTTATGTTAACAAACTACAATAAATACTATTTTTAATCTCAAATGTAACGCTTAGCAACAGTGGACAGATTTGGTTTTATACATAGCTTCTGACATCTTTTATAAAAACATATAAAAGCAATTTCAAGAACAGCACCCCAAGTAAAAATACATGAACATTACCTGCCCATAACTCCGTGACTGTGCTTGTAACATACTGCATAGCAAAGTTCTTTAAGCTTTCTTTTGACCTGTCTCCATAGTATTTCACAGGTTGCTATAGAAGACAAAGAATAAAGTTCATAGAATTTAATATACACACACACACCAGTGTTTTTCATAACAGTACTTATGCAACTGCTAGACCCCCTTCTCTCCCTGAGGCCGTAGCTCTGTTTTTTCCCTCCTATATTGGAATGCCTGAAATTTAACCTTTATTTAAATTTTGTAATGTGATTTCTTCCCAAGTCAAGCAACGAAAGATAATTAAGTCTTAAAAATACCAGCTCCCAGTGATTATATCGTTATTTAAATAAAAATTAAAATTACTTGCATCAGTCCATTTGCATGTACGTACAATCTCTGCACCTAACCTCACAAATTTTATCATTGTCAAAATGCGCCTAACTAT
The DNA here is from genome assembly GCF_013377495.2 of Cygnus atratus. Classification (NCBI taxonomy): domain Eukaryota; kingdom Metazoa; phylum Chordata; class Aves; order Anseriformes; family Anatidae; genus Cygnus; species Cygnus atratus. Next base: position 14,796,532 of record NC_066367.1, read on the forward strand.
TCACGTCTTTGTATGCCACTCCCGGAACTACAACTCAACAGGCAGTTACGCAGCATGACATACATAACTCCTCCTAGCATGGAGGAAGTCTTGTGGAAGCAATTTCCAAATTTCTTTAGGTAAACGGTCATATTCGTTGAACTCAAACCAGAGACTGTTCTTTGTATTTTAAAAGTCCATTGCAATAGTATCAGCGAAATTGTTCAAGTACTTAGACTCACTGCTTTACTAATGCACCACTGCTGACAGTATCTTCTCAAATCAGAAGTTTACTGCTGCACAGTAAAATGCATTTTAGGAAGAAAATCAGAAGTTTATGGATGAACAGCAAAATGATTAATAAATAAATAAACAGGAAAAAAGGACTGTATAAGCCAGTTACTGAATTTAGCTGTATAAATTAATTTAAGCAAGGTAAATGTAGAGAAAAAGTAATTTCTTATAAAGAAGTTAAAACAAATGGAAAGCTTTATATAGAGATACACAATTGAACAAGTATTAAAGAAATACATTTCCAGATTTTAGTAATTCTAAAAAATGCTTAAAGTTTTATCACTTACCATTCCAGTTTTGAAAACATACAGACTTGGATAACTGTTAATCCCTTTAATTCGACAAAGCATTCTATTATCTCCACAGTTGACAGCTCCAATGCGTATTACTCCATCCATCTCTTTAGCAAACTCCCTCCACTAGGAAAAAAAGGGAGGGGAAAAGGGATATTCTCCTATGAAGAAATACTGAAAAATCAGCATATGTTTTCCTCCTGGAACTTTGAGTGATTGTCTTTGGTTTTGACTTCAGTGTAAAAATCTGCTTTGTTAAAATTTAAGTTGAGGAACTGAATTTTAAGAGTCACTTGTTTGCTATACATACCGTAGGTGCTAACTCATGGCAGTGGGAACACCGAGGAGAATAAAAATTCACAAACCACAACTCTCCAGAGTTAACAGCAGCATCTAGATCAAGAGAAGAAAATCACATGTAAGTAATGCACACCTACAATGTAGATATATCTCCAATGTACATTTTTACTATACTGTTTTCCTTGAAAGCCAAATTAAGTATTTCCTTATGTTAGACACAAGTTAGTAACAGTAACTGAGATTGGATAAAGATTGCACTTAATTCATTCACATGTACTTGCTGCTGTAGGCAAACGAACAAAAATCATACTTCAGCACCCTGACTTTCAACATGTGTTCTATTAAGAATAATTAACCTTTACAGATTAACCTGAGATGTTTGATAGTGTAAGTTTGGTTACCTTAACAACAAAACACAAGTGCTAAAACAATGTTACACGACAGTACTTTCCATTTCCTGATAATCACTTCTTTTCAGGATTCCACCAGGCAATGTTTTTAGGTAGAATCCCTGTCTAACAGGTAAAAACACAACTTAACCAATATAGTTACTAGAAAAATCATGGGAAACAATGCAATACTCTCACAAACAAAAGAAGACAACGGCAACAAAATATACACATACATGTTATCAGCTTGAATTACATATCTTTCAGCCTCTGTGTTTTTGGCCATAGTTTTTACAGTGAGTTTTGGAGGTTATATTTGCCTATATTAAAATATTCCTTAATTTTCTTGCTTGTGAGGATATACAGGGAAAATGATATTCTGAAAAAAATGAATAGAAATAAAACAGAAAAGAAATTCTATCAAGTGCATTTTTAGACAAGACACCACGAAGGCGTGATGAAAGATAAGGAGAAACTAAATAAGTCAAATAAGTTCCTCTTACAGATCTCACAAACCAAACCAAACTGTTTATTGATAGAACTATTTGCTAACTAGCATTTGCCAGGAAGCGTTAGGGGTTTTTTGGTTCTCTCTTATGAAGATGATTTCCTGACAATTTTTTTTTTAAAGATATGTAATAGAAGTTTATAGATACACAGCTAAGAATGTAAACATTTTTACCTTGGATTGTCAAACTAAGCTATTTATTTAAAGCTTACCGAATTCTCCTCGATCCAATGTTATAATTTCAGGATCATCATCATAAATACCTATCAAAAAACAAACAATTCCTTTTAATGTCACCATTTTCAAAAAGAAGAAACAAACCATAATTTTATTCACAAGACAGGAAACAGAAAGCAGTACACTTAAGTTGAAACAGCAGGCTGGCAGAGAGAGGTTTTTACAACTAAACCGTATTTATTTAGTAACATGTAACCTTAGTCTAATCTCGTATGAACTGCCATGTCTTCATGCTACAAAAGCCACCAGCAGAACAGAAGAGTTCTTTTGGTATTTTAGTAGACCAATTACTGAGCGAGCAAGAAAATTGAACTACCACTTCCTATCAACAACAGGCTTCTAGGAGACAGCTATGGTGTTACAGCAAGCATATTAGAAATAGTGTCAACTAGTTGTCAGATTATAATTCAAGAAACTCCAGCTCTCAGTGAGAGCACTATATATAATGTATGGAAGCTTTAATGTCTTCTCTGAGCCTCTGGTTATCTAAACTATTTAGAACAAAAAGGTGTTTAAGCCACAAGCTTTTTCACTAACAGAGTGTGTGCATACAGTGGAATAAAGTGCACAGAATAAAGTTAAGAACAGCAGCTTTCCTAAAAAGCTACACAGTTCTACCTAGGACGTCACTACAGCTGGTATACTACTTCAAGTACTCAAGAAAGCCAGTAACAAGATACCCAGAGTACTATATATTATATTATGCTACTATGGCTACAGTTCTTTTACAGTACCTAACATGTTAAGGTCCCATTTCACCTGAGGTATACAAGCATTAAATACAAATAAATGGCAAGAAATTACTTTTCACAGTTGACAAGACAGTTTTTATGTTACTACCCATTCATATATAATTTAATACATTACACTCACCCATGCACTTGAAAAAATATTTATACATATTACATCTGTACTTATACATATATAGTATATAAATGTATATCCATGTATATATAAACAAACCACTCCAAATGACTGGTTAATAGACTTCCAAGGATACTGTTTCTCAATCAAGCAGTGCTGCCTAGAGTAATTTCCATTTTTTTCCTGTGATAGTTGCCTCCAGTTTAATCAATTCCAATCTGCAGAGACATTTTTTTTTTTTAGAGATGGGGAACATATTACATCAACCTACACAAGTGGAAAAAAACACCAAAAAAAACTACTGGCTTTGACTGTTTTGCCAGGGTGGAGGTTCATTTCAGCTTTCTTCTTCACATCAATCAAGCCATGTTCCTCAACTGCCTGTTTTAACTTACTTCTGCCAAAGCAGCTCTGAGAATAGTTCATCCCCACCTTTTCCTACAGCTATAAAAGATTTGTTGAGATAAACACTAAATAACTTGTCTTAAGATCATTTTATTTATGATTCGTTTTCTTAATTTTCTTCTACTTCTTCACTGATCTCTAACTGTAGAAGTGCATGTAAAATGGGCTTGACAGTGCAGAAATCTCTCAAAATCCACTTGAGAATGCAATTCCTGTACCGAAGAGTTAAAAAGAATACCAATGAAACAGTAACACTGGAATTAAAAAAAAAAAAAAAAAGCACTTGACACAGAGTAAAAAGACGGGCAGCAGGAACAAAAGGCTAGGTAGATAGAGCATCATGTTGTTATTTTGTGGGTAGCCATTAACATGATAAATAAAAAATTGGCTCAGAGTGAAATTGACAGCTACAGAACAACCGACCAAGCAGAAATCTCGACAGGATATATCAGAAGTTTATGAAAAGATTGATATAAATCTGAATATAGCATTTGCTTGTGACTGCTTTAAACAAGTCACAAACACATATCATCACTTACCAAAATCATAGCGATAAAAGTGCCAGCTTTCATAACGACCTCCTTGCTGCTGGTCTTCAAGGCCTTTCTCTCCATATTTATCATACTTCTTCCGTAGATCTTCATCTTTAAGTACTTCATAGGCTCTATTTATTTTCAAAAAATTTTCATGTGCGTTTGGATCGTTCTATTTAAGGAAAAACTATAATTAGTAAATAATTAATAAACCACATTATTTTCTCAGCATTATGTGTACAATCTTTGAAAATTTTTTTGTATCCCTAAAGATGCCAGCTGCACTGGAATCTGACACTAGTCGTCTCCAAACAAACTACAGTAAAGTTTTCCTTTCCTAAAGCCCAATGCATCTCCTTCTCATTTCTTCATCCTCACTAAGGTACCAACTGAAATACAAAGCAAACTGGTAGGAAGCCATAACATTCTTCAGTGATACCTCTTTCAACTCTCCTAACTTTTGTTTGATCTCCTCTCCTTCCAGATTAAGTTTCCTGTGCAACTTTTATTACCTTGAGAAGATAATACATAAAGCGTGTGTAGGAGAAGCGGGAGCATACATGCAAATTCAGCAGGATGCTTCTTCTGACAAGTAAAACACTGTCAATGCATCTCCCAACTGAAAATATTTTGTACTTCTGAGCTCAGTAGATTAACTGAGTTATTCTGGTATATGGACTTGCAGAAATGCATTCCCTGTTTTCTCCTATTACTTTGGGTCCTGGTATATTATGCACCTTGTTTTGCAAATGCAGAGGAATGAAAAAAAAAACAACCACCAAAAAACCTTAAGAATGAAGACTTGATATTTCCATGTATTTCATGGCTTATAGGTTCCTTTACTTATTTGAAAAACATTATTGGTTCTAGGTATTCTAGGTTCTTTGGAATTAGAATGGTGAAAAATATACTTTTAATTCCAGTTTGGGTCCTGAGCTGGTGCAGTGTAACAGCGGTGAACAAGATCTGTAGTGCTCTCTCCCACCTTTTTGACATCTGCTTACACATTGCTTTAAGAAAGTGCCTTTTGAATGATACTTCACATAATTACATAGATGTACATGAAATGAATTGCTATTATGGAATTTGTGTAACGGCTTCATCTTTTATGATCATCTTTAACGTTGCAAGTAATATGCTCAAAAATTGTTTGTAGTATTTCAGTAATATCTGCATACCTGAAAGCTACAGAATCTGACCTGAAATATTATTTTGAACGTATCAACCCAGTGAAACCATAGCTTGCTGTTAATAGGTACAAATTGGCATTTCTGACTTGGTTGGGATTTGGCTTTCTCTTTGAGCTTTGTCACATTCAAATCCATTGTAAAAACATAGTTTGTACTCTGTGCAGGCAGGCCGTGAGCCTACATGGCACATCAATGTCCTGTGTATCTCTGTGCAGGTGTAGTTGCACATAAAGTGCCAAACCATCATATTTCCTATGAACTTCTGACTAATTAAGGAAATCTTGAAAAAAATTATGGCAATTAAGTTTTTAAAAATAATTTCTTTGTGCTTTGGAAAATACGGTATCACACACTGAGCCATTCACAGTCATCTTTCTCTGTTCACCCTACAGCTCCTTTTCACCCTCCTTCATTAGGCCTTGGCAGTCCTAGAATTTCTGCTTTGTTCTGTTTGACACCTCGAGACTGATGTCTCAAGATAGGCTGGTGTTATTTGCTCTTTGATTGAGACTTCACAGCAGGGAAACAGTAAGGTCCCCTAAGCTAAATAGAAAAAGATAAACTCATCAGTTTACCAACAAGGTAATATGGTACAGATGTATGTTTTCTTGTATTTACAAAAATGCAAACAAAAAGTAAATGATACTGCCTTTTTTCCTTCAGCAATCTGACATGACCCAAATGTCAACACAACCATGTATATTACCAGTCTACCCCTTCTCGTAAGTCTTCTCTACAGAAAATCTGAGCTAAATCATGTTGCCAGCTGTGTACCTTACTTCACAAGAACAGAGAAACATTTTAGATAAAGTAAAAATAAAAACGCTTTCTGTTTAAACATTAAGATCCCTTACCTCAACAACATTGACCTGTTAAAGATGTAACTTACCTGATTTTTATCAGGGTGTAACTTTAATGCCAGTTTTTTGAATGCTTGTCTTATTTCTCTACTGCTTGCTTCTTTGGATACTCCAAGTAAACTATAGTAGTCCTGATCAGTGCACACAAGAACTATTGCACATACTAAAACTAACAGTAAAAATCTCAAATATCTGGTATGATCTCCGTTGGACAATATGAACTCCATCGTGAAACTTCTGGAAAGTTTACAGGTTCTGATTCGAGCAGGCTTTGAGAAGAGTCTTTGGTAAATCCACTGATGTTTGGAGATATGCTGTACTTATGACAGACCTCTTCAAAATCCTAGTTGTCCTACCTCACATCACAAGTCTTGCAAGAATTACAATCTATAAAAAGAGGGGAAAAAAAAGTATATATTTCAAGGTATTCAATAAATATACACGAGTAAAGAGCTGCATCGCCAGGTTTTGTGGTCTGCACATGAAGTTTTTTGATGGCTAGCTACCTGCTTCCCGAAGGCCGCACAACTAACAGACCAGCTCTTTATTAAGTGCCTTATTGACTCAGGCAACGAAGCAAAGCTTTAACCAAGCGGCTGGCCCAAACGCTTTCTCGGTTCGCCCCGCTCTTCCATCGAACTTACTCGCAGCGCCCCGGGGGGACACTTCTCCCAAGGACCGCGCCGTTCGCAGCCGGGGTTCGGGGCCGGAGGGCGCTGGAAGCCTCTCGCTGACCGGCCGGGCGCGGGGGCCGCCGCAGGGCCGTGGCCGTGAGGCAACGGAGCAGAGAGGCCGGAGAGGCCGGGGGGCGCCGGGGGCGCCCGGGGTGGGGTTGCCGCCCGCTCCGCTCCGCTCCGGACCCCTGCCGTGCCCTGCCCGCAGCGCGGCTCTCACCGTTCGGCGGCGGCGAGCCGGGCGCGGAGCAGCATGGGTCGGCAGCGCCTTCTCCCCGGCGCCGGCGGAAGGGCGGCCCGCGCCGGGATCCGGCTCGGGGCCGGACCGGGTGGGGCGGCTCCGGGATGACGTGGCGGCCGCGCCCGCCCCGGGCGGGTCTCGGCTCCTCCCGGCCGCTCCCCGCGGCCTCGGCCCGCCCCTAGCGGGTTGGGATGCTGCTGCAGCCCGCGGGGCCGTCTGAGGGGTAGCCGCGGGTGGGCGGCAGCATCGCCGCGCTCATCAGCGGGACGGAAAAAAGCTCGAGATAAGGGCAGGGAGATCGCTCACGGGCAAAGCACTGGCTTGAGGAAAATTAATTTATTGGCCGTTAATAACGGTAGAGCAGTGAGAGCTGAAAACAAACTGGAAACACTCTTCTCCCGTCCGCCCTCTTCTGCCTCTTCTTCCCAAGCGGAACGGGGAATGGCGGCCAGCCCTTAGCGCTTCAGCTCCGACACTTGGTCGTGGTCGCCGTCCTGCGTGGGGTCCCTCCCGCGGGAGGACAGCTCCGCAGGGCTCTGTGACACGGGATCCGTCCGTCAGGAACGGACTGCTCGGCACGGGTCCCCCAGGGCGGCAGCTCCCTTCAGTGCACATCCACCTGCTCCACCAGGGGCTTCTCCACACACCACAGGGGAACTTGAGCTCCAGCGCCTGGAGCATCTCCTGCCCTCCTCCTTCACTGACCTTGGCGTCTGCAGGGCTTCTTCTCTCACGTTTTCACTCCCCTCTCACACAGCTGTGCCACAGCATTTCTTGCAAGTTCCTAGATACATCACCACAGAGGTGCCACCAGCATCGCTCACTGGCTCGGCTCTGGCCAGCGGCAAGTCTTTGTTGGAGACAGAACCAGCTCTTATCTAATGTGGGGCAGCTCCTGGGCTCTCCTCACAGAAGCTGCCTCTGCTGCTTCCCCACTACCAAAATCTTGCCACGCAAACCCAAAACGCATCCAAAGGTGGCCATTACATGTGAGGGCCTGGCCGCATCCTCAGGGAGCCTCCAGCCAGCTGAGGGAGGCTGGTAGTTGAAGAGATGCAAGTGGCAGGAGGAGGAGTGCTGAAGAAGCCCTGTGGTGCCAGGCCTGCCTGGGCATGGCAAGGATGCTGACCCACCACAAACTCTCCGGTCTGTGGCCAGGCTCTGATCTCTGCCCTGAGCCCAGAAGCCTCTCAGTGGATGCCTGAAGGTCTCTGAAGATAAAGACAGTCAAGGGGCCCATTTCCTCAGGAGTGCTGTCCCATAGCATGGGGAGCTGCCCTCACCTCAGTGAGGCTCCTGGCGGAGAGAGGCTCCAGGAACAGACAGGCTGCAGTGGTCTCTTCATAGTTGGTCACTTGCCTTTCCTCATGTATCTGCACAGGGGCATAAATGTCTGAAAAGAAACAGACCTGAAACATTGCTTGGGATGCCCTGCTGAACACAGTTCTTCCCACTGTGAGGAGGGCAGCAGAACAAGTAACATGTGAGGTGTGGCGGGGTTGCTGAACCCCTCCAGGAGTGCGCTGGGGTGTTCCTCACCCAGGTCAGGCAAAGAAGCAAAGTACCATTTGTCACAGTGAGGGCTGTTAAGGGATTCAGAAGTGGTATGGTCTTTTGAGGGAAGTGATAGGCTTCTTTATAAAGCTCAAAGATGGTTAAAAACTGAGCTTGCTGCCCATTGTCGCTATTTAGGTAGACTTGTTTTATGATCAAGGCCTGGAAAGTGGGTTCTCAAATAAATGTGCATTGCAAGAAATCTTTGAAACACTGCCCATGCAATACAGACATACTTACAGTTTGACTCTCCACACACTTGCTTTGTTTGAAATTCTGTCAAACAGTTCTCTATCTGAACTTACTCCTTTTTATGTAGACAAAACTGAATGTAAGTTACGTACTTCAGCCCAAGTCAAGCTGCCATAGAAGCACTTTAAGGGTCATTGATAGATAAAATGAATTGATTCATGCTGTTTGTTTACTTTTCAGTCCCAGTTATCTAAACAAATGTTTCCATTGTGAAATATTTGGGTAAAAACAAACAAACAAACAAACAAAAAACAACAAACAGTTTAGCCAGTGAAGACAAAAATATGGAGTGTACCTGAGAAATTAGTTTCTGATTTTCATGTTATTACAACCTTATGGAAATCAAAACGTCTGTCAAACTAATGACAAAAAATATATCTGCTGAAACATTTAAATTTCCTCTCTAATGATTTTGTGACAAAGTAGGTTAAAGTGAAAGACACCATTATTTTTAATTTTCAATTTAAAAAAATTAAATGATGCTTTAAATTACACATTTAAATGCAACTTTTATCTCTTTATGTGGGTACTCACTGACTTGGTATCTTTCAGATGGGGTGGGGACACTTACTGCGGTTGTTAAACATAAGAGATATGTTAGTCCTAAGTTAGTTCAGTTAGTTTATTTTTTTTTTATTATTTTTTTTCCAGATCAAGCTTCAATTAGAGGAATACAAGCAACTGCTAGGTAAGCGAACTCAGGTATCACTATGAACTAATATGTAGCTAGAAAGCAATGTTAGATGTATCATTCATTGCAAAGGGTAAAAGTTTTCTTGTTTAGCTAGAGGAATTCAAGAAAAGGCATTTCTTGATCTTCAGTCATGATTAAAATGTAATAACTTTAACTTATTTTAAAGTAATGCAGGTACAGTGGTTATATATATTATTGAAAACAATGCAGGTCTAAAAATATTCCCTAAACTATTTGTTTCAGTTCCTAATGGTAGTGAGTTCCATGAGTTAATTATTCTGCTGTTCTTTTTGTCTGTGGTTGTGAATGCTGAGTTTGAGTGTTAATGGAGATGGGAAGCAGACACTCCTACACAGTTGTAAGGATAGGGTTCGCTTTAGCAGCTAACTGTCCTTTTATCATATTAGTGCAATTTTCTACAGTTGCTATTCTGATTTAGTCAATAAAATGCCCTTTTCTCAACTGCTATTTTAAATCAAAATACATGTCTGTACAACTAGATGGCAAAATAATGTTATTTCTGTGTTTTTCTACAATGTACCAGTAATATATAATGGACTGGGCTGTTACATAGTTGATTTTCATTAATTAAGGAATACCTATTAATGTTTTGATTTGCTCCCCTACTCATTAGTGTGGGTTTGTGTTGGGTCAAGAGAATCAGAAAAGTCCTCCAAAGTTTCTTGGAGTTCTGAGCTGCACAGTGCTGAACAAATGCTTGGAAAGAACCAGAAAAGCTGCTGTAGGTTAAAACACTCTCTAATGGTAGAGCTTTTCACTTAGGTGGAGGGCGTAATGAGCTGTGACCCTCGTGACTTTCCACGACTCACAAGCCAACTTCATCCTCTTCTGTACTTCACTTTGATAGGCTTCTGTCATCTGCTTGTGCAAGGGTTGTAGTGAAGTGTAACTGAGCAAGGCCATTCATGTATGCAATGAATGATAATACCTTTTCATGCTGATTTTATCCAGTTTGAACTATTAGCCATGAGAACAGAATGAAGCTCATTCTAATCCATGGCTGTCTTTAGCAGTCATACACTTGAACAAGCACCCAGCTTACTGCTGTTATTTGTCTATTTTTACCTTTTACTACGTCAGTTTTGCATCTGCTTTAAAAAGTCATGCCAGTAACTATAAATAACGATAGTGAAAGTCGCTCTTTCACTTGACTTACCACATCGAGTTTGTACTTAGTAATGATTTAATTAAAATTTTGGCTGCTGTGCTCAGTCTTTCCTTTGCATTCCTCTTTTTCTTCCAGTGATGTGACTGTGGTTTTATGGACCTAGGTAAACTGATTTTATTTTTTCCCTGGGGAACTCAGAGACAGCATACGTCTTCCCAATTGTCTTTCATTCATGACAGGAATTTCAAGCAATTTCTTTAAACTTTCTTCATTATTGTTTCTCTCAGATCTTTCCCACACATCTAGCTGTATCTTACTATGATAGTAACATCCATATCTATATCTTGTTTGGAGTTGGTTTGAAGTCTTTCATAAAATAAATTCCATCTTATTTTTTTCTGTTTCTCTATTTTTATTTTTGTAAAGGGAATGGGATGGGAAAATCTAAAATAGTGGCTTTTGAATTAGGACTATTTAAAATAAAGGAATCTAGCAGAATTATGAAAAAGATAGATGTTAGCATTATCCCAAAGAAGAAATAAGAAAGAGGTGGACCATTAAATTTTTCACATGTATTAGAAAATAAACTAGATTTGTTAGTTAGTATTGGATATGAATATTTTTATTAATTTTCATTTTAATATGGTGTATATATAAAATTACTTTGTAATTTAAATTTAGAAAGCCAATCAGAAAGAATGCCATCAGATAGAATTTTACAGAGTATATAAAATGTTTAATTAAGCAGTAAAGCCATGTAAACCATCTGCTTCTGTTTAGATAGTCAAGATGTTACAGAGCCATTTCTTGTAATTTAAGACATCTATGCATTTTTGATTGCTTTAAAATTAGCATTCAGCTTTCCTGAGGACTTCTGCAGAAAGTCCTCAGGAAATATACAGTGAAATATATAATAACTGTTAGCAAAGAGGATTTTCTGCAGAAATTCTGTTAATATTACTACATTTTGAATTTGAACTTATCGACTTTGGCATTTGAGTTTTTTATTCTTAGTAGCTTTAAACAGATAAAAGCTAAAGTAGACTGTGAGAGTTTGAAGGTTTCCATATGATGGATAGTGGGTAACTTAGGAGGATTTGGGCTTTATTTTTTCCATTCATTAGCTGTTTTTTTTCCTGTAATCTATTTCTTTGGTGTCATACGATACAGGTCTTTGGGCCCTTGTATTTGCAAACTAGTTCCCATTTCTGGTTGTTAAAGAATCAACATAAACTCATGTTACGTGGAGCTGGCAGGAGAAACTGTGAGCAGAAAGCATACATCTCTTCTGCCATTCCTGATGGCAGGATTCCTGGGGAACCCTTGAACAAATGAAAATTACCTGCTAAATCCTAATTAAAGCCTAACACAGGAATTCCATAGCATTCCTATCAGATTTTAAAATTCTGATATGTGGCATTTGGTGTTATAAACACTCAGAGCTTTATTTTACTGGAACTTTTTAGTTTATTTGGAGTTTCTCTGATGCAATTGAAAAGCTGTTTGCAAGGTGCTTCTCAGAAGGACAGTTTCTGACAGTTTAGAAAAGATGAGAAGATAAAATGAGGTAAGACTGTGGGGGCAGAAGTTTCCTGTAGCGTATACTTCAGCTTAAGCGTTTCTTCACAGATCTTGAATGCAAGACTATACTTTCCATCTGACTTGGTCTGCCAGTAGTTGATCTTTTGAATTCCTGATTATGATTCTTTAAGGTGTTTTTCCCTTGTACAAGCCTTATTTTGCTTGCTTATACCCTCAAAGAAATATTTGTATGTGCTTTAATGCATGGTTTAACAGATACAAATGTTGTTATAAGAGCATGAAGTGCTAACAAACACTTTTTTAAAGTCTTAGTAGGATAATTTTTTATTTACAGGTAAGCTTTGAGTTTCAGTATTTTATAAGGTTTTCAGACATCTTATCTGAAGAGGCGTTTTGAGATTATTTTTTTACCTTTTTGTGGACTACGACAAAATTTGACAGATTTAGTTCCAAAAGTCCTGTCTTTCCTCTACTCTTAGTAATGGCTTAACAATTTTTCCTAACTCAGTAAAAATTTAAGGGTGAAGGTAACTAATTTATTCACAACGTACCCATAAACTTCTAAAAAATCTCCATATCCCCTGAAGTGAGACTTTAGGTAGAAGTGGGCATGCAAACAGCCATAATGTAGCAGATGGTGTGTTTGTCCAAGTATTTCAACATTTGATGTTTTAAATATTGGTGATTCAGTTTCTAAGTTCCTAGTATCCTTGAATTTTTTTTTCCATTAAACAATAATAGTAACAACAACGCAGCTCTTCAAAAAAAATCTAAAACCAAGCAGAAACCTTCAAAAATGATTGCAGATGTGTTACTTCAGAAAGATTAGCAGAGGCAGTCACCAGTTAATTGCATAAAAAAGAGAAGAAAGAGCAAACAAAACATGGGAACCACTCTTAATATTGACAGTATTTAGTAAACGGGGAAGATGCGCTTACTGTTTCTCATTAATTATTAATTAAAAATTTCCCAAAGGGAAAATCTAAGTATCCTATTTTTATAGGATGAGATAGCATCCTATTTTTATAGGTGAAATTTTTAGTTTCACATTTTTAGCATCCTATTTTAATTCTACTGACATACTGCCATTTTGGATGCTGCACAAGTACTTTTTCATGACTCTTAGCTGCCTGGTATGTTCTTGAAACAAAACAAATGGGCAGCAGAAAAACAACAAACTAAACCAAAACATTGTTGTTGCAGCACTAAGATTACCCATCTTCACAAACTGCCATGGTCCCATGAACAGCAAGTCACATTGCGTGACTTTAAACTGATGATATGAATCCAGATGAAATGAGACAGGTCTGTATTAGTCTTCCTTCCTTCCTTCACTGCCCAGCTTTCTCATTCCTCAGCATTAGGTCTGCTAGCCTGTATGTGTACATGTGACTGAATGCCCTGCTCCAGGCTGAAGCCCAGACTTCCAGCACTCCATTCATGGGCTTATGCCTAAGTGTTGTGCTCTTTGGAGAGTGTGGTTACTTCTCGTTGACCATCTAGTCCAAATTTAGCTAGACTGTAACTTTGACTAGGAACAGCTCTGCTCATGGGAAGAAGAGAGAAAAGATAGAAAGGAGGCAGAAGAGTCAGTGATTGGGCACATGGAGTTGAGGTAGGCGGAGCTGGACATTTTTAGGCTAGAGGATATAAAATCATGCCCGTCAAAGGGAGTGAAAGTGACTGATGGGGTCATACTGGGTTGGTTATTTAAAGATGAGTATTTTTCAAATTAATGGCTTAAGCTGTGATCCTTTACTCACCGATGAGCAGTTATTCACAAAAATAGTTCCTTTGACATCATGAACATTTTTCTTGTAAATGTTTTTCAAAGCGAGGACTTTGTGATTGGTCTGTATGGTGCTATTTGTGGAGGGCAACTCCCCCCATCAACATGCAGGTCTGTCACAACTGTATTTTACTAGTTTTCATGCCTCAGTATTTCTTCAGGGCTGTTATATTTCTTCTAACCTGAACCATAACACTCAGAGTGTAGTGGAAACCATATGTTTTAAACAAATCTCTACATATTGTCATGCACAGTAGGAGCAAGCTGTGTGGCAGCTTCTTTGAAGACTAGAAACACAACTCTCTGTTGTCACTGAGGTTTAAAATCATCCTCCCTTGGGGTACAAAGATCATTGCTTTGGCATATTTGGTATTTTACCACTGAAGGATGCAGCAGGTGTTTGCCTGCAGTTGTTGGCGATGATAATGCTACCCCTTCCATTTTGCAAGCAGATAAAGGTTTATTCGTTATGGACATATTCTAGCACTGGAGTATCAAATTGTGAACATGTATGTGGCATATTAACATGACCTTTTCTACATATGTTGTAGCTGTCTTAGTATACGATAAGGTTTTTGTATTAGATACCATGCTTAGTTTGATTTCTGCAGGTGACAATGTGAGTAAAAGCCTTCCTTTCTACTGGTATGACATATATCATTGTTTATAATTCTAACTGTAAAGGGTGCTGCAGTTTAAGCCTTTTCTGAGTTAGTACAGGGAATTTAAAACTGATTTCCTTGCATTGTCCATCTATTTACCTTGTATGTGTAATTTTAATGAAAAGAAAATGTTTAAGAAGCCTGATAGAAAAAAAAATCAATGTATTTTACATTTCTTGTGATTCATATTCAGTTATCATTAATGAGCCTGAAGAACAGTAACCAGCTAAACTTAGCTCATTAGTTTGGAACTGATGTTAATGGTATTATTTTTATCTATATTCCTTCAAAATTGGTCCCTGTGCTCCTGTTAAAATTCATAATCCAAAAATAGATGCTTAATTTGCACTCTGAATCATCATATAGTTTTAACTTCTGTGATGAAATTGTAAGAATGTGAAGATTTCTAATAAACACTAGCTTTCTGAAGTATCTATCAGTTCAGCAAGTTTGCCCATGAGACACTTGCAATAAGCTTACGTGCTAAAGACTAAATACTGGGTTCAAATATCCAGTGTGCTTGCTGGGCCGGATCCTGAGCAGAGAACTCTGCTTTCACTGTGGTGTGAGCTGGCGTAGTTTTATGGAATTGAATGGGAGTTGTCACCGTGTCCTCAGCACAACTTTGGAAATCTCAGCTTCCTGAAACTTCTTTAGTAAGTGATATTTGGATGAAGAAAGTCTGCTTATGTTTGATTGTGACTCTGTGCTCAGATGGTGTTTAAGGTGAAAGGCCGTAATAATCGTGATCTCTGGTAAGCAAATTATGAGGATATTAGTAGGGCTGTTAGGTCTGATTTCAAAGTAGGAGGAAACTGCTTAGCACACAGGGTCTCAGTTCTGTAGGCAATTTGCATTTACGTGCACATCAAAAACAACAAAAAAATGACAACATTGAAGTGCTGTATACTTTAAAAAAAGATGATATTTCTATGTGCAAGTGTTTGCAGAATTTAAGTCTGTACAATCAAGGTAACAAATCTGACAGTTGTAGAAATGCCGTAATGTATTAATGTGATCCAAGAATGTATGGAAACATGGTGGAAACCAAAGCTACTGTGATTCATTTTTGTTATGTAAACTAGCATTCATACAGAGACTGCAAATCAAGATGCTTCAACCCTGACTGTCTTTGATGTTTATTTTAAATATGTAAGCAATTTTTAGCTGGTTGGCATTTGTTCAAACATGCTATATTTACTAAGAGCTTTGTAGCTGTTTTCAGAGTAAACAGCTTTAATATCAGTATTCATTTTTGTGACATTCAGTGCGTTAGAAGCAAATGCAATGATTACCTCTGAAATCAGGTAGAGCTAACATAGGAAGAAGAGCCTATTCGTCCTAAGATCTATTTCTCAAAATACCTGTCTCAGTAATATTAGAGACATACTTTTCAGCAGGTCCACAGCTGCCACTGTGGTTAACCAGACCTCACTGTTTGCATAGTTCTGGTCACGTTTCCATTCGGGAAGTTCCCCCAAAGATGGAGCTGCCTGCCAGAACGGGATGGTGCTACGGCTTTGCACCAGGCAGAGCGGGCACAGGGCTCCACACGGCTGTCCTCACCAGGCGCTACCTTCTCCTTCCTTCTCGGTGGCAGCTGCAGCGCATTCTGTTCGCAGGGCATGGCAGGTGCCAGCTTTGTGGCAGGAAGGTGCCAGGCTCAGCTGAGATGGATGTTTTTAACTCTCGTCTCCTTGGAAAGGAGAAAACATGGTTGTCTCAGCTAGGATGCAGCAATTTAATGCTCAGACCTCTCAGTGTTGACTCCATCCTGTCTACTGACCATGTCAGTGCTCCCAGAAGTTTGCTGCCTTGCTTCTGGGTCTGGAGTATAAAATGCTTAGCCTCAGCTCGGCCCCAGGCCAGACACACTGCTAGACTAGCAGCAATAAGGGCGTGGAGCTGCAAAATTACCATGCTGGGGGCTGGCCGCCGGGGCTGCTGATTTCCTATGTAGACAAGTGGTTTAGAGGAACTATTTAATTTATTCATGTTTGAACATATTTTTTGTAGGATGTTGTCATAAAATGGTTTTAATCACAGACTAAATGTTACTATGCTTTCAGATGGTGCATTGTAGGATGCCGTGCACTGAGGTTTTGTGATGCACATTTACTGAAAACCTTTTAAATAAAATATAGAGATACCAGAAGGGGTTCTCCCTGAAGAAATCTACTTTGATACTCGTTCATTCCTCTGATTATTTTTCGAAAACTTACCTTCCAAGCATGCTCAAACCACACATCTTTTACCCAACTCATGGGGAGCTGTAGGACCTATGGAAACAGCAAAAGAAAGGATGCTAATGTGACTTCAAGGCACATTGAGCTCTATAAGTCCTGAATTAATTGTTTGTAAACTTACTTGATGCTGTGTATAATATTTTATAGTCCTTTCCAACATAATAACAGATGCTAACATATTTTATTAATGGATGAAACTATAAGGAAGATTTAGCTGCATTAGTAACAGAAATTCACGTGATGTAATTATTTTGCACTGAAGCATAAAGAAAGGAAATATATGTCATATAATGGATTTATTTCTATTTGTCTTCGTGCTTACAACCCAAATATAAAGTGCTTTTCAAAAATGATTGACTTTCCTAGAATACTGTTGCTCTCAGTCTGGAGTCCTATTTACCAACTGGACTCTGACGTACACGTATCAAAAGCCTAAGGGACTGCACGATTTCATTCAACCTGTTCTTCTCTTAAGCAGTGTCACTGTTATTTTAAGAGACAATAAAGATAATTTTCTGTGCTCAGTCTGAGTTTAAGGAAGACTGAGATAGTCAAGGCAGCAAGCTCTTTACTTGTTATACCTTTTCACGGCCAGATTTTAGAGAATGATTACTATATCTGTCCTAGCAGTACACAGCAAACAGAAAACAAGAAATATGAAATAACTGATAATCTGCAGCCAAAATCTATGACAACTCTTCTTAACTGTTCTGAAGGAACCTTCAGAACTAAGATGTCTTAATCTAGTAATATGCTTTTTCTTTTTCTTTTTCTTTTTCTTTTTCTTTTTCTTTTTCTTTTTCTTTTTCTTTTTCTTTTTCTTTTTCTTTTTCTTTTTTTCTTTTTCTTTTTCTTTTTCTTTTTCTTTTTCTTTTTCTTTTTCTTTTTCTTTTTCTTTTTCTTTTTCTTTTTTCTTTCTTTTTTCTTTCTTTTTCTTTCTTTTTTCTTTTCCTTTTCCTTTTTTTTCTTTTGCTTTTCTTTTTTTGTTTTCTTTTCTCTTTTTCCTTTTTCCTTTTTTTTTCTTTTTTCTTTTTTCTTTTTTTTCTTTTTCTTTTTTCTTTTTTCTTTTTTTCTTTTTTCTTTTTTTAAGTTACAGCATAAGATAGAAACTGCAGAGCAAAACGAGCATGAATACTAGCATTAGGAAGTGAAATGAGCATTTCTGGTTTGTTGTATCTCTGTTAATGACAAATTAATGTTAATCCACATGTTTATTTTGAGTTGTAATTTATGTATAACTATGTTAATTACATAATTGTAATTGTCAATTTTATGAGGCAGTAGTACTTTCTTCATTCTGGAAGAGGCTGCATGTCTATAATACACTGTGTTTTTCTGAAGGCAAAGTTTTTTTTTTTTTTTTTCCTCCAAAGAGTGGGAAAAAAAAATAACATAAAAACACAAGGCTGGAAAGGTAACAGCTTATTGTTGTAAAATTGATGTATTTCCTTTCCTTAGGATTCATCACTGCTGGTTGTATTAGGTGGAGAAAGAGATACTATAGATTTGCATCTCACAGAATTATGTCAGGGAGCATATACTGAGATTCACAGTCTGCTTCCCCTTTGCTTTAGAAGAAAAAAGAATGACAGCAGCTTTTTTCCTGGCTCAGCTTCTCCCCCATCTGTGCTCGTTCAGCTCTGCTGCCCTTGTGTATTTGGTGGGGGAGAAGACACAGCCCAGCCTCACCCTGTTGCTTGCCATCTTCCCTCCACACTGTCTTCTGGGGGGAAGATGAGAATAAGTGTTGTGTTATAATACAACTTTCCATAGCTGATAGCAAAAGTTGCCCACCCACACTTTTTGTGCTCTTCTTTAATTACGCTGGAGCTAATAATCTGATGGCATGTTCTCATGTTCATACTGGTACAAAAGTGTCTACTGATGTGAATTAAACAAGATCAAACACTAGGGTAATGCAAGTTTTACTAGAATTACTACAAAAACTTTAAGTGGTGTTTGAGGGGGAAAAGAATGCTTTTCCATACTCTTAACATACTTATTTCAAGATCCATTATTTTTTTTCATACAGATGGACGGTTCCAGTTCTACACTTCACTTCAGGTTTTTGAAATATCTCAAAATTTATTTGGATCTTGTGGTAAATATATGGAAGAACAAAATTTACTGTGCTGCATTAAGAATTTAATTGATCTGTACAAGTACATAAAACTATTTAACTGAGAATGTAAAATTTTCTCACTTGTGCTATCTCAGAACTTTTTTTTTTTGAGAGGAACTGAGTATGATGTTGATGCATATAAGTGATCTATGCAATCTTTTTTAATTCCAAGTTTGTATCAGAGAAAAGACTCTAGAGGGAGCCCATCTCACAGTTTTCTGCAATGAGAGAAATTGCTTTACAAAGATAATAAATCTATTTCTATTAATAAGTAATTTAATGTAAAATCTTTTCTGTCTCTGAGATACAGAAGAAGTTATCTTGGCACTGTAGGACACTTATTTACCAATATCTTTGGAAATTTCTCAGTTCATAAAGTCATTGCTATCTCACCATTACCTGTGTTTTTTGAATGCTAGGGAAGATTTATGGTTGAAGAAATATTATTTACATAATAAGAGACAATTTATGACCATCCTCTTTTAAAGAAGTCTCAAGGCACCCTGAGTGCAGTAACACAGAGGAAAGGTTTTCGTCTCTGCGTCTTGAGGTGTTCGACTTGTGCAGGCAGTGAGAAAACAAGAAATTTGTTGAAGAGGTCGGAATACGGTATTCTATATTTGTGAAAGCATATATATTGCATGTAACTTCCTGCAACATATCAGTAGGCACATGAAATTTAGTTTTAGTTTTGTAGTTATATGTTTTTTTAGCTATGATTTGTAACTAGCTAGCTATGTGTCCGGTGTCCAACTGGCAACAGACTTTGCATAGTGTTGCAGCAGCTTAGAGTTCATGGCTAGAGTGATAATTTTAGTCTGTCGATTGCATTTTTTCCACACTAAAAAAAATAAGCTTTAGAATTTATCAACGTGCTTGTTCAAGACAGGTTGTTTAAGGTTGTATCTGCACTGTATGATGCCCTTTCTACCCCTGTAAGGCTGAGTTTCTTTCTCAAAATGCTTCCAGAGTGAGAGGAGAGGAAGAGCAGGTAGTGGTGCCCACCCAGCCACCTCCTGTTAGTCATGATGCTTGCTCAAGTCCAGGAGATGGGAAGCATTCCCAGCTTTGGTCTGGATGCAGCTGGACTCATCCAAAGTGAGAGAGAAAGTCTGGATCAGAGTTTAAACCAGACTTTAGTTTCAGCTGCTTGGCCTTGTACACATTGTGCTGGGTATCTTCATTTGAAGGCACTGGGAGATGGAATATTTCCAAAATGTATATTAATAGAGAACAGTGGAGAAAAAAACTCTTGTTTTGATAAAATGCTAAAACAGAGAATTTATTAATTCTAAGTGACAGATTCCATATTTCATGTAGCAATTTGCAAGGGATTTAGTACTGAAGACATTCAATCTCCTAATTGCACTTTATGTTTAATTTCTTGGTTTGTAAACGATAGAGCTAAATCCACTAAAAATCTGTTTAAAAAGTCAGTATTCAGTATTAGCTGCTTTTTGCTTGCATTCAAATCACTCTGTCAGGCTTCTAGCTAACACCAAGCATTTCTTCAACACTTCACATTAACAGAAGATTATGTAAGTGTGTACTGCAACTTATTCACAGGGTAACTTGTACCAACATGGTATTTACAATTCAAATAGGAACAGAAATGTATGTAATTTATCAGGACACACTTTCTCCATCCATCTGTTACTTACACCGCGCTCTTAGAATGCTCTGTAAACTTAAAAGAATATTCAGAAAATACTAACCCAAACATCTTACCTCAGTGTATATAACATTTGTCACCATGAGCTATGCTTGCGGTTTAGTCCAGATTATTACCAAGGTACCTTCTTAATCACAAATAACTTGACTGAAATAGCTTTGCTAAGATTAATAGAAAGTGCTTAAAATAGTAAGAAATCACAGCTGTTTGTATTTTTTTTTAAATTAGCAGCTGTTATGGTTGTTTGTGTGTATGTGTTGTAGTATACTAAAAGACAGTAATTAGAAGATTGTATGCATTTAGTGCAAAGTTATTCTTTGTATTTTTTTTCCCCATGGTTAGTGCTTTGTTTCCTGCTCAGTTCTTAGCACAGAATTAAGACAGAGCTGTTAACTCTGTAGGCCTTTCTGGTGCTTAGCATACATGTGCAACAACTTTGTAAATAGCAACCAGCTGATTTTTCACAACGTTTCTCTGAAGCACAGGGCTCTCTCTATTCCCATTTTAAAACTGGCAATATGATACTCTGAAGATTAATACTAAAGTAACAAGCAATTTTATGTGCACATTTAAGGAAAAGAAAAGAAAAACCAAAAATGACCCAGCCTTCTGAAAATGAACATTGGCTCTAGAGGCATGTCCTGTTCTTGTTCCATCTATACTTCTAGCGGTTACCAGCCCTCCTCTTTCTGTGAAAAAATTTCTTACCTGCTGGAGTCAAAATAAGCTGGGTAAGTTTAAACAGTAAGCATATAGTTCTCCTCTGGCACAAATTTTGTTTCTTACTAGAATGGGCCAGAGGGTACTGCCATGCAAGCACCCAGGCAGCAGGCTGGGAAGGTGTGCCACCCTTTCTCAAGGACAACAATGAGCAGTGGGAGACAGAGGCTGATTTAATTCTTCAGCTGGTACAGTGCCACCAAGAAGAGTTTAGCCTCAGGTTAGCAGGTTACTTGTAGCCTACCAAACTGTCATGTGTTAGCCAATCTTTTGTAATTACCTGACACTTACTGGCCTTTTCCAATTACAGAATAATGTGTTAGTTTGCCTCACAAAGGCAGATGAACCTCAGTTTCTTTGTCCACTCCCTGTCCATCCTTCTCAACCTTCTTTCCTGTTGCCTTGGGGATTTGGCTCTAAAAGGCATGGGACTGTACTGTTCAAGCAGCTCTTCCTGTTACATGTGGAATATAATGAGCCTGAATGGGAGAAAGCTGTAAAGGACTGGCTCTAGGAGCAGGTTCTTGTTATGTTGAGAAAGGAGCTTCTGAATTCAAAGTGTTACTCAGATGCCAGTTGACTTGGCTGGGACTGATGTATGAGACAGTATTCAGGCACTGGTGGAAGGCTGTTCTTATCAGACATCAGACTTTGTGCCTGAAACTCAGCTTCAGAGTCTGGAGAAGCAGGCCAGAAGATCTCAGAAGAACTTTTCCAGGAGCTGGAGATTTCTGGACATGAGTGAAAGAACCTCTAACAGGAATCTTGGCTCGCAGGCAGAAAGGGACTGAGGCTAAGTAGCTATGAATATTTTCAGAAAGCGTAATTTGGAAGAAAAAAGTTATTTACTTGTCTGAATGACTGACAGTTCCATCAGCAGCAGTTTACACAGCCTAAATGCTCTTTCCATTAGACAAGGCAAAGATAAATAAACTCTAGTCCTGCATCAGACTGATGCATTTAGCAATTAATCCTAGCTTTCTGTAGTTGTTTACGTGAATATTTATGTAGTTACATGTACTTCCGAGTGTATTCTTATGAGAAGAAGAAAACTCGTAATACGGAATTTCCTATATCTGATTATTCTGAGCAATGTTTTGTTTGCATTCCCTCTCACTGCTGTGTGAAGGTGGGATGGTGGAGCTGTAGCCACAGGAAGAGATCTCTTGGCAGAACCTTATATTTCAGTTAGTTATCTTGTCCTAAGGGTGTGGCAAGAGAAATAAGAAGCTAATGGAAATCTGTCCTTGAGCAGTTACAGAAACCAGAAATAGCATGTCCTGTGCCCTGTATTGCCCCATGTAGTAACTAGAAAGTTTATGTGGGCTTGAATTTATTTGGCTGGACTCTGAGGGATATTTTACTGCTGTGAGTAAACAGCAGCTTCTTGAGAATGGGCTCTGTTTAAATGAGAGTAATGTGCTGGCCAGCATACATGAAATATCTGGTAAACAGACGATGAGCCTTGTTCCAGCGCCTGTCTTCTAGCTGATTCACAAACTAGACACAAAATTTGCTGAAGGATTTTATTTAATCTAAGTAACAGGGACAAATGTTTCTACAATAGTATGTCCAGGACTGCATTTCAAAGGATGTGCAAATAAAGATGGATGTTTTCACCATATGTGAAATTAAGTGTTAATTCCAGAGGAATATACTTACATTGATTATTTACCTACACTGATTTTTAATGTCCCTTATGAGGCATTTTGCCCCCTCCATGTGGAATCTTGACCCCACTAAAGTAAGTCTTCTATTTACTGCATTTTACCCTAAAGTTTCAAAATGTGCTGTTTTTCTTATGCCAACAAACTAAAACTTAATATTCTATAATGTCTTATTTTATATCCTTTGTCATATTTTCCCAGTCCCAGATAAATTCTCCCTATTATTTGTAGGAAGTACCCTGTTGCAATTTATGCAATCAAAATGCATGTAACTTTTCTTTCCAAATCTTTTTTCACCATATGCATTTTTGTAGCCGTTTATTTTCTAGCACATACTTGTTGAGCACAGCAAAAATTCTGACTGATGCTAAACCTAAATAAAATCCTCAGAAATATGTCTGATTCAAATCAGATACTTTGCCTGATTCAAACATTAATTTTTCACTTTAGAAAAGGTCATGTTACATGAGAGTCTGAATAAAATGTTTCAGAACCTTGCATATCCAAAGATGAGTAAGGGTTATGCCTAGCTTTACTTTTGAGTGATAATGACATAGTTTCTTCTTCACAGAATTGTAATTTCACAAGCTAATTAATTATTTTTGCAAATGAAACTGGGAATGGGTACTGATAAATTCCAGTGCTGATTAACAGTGTGGTCTAGGGTTAGTTGATTAAATGCATTATGCATTTATTCAGAAAGGACAGATAGAATATGTCACTTGCAGCAAGGGGAAGCTTGTACTGAAATCATTGTTTTATTTTTCAAAAAGGAACCATTGAAGATAGAGGCTGATCTTTCAAATATGTTGCAAATGAGATTAATGCACATACAGAAATGGAGAAAGTACTCTCTATACAGACTACAGCATTATCTAGCAAAGCATAGATCAATGTGGATAGCTTATTCTTAACTTGACATTTGCCTTGTTTTTGACATTCTAAAAGTTGAATTATCTCCTTAAAATGCTGAATGCAAGGAATCTTTATCCTTATATTTACCTCTGCAATATTTTAGAGAAGCCCAAATAAACTGTGAAAGGCTACTGGGTTTAAAAGTATGGAATATTTATATATAGGTAGATATAGATATTGGCATATGTATATACATATGTACGTATGGGTATGATGGACAATGGAATTTTCTGTGTTCTCAGCTTTCTATAGAATTATTGGTACTTTTTTTTTTTAATATGTTTTTTAAAGTACTCTTTCAAAGGAGATCCTATTTCATAAGCATAGTATCACTTTTTCCTGACATTTTTAACAACTATTTCTTCCTAAACATTATTCAAAGACAATAGGCATTACAAAGCCCTTTACAGAACTATGACTTTATGGTATGCAGGTTTGTTTTGTTAATAAGAGTAACCACAGTAACGTGTGAGTGCATGTTTCTGTAGATACAGAAATCATATAGAAGATAATGTTAACAGAGTGATGATGCAGAGAACAGTAGAAAAGTGCTTAAATTATGAGAAAGGATTGCTGCATTAAATATTTCAGGTGACAGAAATCATATATATATGTTCACTTTTTTTTTTTTTTTGGTTATGTACTGCAATGGTAATGGCTGCTCTATCATTTTATTAGGATTTTAAAAATATTTTATATCCATGTAATGCAGCTATTTTTTTAGTTTGGATTTATGGGCATTAACATCTTGCGATTTCATTCTTGATAAGGCAAGATTAGTCTGTTTCTTTCTCTTCTATTTTGTATAGAGGTCCTTCTCTGCCTGGCAGAGAAGGACCTGGGAGTACTGGTTGATAGGCAGCTGAATATGAGCCAGCAGTGTGCTCAGGTGGCCAAGAAGGCCAACAGCATCCTGGCTTGTATAAGAAGCAGCGTGGCCAGCAGGGCTAGAGAAGTGATTGTTCCCATGTACTCGGCTCTGGTGAGGCCGCACCTTGAGTACTGTGTTAAGTTTTGGGCCCCTTGCTACAAGAAGGACGTCGAGGTGCTCGAGAGAGTCCAGAGAAGGGTGACGAAGCTGGTGAGGGGTCTGGAGAACAAGTCTTATGAGGAGCGGCTGAAGGAGCTGGGATTGTTCAGCCTGGAGAAGAGGAGGCTCAGGGGAGACCTCATCGCTCTCTACAGGTACCTTAAAGGAGGCTGTGGCGAGGTGGGGGTTGGTCTATTCTCCCACGTGCCTGGTGACAGGACGAGGGGGAATGGGCTAAAGTTGTGCCAGGGGAGGTTTAGGTTGGATATTAGGAAGAACTTCTTTACCAAAAGGGTTGTTAGGCATTGGAATAGGCTGCCCAGGGAAGTGGTTGAGTCACCATCCCTGGAGGTCTTTAAGAGATGTTTAGATGTAGAGCTTAGTGATATGGTTTAGTGGAGGACTTGTTAGTATTAGGTAAGAGGTTGGACTGGGTGATCTTGGAGGTCTCTTCCAACCTAGACGATTCTGTGATTCTGTGATTCTGTATACCACACATGGTAATGTAACTCAAAAGACAAAAAGCAGTAGTTACCACAAAAACATTCCACAGACAATTGCCCTTTTTGGTTAACAGATATGTTGTATGTAGGTTTGCAAAGGGCCTTTTCTGCCATGGTCTGAGTAGGGTGACCGTAGTGTAATATCTCGTGAGTGGTATATAGTGAGGCTATTAGAAACTTGCATTTATTAGTTTATTTATTATTTTCTTGAATTAGAATGAGTTGGGCAATAATGGGCAGAAAATTGATATGGAGACTGGTGGGAGAAGGCAGAAAACCATAACTCTTTGTGCTAAATAACAAAATGCTGATAGAGTTTATAATCTGGGAAGAGTATGTAGGTCGGGATGGTGCTTTTAGCTTTTGGACTACTGAGTGCTGGGGGAATGTTGTGTTGTTGGGGGTGCTGCTTTCTAGAGGAGAAACTTCCAGTTGCAAGTAAATGGCATTGGTAATTACAGAATAAGAGAAAATAGGGATGTAGACATCCAACAGTTTCAAATGCATGCATTTCCTTAAAGATACTTTCTCTCGTTGTACAAATAGTTGCATTGCAGCAGTTCTGTATGAGTGAATATTGTAGAGCTCAGTAATGTCTGTGTACGTCTTTTGCATCCTTTTCAAAGAAAGAATGTTTTACTAATAGTCATACATTTATATGAATAACTCTGTTCTTTCATGTCTAATACTGAGTAAGTAACTGAACTTCCATTCAAGACACAAAGCTGAAATCTAAGAAATTCTGGGAGCAAAATTCAGAGCTATGAATATCTATAATGTCAAGTAGTGGAAGGATTTAATTAAGTCCTTATGCACACTTGAATACCTCCTGAATTTCACTTCAGTTGCTATCAAGCATCTGCAAATGGAATCGACATAATCGCAGGCTTTGTGACATTTGATAAAATATTTTTATTAGCAAAGATGAGAATCTACCTCAGCTACAAGACTTGAGAATACTTCTTCACTTTGGCTTTTGCAAGTCCAGTAGTAAAAGAAGGGTTTTACTTCACGGGAGGTCTAGTTGGTAGGACGTTTTAGGAAGGAAAGTTGTTTAATGAATAAAGATTCTAAGATTGGCAATAATTAAACAGAAAGTTCGGATTTAATGCTTGAGTTTTTGTGTTTTTATGCAGCTTTTAGAAATTGGACTCACTTTTCTGTTTCCTTGGGGAACTGTGGGCTCCTAAGTGCTTGTGTCTTTTAAACAAGCCACGCATCTCCAAAAAAGGCAAAAATGTCATAGGAATGACATTTTAAAATAAACCGTATTTTTCCACATTAAAGTTTCTTGTTGAAAGGCATAAGTTCCCTCATCCCCACCCTCTTACAGTAGAAATAGATACAGATTAGCATAACCACTTCTGCATGATAAATTATCATGTTGGACTTGGATAACCATAAAAATGTAACTAGAGAAGAAATAGAATTGAAGAAATTTAAATTGTGCTTTCTGGTTGATAATGAAATTAAAAAGCTTCAGTTGCAGTTACATTGCACATTCTGGGAAATTAAAGAAGCTCAGATATGGTTAGTTTCACTGAAGAGCCCTCAGCAATGGCAATGCGTCAAAGAGACATTAGAGATTGTCTGTAGCACGGAAATATGTTGGAAAGACAATGAAATTAGCAGTTCAAATTGCAGATCCTTTAGTTTCTCTACTTTATGCACTGAAGTTTTTACACTGATTAATTCACTCCCCACCTATGATTCATTCAGTAGCATACCCAGCCATTGCTTTCGCATTTTGGAGCATTGACTACCAAGCTACTATTTTGGTCTCCAAAGCAGGCTCTCAGTTTTATGAAGTGTGCACCGCTTATCCCAAGTTTCACCTCTAGAATGAAAAGAATGGTGTTATTTTTCAAGGAAATGTACATGCTTAAAGAAAATCATAAGCACTCCACTGTAACCAAGGACTCATTATTGAACCAGGTATGTATAATTCTAAGGTCTAAGGAAATGCTGGCATTTTGCTGTAGATCTTAATGAAAGATAAAAGACGTACGGTCCCTGGGTACAGTTTCCGTTCAGAGTGCTTAACTAATACCGTGTCTCTGACTTTAGTGTTTTTAAGCCAGGCTCCTACTGAAAGGAGAAATCCTGCCTTCCCTTCCGTCCTCTGCCATGCATTTTGCCCTGTCCTTTGGACTGTTGCCAACAGAGCACACAGTATGCTGAAGCAAGGAACCATTCTGATTGAAAATGAATCAGTTTTATGTTTTTTGCTGGCTTAGTTCCAGCCAAATCAGTTTTCTGAGAAGCTTACCATGTGGCCACAAAAATGTTTGCACTAATACAAGGGAGACGGCAGTAACACTCTACTCAGGGGCAGTGGGAAGTTAATAGGTATATAAAGGTGTAGTTGCCCCTTTAGGTAGCAGTGTCATATTAGATCAGATTCACGTGTTCAATTGCAGCACATTCTTAGCTGTCTGGCATTAAAAAATTAAACTGACTAAAGCAGTTGCACTCGTGACTGTTATCACTTATGTCTAGGGTCCTTCAAAGGATTGGAAGTGCCTCTTACCTTTTCTGCTTTCATTGCTCCACTTTCCCCATGGAGTCCATTATTACAGGAGTGCATAGCTGATGCACAGGGAAGCGTGGCAACAGAAAGCTCCTTCCTTTCCTAAAAGTAAAGGTCTGCTGTTGTTGCTGCACAAGGGAAAGATGGGTCTTGTGCACACAGCCACTTTTGCCTCTGTCATCAAAAGCCACTAACATGGTAATACTGATGGAGCTTTAAATGAAACAAAGAAAGCAAGCTTGTTTCCAAGAGAGGTAAGCACTGCTATTAACAATGTTAGTGTTTGGAATTCTGTGTTGTTGTAGATACTAATTTTTGTTTATATCAGTAGTTAAAGCATTGGTAACTGTTAACCCAGACAGATTTCCTGCGTTAGACTTTAGGGTTTTTTTTTTCCAAGTGTCCATTTAATGGAAGAGGGTGGCTCCTTGCCATCTTCAGTAAGATGCTCTTCTAAAAGTATCCAGCTCTTAAGGGAAATAATTTAATTGCTGTGTTTTAGGCATGCAAATTATCTTCCATAGTGTTAAACCAACTTACATATTCGAGTCTGGACTCCCAGTCCATCTGCCAGTAGACATTCTTGCTGCAGCTTCTCCTTCATTCAGCAGCATTTTATCCCAGCTTCCTGATTTTTCAGTGGGGTTTTAATTTTGCATCAACATAGCTGTAGCCTTTAGGGGTGGCAAAGATAGGTCCAAGCAAGATTCAGAGGTGGAGCCTCCCAACTTTTTAGAACAGACTTGTTCATTAGTCAATCCCAGCACTCAAACTGATACCCTCCAACCTCCTGAGCACATCTTCAGAGAAAAGCTGCATATTGTCTGACTGACTTGTGGCCAGATGTGTGATGGAGCAGGTCTGGAAGCGAAGAACTGCTGCTTTCTGTGGCAATGAATTACCACGTGCCTGCTGATCTGTGGTAAATGTCTACTTGTGGATGCTCACCTCTGGTAGGTGCAATGCCAGGCAGAGTGGCTTACTCCTTGCTTGTGCTGCTGCTTTTATAGGAGAAACAAAAAGAGGTGAAAGATTTATTTTGGTTACTGAAGTCAATGGCTGTTTGTGTTCTCAGTGTATATTCAAGAAAAATTGCCAAGTTAATATTTGTTTTTAGATTTTTGTTTTTAAGTGCAAAGGTTAGAATGTTTTATGTCATCCCTAAGTGATTGAATGTGGAGAGAACTGAATTCCGAGATAAAAACAGGTAGTAAAGAAGCAAATGCTGCAAAAATGGAAGTATTTACTGTCTTTGTTCTATCAAAATGTGTATGTGATACAAGTATGTGACTTGCTTTCTTTTTTAACCAGCAATTTATTGTAGTTTGGAAATCCTCTAAGACTTCCTGATTCCTTGCCAAATCTGTAATTCATTCAATTTATGTCCCTATTCTTATAACAGAGCTTGCTCAGGGATATAAATCTCTCCTTTTTTAGAGGGTGAGAAAGACTCTCATGATTATGTTTTGGTAAGCAGAATAATAGGGCCTCAATTTAATCGTAGGAGCAATAAAAAGCAGCCTTAGATACCCTTGCTTTCAGGCAGTGTTTCTTATGTAGTACATCATGTAACTTCTGATAATCGTTTTCAGCAAGAAATCCTTAATCCCATATAAGCAACGACATTTTTACAAACGATATGATTCATCACCAGCCTATGTGAATACACATCCATTAGTGCAGCTATTGCTAGATGCTGTTTCTGTCCTCATTTCTTGAGTATATGAATGTTTAGACACAGTCAAATGAAAGGATGTGTGATGAAATTGGAACATTTGGAACTTGCTTGGAAGTGAATTTTAGACTGTTTCATGTCAAGATGCATTTCTCCTATTTTCTTGCTTTATTCTCTCTGACCGTTAGATATTATCAGCTTTTCCAGTCTTGGGATTAATGTGAGCTTTAGATGTTTTTAAGGGGAGGGGTAATGAAGAAAGATAGACATTTTAGAAGATTAAGTTCTGAATACTCTCATTAGAATTGCAGAATTTCTGTACTAGGTACAGCAAACAAAGAAATACCAGTACAAGAAAGGAAAATGTCAGAAGCATCCTGTTGGTAATAAAATCCAGGTACTTAAGAGACGGTCACTGCCAAAACTGATACAGTTTGATGGTTTTTACAACTTATTTACTTGGAAGAAAGAAAAAGTTACTCGCTTAGCATGCTGTCAGACTTCACAAACCATTCTCCCTTACTCTCTGTCAAGCATGAATTTCAAAGTGCTAAAAATATATTCTTCCTGCTTGTTCTTATGGCACATTTCCCAAGAATTATTTAGTGATTTAAAAAACAAAACAAAACAGAACAAAACAAAACAAAACAAAAAAGAACACATTTTATTTGTGTTTTTGGGAGGTGATATTAACAAAAATAAATTACAAGGAATGGTAATTTGGAATTAATTAATTCCACTTGGAATTTGGTGGAGGATATTTTGAGAGCAAATGAACTGAAGTGCACTCATGAACTATTCTCCTTCCTTGGACTATTTGTTTGATCTCTATTTTCATAATCAGTTTAATGAAAGTAAATATAGAAATTACTATTATTATCCCATTCTTTAAGATATCCAAGTTTTTGAGAAATTAATCAAATACTGAATTAACAAAAGCACTTAGTGTAGGACATACACACTTCTTCATGCTGCCCTGCTTCCATTAGTTGTCAGCTCTGAGGAGTCAGGTTGGCATTTACATGTTTCCTTGTGAACACATGGGCAAAGGCTTTTTAGTAGAAATTTTGCATCATAATAGCTAAACTACAACTGGCTGAGTGTGCCTAAGAGCTATGTGTCTCAGCAGTCTTAAACCCTCCCAGTGTGTGGGAAAAGAAGTTATTCCCTGAAAATTTCCAATAATGCAGGCACATCTGAAGGAACTGTAGCCACAGGTGAATAATGGGCTGCTGTCACCAAATGAGCCGAAAAACTGTACTTGGCATTGTCGTCACTGTTGGCAGGAAAGGAAAACCAAATGCATCACTAAAGAACATCATGTGATTTTAGAGTTGGCCATTGTAATTATTTTGCACTCTCACTGCATGCGAAATGAAAAAAATAACATTTTAAAGAGAGAATGCAATTCAGATCTAATTAAGTTGCAGTATATTTAAGAATAGAAATCACCCTAAAGACATCTAAGTATCGAATGTTTATAGTAAGGGATAATAGATGTTCCTAAATTACCTCTGTGTCAACAGAAACCTGACATTGCTTGATAAGATTGTGTTCAAAATGTAGTCTCAAGAGATTAGCAGGTTAGTCCTGGATGATGGGCACAGAAGAAAACAAATTAATGCAAATGTGGAGTGCAACTGCTCGCTGAAATAAAGCTTCCGTAGAGGAGTGTGAGGCATTGTGGCTTACGTTCAAATTCCTGCTCCCTCTGATTTAGACAGGTTTTTACAACTCCCTTCATTCTAAGTCAGACAGGTAATTTTACCCTAAAAGATGCTTCTTCCAAATGTCAGGACAATGCCCCTGGTTCAAACACTCCTTTCAAGTAACACTGAAAAAGTTTTAATTTCCTTCCAGCATAGAACATCAACAACAAACCCCTCATATTTCAAAATGTGTTGTGAAAAACATCCTCATACAGAGCCCTGTTGAGAGAGAAAGCAATTTCTTGCTAAAATATTAGGCACAATAAGGGACTTACTGTTTTAATTATCTATTTATTTATTGAGACGTGGTTTTCTTTAAGAGGACTTAGAGCAGGGATGGTGAACCTCTACACATGAATCTCTTGTCCCTCTTGTCCACTGAAGCACGTTGTGTGACCATCAGCATTCCTGCATTGGCAGAGGACCTGCACCTGGAGAAACAAATACTGCCCACCCATCTCCACTTGCAGCACCTTTGGGTGGTGGAAGAGGGTTGCCTTCTGCCCATGACCTGTGCAGAAATGCCCTGGCTTCAGCTCTGCTGAGTGTGATGTCTGTATCCTGCCACTGCTATCTAAAGGCCTCAGGGTTGTGATGGTCAGGAGGGCTGGCAACTCCGAACTATTAACACTGGCCTCTGTAATTTATCTTGAATGGCGAACAAACGAAATACAAAAGTTGAAACAAACTGTGCACTCACTACTAGCTTCCAATTTTTAACATCAGAACTACTTCTAATGAGTATAATACTTCAGGTAAATCTAGTTTCCATCTAGTTTCCATCACCTGAAAAGATTGCAGTGATTTGTGGAGGGTGGCTTTTGTTTCTCTCTCTCTCTCTCTGTTTTTTTTTTTTTTTGTTTTTTTTTTAAACAGTTTTGACACGTATTTTCCTACCTTAGTGATTTTACAACCATTGAGATGCTACCTGATTTTTCATACTGGGGCTATTGTAAGTTTTGGAAGTTTCTGGGGGATTTTGACTGAAGGCTTCTTGACTAGTTACTGTTGCTGCTGACAATTTTTTCCAAATGTGAAACTGTTGCAATTAGTCTTTGGTAAGATATGGGTGTGTGTTAGGATTCCCAGATGTTGCACAATAATTTTGTTTTACATCTCTGGAATAATGTGGCCAAAAGCAGAAGCACTTCTGGCCCTGAGCAGCACATTTCTGCTTTTTACCTTGTTTACCTTTTGTGCAAAATGTAGTTTGGCCAAACATATGATAAAGAAAATATTTACTTTAGTGGCATTACTCTGATTAATACTGGTGTGGCAGAAGACTATTGGGTTAAAGAGCCCCTGTGGGCCAGACTGCACAGCTGTTTGGAGCAAGAAACTGCCTTAAAGTCTAAGCCATATAAATTGCTTTATTGCTGTAATAAAGTTCCTTGTTATGACACAGGCTGGAATTCTCTAAAGTACAGAACTGGTATTTCAAATCCATCCCACAGTGATATGGGTTCAGCATTGTGCACAAATTAATTGTCGCATATTTATATTCTGTAGCCATGATCCAGGAAGTTTTGTAGTAATTCAGAAGCATCTTGAATCCCAAGTTGTCTGTTGACCTCAGCGCTGGCAGTTTCAACATATCCTTTCCAGTTCGGCAGTAGATTGTAAATCAGCAAAACTCTGGCAGTTTGCCAGGTTCTGTGCTGATATACATGTACCTCAGAGGAGTCATTTGCAAATTTAATTTTGACAAAATTAAACTGGCTGAAGCCCTGAGCAATCTGACCTCATAGTTGACCCGGCTTTGAGCAGGAACCAGGACTAGAGACCTCCTAAAGCCCCTTTTGACCTGAATTATTCTGATTCTAGATGGAAGGGGTATGTATTCCAAATTCAATTTTATTTGGATTTATTGTTGATCAATTCTCCCCACAACAGGACTGCAGGAATTCAGGTTTAGGAAATTCTTCCATTTGTGGCTGTTCTACAGTTGAGAGTCTCATGGAGGAACAGAAACTGGAGTGGTTGCATAAGTGGACCTGAGAACTGATTTCCACTCCCTTTGACAGCAGAAATATTTATTTCACTAAACAGTGTAATTGCATTTTCCTTTAGTTTTTCATTGCAGCTTGTGACATAGATGATCTTAGTTTTGAATCAGAAAAGCGGACCCTTTGTTATCCATTGCCATTTTCCACTTTGTTCTGTCATTTGCAGTTTTGATCTGTGTGTCCTTATAGATAAAAGCAGTGCATATGAACTATCCTCATAAAGTATCCATCCATTGGGACCTGTAACCAGGTAGTGACATCTCCTGCCCATCCCCATTCCCTCTAGGTATAAATATTTTGGTCAGAGGTTATAGATAGAGACCGTAGTATTCAGATGCTCCCTTTATCTCTCCAAAGACCAGCACTTCAGAACTGGCCCTGACTACATCATAATAAAAAATAAATAGGTAAAACAGGTTGCAAATCAGAATTTCCCCTTTTAAGCTACACAGGAAAAGATCTGACAGCACAGACGTGTAGTTTGTCGTACTTGAAAAATATCCTCTGTTCTTATTTTGGCCTTATTTGTATGACCAGTTCTTAACATGTACAGGCAATTTAGTAAGCACTTCTGTCATGAAAGTGGTGCTCTAATGCTAGCACGGGTCACCCAGAGAGGTTGTAGAGTTGCTGTCCATGCAGATGGTCACAACCCAACAGGACACAGTCTTGGGCAACCTGCTCAAGGGGTTCCTTCCAACCTCAACTATTCTGTGACTCTTCTGTGATTCTCCAAAAGTTTTTTTTTTTTTTTTCTTTTTTAACAGGAGAGCTGTGATTCTTGTATTGGATTGTATTTATACTGTCAATAATCCTAACCTGAATGCTTGAATGATTTCAACATGTTTTCACTATATATATCTTCCCTAAGGATTTTAATCACAGTATAATGTCCTGTTACTGATTTTCACTCAGTTCCTGTTGACCCCCATGGCAGAATATGGCTCTGGAGAGATCAATCAGTGTTATACTCAAGTCTCCTAACACCTAATTTCCTACACAACTGAACTTCAGCACTTGTAAAATTTACTGCCTGGTGACCTTTTTAAAGGGCCATTTTGAATTTATAAAACATCCCTCAGCAATCGGGGGCTACTTTGAAATGAACTACATTGTGCAAGTGGGAACTCTGCTGTGTGTATACTGAAATATGAACAGTATTTAGCATCTGGATACAGTGAATCATTCAAATTATGACTGAAAAAAAACACCAAGGAATTTATTAAAATGTAATATTCCATTTGCATGTGGAAAAGTCAGCACTTCTACCTAGAAATTTCTTTCAATCTGTTTAATAGACCACTGAGTCATTGGTTCACAACTGAAGTTCAACAGCAATAACTGGTTTTACATTAAATTCCTATAGCTTAGTAATTGTGTAGCTGATCATTCGGTTATAGAAAATGTTTATAGGAAATAACCACCAGGTAGAAACACCTGCATAAAATGTTTATCTACAATATGCCTATGTCTCCTTTGTAAAATGCAGGATATATATTGGTCCATGCAATTTCACTCTTGACAGTGACCAAAATCATGGCTCCATCTGAATTTCAATTCACCTTTAGTTTTGTGAGCTCCTTCTTTCATGGATCAGAACATTTGCTGTCTTAACTACTTTTAAAATGCCTGAGGTGCAAGTCAGAATCACGTGGCAGCACTGTACAGTAGCTAACCAGTACTGAAATGTAAGTTGATGTGACTAAGTATTATTTCTGCAAAGAGTGCAGCTCTAGTACTCTTACTGAAAGAGTGTTTTTCATATCCCTCAGCAAATGAGCATCGTCATTCCAAGAGTTAACTTCTTGACTATCAAGACTCATTAAGTGTTTCTCTAGTCTGGAGCTGACTGTATACCTGTCCGTGCCAGAGAGTTTAAAATCACATAAAAATATGTACAGTAGAGGTAATGAACATCCTTTCTGACTTTTCTCTTAACTGCTAATCCTGCAGACAGTTAATCACAAAGACTGTTATTTCTATCCTGTTTCTTTCTGGTTTTGCTAAGAAAGCTTCAGGATTTTGTTTTTATAGATTTCAAGCAATGTCAAAGTAGGTTTTTCTTTGATACTTACTAAGAGCTGGGAAAGAAAAAAAGGTCTTTCTTTGGGAATGCCTCTTGTAATGCCCAGTTAGGCTCTTGGGAACAGAAAGTACTTTGGATAATGTGTACAAGTCCTGTGCCCATGTGGGGCACAGTCCACAGAGCCACTGGCTTGCTTCTTGGTTTTGGTCTGCTGTTTAGGTGTGACACACAGTGACTTTGATTTCAAACTCAGGATATAGGGTGCTGGAAGTTCTGCTGAAGCTGGGTGTGAACACCAAATGGCAGCAGCAGCTGGCCACCTTGTTTGCCCAGGCTGGCATCAGATGCAGGCTTGGATGGACTGCTGTCAGGGAGACTTGA
Source organism: Cygnus atratus (assembly GCF_013377495.2). NCBI lineage: Eukaryota > Metazoa > Chordata > Aves > Anseriformes > Anatidae > Cygnus > Cygnus atratus. The sequence continues at coordinate 14,832,123 of NC_066367.1, forward strand.
AGCAGAGCCATCTAATTGTTAAAGGATGCTGCCGATGGTGACAAGCTGTGCAAGTCTTGGTCGCTCTGAAAGAATATCTCTTAGGCCCTTAGGAGTCCCACAGGTCCTCTGCATGTGGGAACAGTCAACGGGCATCTGGTTTTCAAGAGAGGAAGACAACATTATGGCCCCCTGCCAAAAACTGGTGCCAGTTTGACAAATAGCGTGGTTATTTCAGAGTTTCTGCCACACCGCAAATGAATCTCCCGCCGGAGGCTGGCCATGGCAAATTCCTGAGGCTGTCCATACATCATCTTAATGCTCTGAAGTCTGTTGTGAGGCTGTACAGCGAAGAGTGGTTGTTCAATTAGTGGTGTCTTTGTGCAAGGCTTGCATGCACTGCATGTCCTGGCTCCAACAGGGAATGCTTGTGCTTATTTTAATATTTATTTATTATTATTATTATTATTATTATATCTAGATACTTTATATCTTCCTGTGTTGCTATTTACTGAAGTAAACACGTAAACTCCGTTGTCAAACCCAGTAGGTGCATGTGATAATCTGCATAATTTTGAACTTCAGCATTTGCTCATCTGCCAGCACTGTTGGTGGCATATCTGCTGTTGCCATGATGTCTATAGCTTTGATCTGAAAACAGTGATATGAGTGGAATGCTCTGGTGAGTCCTCAGTTCACACCCAATGACCAGCAAAGGTACTGCAGGGTGCCTCAAGTTGCGGTGTGTTTGCCCACAAAATCAGCGGGATCTGCACACTCTGGAGCATATGTAAGATCTGTTATATGGGTAACAAGGAGCCTTCTCAGCCCAAGCATGGAATGACAACAGAAACCTTGAAAGTAGTGGGACAAGATGGTACTGGAGACTGGACTAAAAACTCACATGTCCAACTTCTGGTGCTTAAAATAAATGCTGACTTGAAAGCAGACAAGACTGGTTTAAAGGGTAAAAAAAAAAACAAGTATCCGATGTATGTAAAACACACCATATCTGGTGAATTTGGACATTAGGCAGACTTGTAGACTAATAAAGAAACAACAGGGTGTAAAGACTAGTTAGAAAATATAAAAATAGCCCTGAGTGGACTGTAGGCTGGGGAGGAAGAAACCATCAAAGTAGTATCACACCTCTTGCAAAAAGGAGACCCCCCTGGCACACTCCTCCCATCCATCACATCAGCATCACCACCACCATCATGCTCTTCCCTGTGAAGACTTGGGACACTGAAGTCCCACCATGCTGGACTGACTGATGTTGGGACCTAAAGGTGCAGTTAAAGGCTGAAATGGGTAGATTGCAGAAAGATTGTGTTTTGACTATACAAAAAATGTCTGTTTTGACTTAGTAGAATTTGAACTATAAATGTTAGTGTCACATTTTGACTGGACAGATAACTCTTTGATTAGACAGTTAAAGCTTTTTTTTTTTTTTTAACAAAACAAAACAAAAAAACCCACACATAACATAAATTGTGACTTTGCCTTTAAAGAGTATTCCTTGTTTTGCACAGAAGATGTTGAGTACAGCATGAATCAGCAGCAGGCATGCACGCGTGTGCGCACACACACACACACACACTGCTCCTTCCCTATCCAGTGTAACAATGGTGTAGGTACACTCATTCCCATCCTGTGTTTTGGGGCACTGTGTGGGGAGTTGTTATATCCTTGAGATACATGGCATAGAATGGTGTAGACTGAAATCAGTCATACCATATTTTTCCACCCTTTATTTTCAAGGGTGATCTGTGTATGAACAAAATCTTCGGAGACAAAATATTCTGCTTATGACTATGCATCTGCTATCTCAAAGGGCTCAAGAGGAAACATTTGGCTCTTTTGTGATTATAGTATTTTTCTCTGATAATTTCTGTAACATACTAGCTGGCCTCCTGCATCAACTCCTGAATGGCAACTGACAGCATTTTTTTTTCATGAAAAGAAATTTTTAATGGGCTGTACCATAAATAGCTGGAACTTGCTGTCCTATGTGGAAAATACAGGATATGAGTCATTATCAACAGTAGGAGACCTTAGATCCTCTGTAGCTGTACATATCTTCTGTGGCCATATCAAGGACTGCATTTAATCTGAGAAGCACATGTTCATTCCAGATAGCTACAGGAGACAACTTGGCTCCCACTGGCATTTTGTAGTATCTGTTCTCTAGTAAAACCTACTCTAATCTTAAAGAAACTCCAGTCCATTTTGCAATCACTCAGTTTCTAGTACCTTAAAGTGATAGTGAGGAAAATTCAATAATAGTAATTGCTGAATTACAATAACATTTACTGAGTTATTGGCTTGTCTTCAGCACAAGAGAGAGAAACAGTCAGAAACCCAGTTATTTCAGGAGTTTCTGATGTCCCATGTTCTTCCAGAGGGACCATTTTTGTCACAGATATGATATCTTTCAGTGAATCTTTAAAGATCCTAACTAAACTAACATTTTTTAACAGTCAAAGATAAATGAATTTTTACTATGACAATTTCTGCAAATCTCTATTTCTAACATTTTTAAGAATACAGTTCAAAAACAGTACCTTATATTTTTCGTCTTCTTTTCCATTTCCAAGAGTTACGTACGGATTTTGAAATTCCTGAATAAATTTTGAAGTTCACTCTTTCACAGATAAAGAAGACAAGGAAACAAAGTGTCATTGATTTCAACATAGGGATCAATGGGAGAGTACAACAGTAATACCCTCCAGACTTCTTGATCCCCATGACTGTGCTTTAATCAGACCCTGTACTTCTGGGTACTTTAGCAGCAGACTGCTAAACATGCTTAAATTGAGGAGACCTTATTGCTGGAAACCAGGGCTGAAAAAAAATTTTAGTGGTTCACATATGGCTGCTTGATTCCCAAGTTTTCTTCTAAGGTTAAAAAAAATAATTAAATGTTTGTTTGGCACAAGTTGAGACAGTGATAATGGCAGCAAAGTCACATTTCAGGTGGTCAGCAGGAACTTCTAGTGTGCTTTGAAGGCTAAGTAAAGTCTGCTTGAAATCTCTTCCACTTGTTACTACTGCAGAATGCAGTATGGTATAACTATGCTATGTTATGCTATGGCATAACTATGCTATGTTAAAATACGTTATTACAAAACAACAGCAACAAGCTTTAGGTCACGTATAATGCAGGTATCTCTTTCCCAGGATGCTAACCAGCTACTAGGCAATAAAGTTAAGCTGTTCTTATGCATATTCTGTTTGTTTCTATTTCTTTAATGCAAAAAAAAATGCAAGATCTTTATAGAAAAGGGTTGAAGCACTGAATGAAGGCTTGGGGCCATCTGTCCCTGTTAGCCTGCTACTTAAATAAGCTTTTTTACAAGCATGATCCATTAAGATCAAATTTTTGTGTCCCTTTGTGGGTCCCAGGCCAGAAAGACTTAGTAAGAATGAAACACTGAAACCAACCTAGTAGCTGTAAACTTGAAGAATTACCTGGAATTTTCTCAGCAAGGTTGCTGTGTCTGAGCACCATTAACTATAGATATTTCTTCCCATCCAACTGTGCCTATTGCATTTTTGAAATTAGCCTCTGCAAGGAAATGATGGACTACTTAATTGCAATTTAGGCTTCAGATTTGCAATTGTAGATACAGAGAAATTCCATTTCCCGAAGAAATAAGTGGAGAGAACTTTAATTAGTTCTAAGGGCTCTTTCAACAATGAAAGTGAATAATACTGTTTTTCTTAACGGGTTTGCTGATATAGATGGATATCTTTGTATTTTTTTTTCCACACGTTATGAATAAATGCATAAAAACAATGGAGAGATGATTTGAGTCAGGTTTGACTTAAATTTTTAAAATATCTAGCATAGAAATCACTAGTCTGGATTTGTCCCCATGGAAAAAAGGCAGGAGAAGGCTCAGAAATGTGGCTGGCTCTCCAATAATGCTAGTGTATTTTTGGGTATCAAACATTATTAATTGAATATAAATTAGAAACAATACTTTTACTTCAAATGTTTCTACACAGACTTTTCAAAGTAGAAGAATTGTATGGTTGGCAATGTTTAGTCTTATTTTAAATTATCATACATACATTGCCTGTTAGATGTTGATTTTAGACTGTGAGATGTCAGACTGGTACCATGAGGGTTTGTTTTCATATAAGAAAACCCACTGCTTTACAGCTATGATATTGTGTCATCAAAGGAACTAATGCATACAAGTACCAGTTTTGTGCATCAGGGACAAGGTGAAAATGGCATAAGACAATTCTGACATTCCTTGAGAAGTAGTTTGGACTTGCTGGAAAATATACAATGTGCCATGGACCAGCAGAATTCTAAGCTGAATTTTCCTTCTGTACTGCAAAATCATCATCTGTAGCTGAACTTATTTAAATGCTAATGCTTACTTAGATCGTGATACTTTTATTAGTAACTGCATAAGCTGTTTGCATATCCTGCAAATAGCTTTTGAACTTTATGGTATACTAAGTCATACTGGAACTCCTGTTTAGCTGATTTCTGTGGCTGTGACAAGTCATGATGTGGAGATTTTGACTGTGTAATTATAAAAATCTTTATCATACTTACAGTAGGGTAACCATACCATGACGGGAAGGACATACCCATCTACAAAACATCCACAGTGAGCTGCAGTTGAGATTCTGATCTAGAAGTGCACCTATCAGGCCCCAGTTTCCAAATACTTTCCATTCCATAGAAGCTATACCTTCAGCTCCTGTTTCAAGTATACGTCAAGCGTATATATTGCTCTGCTAAAGCTGCAGATTAACCTGCTGCTGGGGAGGCTGGTGCAGTTACTCAAGTGGGACTCTAGATGCTTGGACTCTAAGATTAAATAGACAAAACTTTTATAGCTGCTTATGACATCAGTAAGTAAGTAAATAGGACAGGGCTGATGGGTCCTGGACTAGCCTTGAACATTCAGATGTCAGACCAGAAAAAGGACAGGTGGCTATGTGCTTTGTATTTTCAGATGTCAGCTTGGAGCCTGATTTATAGTAGCTTTCCAGTCTCAAGAGCAAACTGCTTATGGTCTTTCAGTATGTACAAAGGCAGCTCAGAGAGGCTTTCAGCACAGAAAATGTGAGGTCAGATTAAGGGATTGATGTAAGTCTACACTCTGAAGTCTCTCTGCTATCTGAGATTTCTGACTCTAAAAGATGAAGCACATAATCCTGAAACTCGGCTGGTGCCACTGAGGATAAGAAGCTGTTGCCTTGTCTCTGTCTTAATTTTCTACTTTTGTTAAAACAGTTAAGATGTGTGAGTTTACAGATTTCTGGCATTGCTCACCAGCATTTAATAAGCATTTTTGCTTTTCTAGCAAAATACCTCTTTATATTTAACAGATAAGAAGCTATCTGCAATAGAGCAGGTGTGACAAAACCTTTTTTCATCTCCTGAATTTTTACTGATTACCTGTTACAACTGTGTAAAAGTTAAGATGTGAACCATAATTTAGATAAGGCCAGCTAATATCCGGGCTTGCTTGGCAGCAAAATGTTCTAAACACCTCTCCTTGGTGGTACACTTTGATGAGGGGACTAGCCAGCAGGTTAAGTTGTGTATTGCTTCTGGGTGCATCGCTCTGTATTTTCCCTGTTTTGTGGCAGTCAGAGAAGCTGACTCATGGCTCAAGCAGTAGCAGCTCATGATACACTGTTCACCAAGTGGCAGTCCCAAATTTCATATATGCTTTCCTCCCATCTGGTAAGTGGATGAGTCATTTATGACTCAATTTTCTCTGCTCAGCTTAAGAATGATTCCTAATGAGTCAGACAGAATGTTTTCAGGGACTCCTGCTGTTGGAGAGCACTTCACCTCTACCGCTCCCATCTTCTCATCTCTCCCATACTGTGGGCTGTGGTCTAACTTCCAGAGCAGAATCCTTCTACACTAAATTCAGGATTGGTGAAATTGCTGCTTTAGTGAGCCATTTTTGATGTAAGTATGACTTTTAGCTTTGCCTTTAGTATTGCCAGGCATGTTGATACAGGGACAGGACCTCCCTTTCTGACGGCTTTGTGCACCACTGCTAAGAGACCTTCATGCTGCCTCTGCAGCATGGGTGCGGGGCTGCTTTCAGATGGAGGACATTCAGATGGTCACAGGTTTGTTCTTTCCTTTCTTGTGCACAATGATTAGAGGGTTGGCCTGGGTTCCTTTACTACATTGGTAGACTAGATCTGTCTTGATTCTAGACATAGCTGTTGGCTCTGTGTTTGGAGTGCAAGTTCAGTATTAGTCCTTGTCATAGACAACTGTGCTCTAAACCAAGAGAGTGTGGGGAAGGACAGGTGCCGAGCTGCATGCAGGCTCCTGGCCGTCACTGGCAGGCTGTTGATCAGAGGTAGGCCTCTGGGAAATGGTTAGGAATGCCATGATTGTAATAATAAAAACTGGGCAAAGTGGTCTGCTAGTACAGAGAGCAACAGTCTGCATTTGTGTGGAGTGCTTCAGTAATATTCTTAAAATTGCTAGTAATGTCTATCGGTGACAAAGAAGTGATAAAGGGATGGCAGAGAGAACTTTTGTTGAACTTATTTTCCTATGTATATATGTACTTCCTTTATATACTGCAGCTAAAAATATGTAAGTGTACTCTTTCCATAGAGAAAAATGCAGATAATACAACTATGAGATACAAATAGCAGCTTGTCTCTCACTGCTTTCCCAGACATATGGCCAGTCCTATAGATGCGCCCCTTATGTAAGAGCGATCTTGTGCCATGCTTTATTGCTGCATGACGGTTCACTGGAAAAGCAGTTTGATAACCACTAATTGAAAGAAACCTCAAGTTTATTCCATGCTTGAATCCCAAAGATTTTTATTTCAAAATCATTCCATTAATAATCAAAGCTTGTATATTGGAAATTAAAAATCTTTGGACCGTATCTCCTTTTACTTATCTTTCTATTTAATTAAAATTAAATGGCTGGTTCTCCCCAGTTCATTCTTTTGCCCCTAAAGCTATTTCTAGTACTATGTTCTCACTAATTGCTAAAATCACAACTAAGTAGCATCCATTCTTGATGGTTCCTTGATAGTTTAAGGATTCACCGCCAGAAGCAGCATATGCTCTACAATCTATATCTGAAATTAAATGTTTCATAATAATGTCATTTTCTGCTTGACTTTATTCTCTGGTAGCAGAGATTTTCTAATTGGAGATTAAAGATAATGTGGTTATTGCCCCCAGACTAAATGAATACTTTTCTTCAATTTTTAGTAAGGTTGATAATGCAGTATGTAGAGGCAAAACCAGGATGGTTAACAGAAATGACTGTACGAAAATGAGTATTACTAAATCTGGAAGGAAAACTGAAACATTTTAATATGTTCAACTGAAAGGGATCAAATTATTTCCTTTCCAGACATCTGATAGCCGTGGAATGTGAAAGGATTTTTATTTAACTTCGTTGACACCCGAAGACTGGAGAGCAATGTTTATAATAACTGAATTTGAAGAAAGGGAGCAAAACAAACTACAGGCCCTTTGTTATCAAAATTAAAAAAAAAAAAAGAAAAAGAAAGAGAGAGACTAAACAAAGCAACAACACATATAAAAAAGCCCTACCAAGCTCTTTTAAAGAAAAACAGTCATCTTTGGGGACAAACAGATATGGAAAAATGAGACAAAAATGGGCCAAAATGAAAGGAGAACTAATCAGGGTTGAGTAAGATTACCAGGTCAGACTCCCAAAAACAGCCTGCTGCCTGATTTTAGGCATTGCTTTTATTAACAGCCATAGTGTAAATGGTAAGCATGTACTGATTTCAATTTATTCATGACACAAATTCAGGAGGTACAAAATAGTCTGGATGATCATAAACATACTGCATAAAAGCAATTGTATGACCTCGTAAAACAAAGTAATAGCAATAGGAAATTTAATAATGAAAAAGGTAAGGTTGTGCTTCTATGGATTAACAATTCTTTTAGAAACTGGAGGGCTGTCAGCTGGAAGTGGTGCTGAAGGTGAAGGCTGTTAGTTGACTATGAGGTACAAGAGACATGTGACCTTGAAAAAAGCAAACATTAGTACATCAGCTGAGGTCATTCCAGCAAAGATGGGCACATACTTATGCTGTGGAACAAGGTGCTGGGTTATCTTAACTGCTTCAGCACCATGAATCCTTGCTAGTCAAAGAAAAAAAAAAGTATGCAAAGCATTAACTTTTCAATTCTTTGTGCTAAACAATGTATATGAATTACATACTTGCATGATTGTCACTCAATAACATTAGAATATCCTTATTAGTGTCTAGTCTTTTGTGGATGGAAAATATGATCTTCAGAACTGACTAAGAATAGCTATCTTCTCTTATGAAGTGATCTGCAAATAGTACAAATGGAGAAAAATGGCCTCTGAACTGTTACTCCTATTTTATTTAAATGAGAAGAAAATAGCAGAAGAAAATTAATTTTACTTCTGCATATTCTTCTTTTTTCATCACTTAGATTTCCAATAGCACAAACTGCCATGTAAAAACACATATGTAAAATGAACATTTGGAGAGTGTTCAGCAACAGGCTAGATAAAGAACTTTTTCCTCGTGTCCGATCTGACCCTCCCCTGGAGCAGCTCTGTGCCGTTCCCACATGTCCTGCCATCGGTTCCCAGGGAGCAGAGACTGTCACCTCCCTTTCTGAAGCTGCAGAGAGCAGTGAGGTCACTTCTCAGCCTCCTCTTCTCTGGACCGGACAACCCTAGGGTCCTCAGCCTCTCCTCATAGGACATGCCCTCCAGCCCTTCTACTGGCTTTGTTGCCCTCCTTAAGGGTGCTTTCAAGTCCCTGCACATCCTTTGTATATCATGAGCCCAGAACTGCACACAGTATTCAAGATGAGGCTGCACCAACACTAATATAGCAGGAGAACCACCTCTTTTGACCAGCTGGCTGTGCTGGTCTCAAAGATGCGGTTTGCCCTCTTGACTGCTAGGGCAAGCTGCTTGCTCGTGTGGAGCCTGCTGCTGACCAGCACCCCCAGGTCCCCTTCTGCAGGGCTGCTCCTCAGCCACTCGTCTCCCAGTCTGTGCCTGTGCCTGGCATTGCTCCGTCCCAGGTGCAGCACCCAGCGTTTTCCTTTGTTGAACTTCATGGTGTTGCTGATTGCCCAGTGCTACAAATAATGTCAGCAATTCTCCAGTGGACAGTGGATGTGAAATAAATAGGTGAGGTTTAATTAAATGAGAAAATTCTTGAAACCGTTGTAACTGATCTGATTTTTACCTTGAAGTGTTAAGCAAGTACATTTGTAGTTGTCTTCACCTGGTACTTCTAGGCTTACCTGTGCAGAAGGTTGGTACTGGGATACTTCAGGCAATGAACCACTCAGGATTTTTTTAGCTGTATTAGGCCCAGAGATCCTTCCACAACTGACTAGAAGAGTCAAAGTAAGTTCCTCTATGGTACTTTGACCTGGTGTCGTACAGCATTTTAAAATTGTTTACATGTCTGGAAACTTAGATTTAAAAAACAAAGAAACAAACCCACAAAACCACTGTCCCAATTCAGTTTTTTACACTTTCACATTTCACGTAAATTTTTCCAGTCATCTTTGTGAAGTTAGCTTTGACAATTCCTTTGCTTTGACAAAGTTCCTTTGACAATTAGCAGTAAGCTGGGTATTATCATCAGAGATTTCCTTTTGAAAGTAGAGGAATTCTTCTGCAAGGTATTATTTCTGCCTTTGTCCTCTTTCCAAACCTATAAGCATATACTCAGCTCAGTATAGAAAAGACAAATGGAATAATAAATCACTGGATAATAATTCCCATTTAGCTGGTCAGCCCTTGCTTTAAAAATTATGTTTGAACTTATTGCTCCATCGTGCCAAAAGAAAAAGGTGAAGTTTTTTATTTTTATTTTTATTTTTTTTCCACATAACAAGAACATCATGGGCGGCAGCAGCATTCACTTGTCCGCATTGCTCTGCCAATGTGCTTCAGTGCTCTGCAGAAGCCATCCCATGTGTGAGATAATGTGTTTATCTCTGTAGCCACTAATTCTCAACTTTTTCAGATAGCCAAAGAGAAGGGTAACTCTACCAATTATTTGCACTCCTCAAACTATGTTAAGAATTTTCTTGTTCAGGAAAGCTACTCAGATTTGTTTTATACAGACCAATGTAGGCCAAATTAAAATGATTGCAGTAATATGAACTGAAACAGTGCTCTAAAGTGAATATAATTTTATATCTCTGCATGCAGTTGGAATTTTACTGTATGATTTTCCACTTAATCAATTACATTAGGAATTATTACACATATTTTAGAAACCTACTGAAGTCATTTCCTGTTTTACGTTGAGGTTTGCAAAAGAAAAAAAAGAGCCACCTTTCTATTTTATTTATTTTTTATTATTTTTTTTTCCTGCAGTCTGTATTGTCCTTCTTTATTTTTTATCACAAAGACAGCTTGTTTCCACATCAGCTTCCCAACTGAGTGCCCTTTTTGGTGTGTTTAATTAGATGACTCCAGACAGCATGAACTACAATAAGCTTAAGCAACATCAGCAGCTGATGGCATTGTGTTGCCTAACAACTCCAGAACAGTTTCTCCAATTGTGCTGAGTTGCCATAGTAATATCTGCCCACTGCTGGTGGACTTGCTTGAGAAATTTAAATAAAAACAACTGTCAGACTAACATCGTGGCAGATGCATTAGCCTCAGCAACATCAAGAGACAAAATTATTTCTGTCATGAGCATACATGAAGCATAATTTTGCGTAGGATCACCTGAGATATGCCTTTTTTGCAGGCCCAATAGCCTGGTGCTTTCTCTCAATAAATGTAGCTATATAGAATATGAGATGGGCACAGAAAGTTCACAGAATTATTTTTTCTCCGTGACACCACTGTTTCTTCATGGCTAACTTTGACCATATTGGAATGTTAAATTTCCACTTCATTCTGTTAAATATTTCAAAACTGGACACTTAGCATGAGTATCATATACTGCTCTGGTGTGAATGCAATGCAGAGATAACTCTGACTCTGTAGTCCCGTAGGAATGACTGGCAGAGCTTTAGTCTCCCCAGTCAGTACAGATTTTCATTTCCCAGACCTGTCTTCTCTGCAGATCAACCCCTGACTTTGAATTTTGTTTTGAGGACTTCATTGGCCAAACTTTGAGCAATGAAACATTTTTAGCATTGAAAGATATAAGTACTATTTCTATGCCCAGATTAAGGTGCTTCAGGTATTTATGTAATGCTATTAAACTGTGCATAATTCACCCATTTGGAAATGCTTAAGGCATCTAATCTGTTCTTAACATATAAACCATGAAAATACAGTTACCCCCATAACATCAGAAAATGAAATTCAGAAGCTGTTTTTTATGCTGTGTTTCTACAGCACACTTCCTTTCTTCCTCTTCTTGGGATGTAACTGTGCTTTATTCTATTTATTCTTCAACTGGCTGCACATATTCCTGAGATAATATTCTCCTTTTTATCAGTATGGTTTGTTGGAAAAGGTAAAGGAGAGAATGTTTGGATGTGATTTAAAAAGATCTTTTTATTTTAAAATGCCTCTGAGTTCTGAGTACTTCTGATTCTTCCCACCTCTTCCATATTTTTCAAATACTTGAATGTATATGCTGAAGTTATAGGGTTGAATTTTTCTGTCCTGGAAAGCTAATGTAGCAAATTTAGGCCAGTAGTAATTATTAGCCCATCTGTTTTGCCTCACTGTTCTACTCAGACAGAGAGAGGAAAAAACCCAAATTGCTGTCTCCGCAAAAGATGCTGGAGCCTTTACTTTGCATGCGTGTTTCCAGAGTTGTTCCATTTAACTTGATGGAATGACAGATCCCTTTCCCTCTGCTGTTTTGTCTGTCTGCTTATATTTCCAGGATTAAAATTCAATTTAGTCAAATACTTGGGTGAAATGATGCTTTAATTTGGTCTCCCTAGCAGGTTTTTTCCTCTTCTAAGCAGGAGCTGTTTGCTTTTCTCAGTATGGTCAGCAGCCACGCTATTAAGTGATAACTGACATAGGCTTTTGTCTTGAGCCAGAATGTCAAAATCTCCATTTAGAAAGTGTCACATTCTGCCATCCCACTCTGCCTTAGCTGTCCAAAATTAAGTATGATCAGAGTGGGGCACTGTGTAAACAGACATGGCATGGAATATTAACTGGTTGCTGATGATGTATTTGCTGAGCAATTTGCAGGCTATCATTCTGATTAATAATAAAAAAAAAAGCTGTATCTATGGAAACAAAGTGTGGAAAATAGCTTTTATGCCTGAGGAATGCTCAAGGAAAATGGTTAAGTGGTCTTAAACGTGATAGCAGATGTCTTAGCAAATCTCAGGGCATTGCTGATGTGAATAGGGATGTAGCAATGAGTGGCACATAGAATTGTAATGTTGTAAAGCAAAAAGAGATAATCCCTTTTATTTAAAATTATTTAGAATTGTAGAACTATAGAATATCCTGAGTTGGAAAGGACCCACAAGGGTCATTGAGTCCAACTCCTGGCTCCACACAGGACCACCCAAAAATCAGACCATGAGTCTGAGAGTGTTGTCCAAATGCTCCTCGAACTGCAGCAGGCTCAGTTCTGTGACCACTGCCCTGAGGAACCTGTCCCAGTGCCCAACCACCCTCTGGGTGCAGAACCTTTCCCTAACACCCAGCCTGACCTGCCCCTGTCCCAGCTCCATGCTGTTCCCTCGGGTGCTGTCGTTGTCCCCAGAGAGCAGAGCTCAGCGCCTGCCCCTCCGCTCCCCTCGTGAGGGAGATGCAGGCCGCCATGACTGAGATTTAGTAGTTCTCCATGCAGAATAAGCAGAGAGATTTAAATTGGCTAGGAACAAACAGGTTAGTTTTTTAACTGCATTCCAGTCACAAATTGTTTTCACAAGTTACATTCATGAAAATCATTGCATCTTTTCTTTTCCTTTTTTTTTTTTTTTCCTTCCTGTTGCTGCTTTTGTGAATTGCCAGATCCTAATTCAGGGGATGTCCCACTATAAGAGTTAAATCATATTTGCTGTTAACAAATTGCACCTAGATATATTCTAAAAAATTAAAATTGTTGCATGGGGATAAAAAATAGCATTGCACCAAATTTGCCACTGCTTTTACTTTCTTGAAGAGCCTCTGCATGGAACTTCGACTTCTGCCTCACTTCTTGCTGTAGAGCTGAGGACGCATACACCTGTTATTCTTCTCTCTTTCTTTCCCATTTTATTTCCCTGGCTAGAAGGCATTGGCCAACAAACAACAGTTTTAGGAAAGCTCCAAGCATAAAAAAATCTATCTTTAAAGACGGCTTTTCCCCAAGAGATTTCCTCAACTTATTGGCCTCTACAAGTTCCTGTCTGATCTGCTCAAAGCTTCTGTTGCTGTGTGACACTGTCACAGAAAGTACAGGAAACACCTCTCTTCTTTCTATGAAAAATAGAAATAGGTGCCTGAGTTTCCTCACTGGTTCTGATATTGTTGACGGACATGGAGGGCCATAATCACCCTCAGTTACGAGCCTTCCATTTGTATTAGACACTTGTCTTGAGCACACGAGCTCGGTTCCTTCTGGATGAAAGTAAGATTTGCTCCAGGAGCACACACCGTGCTTTCTGACTGCTAAAGGCTGGTTGATCCATGGGGCTAGATCAGAGTTTGTGTGGAGGCAATCCCTCTGACACACATACAGTGGAGACCTCATGCCCACAGCTCTGTAGATCTACTCCTTCTGCAGTCTCTTACTGAGGGAATTAGCTGAGCCGTGAGCAGGCTGCAGCAATTGTATAGCTGTCCCCACGGCATGGCTCTGGGCAGGGAATTGTTCCTTAGGAAACAGAAGGAGCTGAGGGAACAAGTGGGTTTTCTATTCCACTACTTTCACTGTTTCATCAAGCAAAAGTATTTAGCAAAGTATTGTTATTGAAGAAGATTATGTCAGAAAGGAATATTCAATTTAGCTAGTAATATTAATATAGCTTATTTTATAATTCACATCCTTTATTGTAAGCTGTTTCTAATGTGGAGTTATGCTAAAGGTCTTGCCTATTGATTTGTTTGAAGGAAAGGCTTCAGTGGAAGAATAAACAAAATCTTGTTTGGTGTACCTTACCTTGGTCAGCATTAAACAGGATGCAGATCTGAAATCCTCTGTCAATAGTAATTTCTAAAGGTTTGGGGTAAAGGCAAAAGAATGGAGCTTTATAGAATGTACATTGTGTGGCCTGGTTGTTGCAGGTGGCCTTGGGTGACATGAAGTATTTAAAAGTGAAGTTTATTTTACAGTGGTGGAAGGGGAGCCCAAAGCACAGTGGATAATTCTGTGTAACAGGAGCAGAAAGTTTTGTTTAGTGGACAATTGTTCCTCAGGGACCAGTAAAGATGCCAGAGTACAATGTAAATTATAACGAGCTTGGTGGCAGCAGCGCCCTGACGCTGCATGTGAAACCAGCCCTTGCTCATGGGGGGACATTTTGCAGCCATGTCCCTTTTAGATTGATTGCAAGGTTTGTTCTCCATGTAAAATTCATGCTCCTTGCCTCTGCTCTGGGTTCTAAGGGAAAAGAAGCTACTGAAAATGAAATACTTCCAGGAACAACTAACCGAGGGAGCTTGTCCATGGGTTTTTCTTGCAGCCAGAATGGGAATGCTTACCTAGAGGTTTTTACAGTTAGACCATGTAAAAGCAGTGGAGCAGTTAGTAGGGAATTAAAAATGAGATAAAGGGAAGAAAAAGAAAATGTGACATAATGCAGAAAACTAAAGTAAATGAAAAGGCAGTCAACAATAAATATTTACAATATATCTTCAGATATGTTTGATGCATAATATATTTGAGATATAACGCAATAAAATCCAAACATTAATAGCCAAAATATGCATGATGATATTGGAATGTTTTAATACTTTTTGAAAGCACATGAAAAGCCTAAAAGTTCTGATATTTTAAAACTGCAGCGTAAAATTGGTGTTATCATTGGATTGGTGAAATACGAATGTTGAAACTGAGCTCAGTGAGGAATCTGAGCATATTGTAATAGTTCTAGCTGGATTTGTACCTCTTCACTGTGTGTCAAAAGAATTCTTTACACAAATTAAATATTTTAGTGGTTAAGTATTACTCTATAACTTATAGGCAACTGAGTTTGGACATTCATGTAGAAGCAGTCAAAAGTGATACAGCATCATCTGCAAAACCATTTGTGAAGGGCTGTGCTGTGTTTTACCTAGCTGTGAGCAGCAAAGTGCTCCTAGTGGATGGTACAGCACAGCTTTTCTGTGAGAAACACGTTTTATTTCCATATACTTCCAGATCTGATAAGAACTTGCAGGAGTATTTCCAGATCTTTGGCAGAAGCTATTCTGTACGCAGTCTGGAAAGTCCAACGTCTGCAGAGGTGTCTGGGCCTTCCAGACAATGCTGGGTTTGTTCTGCAGTGGGATCTTCCTGGAGGGGCACAGACTGATTCCAGCGGATGAGGAAGGAACTTGGAAAAGCTTGGTGAACAATTCTAACGCAGAGTCTCCTTAGATTTCTCGCATTCTCTTAATTTGAGAATTAAGAGAAAAGAAATCGCCAAATGTAATACATGCCAGATTGCTGTAAAAATGCCCTTTTCATTTTGGCATCCAGATTTCCCCTCTCCCTCTTTCAGAAACTTGTCAAGGAAAGGTTGAAGATAATAGATAATACACCAGCAAACCTATGACGGAGCACATGTTTAACTTCCATTTAGTAATGGGCAGACAGAGGCATGGGGAGTGTAAGCGAGTTAGGCGAGCTCAGAGGAGCAGCCTTCAAAAAAAAGCAAAAGACCATGCCTCTCTGGATTCTCAAGCGAGTGCACTTACAACAGCACATTTTTCCAGTATGCCGATGATTACAACAATTTCATTGAGAAGATAGCATCACTGGTAACATGTGCAAATGAAAATGATGAAGTCTTTGAGGAGCCTCTTAAAAATACTCCTGCTAAAGTAAAAGCGCTTCTGTAACAATGGACAGAGACCAGAATATTACTTAGGTTCTAGAAGTTTACATCCTAAGTATATAAATTACAACAATGCAAATAAAATAGTGACTACTATTTTAAATCTAGCAGGTAATATGACCAACATACTGATTTTTTTTTGTGCGTGTGTGTGTGTGTAAATTACATAATTCCTTTCAAAAATGGAGCACAGCAATTCAAATTTTCCAGTTTTTCCAATACAGTTCTCTGGATCAGTGACTTTAAAGAAGTTTTATTAAAAAAATAAATCAGCAGAACATGTTCTTAGGATATCATATCTATTAAGTATTTTTTTTCAGAAGTTCCTCAATGTGTGTCTGTCTGTCTATCTGTCTATCTGTCTGTCTGTCTGTCTGTCTAGCTAGCTGAATTACAATAGTTTGTTGTTGTCATAATGTGTGATACTGGTAAAACATACTGAAAACCATCTGCAAAAGCCATACTTCAAGAAAGGTACACTTTTTTTTTTTTTAAGAATGTTGCTCTTGGTTGCTTTTATTGCTAGTACTGCTCTAAGAGGAAAGGGAAACTGTACTTCCTTTGAATGTTAAATATATTTCCTTTTGTATTCACATAATCCAAAATAAGCTGTATTAAGTGACATGTTTTATTTAGCTGCCTTTAGTAAATCTGTTAATAAATCTGAGTTGCAATTTGGAAATGGAAAACTGCAATTCCTTCAAAACATCTTTTTAGCAAGGGCAGAAGAATACAAGAAAATAAATATTGGAGAAAAAAGATGTTAAACTTGGAATTTCATTTGCATGCTTAGTGTCTATGGAGAGACAAACTGTTCAGTTACGAAATCACAGTTTATTTACAACATCATTTGATTTAGTAATATTAGAAAGTTATTAAAAATAAAGAGGAATAATCTTCCATGTTTTCTCAAGTATGAGTGGATACAGGAAGCATCCCATATATTTCTTTTAAGTTTTCTTCATGGACTTAAATCCCCACAGGTTTCCTCATGCCCAAGTTTCTGTGCACCAGATTAAATTCTTTGAGATGTATAAGTGGCTTGAATTGGTATGTGGTAGAATAAACCAACTGAAAATAATAACATAATTCTATACTATGCATCACAATAGAAAATGGACTTAAAAAGAATGGACTCAAGCAGAACATGCCTTTGTGCACAATATAGGAAAAATATGCAAATGAAACATTTGCTGATTATGGGTATGCTCTTTGGGATGACCTGAATGAGTGTAAGCAATTTGTAATATTGTCTTTTTTTTTTTTTTTTTTTTAAACAGAGGCCTTTACAGAAGGCTACATCTTGCACCAATTCAAATAAATAGGTGTTTATACAAAAACTAATGTGTAATCAAGCCTCAAAACACCAGTTCTGTGTCATGAAAATATCCTTAAAAATGCAACAGTCGCCATTTCTGTCTTTATTTTCAATACCGGGAGTGTCCTGCAAGTAGTTAGGAAAGGGAACATGGAATATACTGACATGCATCTCAGACATCGTATTTTATTATTTGTGCTTACTTGCTCGAATTTTGCTGTGTGCAGCTGTTTATGATATTAGGATTTATTTTCTTTTATCAGATTGTTTTTCTTGCACAATATTTAAATGTTGTCTAAGTACTTGTACTCACAGAAAAAAAATCTAAGATTTGTTTGGAAGAGAGGTTCATTTTATCTTTGCCTTGAAGATTTATTGTTGAAAGGGGTGCAGGGTAAGTGACAGTTCAAGTCATAGTATTATGTACTGTGCACAAAGCGAACAGCACTTGGTTGATTTTGCTTCACTGCCACTTCTCACAGTACTGTGTTATCACTCGGTAGGTGCACCTGTTTGTTCGCTTTGCACTCATAAAAAAGTATTAAATTTTTATTCTCATTAAATCTCAGCACTGTATTTGTAATGTGGTTGTAAGAAGATAACAGTTTTAGGGTGCTCATACAGATGATTATGCTTATAAATTTAGTTGTAACTGCTGTGAAGTCTTTTAGGATTTTGATCTGTACTTTCATTGGATGTCCATGTTGCATTTAAAGGGAAAGAAGGAACCTCTTTCAGATTTAACCACTGAAACTTCTTTTAAAATCTGCTTATTTTAAGGTGAAGTGAACAGTGCTCTGACACATTGACTATTAAATAGTCTGCTATGTAATAGTGTGAGCAAATGTTATCTCCATCTGTGGTCTTCACTGAAGCCTAAATAAGGGAGATATTACATCGAAGAACATTTTGAATATGATGCATTTGCTGTTGTAAAGGCTGAGTTTATGGCACTTTTGTATTGCAGTATTAGTATTTGGAAAACATGAAGACTATTCATTCATGTAAATGAGACTGCAGATGAGGAAGGAGGAAAGACCGGCAACTCTGTAGTTAAAATAAACATGGATAGAGTGTCCCATAACACATTTCATTTGATATCTTTTCTTTTGAGGATTTTTCTCATGTCTCTGTTCCTTCCCAGTTTTAAATGCTTTGTGACAATAACAAGATGGTCTTTTCTTTTTCTTTTTTTTTTTTTAATAGAAAAACAACAACAAAAAGCAGATGTATAGGTCCCAATTGTGATGATTTTGGGTACTGGTACATCACAGAGAAACCAGTCCCACGCAAGCGCACTGTGCAATTATGCACCCGTGCCAGTGTTCCTGCAAAATCCTTGCAGCTGTCCTTGAATAGCTACTGATCAAGGAGAAACATGTTCATAAAGTGGCACATGAGGTGGCTGACCTGTTTTACTGTAAATATTGAAATATATTTAAAGGGCATTTCCAAAATTGGACCAGCTAACTCCAAAGAATTCCTATTTTCTAATTTTACAACATATTAGTTAGATTAATATTGATGACAGAAACATTGTTACTACGATATTGCAAGGAGCAATCACTAAAATGCTACTGGGATTTTTTTTTTTTCCTTTTTATGCTGTCTGCAGAGGCCAGCT
Source organism: Cygnus atratus (assembly GCF_013377495.2). Taxonomy (NCBI): domain Eukaryota; kingdom Metazoa; phylum Chordata; class Aves; order Anseriformes; family Anatidae; genus Cygnus; species Cygnus atratus. Next base: position 14,851,022 of record NC_066367.1, read on the forward strand.
GCTGCAACTCCTAGCATAGAGATGCTTCATAGCTTCAGAAAAACTGGCAGAAACATGGGATGCCCTTTGCACATAGCATCAGGGTGCTGTGGGCAGGCCAGCTCACCTGGCATGATGTGCCCTGCTGCGGTGCTACTGCATGACTGCCACCGTCATGTCTGCTTCTTGCTCTCTTGGTGACAACCTTGAGACAGCCACTTCAGGCAGTGCTGTGCTGCTGGGTTATGGGCCCGCAGTTCATGCTGTCAGCAGGCATTTATCTGCTTGGGCACCTTCACATGGATATTCAGGGATTTCAAATCATTCACTTAAATACTTTGATGAAGTAGGCCCATAGTTACAGCTTTCGTTCTTTGCTTTTCTGAAATTCAGTGTGTAATTAATGCAAATTTACAAGATGTTTTATCAGTTAATTAAAAATCCAAAATATTGTTTTTCAATTTTTTTCTCCTGTTTACGCTTTTGTTCAGCAAATGGATTCTTGGCTTGGGACCAAATAACTATGTTTTCTATATAATTAAGCACTAAATGTACATATATGAGAAGGACAAAAATGAAAGGAATAGGGGGATAAAATGCAAAGATTTAATTTCTCTAAAATGACTGTCAGTCTTGTAAGTTCATCATTATTATTCTTGATGCATATTCTTAGCTTTTAAAGAAAATGCCAAGACTCGTTAGAAACTATTTAAAGACCATAAATTCTTCATTGGGGAATTCTTTTTTGACTTAAACTCCATGTTATTTCTAGGATTTTGAAGGCAATTTATGTACTGGCTGGCAGTGAACAGATTATGGGCAAAAATTATCTCTGCATTACTGTGATCAGAGTGATGAGTATTTTGGTTTTGTCTCCTGTTCGTTTTCTTTGCCATTGACAATTTATTTTTCTGTTGTTTCTTTTCAATTTGAGCTCTTCAGCATGCCTATAAATATTTTGTGGCATCCATTGGGATGTCATGGATTTGTACTGACTTTGGATTACGTTTATTTGTACTTACACTGAATCTGCAGTAAGTCTGTTGAATGTAAACCTTGCAGAGCTTTTCTCCCATTGCTTTTGTTGCACTGCAAAAGATCGTTCTTAAGCTGTTGTCTTCATCCATATGGCTGAAATTTTACACAAATTGAAAAAAAACTACTTCAGAAAATATGGATAGATTATGAGAAGCTTGTGATATTGTATAATTTACACATTTTCAGAGAAAATACTTTGTTTAACCCACAAGATACTAGCTATTAAAAGCATGTGGAGAATAAGAATAATGAGAAATTCTGAACTAAACAAGCACTTCAACAGAACAAAGTACTTTTTTTACTTAACAAGGCCACAGTTATTGAAAACTTAACACCAGTGCCAAGTGTAATTTTGTTTGTGCAGCTCTTGGTGCCTTGGTCTGGTGTTAATTTACTGTGTAGGGCTACACAGTGAAAGCTGGCCATCATTTCTGCTCTTCTGCATTATTTTGTGCCAGAGATACAGCCCTTTTATCACATACTATAATCATTTACATTTGCCCGAGCTTTGTTGGATACCGAATATCTCAGATTCATAATGACACAGATTAAGATAATAAACTTTGCCCTACAATGAGTGATACGAAAGTGCATTAGAAAAGGGCTTAAAAGGATGTACTTTACTAAATTCACGTCCTTTACGCCTGCTGTGCCTTAGCAGTGTACAAGCAGGCTCTGAATTACGGGTGGGGGTAAAGTGAACTGCAATGGCCCTGGTGAACGTGCCCATTTATGGCCTACTATCGGGGCCCTTTGGCTCTGCCCCTGGATTTCATTAAGTAAAAAAACACTGCCTTGCACGCTTCCTTCTGCCAAGAAAACCGTATTTGGCAAACTTGTACAAGGTGGGTGTTATTGTCTTTTAAAATCCTTACAACTTCCAGTCTGCAGCTTTTAAAGCAGATCAGTTGTTTCTATACCTGATGTGGTTGAGCTTTGTTATTTGAAAAAATAATTTGGACTTTCTGGGCTTTATTTGCTTTCAGCGAAGGCTATAGTCCAGTTTAAATAGTTCAGAACAAGCAGATCAGGCTTGCATTTGTAGCTGAATCTGAGCTATCATCAGGAGCTTTCTAACCTTCACGATCTCCCTAGGAAATCTAAACATCTATGTCCTGTCTTCTTCTGCTGTTTCTTCTGCTTCTTTCTTAAAACAAACAAACAAACAAACCCATGTCATTACTCCTGTTGGCAAGGGTCATAGCTAAAGAAAATTTCTACCCTTTTCTTTATTAGGAAGTTATGAACAGAGACTGAAGATGGGTAATGGGGAATAAACTTTTTATCAAAATAAAAGTTCCAGCTAGTTTAGGAAGTAGTTGTAATGTGGGAAGAATTGTTTTTATCTGCTAGTAATTGTGTGAAGCAGTGTTGAGAGATGACACTTATTCTGTTAAAACAAGGAACAACCGTGTTTGCCTTCCCCGTACTCATTTTAACTAAGTTCAACGACTTTGTTAGCACAAAAGTTTTCAGGCGTATCCACAATCGACAAAAGGAGTGTATCTATTATTGCATCTTTCACAGAGTTTTTCTAAAATACCATTTGGTAATGTACAGTCAACTGTGATGTTCTTACAAACAAATTTAATTTGAAGATCTTTATTGATTAGGAAAGTAAAATTACAGGAACACACAGAAGTAGATATTTCTCTGAAGAGCACTGCCTTTTTTCAGCGATCAGCCTGAAGGCCATGGCCATGCTGAATAACCTGACGTTCCGAGTGAAGCAGAAAAATATTTTTTCATTGTCTCTAGACTTCTGGTCTAATGCATAGGAAAACATTTCCAGATAAAGCTCCTGGATTGCGATTCTCTCTTTAAGTGTTTCTTTGGGCTATCCTTATTTGTTTAACACTTGCTCCTATGAGGGAAGGAGTTGAGGAACTAAAGGAACGAAGGGTTTTTATATCTGATGGCACTTTTATGGATTTATTTCAAAAAGCTGTTATTCCATTTAAAAAGTAATATAGAATATGTGGATGTTTCATTGTAACTGAAAAGTATGATCAGATATGTTTAGAAATAGAAATCCTAGGACCTGTACAAATGTGCATGAGTGAGGATGAATGAACACCATTCCATTGATTTGGATAAAAATCAGCTTTTTTTTTTTTTCGTGCAAGCAATATTTTTTGCATAAGCAAATATACACACTTGGAGCTCTGTCAGTCCCCAGCAAATTCCAATGTGGTCTTTTGTAAGATTGTAGAGCGCTCTACCAAATGTACTTTCAGATAAATTGTCTGAGCAAAGTTGTAATCTAAAAATTTCCCAAGAAAGGTTCAACTCATGCAATTTCCTGCCAATTTTGCAAAGTCAATAACGAGGATGAACTACATACACTTTGATATCTACCATAAAACGTCAAGTAAATAAAAAGACTTTTCATCTTCCTTTTACCATTGTCACAAATGTAAAACCATGCTAAGTGTCACAGAGGTAGGCCATGCCAGAGGTTCTCCCCAGCCTGGATTTTCCCGTGCTCTATTCTGTGCTTTGCTCACGAAGCCATACCTTTCTGTACAGTAGGAAGTACATTTTCACTATATCAATATATCAAAATTCGTCAAATTGTGACACAAAGCATGTCTATCTAAAAGAAAAAAATGCATTCAGAAGAACTCAAATCTGTACTGATGCTTCTTTGAAGTGCATAAACCATGACAATAGTAAGCAACATCCAGTGACCCAGAATCTTGTACAAAGCCAGTTTAACATACATTTCATCTATCCTTAATGTTAAGAACTGTTTACAGAAACCGTATTTGGTTAAGTTACTTGTTATTGTCATCAGTAGATAATGTCAGTCAGATGGCTCTGAATCTGCAGAAGGCATTACTTTTACTAAGGCTTCACTGAAATTAAATTTGGAATTTGAATCAATGCCCAGGAATGATGTCAGCTATAGCAGATTAAATTTGCTAAGGTCTCTTCATTTTAAATGTGTTTTTAAAACAAAGCAGATAATTCTTCCAGACTTTGGCCTTTTAATGTTTTAGCCTTTGTTTGAACTGAATAGACGATTATATTTTGGGTTATTGAACATTACATTTTAAATGTATTTTGTAGTGCCTTTGCATACAAAAACATGGATTTCATAGATGCATATGTTTGAACAATAATTTGTAAGTAGCAAGACATTCAATATTTTATCTGTCTTTTGCATGCTGTCATAATTGTGCTTTTATATTTTGAAGGAACAAGTGAAAGGAAAAGCAGAGAAGTAATTACTGATGTGAGGATTGTCTAGTACTTATCTTCAGAAATCAATATACAAAATGGTTCTTCAAATATTTAGTACTGAAAACAGTATATAAGACATAGGAAAATGCTTAAATAATTCAATTTTCTGTCTCTGAAAGAATTGTGTATTAGATATGCCTGGCCAGGATTTTGTGTTGTTGTAACAAGATAACTCTGCTTTTGTTCCACCCGGTGATATGCTTATGAGCTGAAGCCTGAAAATTGCTAGCCTTTTTATTTTTATCTGATGTTATATTAATAGCAGCTGTCATTATTATTTATATCTTAATGTTATAATTGAATCAATGGCATCCTGCAGCAATGAATCCTGTAGGTAAATTATATAGTCTATATCCTGCTATTGAAGAGAATGTGAAGTGTGCAGATTTCAAGTACTTTAAAAGAACTTTTAAGTAATTGGAAATACAAAGTGCCAGCTTGCAGCAGTGCAGAGCATAGCTTTGCCAATGCAGCTTTATCCACAGTGGCATTGCTTTGCTCCATCTTAGACTCCCAGAACCCCAGTTTTAGTTGATAGGGACCACTGCAGGTCAAGCAGTCAAAGCCTAGATCAAGGTACTTGGGGGCTTGTCTAGTCCAGCCTGGAACTCCTCCTAGGATGGAGCTTCCACAGCCCCACTTCCAGCTTTCAACCACCCTCACGGTGAAAATTCTTTTCAAAATATTGGAATTTCTTATTTTCCCCCTAACACCATAATTCTTTTTCTTCTTTTTGCCTCCTTTCCGTCGATGTGCACCTCTGAGAAGAGTCTAGCTCCACCTCTGTCTGTTTCCTTTGACTGGGGAGCTGTAAGCAGCAATAAGGTCTCCCTTAAGACTTTTCTCTAGGCAGAACTGGCTCAGTTCTCTCGGCCTCTCCTCATACATCATGTGCTCCAGAGCCCTGGTGGTCCTTTGCTGGATTTATGTCAGTATGTCAATGTCTTTCGTGTTCCAAAGAACCCAAACTTGGACATGATTCTCCAGGTGTGGTCTGACAAATGTCAGCTAAGGGCTCAGCAACCATGAAAAGGCATGGGAAATATTTGTAATTCTTAGGAGGAGAACTGACAACAACCCAACAATGATATGCTGTTCTGTAAATCCGCATCATTCTCACATATTAATTTTTGTATGAATAGCATGAAACAGTGAGTGGGATGGAGAATGTGAACAGGAAATAATTATCCAATGTTCTTCTAATGGAAGAATTTAGTGATAGCATGTATAGCATGTGTTACACTTAAAACATACACATGACAATGTATTTTCTGTAATGTGTTACTGAAGTGTAGAGCAAAATTGCCCCAGGACGTTGTAGAAAGTAATGAATAAATGATTTCAAGAAAGCTTTAAGGGAATTCATATGGAAAGAATCTAGCCAGGGCCAGGAGATGTGCTATCAAATGCAATCACAGAATCACAGAATCACAGAATCGCCTAGGTTGGAAGAGACCTCCAAGATCATCTAGTCCAACCTCTGTCCTAACACTAACAAAACCTCCACTAAACCATATCACTAAGGACTACATCTAAACGTCTTTTAAAGACCTCCAAGGATGGCGACTCAACCACTTCCCTGGGCAGCCCATTCCGATGCCTAACAACCCTTTCAGTAAAGAAGTTCTTCCTAATATCCAACCTAAACCTCCCCTGGCGCAATCACCTCCTTAGACCTGCTGGCCACACTGCTTCTTATACAAGCCAGGATGCTGTTGGCCTTCTTGGCCACCTGAGCACACTGCTGGCTCATATTCAGCTGCCTATCAACCAGTACTCCCAGGTCCTTCTCGGCCAGGCAGCTTTCCAACCACTCATCTCCCAGCCTGTAGCGCTGCTCGGGGTTGTTGCGCCCCAGGTGCAGGACCCGGCACTTGGCCTTGTTGAACTTCATACAGTTAATCCCTGGCTCAAAAAGTCCCTTGTTTGGGAAGGTGCTGAAGAAGGCTCATTTTATGCTTAGTTAATTTGTACCCTAGCTAATTAACATTGGCTGTTTCTGCAGATAGGATATTGGCCCGCAATAATCAAATCAAAGGTCTTGATAGCCCTGATATTGCAGAAAAGGGGCTGTTTTATTGAATGGAAGGAAGATACTATTAAGGCTGTATCCAGCATTTGAGTAGTCACAGTAATATTCTGGCATGTTCTTCAGGTCCAACTTGAGTCATGACCATTTAGTGTAAATGTAAAACAATTTTAGAGTTACAGCTCAAATCATGTTTTTATTAAAAGTGTCAGATTAATAACCGGTGCACATTCTTTCTGTTTTTGTATGTCAAAATGTAATATCTTTACTTAAAAATAGGATCACAGGAAATATTTCCTGCTGTGTAATATTCCTGCCCCAGCCCATGCAAAGGATTGTGCCCCTGGGTGGCCTCTGGCTTTGCAGCTGCACTTCACCATTTGCATCGGTGCTGACATAGGCAGCAGCCACACAAAGAAAAGTTCTCCAGGAAGGAAGACCTCAGTGGGATCTGAATCAGGTCTTGTCCACACAGAGGAACTGTCTGAGTTATATGGTCACTTTCTCGAGCAAAATCCCAAAGCTCAACGCCTCAGTTTACAGGTTTGTTAAAATCAGTATGGGCTCACCAAAGTTTTGCTGTTTTATTATTTTATTTTATTTTATTTTATTTTATTTTATTTTATTTTATTTTATTTTATTTTATTTTATTTTATTTCTTACATGTCCACTCAGGCTATTGATTTTAAATCAGAAAAGGCTTATTGTCCAGCTTTTACTTATCTTTTATTAAAAGTCACATACATAATCTGATGGATGAGCCCATCAGTGTTGGAAGCTATCAAACATATGATACTTTAGCTAACCAATAGGTATAAAAACCCAATACCCCCTCCCCCTTTCTGCATGAATTTCTTCTTTCTGATGACCATCGAAGTTACTTCCCAGAAAACAGCTGTGGCAGCACAGAAAATAGAACTGTTTGAGAGCTCAGCTGGGGTGCTCAGGCTGATTTCACAATGGAGATACTTTAACAAACACTGAAAATTGTTTTGATCATGTAAGAGTGACAAATGTACCATTTTGTGAGAGATTTAAGAACTTTTTTTTTTTTTGGTTTATCAAAAAAATAACGTGATTGGAAAATGATCTGTAGGTATGAACAAGAGTTAGCAGTGTGCTGCAGAGAGGATGTGTAAGGCAAAGAAGGAAAATGGAAAAAAGATGCTATTATTGGAAGCTGGAGCTAAAGCAGCTGGAAATCAGGGACAAGTTATTTTTTTATTCTTATTATTTTTTAAAGAACAATTAAACATGAACAATTCAGAAACAAGTTGGGTTCTTTCTTACAATTATATATTACTCTAAGCTTTAAAATAAAAAAATGTCTTTTGTAAAGATACACTTCAACAATACTATTGCTCTTGAAAGTGATGTGGAATTAGTCAAATTGGTGTACTAATCTGTGTGCAGCACTGCATCTGGCTGGATGAAGCAATACACATTTCAGATCAAAAAGCATGCATTTATGCTCAGTGCTATCCATAAATATTTTCTGAAAAGTCAGAAACAGAAATATTTTCATTTTGAGTGAAGTACAGACTGCTGTTTGTTGCTGAAGTTTCTAGAATTGATAGCATGGATATTTTGAGGACACCCTCTCTCTTTATAAGAAAATGACTGCATTCCATTAACAGAACAGAAAATTTGATTTTACCAGTCATAAGAATTCTCCTGCAAGTAGCTGAGCATTCGTGAGCTTATAATGCACTTTCCTGTTGCTTCTCTGTGGGATCCTCCACTCTCTGTTTTTATAGGGTATTTTTGAATATCTCAACCCAAGCTAATTGAAACACGTATTTTAAAAATCAAGTTTAAAAAATGGAAGTAACGAAGATACAAGGGACCATCTACATTTCTGATTTCATATTTTTGTCTGTTCTCTTCTCAAGCTTTAGAGAGAAAGATTCCATTGTCAGCCTGGGTATTCACCTCTAGTGTTTTTCATAGCTGGGGAGTGCTTCTTTACTTCTAGCCTAAACGGTGCTTGTTGCAAATTAATCTGATTACTGTTTCTGCCACCCAATTAAATATTGAGAAACATTGATTATTTTTGGTTTGTTTTTTAGTATTCACATACAATATATATATAAAAGTATTATATCTTGCCAAACTACTCAATACAGTTACTGTATCATTTCTTTATGCTAACTTTATTCTTTACTTACATTCATCTATACTCATGCAATTCTTTATTCTTATCCACATCTGGACTTACTGAAATTTGCACGCACACAGTAATAAAGTTTGGTGCCTAAAACTGGATAAAAGAGTTCACCTGAGGTTTCCTAAATACTTCCTGTATTTTGCATTTTCTTGCTTATAATCTGAAATTCGCACTTTTTATTTTTTATTTTATTTTATTTTATTTTATTTTATTTTACTTTATTTTATTTTATTTATTTTATCTTTTGTGGCAGTTAGACTTCAGGGACTTAATAAGGAGCAGGGAAAGCTCTAACCTGCTAAGGTAGCTGTCAGATCAAGCAGAAATTTTTCAGCTCTTTTCCCATCTGTAAGCTGATAAATCCATGTTTGGTTTATGCTCAGTCTGTGTTCTAATTCAAGGACAACTGCCTCACTGTTTTATTAAAGATTTTTTTACATTTTTGAATGCAGCAGCAGAGTGAGTTCACTCCTCCAGCTGCCACAGCTTGACACAGGTTCCATTTGAATTAACTTCCAGGCATTTTTTTTCTTTCTTATTGGTAAGAGGTTCACAACTGTTTACATGTGGTAAAAATGCTCAGAAATAACACTGGTGGAGATTAATACCAGCAGGAAGCACATTCAAGGAAGTGGCAACTTAAATTCTAATGATAAATAAACAAGCAAAGAGAAGCAAAGTAAGGCAGCCCAAAGAGGATCCTGATGTGCTCAGCTTTATAGGGCTTACTCTTTTACACTCCTTTTAGTAAATCTCTATCACAAGTACGACTTCACCAGCCATATCAAAGTACAGTCATGGGTGTTTGTAGCTATACGAAGGCAGTGGGTAAGACAAGAGGTCCAGTGGTGGCTTACAGTTCCCACCCCACTTGCAGCCCTACCTGTGGCTGTAGGATAACACCAGGTGCAAAGACATTTCAATGAAAACAGACAGTGGTGGTGGAGCTACAGCTATTCCTACATATATATAAAGCTCTTTTGATTTTACATCTTCTGTAGGATGTATATACTTGTTGCTAATGTACTGGTCCACCAGTAATGCCTTTGCAATTCAGCATTGTTCAGTTGCTCCCCTGGCCTCAGGTTTCAACCTGTAAATGTGAGTAGCTTTACTGGCCCCCACTAACAGGCAGTCTTTCTACAGATGTTTAATATCCAACTGTTCAAAGGTCAATAAAATATGAATTAATAAAGTAGATAATTAATTTATGCTTTTAGAATCTGTCATTCTGAAGAAGTCCAATATTTAAGAAAGAAACAGTTTATTTTAAAACTCATTATGTTAGTTATGGCTTTGATTTGAATTAACATATTTCTCTTATATTTTGTTTGGAAAATATATTCAAGGACATTTATTCCAAATCATGGGTTGATATGAAAAACTTGACAGTGGGATGTTTTGCCAGCACAACTTTAAAACTTCCCTAAACTTTACCTTTACACTTTGGTTGAACTTGCCTGTTCCAGTGATATTAAACACAGTTAAGTGATACTAAACATCTGACTGTCAGCAGAGGTTTGCTCTTCTCATTAATCTTGTTGCATGCTAGACTGTTGAACTAAGTTTTAAATGTGCTGCCAGTTTTTACCATCAGTTGAATACTCCAATCATTTTTTAAGATGTTTATAAGCCAAAAGCTGGATTCCATCTTGCTGGAATTAAGGTTAAAATGCACAATATGTTAACAAAAGACCCTTCTGAATTCGGCAAGGATTTCAAGTAATGTAGCAAGTCCCTGAAGTGCAGAGGTTCTGAACAGACTAATTTTGAATCAGATAATATTGTGCATACCCCAACACTGTCATGTCATGTACTTAATAACATTCAATTCTCTTTCATACTGACTTTTAGAGATTATTAATTTTATACAGATGGAATTCTTTGAAACTAGAAGCTGTGAAAATTAAGGTTAATTTTCAATGAATTTGTTCATTTTCTTAGGTATCTTACACATCTGTTGTAGGTTTTTTACTATAAAACATATTATCCAGGTCAAGTTGAAGGATGTAGGGAATATGTTCTTGGCTCTTTGCTGGGTACTCTTTATATATTTATTTTTGTACCATGTGTATACAGTACCAATGACTCCATCTCTTGTTAATTGAAGCAAATGGCATTTTGCAAAGGTTTTATGAAAAATTCCTTCTTAATAAATCAAGGAATAAAACTACTGATTCTACAGATACATTTTTTTAACTTTAAAATTATTCAAAAATATTTTCCTACATCACAAGAACCATTTTTGTATTGAATAAAGACATAAGAAATACCATACTTCTCTCACTTAGTATTCTGTTCCCGATGATGGTCAGGAGAAAATACTTAGAAAAGGAATATAACAAAAAGACTGTATATAAAGTAATCCTTCTGTACTATGCTTTTTTACCTTATGATATTCCACAGCTTGTAGACATCTTAAGCTGCAGGTTGCATCTGAACCATTTTGTTAAACAACCCTTGTTGGACTTGCACTGGATGTATTACTTAGTCCTTTTTGAATTAATTTATACTTTTGGTCTTCTGTAATGTATCGTTCCACACTTAATAATGCAGCTCTGTTAACGGTAGAATCCCTATGTTGCATTTGTACTTTGAGATAAAGAGAGGTTTATCTTCTCTGCTGGCATCTGTTCCGTTATAGCCTTTTATAAATATCAAGAGACATTTTCTTGTTGCTATGGTCCTTGTGGAAGTAATATATAGCTGAAGGGAACAATTTTCTTATTTTCGTTGTTGAGTTGTTCAAAATGGATGCTTGAAATAACCTCTTTAGATAGTAGTTAGCTAAGACAACTTCACTCCATGCTGTAATTGTCTACACACTTACTGCACCATAGACTAGTTATTTTTTGATCTAGTTATGTGGGATAAACTTGAAGATGCCTTGTCAAATCTGGTTTGTCTTCTTCCTTTTGCCTTTTATTTTTTTCTCTCTCCAGCTGTATGCCCGTACCAATAACTTGGCAGTTCATTTTCCACAGTCAACCACAGCTTTTGTGTTTTTTGAGAACACCATTATCCTTCTGATTCTCTGTCGCAATTTAATTCCTGTGTCTTATTTCATCAGCACTGCCAGTTCCAGAATGTTTTTCTTCTCCAAAAATCAGCATATTAGTTTTGCAGCCAAACTGCTTCTTGAGGAATTCCTAAAAGTTGGTTTTTGTTTCATGAATGTTCCTCATGTACATGAATGTACCTTGACTTCAGCCATTGCTATTAAAAAAGTTTGCCAATTCTTTGTAAAAAAAGCAGTTAAAAGCCACAAAGCCCTAGAAAAACAATAACCTCTATTTTCTTAGGTTGTGCTGATTGCCCATCACTATATGAGCTACATGCAATTGCTATAGTTTCTATTTTGATAAACTTTAATCTGGCCTTCAGTGGTTTTCTATAACCACATTTTGAACAAAGTAACCACAGCCTCTCACTTTCTTTCTAAAGAATTACAATGAACTACTGAAAAGTTATAATGGAATCATAGCAAGGAAGACCTCAGAACTATTCTGTACTTTCCATTCAGTTTCACTCAGACATCCCATTTGATTCCTGCTATTTTTCAGCTTAACTTAACTAGTAAATTTCTGCTGATCAATTCCCACATGCCTGGAGATGTTGCATGTAACTGTGAACTGAGCATCTACCTTACAAAGCAGGTCAAGGCGATCCTTTTTATCGCTTTGCCTTGCAAAACTCTCCTGCTTCATTTCATTCATTGACATGTAGCACGCTTTCCACTGAACATTTGATTTCCTCTGGATTGCCAACTGTCTTTCTTTGTTTCCAACACTTTTCAGTGGGATCTTCTCGAACACTTTCCAAGTCCACTTATTAAAAATGGCCTTTGTTTTATTTTTCTATTTCTTGCTCCTGGTGATACAAGACCTTTAACCTTTGTAGTTCTTTTTGTTTGGATTATCTGTAGCACACCTCTCATCTCTGCAATTATTATATATTTTTTTCCATTCCCAGAATATTTACTATTTGGCTCAGTAAAGTAAATGAATGATTCTTTAAAGTAAATGGAATAAAAGGTCATATTCAAAGCAAACTTTATAAAAGGTGTGCCTACCTAAGGTATCTGGGCATTCTGTTGACTGCTGTGAGGTCCTAGATGACATTAATGCAGATTTGAGACATCTGCTGTAATTAACCCAAGTTCACTTGGTGCTGAACCTGTCTGTGACTGCTCACACAGTAATGACAGAATTTTGGAGCTGGTGACCCCTAGTAAGGGGCAGTATTGAATGAACAGATGTGACAAGGTCTTAATATGTCATACCTAGATTTGTAAATAGGTATCTGTTTGTACCTTGAGGGTTTATCAGCTAATTTGATTGCAAGCTTTCATAGGTATTTGCTTTCATTTTTAATTGCCTAAAAGCTTTGATAAATTTGACTCAAAGTTCTTAACTAGTATGAGATAACATGCACATAGCAAGCAAATGGAAGATAATTTTTCTCTTTGCTATACTTAAAGCTTGCTAGTTGCAGGACACAAGATTGAATATACCTACATTAGTGATTACATGAAGAAACCCCAAATAGAGTAAATCAGACGTAGGAAAACATACTAAAATAAAAATATTAAAGGGAAAATACTCCTTGCTGACTCTCCTTTTTTAGGTCATCTAATTACTGTTAACACTTATCAACCTGTACCAATCCCAGCAGTTTTATCTACTTAACTGAGTCAATGCCAATGCACTGTGTAGTCTGTGTGTGTAAGTCTCTCAAGTTGCTGTCCATCAGTTACATAAGGCTGATAATGTTATTAATGTATTCTGTGGAGAGTCTGAAAATCCAGCATTGCTGTAACATCGGTATTTTGCCATTGCAAGATTGCTAGAGACCTGTGTTTTTAAATCAAGTCCTTGAACTTTAATAAGACTAGATACTGCTTTTTGCTTTACTATGCTTCTTACTGGTTAATAATGAACACAGATGGGCATCTCAAGCAAGCTAGGAACTCCGTTCATGAGGGGACTGTAGCACAAATACAGGGTTAGCCAGGGCAGAAGCACGCAAACAGAACAAGAAAAGGAAAAGGCCAGAGAAAATCTATCTGAGATAATTTATCATCTCAGGTGCAACCTTTCTCATTGTTCTGACTTCCTTAAAATAACTGCTTCTTGTTTAGTATTCTAGATCACCTTTACACTGCTTTGTACAAGAAGGGCACAGGTGTATTTCTGAGCAGGTCAGGTCAGCTGTAATTCCTTCCCTGGTCCCCCTGTTGTTGCTTATGGACTGTAATTTCTGGTTGCCCTCTACTCCAGCAGCAAGTTCCTGCCCTTTCTGCCCCACATCAGCTGGTGCAGCTGCGGGGAGCTAATGCTGCTTTGGCTCAGCTGCTGCCTACTCTCCTGCAGGGGAGGAGATGCATGGGGCTCTGCTGCTGCCTTCTCTGAGCCTTGCCCACAGGAGCTGAAGGGATGAAAGCTCTTTCCTTTCCCAGTGCCTCCATGAGAGTTTCTTTGTTCACATTTCTAAGATAGCAGCATATCTTAAAAAAAAAAAAAAAGATTTTATTTATTATTATTATTTTAATTTAATGGTTGGTTTCTCTCTCTTTAGGCATGTGCAGAACATTTGCTTGGGCTACCTCCTTGGTTTTTTAATGCCATATCTATCCCTTTTTATGTGTTTCCTTCTGCTTCTTTCATTTTTGAAGACAAGATTTTATCCTCCAATGTCATCTTTGGTGGTTTGCTGTATCAGTATAAGCCTTCAGCGAGGAGGCTATTTTATCTGTCCTTTGGCTAAGCCTTGCCAGGTGTTTCTGCTGTAGGAATTCCTATTGTTTTAGCAGCGTGGGCCCACAAGGAGTGAAGCTGTTCCTGTTTTTCTTTGTGGAGTTCCAGTGAAATCAACAGGTGTATCTCCAGTCACAGTGGTATTGTTTGGGCAGCTTGTTCTTCCCAGAAGGATACTACCTGCTGATAATACTTCTCTCCAGTAGATCAAAACAGTGTATTTTCAACTACATATTTTCTCGTGAGGGGGAGGGAACAGCTTATACGCACTATTTTTTTTTTTGTTGTAAAATTGGACAACAAGAGCAGGGAATGCTTTATGAGAAAAAATAGGCCCTTAAAATTCCCTCTGTCCTTGGAGGCTTATGTGGTTTCCATAAATACTTCAGTTCTTTGCATTGCTTCAGAGGTCTGGAAGTTACGAGGCAAGGAAGAGTCCAGATCAGTGTGAGAGTTCTCATCAGTTATTCTCTGGAGGGATATTTATACTTTTTCTTGCAAACTTTGGTAGGACTCCATGCACAACAGGAGTGGAAAGTTTGGAAGTTTCTAAGTGGTTCCTCAGTGAAGTTTCAAAAATACTACTGCCTTTAACCAATAAATGTTTTGCAGTTTCTGAAAAACGAAACAAAACAAAAACCACACCATAATTGTTTGTACCTCTTCACTGTTGAAGAGATTCACTGTTGAAAATTCTAAGAGATGTTGCTCATCCAATGACTGTTTTTTGGACATTGCTGGTGAAGAACGTGGGACTGACTATTATTGGTCTGAGTCAGGAATAAGTCTCTGAAAGTCAGTGAAATAACACCAGTTTAAAACTGTGTATGCATTAAAAGCAGAGAAGTAAATGAAATGTACTATTTAATTATCCACCTGAAATCAATGTGTAACAGATGCATCCCAAATTGGTTTTTAACTCCCGTAGGGGATATTTTAAATCTTGAGCAGAAAAAAAAGTTTCCTGAAGAAAGAAATCAGATTAAAAATTCTGAGGAGCATTGGGATTGTTTCAAATCAGTGAGCCTCTTCTATATTTTTCTGCAAGATCCTGAATACTTAATGATATTACCCATTTCTGGGTAAAATGGATGGATGGGAACCTATCATCCGTGTGACATCATTGTTACAGATTTGTTATACCTTTGTAACAATGAACACAGATAAAACTGTCCAATTAAAGCCATACTGAGGTATGCATCTGCTACCTTATGCTCCTCCCAGTCAGCATCTTGAAGACCCTTGTCCTCAGAGGTCTAGCCCAGCCCAGTTGCTGGCTGCGATGACAGCAGCTGGCGAAGCTCCGGCACGGTTACTGCCACTTGGCACACGCCTCTTGCCTGGCTTCTGGTGCAGCTCTCACTCTGATTGAAACAAACACAGTCACTGAGAGAAGTCTGCGGTATATTTGATTATTTGGCTGCTGCTTGAGAAACAAAGATTGTTGCTGATTCACCGAGTGAGACAGGTGCTATTTACAAAGTACAGGGGGTGCATTGCTAACTTGAGTCTGTGCTGAGCAGGCGAGGAAATCCTCCCCTTCGCCCTCTCCAAAACCCAGCCTTGGCTGTACAACCGGGTGCTTAGGTCTGCACTTGAAAGACAGCGCTGGCAACATGCTGTGCGGCTGGCGTACCTTTTAGTCCTCAACCCTTGTGCTGTTTATGTGCACTTAATTGTCTTGCTGGCAGACACGCAGAGTTCAGCATCAGATTTTGACACAGGCATGCTGCTATCCCAAAGGATTTGCTGAGCGGGCTGTCTTGCAGCTGCTGCATTTCCCACCAGTTAAATTGACAGCTACCTACTGTGTGGAGTTGCTAGGAGAAGGTGAACAGTCATCATTACAGCATACTCCTTCAATAACAACCTGTAGAGCTCTCTGATTTCTCTTCTGCAGGGATTTATACTTGTCTTCACTGTCGACTTAGCATTTGTTCAGTCATTTTCTTCTCAAGAGGCTGGTAGATATTTATTCCTTAAGAATCAGTTCAGGATCAACTAAAGAGAAGAAAGTGCTGGCATTTGAACACGTGCTCTTTGTAGCGTGATGTGGCTGATACTGGCTCCTACCATCTGCTTTTCTATTGCAGCCTGTTTCTCCAACCTGCAGAGCAGAAGCCAGCCTTTCTTTCCTTCTGGATCGTTAAAACCATTCACATTTATCCTGCATGGCAATGAATAGTCCATTTTAAGGAATCTTTTGTGCTTCTGTGCATATCCCTACAGCAGACAAAGTGCATGAGGAAGGAGCTTGTGCAGCCAGTCAGTAGTGTAGTAGCTGGCTCACACGTATGGATTAGACTCGTGAGGTCAGAGGAGCTGTGTGTGCTGCTCTGTGCTTGTGTGGGGGGGAAGAGTGGATTTGTCTATCCAAGTGAATAGCAATTCAGGCAGGATCATCCCTCAGCTGTTGTAATTCTGATGTGTTTTGATGTGAAAGCTGCTACTGTCTAACGTGCGTGGATCTTCTGACATTTGTAGTGGACTAAGGAATGCTTTTACTTGCTGCTGAGCCTGACTGTAACTGTATCGCTGTAGGACAATAACGATGGGGGCTCGAGCGACGGAAACAACTCGGGAACTGGAAAGCACCTCCGTAAAGTATCAAATAGGAGGACATGCAGAGAAAATGTGGCAACGGCTCAAAGGAATGTGAGTAGCTTCTGTCCTTGGCTTTTGTTTTGTTCCCCGGGAAAGACCGTTTTCATCTGTTTGTTAAAATGACTAATTAGCAAATGGGAGAGTTATCTGTAAGCTGTGAATAGTATTTGCTTTCATAATACAGTACCTCACTCTCTTATATGATGGTAGTTAGATTAATGTTGGATCCTGTGTAAGGTTCAATCACCTAATTTAAAAGACGTATGACTAGTGAGAGTGGTTATCCAAATTGAAATGCAGGTAAGTCCTTTTATGTTATCACTCCCTTAGCTCTGATGTGATTTTGTAAATGTTAGCTTCAGAATCAGCATTACTGGAGCTGTTCCATCATTCCTGTCAGTGTATGTAGGTAAATATATGTTATTGCTGTTCCATAGGAAGTATCAGTACTTTGTCTTTTGAGACTGCAGGTAAAGAAGCCTATGTTAAAAGATGCTTAAAGATGCTTAGCTATTAGGAGGCTGCTATGTCCCTGCCTTTTTTTTTTTTTTTCCTCTTGTCAATTATTTTTGTACTTAGCAATACTGAAAGATGATTAAAGGACTACTTTAAGGGACCACCATGCACCTGCACTGTGTAATTCACTCTGCTCAAATGCAAATTTCAGTGTAGACTTTTGGGACTTTTGGTGCAAGCGATCAGTAAACAAATGTCTGCAACTTGTCAGAGAGAAAGTCCATCAAACTAGTGTTCTAAACACATTAAACTTCAGTGCTTCATTTGAAGTATTTGCCTGGTTTTCACTCTGAAAGCTGATGTCAGGACATTACAAATGAATGGACATGTTATGTTTCTTGCTTTGGAAGCGAGGAAATTGCACTTATTTTACCTGGAAAGATTTGAAATAACGTTTCTAAAGGTATGCCACAGTTTCTATATAGTCCTTCAGCTGTTGAAGGAGCATGTTTGATTGAAACCTATGGGTCACTTTTGAGTGCTATGAGTGTTGGAGGCACTGGCTATGGCTCTGCCTGTTTCCGCTGTGCATTGGGTAGAGATTCAAGCTGGCTGTGGGAAAGGGAGTCTTTGCCATTTGCTTTCTTTCATGAGAAAGTTTGTTTGCTTCTGTGGAAAGTCACTTTTCAGTTGTGGTCACAGATTTATCACAACTTTTCTGTGATATCCTTTTGAATATTTGCTCTAAATACTATCATCACTCTGTTTTAGATTATGCATTTTGGGAACCATGTTGTCCCTAGAAACCTATAAGTGTACCCAATGGAGCAAATATTTTGCTCACTTCCTGATGCCACATATCTTGCCTCTGACTTTCCATTACCAGAGAGCTCCACCAATTTGTGCAGACTTTCATTTATGTAGGGTTTAATCTGCTGCTTTTGTTCATTTTGTAAATTCTCTATTAATGCCAGAGTAATAGTTTTCTTGGTTTGAAATGCTTTCTTTCAGAATTGTTCCATTAAACAAACAAATGTAAATACTAAACATTACAGACACTGAGTACAACAGCTCCAGGAAATGAGGTTCAGGTTTCTTTAGGAGTCATTAAAACAATGGTTGGAATTTGTGTGTATCAAAATCAAATGGAGTTCAAGTGTTTGAAAACTGTCTTTCTTAGTTTGGTGACATCTTCTTGACTGTCATGACTACAAGAAAAGATAGCGCTAAAATACTAGTATTTAAAAGAAACAGGTTATGTTATTGGATAAGGTCTCAGCTGACCATTTCTCAGACTTCCCAATGATTTCATTTCAGTCAGTCACCAGTGAACAGGAAATCACTGACCAGTCATTATTCTGAATATTGTATGGAAAAGTTCAAAGAGTTGAATTTCTCAGAGCAGATCTCTGTACTCATTTTGTAGTATAAACATCAGTCATTAAGAAAAAGGATTAATTTTGCTGGTGCAGACATATCAAACTGTATTTGTATGTGGGAGGAAAGATGGACAGATAAGCAGGACTGCCACAGACAATGTCATTTGGGAAGAATTGCCTTATGAATTATTGTCAGTCAGGATAATTGTTTCATCTCAGGGAGGGAATTGTTAGTGTGAAGCCAAATTACACCCTTATAGTAATATAACTACATTGTAGGCAAGATGCAGTGTGAATTATGGAGCTGAATCTGTTCTTGCTGATACATTCCACAGGCCTGCAGAGTTTTCACCAATGTATACATATGATTTCAAAACGATTTTACTGTGCTTCACTAGTTGAGAGTACCGATTGTCTTCTTACAGGCAGGTCATTACTTCTGAAAAAACATTAGATTTCATTTAGGTAACTATCTGCAAAGTTTTTAAAAGCTGCACAGTAGCTCCTTACTTAAAATGAGCTTTTATTTTCTGTTAGTATTTTGACTTCTCATAGTAGACATTTAGCTTTGGATTTGGCTGCAGAGTTCAGAGTTCCATATACATTTAACTTTGTCTTTTTTTTTTTTTTGTAAATGTAGTTTGTTCTTTGAGATAGTTGAATTGAATATGATTAACAATGAATGAGAAATCATTATTTGAATACCTTATAAGAAAACCGGGGCACTGTGAATGAGCTTGGATGGAAGGGCCTTTCTACACAGTTTCTATTTTATTCGTTTGCTGTGTGCTGTGTGCAAGTCCAAAGACTTGGATGTTATGAATAACATGAAAGCTACATCCAGCTTCCACCTTGTCCATGTGGCCTTACAGCCGAGCTCTGCTTTCTGCATTGCAAGTCAAAATCCAACTCTATTATCTTTGTTGAAACTGCAGCAGCGCTGCAAACAAGGGGTTTCTTTGGCAGAGAAGAGATTATTTTGAAATTAATAATTTGATCCTTAGAGTTGGTACTGAGTTTATTGATGTCTGAATGTATAAAACAAGGTCACTGAAACAGGACTTACAAAAAGGAGGCGTGTACATTTCTGTCTTGAGCATCTGGTCTTTGAATTCAGACATTTTCCATAGGCAGACTGCAAGCTTCCTCTGTTTTGTACCTCAGGGAGAAAGCAAAAACAAATAACAAGTGACAGCTAAATAAGTCATATAATAGTGTGGTTTTAATAATTCTCTGTTATGCAGAAGAGTGGAAGGAAAAGCCATGCAAACCACAGCTGGAATTTATGCTGCGAGCCTCAGGGCAGTGTAGTACACATTCCTCTCCAGAAGGAATCTCCTATCTCCTCACAACCTGGCCAGGTGGATCCTTCTCAGACCATTTAATGGTACTGAGTGTACTTCTCCCTTAGCCTTTCATTATCTTTCAGATAGGACCTTACTTTAGGCAGAAACTAAGTCTCCAGATTAATTGTATTCTGGTGTCAGCAGGACTGGAAGATTTGCTGCCCAGGAAAGCTTCTCTTCGGGCGCTGACAGAGCGGTAATGAGATCTGAAAGAGAAGCAGCTTCTTTAAAACATTTTGCTTCACAGCTCAGAGGACCAGATCTAAAGCAGAGCTCTGTATGCTCACTGGCTTTACAGTCTTTGGTATTCTTAATCTGCAGATAGACTTGACTTAACCCTGTGTTCCTCATTATTCTGTGGAATGATGCATAGTCTGTTTACAGTATACCTTGGCTGTCTGCCACTGCACTCAATGTCACACACAGAACAGGCAGACTCCTCCATACCATACCTTTTTTTTTGCAAGTAGGCATGTTCTTTGCAACTAGCTTGTTTCCACCACTGTTGAACCTGATATTAGAAGCGAGTACCATTTTTTTGAACTTTAACTTAATTGTGAGAAAAAAACTTGCTTTTCATAGATAAGAGAAATTAAAAAGAGAATTTAAAAAAAGATTTAAAAAGAGAATACGTTCTATTGCCTCTATATGTGAGAGAATATTTGCTATTGCCTAAAACTAATTTGTGCTAACTTGGATGGCAAAAGGGAGCTGAGGAAAAGCATAAGCTTCTTTCCTTACCTTCTTCCCTTTCTGTTCCTCTATGTCCCAAAACAGACCCCAGAGAGTTTTTAGACACTAAAAGAGCCTGACTCTCCTAGACCTAGTTTGTTGATCCTGGAGTGCTGCAGTGACAAGACCCTATCACTGCATGTGTACAAATTTTGTAGAGGCAAAAACTCACTGACCTGGGGAAACTTGACTTGATGTCAAAGAAAGTAGAGAAATGCCTTCCTCCACACTTGCTGAGTTAGAAGTGAGGATGCTTTTAAAAGCGTCAAATGGAATCACAGATTAGCAGCCTGTTAGGTCTAAAAGAGACCAGAACTTTTGGGTAACTTTAGGTAGGGAACCTCACTCAGTCATTCCTTCATTCAGACCCTGAGAAACTAGTGGGAAAGCTATGAAAACTCACAAAAAAAGTTAACTGAAAAGATCATCATTATCAAAACCTAAAGTTTTATGATATGAAGGTTTATCAATTTGTAAGTACTAAAGAATCAGAGAAGAGCTAGACTTAGAGATGGAAAAATGCTAAAAAAAAAAAAAAAAGACATAGAAATTGTCACTTACAGGTAACTACATTAGGAACAGATGGATATACTGTTCAAGTAGCTTTTACTTGTAATGTTGCCTATCTTTACTTTTTCCTAACATGAAAACTTTTCTTTATAGGAAAATCATAAGCTCTTCAAAAAAATCAAATGAGATCTATGTCTAAATGGAATTTAAATAAAATAAAAGCTGTTATTTTTCAAGGATGACTTCAGAAATGATCTGAACAGAAAATTGAAGAAATTACGTAATGATTTAACCGGTGATTGATATGGATCCCATTAGTGCTATAATTACAGTAAGAAATGTTCCTTACAAGTTGTGAACTGCTTCTTTTCATACCCAAACCACAGTCTGTTCCTGTGACTGAGTACTCAAGGTAATTTGCAATTGTCAATTTACAATAATTCTGTAGCATAAAAAAATATATCTAATTAAACTTATAAAATTACAGATGTTACATTTTACAATAACTATTTTAGCCATACTCAGTTACTTAGCCTTAGTAATTTAAAAAACTCTCTTATCCAGTCATATTAGTATAACAATAATATTTTGTTGTTAGAATGGAATTTCCATCATTATCATTTACAGGATGCAGAGAACTAATTTCCCAATGCATATTAATTTTTGCTGAAATATCTAGCACCTAGTGGTGCTTTTGATGGATTAGTGTAAATGCTAGTCCTCTAATTTACTGTGGGTAGGTGAATTGCTGTGCTTATAGAAAGCTCTATTAGAAGTAATTGCAAATAGAAGGAATGGTCCACAAGCCATAATTTGCCTGTGATATCACTGAGAACAGGAAAACTCTGTCTTTACTAGTCTCACAGTCTCTATATGATATAACAGGGAAGTTCATGATTTCCAGACCTTCAAATGTACATGTGCGTACACCCCTCACATGTGTCCAATTACAATTAAGTGCTTTATCTGAGAACACAGCAAAGGAAATTAAAGATAATATTTTATGAAGCTGACTGCTAAGCTGCAATTAAATGAAGTCTCAAATTTCTATCCTCTGTATTTTTGTTTAGCTTAGACTTCTACCTCTACTTACGCTAAATCAAACACTTCTAAGATTTCCTAGAAGATACTTTCTCTGACTATTTAACTCATACATGTTCAATTCAGATCTTTGCCTAGAAGGAGATAACATATCATCTGCTACACAAGTAATTACTTTCCTCTTATTTTGAACTCCTGCCAACTACTTGTGCAGGGGCCCGTGTTTGCCCTGCAGGCCGAACAATTTTTATGAACATTTTTCAACAACCTCACTCTCCAGTTTAGATAGTACACACTGAAGCTTGCTGCCAAACTGTTACCCACTTCTCAAAGTTTTTGATCAAAAACGCTAATTATATAGAGTTGAGAAAACTCAAATGCCTAATTACTGAAATTACATAGTTACCAGTGGACGTTATAATAAAAATAGGCATTGACTTCTGAAAGAGAAACATAACCTCAGGTTTATCAAAATTATCTGACAGAAGTTTTCCTGTAAGATGTCAAAATAATCATTTAGTAGTGAACTGAGCGTTAGCATTGCTCCATTTTCTTTGCTTTTGCCATCCAGTCTGGTTTGCTCCTGATATTATCTGTGGAGGAGGGCTAGAACAAAACAGTTGCAGTTATTTCTGCAACCATTTACTGGGGACTGTCAGAAAACTAAGGCTGCAAAACCAGGTTAAAGGTATACTGTTTGGTAGCAAGTCCTCCTGGGCTACTGTGTCATCATTTCTAACTGGAAGGTTTTTTTTTTTTTTTTTTTTTTCCTTCAAATAAATGAAACATTCAAAGTCCCCCAGAAGGGAGCAAAATAACCAACCAACCAAGAACCAAATGGGCTAAGCTTGACTCTCAACCTGCAGAGTGGTGGAGCAGATATTTGGGAAGTTTGGATTTGTTTTTGTTTCCCTGTACAGAGTCACAGAATTTTTAAGGTATGGCTTCACAGGGAAGAGATATAGTGACAGTCAGAGCTTAATAGAAAATGAATCCTTTAGTTTTACAAAGGAGATAAGAAAACTGAGCAGTTACAACTAAAACAAGAGAGCGAATTGTGCTCCAATGTGGCTGAGGGAAGCTGAACAGGAATTGAGTACATAGATTAGAAAGTTGCAGCTGACACCAAAGTGACTCAGCTTTCCCAGGCGGTAAAGCTGAACAATTAGGCAGGCAGTGTTGCAAACTAAACAAGCAAGCTGCCTCCCTCGCCTCTCTTCTCCTTTAGAAAACTGCTTAGACTTGCTTGTAAAGAACCAGTAAATGCATTCAGTACCCCTTATGGCTTCGGCTGGTTGCTGGATAGTCTGAGGCTCTAATCAGACACACTCTCTGAGTACATATATGCAAGGAATAATGATTTGAAATGAGTATGTGAACTAATCTTAAAACTCTGGGTGATTCTGGCTGTTTGCCAGCATATATCATTTCATATGGGTGAGTCAAATACCGTTACATGATTTGTTGCATTAATTCCTGTGGATTCCCATAGAAAAGCAATTTCCAAACCAGTCTTCTGTGAGCTGTGCAAGTTTGTCAGCTACTTGGTC
This sequence comes from Cygnus atratus, assembly GCF_013377495.2. Classification (NCBI taxonomy): domain Eukaryota; kingdom Metazoa; phylum Chordata; class Aves; order Anseriformes; family Anatidae; genus Cygnus; species Cygnus atratus. Next base: position 14,874,855 of record NC_066367.1, read on the forward strand.
CTGAGAAACGTCACCTTTTTCAGCAGCCATGATGGATTAGGTTGTCTCCTCTGATTCATTGTTGCCTCCCAACTCTTGCCTCCACGCTAGCTTTCTTAGCTGTGCTAGTATGACCAGTTTTGATGTTGTGCTGGGAATACTTCTGGGTTAAAAACAGCCCAGTAATACATATATACATATATATATATATATATATACATATATACATAGTATCCCTACTATTAATTTTAACTTGAATCAGTTCCTTGGTTGGATTCTTTGAGTGTTTCCACACTCAGTAGCACCCTTGCAATGGAGGAAGCTATCTGGTTATAGGAATAGCTGGTGATGAGGTGAACTGATTCAGCCAGGCTTGAGCTGGTGCAGTTTGCCAGCTAAAGAACTGTAGTTTCACATTGCTCTTGTTTTAAGTCTGTGATTCTGTGACACAGTAAATCCTAGTATAGGATCCTGCTATTAGATCAAAACATGACAGAAAGTGTTGATGCAATATGAACTGGTGCTGAGGGTTCAAGTTTGTTCCAGTATTTTGCAAGCTTAACTTTGTAGTAGCATATTTTATGAAAATCAAGTATTGCCCACGTCACTCCAGCTTTATGGTGCATCAGATAACATCTGTGCTCCTGTAGCCAACAGAAAGCTGACCTGAAAGAAGTCCAGTATAAACATCCATACTGTGTACTTTGGCGAATGCAGTACGATTGTAATCACGTATTTGCACCTCAACTGGATCTGTTAAGTACTGCTAGGTAACCTATAACCAACAGTCACAGAACCATAACCTAAACCCCCTAAGCCTATTGTTTACCTGTGCTTTATAAAGTCCCTTGACACCACTGGCAATGTTTTGGATGCCTGTAAAACCCTCCCCTTGCCCCCCCCCACCCCCCCAATAATCAACCACCAACCACCACCACCACTGTCACCAAACAAACAACAAAAAAACAACCACATTAAACTGCTTCATTAAATATTTTATTCTTCTTGACCAGAATGCTCAGACACGGCTGATATTGTGCTGTTTATTGTCTGCATGATGAAGGTGGACAGTGATGTGGTTTATTATAGGCTCTTTAGAATGAGTAAGAGAAGTAATGCTCATCTGAGTCAGAATCATAAAACAACAAAATAAAAGTGTTCCAAAAGGTAAATGTATCAACATTAATGCCATTCCTGAAAAGTCTTTAGAACTTCTACAAATCAACAAATATCAACAGGTACCTGAGAAAAAGCAATTCTGACTTTCTGCAGGCATGCAGAGGTAAGGTTTAGTAGTTCAAGCTACTTGTTCCTTGTCAAAGAAAAATAAAACATTTATATTTCTTGAAAAGCATGGGAGAGAATAGAGCTTCTGTAAAATCTAAATTTTACATCTAACTACAAAAATTAAGTCATAGGTATGGCAGAGGAGTGGGCCGGAGTGCTTCTCTATTGGCCAATTTCAGCAAATACATCAGATTTTTAGGCCTTTCAGAGAAGCTGGTATAACTTTAAGCATCGTCTGCTGGAGAACAGAAAGATGAGCGAGACATACATTAAAGCATTGCTTTTTCCAGACCTAGTAGTTCTACAAATATCCTTCCAAAGAAGTGGTGTGGTGTTTTTTTGTTGTTGGTGGTGTTTTGTTTGCTTTAAGAAGTCAGAGAAAGGAATGGGCTTTTGCTCAACTATTCCTCCCTGATCTTATGCTTGCTGCATGATGGCATAAATATTTGTAATCATAGTCATTCAACATTTTTGCATGTTTTTGTTGCTGTTTATTTAATGAGCTTTTCAGCCTTACAGACTGTTGAATTACAGCAGTGCAGCTTTCCAAGCAGAATGCAGATATTATTTGGTGCAGCGTTATTTAACAGGGAGAGATCTAAAGGAAGATGTTTGTCTATGCAAGTGCTTGCACTCCATTATCTATTGTTTGACATTGGCTGCAGTTTGTTTGACCCAACCCTTCTCCAGACTTTTGGCGCCCCCGGGAAAATAAGTAGCCTCCATAAATATTATGTTGACATTTAATTGTTGTGAATTTCTCTGATAAATAGTGTTTGGAGGCACTTGCGTTTGAATGGCTCACTGTTAGTGTAATTTATGCCAGAAAGACACTAAGGAACAGACTACCGGGTAGTATTTACTTCTTTCTTTTGTTCGTATACAGTACTGAACTATTGTTCTGCCTGGGTAAATTTAAATGAACTACTATTGTTGGCTTTTTCTTTTTGGTGTGTCATCTGCAGAATTTATTTGAAGAATCAACATTGGGTTACCTGCAGTGATGTGTGTTTGTGCTTTTTTTTTTTTACCATTTGTTTTGAATATTTTCTTTGTTGTTGTTTGTATTATCTTCTCCACCACCTAGTTATTTTCAGTGTCTTGTTTTATGACATATGTCTCATGGCTACTAAGACACCTTCACTAATCATAACGTCAGGTAGTTTAGAGAGAAACCAGGTTTATGGGATAGTCCTATAACAGCCAATGGCAGTGAGATGGAGATACCATAGCCTTTTCCCTGCTGAATAGTGCTGTGACAAGGAAACTCCATTTTAGTGTTATATTTCTCTTGACTGGCGTTATTGGTCTTTATTTTAAATAAGTGGGACAAAAACGAGACTTCAAATTTATTTACCTGTGATGCGTGTGAGTGTGTGTACCTATAGTTCTTTAGGAGTGTTTTACAGACAAATACAGGTTTTATCCTGTAAAGCTGAGCTTGGATACAAGCTCGAGTTAATAATGAGAAGAAAGGTGTCTTAACCTCCCCTTATAGTGTATATATTTGATGATTTTAACAGTGCCACATTACTATATTGCACTGGAAAGTGCTGGGCTCTTCCTACCTTTTCCACCATGAAGCCTTCTCCAAACTGTATAACTGTTTTGATTTCTTGAAAGAAATAGTACATGTATCTTTGAGAGCAAAAGTGCAATCATTAAATGATAGGAAGTATTACTTAACGTGGTGAGAGCATATGTAAGAAGAGCGAAAATGATTTATACTATTTGAAATAAGTTTGTCTCTTCTGGATACTTTCTGGTTTATGTGAGTTTAGTCAGAAGTATTATGTGCTTAACTTAAAATGTCATAGGTAAAACCACTCATTTATTTGGGCCTTTTGACTTTGAAGTTCTGAGCAGATTGATTCAATATTGTTTGTTTCTCTGGAAATATTTAAAAATATTTGTCAAGCACATGTCAAAATGAAGAATGTTAATAACATATACATTTAAATAGTTTAGCGATAACTGTGAGGAAGCTTTGCCTCCAAGAAAGAATTTAGTTCTATTTTTAGTTTTTCTCTTGAATAGTTTGGTTAGACACTGTCTGTCTTGCGCAAGTTAGTCATCAGGGATCCCTTCTCCTCTTGATTCCTAGAACACCCTACCCATCCATAAACATTTAAGTATGTAATGTGCAGAAGTAACTAGGAATTAAAGTGTTAAAACATCTTGGTTCGACCCACTTCCAAACCTACATAATTGGTTTCCTGGCCTTGTAATTAAAAAAGTATGATGAATACTTAGCGGTTTTCCACAGTTAAATTTTATTGGGGAAGAAATGAAAGATTGGTAATAAATTTCTGTCCTGTTGAAACAGAAGATCAGAGAAGACTTACGGCCTAGGCCTTATGATTTCTAATTCTGCTTTAACATACCAAAACTTATCCCTTGCTTTCACCTCTAGTGTATTTTATTCTTCAGTATTCCAAGAACATGCCCATATACCCCTGCCATGGATTGAATGTGGTACATATGCTGTGTGAAACTGAATTTTAGCTAAGATAAAAATGGTTTGTCTGCATAGCAGACAGGGAAAAAGAAAGTTTAAAAGTGAACATACAACAGCTGGTTGTCTGTTTTAGAGCTGGATATGGGGTAAACACAGGATATGAGCATCCCCGAAGATTATGACAGTTTATAGCTGAATCCAAACTTTCCGAGTTGTTCCTATCACTGTTATAGCCTTAAACCAAAGTCTGTGCTCAAAAACTTACAGACCTTTAGAAGACTAATTTGTGTATAAATTTAATGGAAGTATGACAATGCATGTCCTGATGTATAAAATAAACATGGTATTAGAATTCATATGGAAAATCTTGGCTTTGATTTGGCTTTCTAATCGTATTTCTGCTTTTTCATTGGAAGCTTGAATATCTATTAAACTACTATGCCAGATCTGCTGTAGACTAATTGAATTCTACAGTAACAAAAATGCCCTGATTTATTCATGTTATCACTTTCTGGAAAAAATTAGGTGTCTCAGGTGAGCATATGCCATATTGAGTCATCTCTGTCACCTATTTCTCCCCTGAGTTATACTCAGTTTTGGCCAGATTCATTCTGGATATGGGAGACAGTCAATCTCATCTTATTTATGAGGTCCTATTTAGCCACCTAGCACTGTGCTGATCATCTTTTCTATGTGATGAAAGGCTATAACCAGAACGCTGTTTTGTGTAGCTTTAAAATATCCTTGTGTTCACACTGAAATGAAAGCAAAATGTAAAGACTGTATAATGAGTTAGTGAAAATGTGTGATTTCCTACGAGTTTTACTGAAGACCTTTTAGTTTGAAAGCTTAGAACATTTTCAACATCAGTTCAATATTAAGATCATCTCATTGCTCTGGGAGAGGAGGACTCAGAAGTTGCAGAGTCCTTGAATCATGTTACTATTTAGGGACACATGATTATTAATAGAACTTGATTTTTAAATACTTTTCAACCTTTATCTTTACTTAAAAAGTTAAATGTAATGTCAAGTTCATTCTTAGTTTGAATGAGCAAGGGAATAGAATAAAACCTTAAGACTTCAGCTTCAGTAGAGGAAGGTTTCAAGGGGAAGGATCTTGAGGAAAAGTAAAATTCATAGAAGTTTAGAGATTTACTATGTTTTTTCATTCCAAGTAATGAAAAACAGTATAGCATCTTTACATACTGTGACTCTGCAATGAAGTGGCCTCAGAAGGATACTGTTTAAATCTCTGTAACAACAGCGTAAAGCCTCACAAGTGACAACAGATGTGATTTCTCACAGTGAAGTGCATTCTTATCATTTGACAATGATTAACATTATGATGATCCTCTTGGCGTGGAACTGAAATTTTTCTACATTGTACAGGCTATATTAAATCTGTCTTTAGCTGGCACCCATGCCTTACTGAAATTGGCAGGCTACCACATGCACGGGACCAATTCCAGCTTTCTTCATGGGCATGAGTGCAAAAATCTCCATATGATGCTTCACTGATGAAAATTATTTGATGATTCTCACAAGGAGGCTGCTGCATAATGCAATTCTGTATCTCAGAAAAAAGTGCTTTGTGGCCCAGTTTTGGATTCTACTTACTACCTCAGTCATCTTTTATCCAATCCATTAAGATATAATAATATTTAAAGGCACTACAGTTTCTGGTTGTACTGTGAATTCATGATTCAATCTGAAAGATCAGAAAATCTTGTAGCTTTGTGAGACTGCAGATCAGAGATGTAAGAAATTGTCAAGCTACAACAGTCAATTCATTCCATCTGTGAAAGCGTGGTGTTGGACTACAGCTTCTGTTGAAATGGACAGAATGAAAGAGGTTTGGGGTTTTTGAATGAGGAAAAAGAAATATAGTAGTTTTTGAGGCCTATTTATCATGATACAGTTGATGGTATGCCCGTAGACCACAGAACTTCAGCCTGTGATTGTTCCATCAAACCCATAATTTAATAAAATTAACCTGGTTCTGGTCTCACTTACACCAGTTTAACTGGAGGCTATTGAATTACATCACAATAAATGAGAGTTCAAAACAGATTTACTTGATTGTGACAAAAGATTGCAGTATTTCATGGATGCAGTAGAATTTGGCTAAGGTTTATTGGTCACTCTTTTTTCTGAACACTGGGCTATGTCAAGTATGTTGTAATTTTTCAGTTAGCTGTTACTGCAAGTGATTCTTCTCTTGCATTGCTGAGTGAACATGCTACCTGATAGGAAAAGAAGGATTTCCTGAGGCTGCTTTTTTTTCCTCTTTTTTTTTTTTTTTTTCCTTTTCTCTTTTTTTTCTTCCCAAAAGGAAAGAAGCATGTTTACCTCCCTTTGTCTATCACTTGGCTGGAGCTAGAAGGAATAACATAGAAGCAGGCTGCAACGAATTTGCTATTTATTGCCATGATTTTGGGTTTTTGCCAGTCTTGCTAATGAGCTTTGTTTTTGACAGACAGTAAAGGTGGGCCCCTGTGTTCCCATGCACTTGATTGCATCCCAGCTTGTCACAAAAATTATTTTTAACAATAAAATCAGCAGATTGTAAGTTGTATTGTGATCACCATGAGTAGATCTCATCATCTTTAAAGCAACTGTGAAACTTTCACTGTGCAGTTGATGGGAATTAGACACTGGAAGAAAAAAAAGTCAGTTGCAGAGCATCATCCAGGCAGTTGATAACAAAGCAAATGGTAGAAATGAGAACTTCAGACCACTGCAATCATACATCTGGATACCTTCTGCACTGTGCTTTCCAGCTCTGTTCTAGTGCTAGGGTGCCTCATTTCAAAATCTTAATTTAGTGATTTCTCTGTTGTCATTAGAAGAATGGGAACAGAAAGGAAGGGAGACACAGATGGGAAGGGACAGTTTATCTGTATACCCCGCTTAAACCAAATAGCTACATTACAATCCCTTCTAATGTAGCATGCAACTAGCATGATATGCACAATATTGTACAGTGTTTGATATAATAGAAGCCTATACTACATTAGGCTATGAAGCCTTAAATGTTGCACTTAAATTTTTGTAGGTAGCTGAAGGCTTCTCACTGTACACGCTCAGCGCTGCTTAAAGTGTCTAACAAATAAAAGTTAGTTTTGTTTTTTCCCTGCTGAGTTGCCTCAGAGGAAAGTGTCAGAAGCACAAAAGCCTTTGTTGCTTCATTTCATGATTAAATCCAGCCTTCCCCATTGAAAGAGCTCTTGTCTTTTACGTTATTATCCTGTTACAAAATGTCTCTCTTCCCATCACAAATATTTCAGTTTCCCTATGCTTCTCTTCCTAATTAACACTGAAAGCCATTCCTAACATTGAGTCTAGAAGCTGCCATGCCTTCAGGTGTAAAGAATTAAACTCAGCAGTTACATATTTAAATGAGATGTTTTGCTCAGTAAACTATCTCTGTACCAAAAGTAGACTGTTAATGAGCAAATGTAGGCTACCATTTTTAATTTTTAATTTCATTATCTAGAAAGTGCCGACACCTACATTTGTGATTGCAGCTACCCAGATTGCCATATCTGTGTAAATGAATTATGAAAGTGAAAACTCATTAAGGCATTATCTGAGCAGCAATATATTGCCAATTATAGTGATGTGGTTATTCAATTATAACACTTCCATTTGGGCTCATTGTACTCCAAGGTACCTTTATTTTTCTGTTTACATTACAACTTTCCTAACAAATATGGTAAGCCTAAAAAAAAATCAAATTTATGCTGTGGGAAGAATTATTAACACCAGAGGTTATGTTGCTTAGCTCTGTCAGCTTCAGTCCACTGCTATGGATACAGTAACCTGTGCTTGATTCTCTTACCTCCCCACCCTATTTTGGAAAGAAGAGTTACCTTCAAGTTATATTGTTTGAAGGAATCCAGATGCTTTCAAGGCTCTGGTTTATTAGCACAGTTAAAGGGATTGTGGCATGGAGTAGGAATGGACTGTCAGAGCTGGGCTGGAAGTAGTAACTCACTGCTGAAACTGGGATATTGAGGAACAAAATCCCTATTTTGTGTTGAAAAGATTTCCCTTCACTGAAGCTGACAAAAGGAAAAGAAATGTTATCCCCAGTGCCACTAACTGTGCTGCCAGTGTTGGAGCTCTGCTAACAGCAACATACGATCGCCTCCCTCCCTCAGTGCAACTGCAACAATAGAACACGCTGAATCAAAGATTCGGGGTTTTACATTCGCTTGGCACCATGCTAACTTAATCAAGATTGAACTCGCTCAAGGATTTTTTCCATAGAAATAGGACAACAAGACGTGCTGGTACCACGCCCAGAATATGACTCACAAAGAGAAAGCAGCAGAGAAGAGTGGTTTTTTCCTTTCACAAAATCCCTCACTTCCTTTCAAGGTTATGCACTTGTTTTTGTTTCTAAATGTGTTACTTGATTCTCTTCCTATTAATGTTTGGAAAAACAATCTTAAAGGTAGATGATAGTAATATTTCTGGAGCAGGCTGTCCTCCCCCTCCATTTTTCCTGCAAGATGAGTGTTACATTCTTTCTATGTTTGGTCACTTAAGTACAACATGAAATCCTGACATGACTGCAAGCGCTCTTTACTCCTCACTAAAAGGGTTAGTTCTGGCAAAACAGACCAAAAGATACCAATAGACTCTCTCTCAGAATTCATTCATTAGCATTAGAAGTATTGTGACAGACAAGTCTCCTCTTGATGATAAGGTATTTCACACTTAGCTTAAACCTAAAGGCTAGCTTTTCCCACTGTGCAGGTGCTAGTCATTTTGGATCAGTCAGCTTCTAAACAACATACCGCTCAAATCACCCTCCTCTTAAAAACGCTGATCATTATCTTTGTCCTACTTATTACAGAATGATTAGGTTGCAAAGTCCTAAACTCACACTTAGTTGCAGTAACTTGGTATAAACTAGGACATTGTTCCATATTCTTGTGAATGTAGTATTTTCTGTCTGTAGTAGTTCGTTATGACCGTATTGCTTATTCTGTCTGTAGACATGGCAATCAAACAACTTCTCAAACATTTCAAGTAGTTCTGTGAGCTCCAGTAACACAAAAACTTTAATGTTTCTTGGACTTTTAAACAAATAAATACCTGTTCTGAGAGCAAGAGAGAGAACTAGTACCTGACCGAGAATAAAGGCTTAATTTTCAGTTTCAGTTGATTTAGTTTTGGTCGTGTCACTGTGTTTTGCTAGCAAGAGAGTTTCTTTTAACCCTTCATGTCTCAGAGAAAGAGATTTGAATGATTGGTGGTGCTGAGGTACTTCTACAATAAAATCTGGTAAGTGAAGCAATACACTTCAGATAAGCTTATGTAAATGGGGTTTTAGGAAATGTACACTTACTGGGTGGATGGCTCATTGCTGTATTATGCAGGAAGTATTACAAGTTATTTAAAAAGAATAGTTAAGACAAAAAATGGATCAAGTAAAATATATATTGGAAATATGAGATATATATCTTAACGCCAAATACCAGGATTTGTGTATAGGCCCAATATTTTGCTTTAGATAAGAAAGAAAGAAAGAAAAAAAGAAAGAAAGAAAGCAAGCAGCAGCAGAAGTTGCACACGTTCATGTTACTACCATGGGACACATTTCTGTGTCTCTGTGACTACTGTTGATTCTGGATGATATAACGTGTACCGAATGATGGATCAGAATTGATGTTTAGCAAGGTTTATAGCCGAGGGGTATACACTGTTGATAATTCCATCATCTGCAATGTCAGGGTTGATTTCTTTGCTGGCTTTTCATTTTAAGTAGGCTTCCAACTTATTATTTTTTCTTCAATGTCGAAGGTAGAAAACCAACTAACCAAATCACCTGACTAGCAAGTTATGTTGAATTTTCCTCATCTCTGCTCCTGCTTTCCTCTGCACTTTCTGATTATTCTGTGTTTCCCCCAGTATGTCTGTATGAGACTTTGTTTCTGTGTACTGACTTCTATGGCCTCTAAAACTCGTAGTCTCCGGTAAAACTGATTAAAATTTTAAAATTCTTATTCCATAAAAAATGCTAAATTCCATAGGGCTCTTATGCGACTGTAAGCTGTTACAACGTTGTGAAGTTTGTGCATCTTTTACTTTTCTGATATTTTACACAATCAGTAAGAGTTCCAGAGAAATGTTATTGACTTGTTCAGGTGATTTATTGCAATGGGACTTGGCCAAGTCCACCTTGCAAAGACATGGGAGTGGTCTGTAGTTAAAAATGACAACACACTGGGGGAACAAATTCTCTCCTCTTCCCTCCCATCCTACAAAAAGAAAGATTTTGGACAGTGGCCAGATTTGAAAACTAGATATACATAGGGTTCACAGAATGGATATTTTATTACAGTTTAAGCTAATAAACACAGTCTTTACAATAAGAAGTTTTTATAATGGATATAGGTGTGTACATCACAACCTTCCACCCTCTGCATACTCACATAGACTAGCATCTCATTACTGTCTAGCTATTAATTGTATGTGTCTGGGAACAATGATTGCTTCAAGTTCTAAGCTGTCAATATGACTTTCCCAGATGAACATCCAAGTAGGCGTAAATGTCATGATAAGCATGCTGTCTTCATGTATCACAAAGTTATTATCTCCTTATTGCTGATTCTTATATAACTATGCTTTTGGCTGATAAAATAGAATAAATAACTACTTTTTTTCCATAACTAACTGTTCTGATATGTTTCGATGTGGGTGAAAATTCCTCTTACTAATAGTGATATTTTTTTCTTGAAAATCTGGTAAATCTGAGTGATACTTTTTCACATATTGATGTTTGAAGGTGAAATTTAGAATGCTTTAGAGCAGTTAGATATGTGACGTTAAATAAACCAGCATCAGTTACATTCACCAGCATCAATTGACCTTCAAAAAGTGTGGAGAAAGAAATTAAATGGAATTCTTTTATTTAACAAAATGTAAGAAGGTAAGATTAATCATTTGAGACAGGGGCACTGTGTACTTAATCTACCAAAAATGTATCTGAGTGGCTGGAGAGAAACTAATCCACTGTTTTTGAAAGGTAAAACACCTTTTAAAACCTAATATTTTTATTCATTTTTTTTTCTGTCAGTTTTCTGAAATGCAATAACATTAGACTCATAATAAATAGCAGAAAAGTACAAAGGAATAATAAAAACTATGGCATGAAATTGATTGTATAGACAAAAATTGCAAACTAAACTAACATCAAAATATGCCACATATATACCTGAAAATATTTCATGTGCTAATGCTGACTGGGAACTCTGTGACTGACTGGGCAGTGAGGTGCTAGGGACTGTATTTGATATAGCTTTTACCAAATAAAAAATGTAATTTTTTATTTTTTATTTTATATTGAAATTAAATGCATTTTTTCATAGTCCATAGTCATTAATATTTGGAATTAAATTTCAGTATTTGATAATACTCAAATATTTGTCTCAGTAGTCTTCTGGACAGCCTAGCAGATATTTAAGTTTTTTAAATGGTTTTGATGCACAGTTCTTTTCACATCTTTCCTGATGCACTTTCTGCTGTGTACTTGTATGGAATGCGATTGGTTGATACTTGGTGTTCTTGGAACATGCAAAAATATACAAAGGTAAAGACAGTAACACAGGTAGTCTTTAAGCTTTTTCCATGGAACATTTTCATGTGTAGGTTCCTCTTGTGCACGTGCTTCTCTTCGTAGGTGTGTGTGGTAGAAGTGAATTTAAGTCTCCAGTAACACAAGCCTTTGAGTTTCAATCCTTTGTTTTCTGTCTAATCCTAAACATTTCAGAGGATAACTTGTTAAAGCATGCCATGCCATGTTTGTATAGATATAGGTTTTTTTTTTTTTTTTTGTGCATATATGAGCTATCTATAAAAGAAAAACAAAGACACCCCCAACACCCACTCCTGGGATTTGGCAGCAGCACAATTTATATGTGTATGTAAAAAGAAACAGTATTTAACAGCACTTCTCTCACCTTAAATACTCCCTCTGGCTCTGGCTGTGCTCTCGTACAGGTTATCAGAATGCATGTTTGCAAGTATCCATATTTTTAAAGAGGTTTGAATTATCTGTGACACAGATTATATGCATGAAGTTACAGTACTTCATGGACACTCAACACTTTCTTCATTTTAAGGGTTGAAATTAATCTAACTGTACTTAGGCACTCCTTAGAACAGAAGTGATTGGGATATACATTTTCTCAAGACACTTATAAAGTAAATCTAAAACTGAAAAATTCCATATGCAGAGGTTTGAAATTCCTAGGGATTCACATACAGGTCACATGCACAAAACAGAGGACGTATCCAAAAACACTGGTACAAACACTGGGTTACATTAAGCCTTTCTCTGAGCCTGTTCATACCAAACCTGTTTCTTGAAGTGTAACAGACATATCAATAGCTCCAGGCAAATAAATCAGTAAATAGGCAGTGCACATTCTGACAAAGTGTGAAAACTGCACCTTTCAGATAGGTATTGTTAGTGCAGAATATCCCAGGGAAAAAGTAGGGGAAAAAAAAAAAGGAAAAAAAATCCTTGCAAACGAAAAAGCAAGGTCATTAAGCTCCTGTATGAGTTTTATGCTTATAAGCACTTATTATTATTACTTAGAGTACAGCAGCTAAAAATATTTTAGAAGTTTCCAGGAGTTAGTCTCTCTGCTTTTTAGGTTGCACACTGCTGGTGTAGCTGCTGGGTGGTGCTTCTTTCCAGGAGGCAAAATCTGACCAATGTGGTGAAATACAGAATACTGATAATCAGAGACAAACAAACAAACCAACAACAGAACTGAAATACAATAAAGGCTTGGGGCACTTCATACGTGAACTTACAGGCTGTCAATACTCATTTTATGTAATGTTTACTCCTACTCCAAGCAAGATTTTTTTTTTTTTTAACAAGGTCTTTCTTGTAGCTTTATGTCTTTTTGTGTCAGGGTCAGGAGCAGATGCTTGAAATTTCTAATCTCTTCTTGTCAGATCAGTGCATGGAAAAATCAAACAATGTTGCCTGCTACTTTTAAGCCTCTCAGAGACCTTCTTTTTCAGTGGCTGTGGGAGAACGAGAATGTGAAAATGTTCAAACCAATCGTTCTCCAGGCACCTCTCAGTGTTCATGTGATCCTCAGTGCTCAAAGGCTTTCAGAAGAAAACACGGGGAGGAAAAGATTTCTTATTTTTTTTTCTACTTTAAAAGATCCTGCTGATTCTACTTGTCCATTACTGCCATATTTGGATAAAACAGAAAAAGCTCCTGTGCATAGGTTTAACTATTCTAAATCAGTTCCTGAGCATGTTGTTTTCAGCTTACCTCTGTGAAGAGCACAGCTGTGTGGGGGACATAAGAAGCCATGCTCAGGAGTGGCTGACTTTTTGTCCTAGTTTTCAGTTAAATCTCAGATAAAATTGAGAAATGAAGGCTAGAGTTCGATGTAATAATTAGGATGTTTGTGCCCAGCTTTTTACTTCTGAGAGAAGCTAAGCAGAGAAGTTTCATGTGCTTTTGTTAGACTTGCCTCAGTCTGTGATGTTGAGAAATTCCACCATTACAAGATTCTCCTCAGATATAAATGCACATAGCACGAATTATTTCACACAGGAAACAAACTCAACTCTTCATCTTCTCAGCTGTTTTCTTTTTCTCAGATCTATTTACACTTAATTGTGTTTCTGCAGCTCTTTCATCATATCCTGTAGCTTAGAGCTCCTCCTAGTTCTTGTTCAGCACTTTTTTCTAGATATTTATTCCATGTTTGCTCCTTGTGCCAGTTGTGGAAAGCTTAACATTCTACCAGTTTAAGTAGAGCTTCAGACCATATCTCTAGAAATTGTTGGACTTTTGTTGTCCTTGGCTTTTCTTCTTTCCTTTTCTCTTCTTTGAACAGTTGCTTTCTTGTTGCATTTTTCTGTGTGACTGATTTAACCCTTGGTCTTGAAAAATGTGCTCTAGCTTTTTGGACATATCTCAAAATAACATAAGGATAACTGCCAAGTTCTTATTTTTAAAATAAGACCAGCAAGAGAGTATGAAATGATTCACCACTTCCTGGCAAGTATAATTATCACTGCAATCACCATTCATTATCTATTTGCACCCTTCAAAGATGAGCTAAATATTACTGTAAGTTCAGAAAGTTATCATTTCAACTGAACCAACTGAAAAAAAAATAAAAAAATAAATAAAAAAAAACACAAAAAACCTCAAACCATAAAACAAAACAACAACAAAAATGCCACCACAGCGCAGGTGTGTTCTTTAAGCAGGCTGATCTCCAAGACTGCTGGAGCTGCCTTCCTTAGAGTGACCTGTAAGAAATACATCACACCTTTGTAAAAACTGTATGTGCTGAGATAGCTGCTATAGAAAAGACAATATTTCAGTCTGTTTAGCTATCGTATTTGTCATTATTGGAAGCTGACTGCTGAAGTGAGAAACCAGTTTCACACTAGTAGGTCATTTATTCACTGTCTGAACAGGGACACTAGAGATCCAGTAATTATGTCTAGTATTCAGTTTGCATATTTATTTAATCTCCTCTTTCAAGCAAATTATATGTAGCTTTCATTCCTACAGATGCTTCCTGGCAATTATCTTGAAACAAATAAGGTGTCTATTTTAACCTGAAATAGCTGTAATTTCTCAGTATTTTGAACCTCATAAAAGTGACTCAAACATAATTGATTCTGCCTATAAGCAAACTACTGTGGGATGCAGTCACTGCAATGAATGTTTAAAACAAAATCCAAACTTGGTAACACACCAATGCACTCATTTCTGTTAATTTCTCAGTTAACTTGCATTATGAGATCTTTGGGGTAGGAATCAGCTTTTTGTTCTTTTTGTATAGCAATTGTTACAAACATGTCTTTACCACTGGGTATTTTAGGTACTATCACAACAAATAAACATCGTTAGTAAATTGTTTAAAAATCTTGGGATACATGAAAACTTTTCCAAGGTGTTATGAATAACTGCTATTTTTTACTAATTTGTACCAGTAGTTATATTTTAATATTTCAGCTGTTATTTTTTCCATGTCATCTGAGCTCTATTCATATGCAGGCAGAGCAGGTACAGAGAGTTGCGTTTACTTACCTGGTCCGGTGGTGTTCAGCTCTACTTGAAGGTCTCTCCTGTGAACTTACATTCTTGTATGTTAGAGTCAAAAACTTCCAAAACCAAATTTCATGCTGGAAAAATACTAAAAATATTAAAAATGAAGGAATCAAATGGTGTGGAACAAAAAAATTCTAAGAGTGATGAGAGGTGAGGAGGGAATGACTTCAGTGGAAGCCATAAGGGAGGGAGAAGACCTGGAACTCTGCAGAAGCTATGGGTGTAGGAATGGTTCCCAATGCAAATTATCCCCTAAACCCCTTCAGTGAGTATGTCCTGCTGCTTAGTAATTACGAAAGGACAAAACAGTATTTCAAAATAGGTTGAAGTTTTAGACTGAGTGAATATGTTTTCTGTCTGGAAGGACTATGTCAAAGTGTAGATATTTCAGTACTTTTACATCAGAAAAATGAATGAATGGATATCTTGTGCATCATAATGTTCAGTCTAGAATCTCTGATGGATTTGTCTTTTTAAATTTCACAGTATCAGAAATGTTAGAAAGTAAAGTAGATTTCATTTCAATTCTCCATTGGAGTATGCAGCTAGGAAGAACTCTGAACACCTCCCATGATTCTAGATCTTGTTTTTAGAGTCCAGAACAGTTGTATCTTTGACCTCTTCTCCAGGCTACCTGTATGAGGCTGACTTGTGAAATTTCAGTAATATTCCTCCTTACACCTTACACCTAGTTAAAGACGTTAGTGAAGAGTCCTTTAAGAAACTGAAACGCGATAACTTCCCTTGTTTTTGTAGCATCAACTGAAGGGAAGTTATTGACAGAAAATGATCCTTTCATTGTACAGTTTGCTTAACTTGAAAGATTGCACTGTGCTGATATCAGGGAGAGGGTAGTTAATTTTACTTAACTCCAAATTCATCTAAAGTATATAAATATATATTTTAATTTAAAAAAGCAAGATGATGATTATAAAACAAATTACACATAACTTTGTGATTTTAGTGAGTCAGCCTGGCCAAATGTAGTGGTCTTCTTCTAATGCAGCCTTCTTAGAACATTCTCATGCAAGGTTCTTCAGTATTTCTCACTGGGATTTGAAGGTTTATTTGCGTTACTGACTAAGCAAAAGGCTGATATCACAGATAGGGTTTGTGTCAGCAAGCTGGCAGAACATAAGCTTTACTTTCCTGGCACAGATTACTTTAAGAAATTTATCTGGGAATACTATGCAGACTCAAAATCTGTCAAAAATGTGAATGATGGTGTGACAGAAACCACCTGCATAGCTCATGATGTTCTTGGATCAAAGTACCAGCAGGAAATTGCTGCAGTATTCCAAATAGTAAGTGTGGTTTTGGAACAAAGCAGTAAAATTTGAGAACAAGTTGATATTTGCCTTTTGTCACCTTAAAGCAGTTCCCTAAATCTTATATCAAAGGATATACTGAATTTGTGGAAACTGTTAGAAAAAAATACTAAGTTACATATCCACAAGTTTACAAGATCTGTGGGACTAGGTCACCTGATGTATAAAAGGAATGAAAGAAAATATATTGTTAGATGTGGCTGCATAGGAAAGATTTGAAAAGCAGCCATTGCTAAAAAGTTACTAAAACAAAAGAGAAAATATGCTTGATACAGCAGAGGAAACAAAGAAAGATAATCTGTTCTTGCAAAGCATTTTAGTCCATGAAAATCAAAGCACCTTTTGAAGGGGAGAAATTTCATCAGTTCCCAATGTTGAGACTTAAACAGTCCAAGTAGAAAGTGACCCATCTGAGATCAATCAATGGCCTAATCAAAAGCTCAGGGCTCTTAGGCTCTTAGTCTTATCTATCAGTCCACACTGTACAAAAAGGAAAAATAACCAGGTTATTTTTGCTATTAATCTTTTCCAAATGCCACTCATGTCACATAACAATAAATGTTCAGCGAAGTGATCAGCTTCCACCCCTGATATAGCATAAGCATGCAAGGCTTTGCAGTATTAGCAATAACAAGCTAAATCGCTGTAAAGTGACAATTGAAGCTGTTTCACAAGTGTTCAGATATCACCCTAAGGTCATAATTTTAGATTAATCTAAGAAAAACAGTGAGGATAGTGTACTTATCAGTCATGAGGCATGTAGTTTCCAAGGTGGTTTTATACAGTTGGTGAAACACTTTTTTTCCAATCTGTATTTATATTTTACCTGTAGTCAATGTCATTTTTAACGGAATGATTAAAACGAATTTTTAATGGAATGATTTAAACGGAGTCATTTATCACAACTGTTACTAATATAAAACTATTTCCTGGAAATGTGAAGGTAAGCTTTTGATATAGTTGGCTGAAATGAGAGTGTGAGTTTGGTGTGTGCTGTGTGGTGGCTCTGCCTCTTTAGACTTGTTTTTTCCTCTGCCATTGTCACTGAATGAATATAGTCACTTGCTTTATAGTCTCTTTTGTTCTGTGGCTCTTTGAGAAACAAATCCATGTACTTGCTGGTAGGGCTCAGAGAACTTTCTAAGAATCATACACATATTGGAAATTATATTTGGCAAAGGGTTCCCAAATGTTTAGTGTCAAAATAGGAAGATGTATCCACTGGTTCTGAAATGCTCTGATGCAGGTCAATTTTTGTTCACAAGTTTGAAGTATTATTAACTTACAGGAAGAGCTGAGAATACAGTGGAGGGAAAAATTAGAATTCAAAATGATAGCTGTGGTTCAAAAACGCAGTGCTATTGCCAGTCTTTTGCCACATCTAGGCAGCAGTAATCAGCTGTACAAACACAGGCTGGAGAACAACTAGCTACGTTTCAATACTGCTGAAAAGCATCCAGAAGGTAATGATAAACTTAAACAAAATTAATTAGTGTCATGCTGTTATGAAACAGGTAAATGCTGGGAGATAAAATCGCTGCTAGCACTTGTGAACTCCACAGCGATCCAGCTCCTGCAGTTCATGCTTCTCTTTCCAAACAGTGGGCATTGATTCTATTGCTTACAAAATGCTGTTTTTATGTATCTGGTTTTGAGCTCCACATACAGTGTTAGTCTTAAGAGGTTTTTTGTCCTTCTTAATGTTCCTAGTGTCACTCTGAAGTGCAAAATGTTCTTTATTTGCAAATCTGTCTGGTCAAGAGCAGATACAGTCTTTCATTACTATCACTCTATAATTTTCGTCCCAGAGCACCTTTTTTTTTTTTTTTTTTTAACTCAAAGGTTCAGATTACATATTTCAGTTGTAGGTGGAGTACAACTTTCTTTAGCATCTGCAATACAGTTTCTTAGTTAAGTCCCCTTGCCTGATCTAGCAGGAAAGTATTGATAATGTGAAGTGCATCAGAACCAGTTACTGTAAGAACTAAACCAACTTTCTGGCTTATTTTCTCACCAGTGACAGCCATTGCTAGAAGAGCCTGGTTTAAGTCTGCAATTATTCCTTCTGTTTCCAAAAAGTGTCAGCTAGGTTAGAGCTTTTAAAGATTCACTTCTTTCAGTCAGGTTATTTCCTTTGTTCTTGCTTTTGATACCCTGAGCCACTTAGAAGTGTAATTTGTCACGTTCCCCTATCCTGGCTTTATAACATGATCTTCCTCACAGCACAGTCACTCTTGGAACTCACCCCACAGAAGATAAGGCTCTTCAAACCGGGAAAATCCCTTCCTCTGAACATAAGCAGTGGTTTACACAGCATTAGGAAAGACAGAAGTTATCAGAAGTAGAAAACAACTTGTTTTTATACAGAAATTCCTGTAATTTCCATCATCTTCCTTGCCTTTCTTTTCTACAAAATGATCATGCCGAAATAACAGAGTTGACCTTACGTAGCCCGTAATGCTTTCCTTAGGCTACATGTTTTTGTGACATGTTCTTAATCTAGTTTTTAAGCGGGTCCCTCTAATCTCACTAAAAGAATCATCTCCTAAGGGTCAAAGAATATAACAGCAGAATTAATATAACTAATAAAGGAATTAAATAGCACTGCATTGATCCAAGTGAGAAAAATTCTTAGAAGTAATTGACATTTTACTGACAGAAGTCATGTGGGCACGGATGCTTGCTTGTACAGAGTCAGGGGGAGCACCAGGTTTATAAATGTCTCAACTGCTCCGTAAGAAAGGCTGTTACATGAACAATTATATTTTAGCACCTGCAATATAGTCATTAATTATAACATGCTCATTTCGCTTTACATGCTACTTAAATGCTCACCCTTGTTATGTAGTTTCTTGATTACATGTATGCAGAGAGTGAAGTCATTCACTACACCAAACCAGAATATTCGGTGTTATTTTATTTCAAGTGTTTGACTGCATTGAATGTTATCTTGGACATGTTAATTCCAGTTCTAGCTTGTCTTGTCATGATAGTAGCAGAGCAATGTTAGTGAAAGTGCAGATCTCCATGCTTAATTAGAAATTTTGCAACAAAATAATTAAAAATCTGCTAGTTGGCTATTTATATAATTATTTTCAAATTAGTCTCATTATGCTTTATTGCTTGACAATAGTATGTATAAAAAACAGAATTTTACTGTGCTTATGGCAGTGGTATTTAAAAGTGGTAGAGAATATGTATTTGGTATTAAAGAGAAAAAAGTATGCTAAATATTAGCAGAGAGTTGATTTTGCTACTCATAAAAAAGAGATTAAAATTATTATCGAGTGTCAAACATTTAACAGGTAGGAGCACAAAAACAAATTCTGGTATAAAATACACTTGCCAGAGAAGAAAACGATGTCAAAATAAACACTGTATTGCAGAATTCTGTGGGAACTCTTGCTTTTGTCAGAGAAAATTGTAAAAAGGAGATAATGAAAGCACACAATATTGTGATGTGTTGACTAAGAGGAACCATGAAGCTCATGCGACTCGAAAAAAGAATCTTGCATCTTTGCATTATTTTCATCTGAACTCTGTTTCGGTGGTTTAGTTCAAATTGTCAGTTGTGATTCTTATCAGAAAGTACCCACATAACACAGTCCAGAATCATAACAATAGCACAACTCTGTGTGTGTTTTCTGACAGTTTCCAGATAAAAGGCAAGCCGGAATGAGCTTGAAGAAAAACTGTTGGTCCTTGTTTTAGGGGATGAATGGAGCTGAGTGGTAGAATTCTGATAACAACTATGGAATTGGTACCTTTTTGGATGGGGAAAAACACACCTATACTCCAGCTTAGATTACAAAATATACAGAGGCCAGTTTTAGCCTGCATTTTATTAAATAATTTTCCACCTGTTCTTAAGATATTTTTAATTACTAGAAAATCTTTTTCTCACTTAATGTTGTGTTTTAATTTATCAATCAGTAGTGATTCATGAAAAACGTTTAATAACATTTAAATCTGGCAGTTTCATGAAAGAACTGAAAGAATCTACATAATTCATTAAAATGATGGTCTTTGTTGCTTCTACTTCAGTTTTAAGACTTCAGTGTGAAAAATACTGACTTGTTCTGAGATCCAGGTACACCTACAAACCATATGTAAGGAAGTTAACAATGCCTTGGTGTGTGCTTTGTCTTCTCAGTCGATAAGGAAAACACTATGTTCTCTGGAGCTGGCAGAATAGCCCATTACATGTGTGCTAAGTACATATGTAAAATAATTGTATGAGTAATAAAGCCAATTATATTGTACCCACATTTAAGTATCTCAGAATTTAACTAGCAAAATTAGTCAGCCTCATGCTTTAGTTCAGGCAGATTATTGTATAAAATGAATGCATATTCATTTTCTTTTTTCCAGTTTGTGGTTCAAATACAGTTTTGAAGTCAATTTTTCTGAAAAGAGATTTTGAATGTATGAAAGTAAAAAGATTTACTGCTATGAAGAAGGGGAAGAGAAGAAAATCCAGGCAGAGACCTTGCGGGAAACAGTGACTCATCCACTGTTTATAAAGTGCAATATGTTTGGTACATTTCACATTTGCTAGTCAAGTCCTTTCTATTTTACATTTGCTTGCAAACTTATGACCCTTGAAGAAAAGTGTGAGCATTAAACTACTTCTAAGAACTGCTTTTATTTTAAAACATTGTTGGCTAGGTGATATTCTGACTTACCTACTGTAGATTCTCTGACTGTTGAAACTTATCCAAACAAGTAACGGGTCCTGAAAACAGACTCACTAGTGAGCCCTTCTTCAGGGTCTCTAGCAGTGATTTCAGGGGGAAATGCATTGTATATTTGTGGAATTCTGCTCACTTTCTCCAACAAGAGATTGAAGGATTCTCTGTCATTTTTGCACAGAATCTTTTAAAATCAAATGAGCTGATGCATTTGAAATACATTTCAAAGATTTCTCTAAAATCTAGACTACAATTATTGGGAGAGCTGTGTTCTGTAATTCAGCCATAGTAAGAATTCACTTTACTGAGCTAAGAGAGAGAAATATGTGATATACAGAATTTAAATTTCAACTTTACTTGTTATTTTCCTCTGGAAATGCTAACGCCAAAAACAACCGAAGTTTTTTTTATTTTTTATTTATTTATTTAATTATTTTTCTGGGTGTCCTTAAAGTATTGCTAGGAGAGAGGAACTTCCCACTAGTCTGCCACTAACACACGCACACCTGGCACACTTGGACATATGTCATTACAATAAACACAGACTTGGGATGTACTGTGTGTTGGGGGGAGATTATGAGCTAGTATATGGAGCAAAATAATATAGGTAACTTATATGTAGAATAAAGGATATATCTATGCCGTTTTCTTATCCTTGAAATCCAGCAGTCTGTATTGGAAAGACAGTAATAGAATCTATATAGGAAAAAAAAATCAGATCATTACTGTGTGCATTATGTTTTGTGAACATCTTTCTATTACAAAGATAAGAATGATCAAAATGTTATTATGTTAGAATAATAGATTTCTGAGTCATGCACAAGACATTTTTTGTCTATGGCCGTGTTACATATCTGGGGGTAGAGCTGAACACAGAATTTCTTTATCACTATTTGTAAGACTTTAAAATGATGGATGTCAGATTTCAAGACATCTGCGGGGAAACCATTATTTAAAAGCAATTTTTGCAATCAGAAAGCAAAGCTCTGGTATTATTAGTGATGCTAGTTCAAAGAAACAGTTTTGCAAGAAGATATATAATCACCGTAGAGTTTTTGCTGTTGCAACTTCTTTTGTATCTGGTCTATGGATAATGGCAATCTGACGAAAGAGCAAGTAGTTGATAGGAAAAGGCACTGTGACAGCTCCCAGATACTGCTAATCCTCTAGGGAAATGCATGTGTATATACTTCCTAGTCTCCATGTCTCTCAAACTGGATGCCAGATATCTAATGATGGAAAACCAGAAAATGTCAATAACTGTGTGTAGGCCAGAGTATTTTAGCCAATGAAAATGAATGAAATTCCAGAAAGCTAAGAAATAGCTAGACTTGGAGACCAAGGCAGTGCAAAATACTTTAGAGTCTGAAATGAAAAAGTTATATTACCAATGTATCTGAAGCACAATTACCTGAAAAAAAAATCTTTTAAAGAATGTTATTTATGTTTAATATGTCATTAATCAGAACAGGCCTAAAACTCTTCCAGTTGCCTTGCAATGGTTTCTTTATTATGTATGACTGATTGTTTAACTTGCTTGAAGATCATACTCTGCCACCTACACAGAAATGGAAAACTGGATTTGAATGCAAGTTAAGAATAATAACCTATGCAGTGGAGAGATAGCTATGACAGATTCTTGCATCTTTATTCCAGACTTTCAGGTGATATCTTCTACTATAGAGAAAATTTTCACAGTCAACTCAGAAATTTCATAAGTTCTTGAGAACTTTCTTCACCTAAGGAATTCAAGGAAAAAGCATCCACAATGTAGCATGTCTCTTCTGATTATTTTTAGCACAGTCTGTCCTATTAAATGGCCATATATTTTCCATGGAGAGCTGCTGTTTAGCAGATAAATTCTTTTGGTCATGATCTTGATATTGGCCAATAGCTATTCCTAACGTATGCCACAGTTACTCATGTTTTCCTTTTCATATTATTTTGGAGATTGTTCCAAACTATTTTTGCTATCTTTAAAGATTGTGATGAATATTTATACTGTCACATATATTTAAGACAATAACTTAAAAAAAAAAATAATTTACTTGATATTCTGTAGCCCATCTGTACTAAGTCCCTTGGCATTTTATGACCCTTTTACTCCCTTAAAAAATTACAGTGTGTAAGTCTGAAGTTGTTCTATTGTCTGTTAAATGGTTGCCATTATATGTATACATTTAGAAAACTCATAGCACATCAATTACAGTGTTTTCCAACAGAAATTGAATTTTCATCATCTGTGGCCAACAATAATATTGCACTGGCTCAAAACCAAAAAATGCCATGTTTTGACTTGTGTATCTCAGCACTAATTTAGCATCATATATCCCAAAGGAATTTCTTTTCATTTCCCTTCCTCTCCTTCTCATTTCCTCTCCTCCCCCTTCCCTTCCTCTTCACTAAAGATACCAAGTATAACATCCTAGTAATATCAGGTAGAATCAAAACAAAATACCTGTGATACTGGTCAAGTACTTCAGAAGTTATATTGATCTGGAGAATCACTGTTTTGTGAGACATTGGTATTTGTATTTTTTGGTATTAATTCCTTGGAACTGTTAAGTTTCAGTATCTATTTATAGATAGATGTCTATATATCATGGGTATCTATACGGATGTATTTGTTTGTATGCCTATCTGTCTATAGGTATGCATTTCATAGCATGTTGCTCAGTCTGTATTCTGGCTCCTGTTCCTCATGCTGCAGAGCTGCTGCATGTACTTCAACAACTGGTTAGTCTGCTTCTCCTTCCAACTACTATTCTGTCATCTTTTGATCAGAAAAAAATGATAGATATTTCTTCATTCATGGTCACGTAGGGGGATTCTAGACACCATCCTTCTTCATAGTTGTGCAGGATACTTTGTCACTTCAGTTACTTTGAAGATTAACTAATGCTCCCACCTTAGTGAAATGACAATACAAGTTCGATGTATTATAATTTTCAATGAACCTGTCATTTAGTCTAAACTAGCTTCTTAAATGTCTAGTCAATGAAGAGAGCAGACACTATTGACAGACTTTGACAGACACTATTTGATTTTTAAGACATGCTGGGTGAGTCTCCTCGAGGTGCTCCTGCAGTAGCAGAGAAAGTCATCTTCTGTAGTATTGCAGAAGATGACTGGCTACATCCGAAGAAAGCCTGAAAAATGAAGGGACCAGTCAGATACTCCGGGAAAATATCAGGCTGAGACCCAGAGGCTTGTAGAAGATGAGCTTCCTCCCACAAAATGCCAGATCCTGTTTGTGAAGAAAACTTGTGGAGATATTGCAGAAAGGTTCTTCTGTGCAAAAGTACCACTGATTTGCTCAAGACTTAAGATGTAGAAAAATATAATAGCAAAAGAGAAGAACTGGGAAGCTTCCTAAACCAAGTTACTGTGCTCTAGTCTAAGCAGAAAAGTCTCAGCAGGGAAATTAATCTGTGTGATGGCACTGACGTAAGTCTCTGCTCAGTTTGTGTGTGCATATAAACAGGGAAAGCAAGAGAGAATAACACAATTTTATAAATATTCTTTCTTATGAGGAGTGAAAAGGGAAGCCAGATTTTAAAGACCTGCATAACTGTTTGCACAGAGCTTTACCACATGCACTATGATAGATCCAGCAATGTTTGCCAACTTTTCTATCTGTACTCTGAATGAGTCACAGTTATCTCCAGTACTCTCTAGTTTTTCAAGCCTGGAGAAGTCATTAGGTTAAGTTCCAGAGTGGGTTTTGCTGACGTCAACACAAAGAAATAAATTGAGGCTGTCCTACACATTTATGTACACAGAGTGCAATCAGCTTAATGCAAACCTCACAGAACTGTTGAGAGAAAAAGCATTCAGCCTGATCCATGATGGGATGAAATGTGCTGGGGAATATGGGTAGCTATAAGGAGAATGTGGGTAACTATAATTTAGCTCTTAAACCATTATACAAATGCAGTTTTTGTAGGTACTATTCTAAATTAAGCATGATGAGTTTGTGATAGTTTGTGAAGTTCAACCTTTTTGTGGCAGGCAATCACAGCATCTCCTATAGAATTTAACCAGTGTCTGGGGACAGTACAAGACATCAGACAGCTGGGCGATTTTATTGGCTCAATAGTGTCAGAACAGGAGAGCCTGCATGTGAACTTGAAGTAGGCAAAACGGGTGCTGAAAGATATATTCCCCACATCATTACAAAGAACCTGTACCAGCTATTCTGTCTTGCAGAAAGCCTTGGAAAACAGTCTTCCTTGACAATGTGACAGTGACGGCATAGGTAGATTTCACATCACTCCCTCTAGCTTCTTATGCATAGGGAATGCTCTACCTGCCTTTACAGAGTGGATTTAATCCACCAGTCATATAAGTACCTAAATGTAAATCTTGTTAGGAGATGCACAAGATACACTGATTTCCTACTGCAAAAAAAAAATAAAAAAAATCTTCATACTTAGTGATTTAATTGCTTTACAAACGTCTTAAACAGTGAACTGCAGCAAGGTACGGTACTGAAAAATAAAATAGCATTCTGGGCATAAGTCCCATTTCAGATTTTTATATTTCAAACATGTACATTTCAAAAAGGTAAAGAGAGAAGTATGTAGAAGTAGTTGTCTTCCTTTTTTCTTTGCTACTTTAATTAGTCCATAAAACAAACGGATGCATGAAACTTATCTCTCCACTTGTTCTCTTGCTTTCTCTTGAGCAGGGGAAGATTTCTGACCCCTTGCTTTATTATGGAAGCAGAACACAGATTATGGCATGTAATGGATTAAAGCTTTAAATGTCAAACCTCTTAGTTACCATCTTAATTGCCAACAGATTTGAAATTACAGTAGGAAAAATAATTATATTTCTAGACTTCTGGCAAAGAGCTACAGATCAATAAGAAAAATGTGACATTAAAACAAGCAGAGTAAAATAGTTTGGTTTCTAGCTCACATGTAATCTTTTGGATTGAGAAATAGTACTAGACATCAAAACTTAACTGTAGTTACAAATCTTGATGTTGGTGAAGCTCTGTTTTTGTGAGTGGTAAAGTATTATATGCTTTTAGTTGAAAAAGTCTGCTTTCACATGAATATGTGCTTGGGACACAAAGTAAAAATAGCTTGCATCATTTAGAAAGAATAGTCACTGGTTGCGATGGGCAAACAATAGCAACAATAATGGGAAAATACATTGGAAAACAAACAATTCAGGAGTTTTCTGCTTGACTTTCATCCAGTGTTGGGAAATTAAATAAGAGATCTCTAGGGCATCAGTTAAACAGATTTTTACCATTCTAATTACCTCTGAAAGGATTAGTATGAAGCTAGAAAATATGATGTATATTATCTATAGAGGACTTTTAAAAATTGCTGTTGTGTTTTCAAGCAGGATACTTCCTCATTCTAATAAAAATGCCTTCAGTCAGTGTATCTGGTACAGGTATATCCTTGATTAATATCTCTGCATGATCAATATATTGATTAATATCACTGCCTGATTATCCAATACTGAAATCTACAAAAAGTTACATGCTGGTGAATTCTATATTCTATATATTGATTTTTCAACTGAACAATTCAGGAGTCATCTTAGTTGGACTCAAGCTTCATACAGTCTAATTAACCTGTCATACCTTTTTAAATGCACTTTTTGAAGAACTTGTGCGTATACTCATTCAACAAGTAGAGCTGATTTCTGAATATTATATGGAAAAATTCTGTGACTTGTTGGTGTGTTGAATGAAAATTCTAAGTGGACAAAAAAAGGCTGTTTGGGAGATGAAAAACTACCCAATTAAAACAAAGTTCTGTTGTCATTTAATATTCACATTTTCCTTCCCTGCCTTTTTTTAACAGCTCTCAAATTCCTTGTAGCCGAAGTAATTACACTGCAGGAATTTCAGCTCCCCCGAACAGTACTTTTTTCAGTGCCATGTTTGAATGGAAGTCCCATGAACAACAATGTTCATTGGACTAGGCCCAGAAAAAAAATTTGTTAAGATATGTACTAGTTTGGGGACTGGTAAAACTGCTAGATGAAAGGTTGGGGACATATTTGGTATAGCACTCACTGAGGATTTGAAGATCTTTTTTTTTCCCTTGAAACTCTCAGAAGATACCAAGATCATTACGCTGAGCTACATGAAGTCTCTCTGAATAACCTAAGTACAGCAATCCTATGCACATAATACGAAACAGAAAGAAAAGGGAAATTTCTTTGTGATTTGCAGCTTTCTCTATGGACGGTGAGTGAACATGCTTCAAAAAGCAGCAAATTATTTTGAAAAGCTGAAAGCCAGAGCAGGAAAACTGCATGAAAAGAAATGTGAATCTTGGCAGACAATAATAAGAAAGATCATGACTACATGAAAGGCTTTTAAAATGTGACAGCACTCTGAACACTGCATATTGTTGAAGAAAGATCCTCAGATCCTTCAAGATCCTGGCAAAAATGAACCTGTGATCTGATAAAGATAGTTGTCTTGATGAAGGTGTAATTCTGTCTACTTCTCAAAGGAGTAGAAATAAAAAGTGGGGCAGGGTAAAACTGAATCAACAATAAATAGCTGGTGATGGCTGTCTGATCATTTTTCCTTTAGATAATTGCTCAGTGGTTGTGTCATGGAAATAGTTTCATGTAGTGTGGGGATCAGTTTCAGGCTAACCAAACTTTGCACTATCATGATGTTCTATAAGCAACATATATTAGATCTAGGAAGATATTTTACGTGTTTCAGTAGAATCTGCTAGTCTCCTAAATTTTCCTATGTGAAAATGCATATTACCAGGATATTGGTTATCTCCCTGATTGTTATGTATCATTATTTCATGGAAATTTGGTGAAATTCATAATTTGTGGATAATGTAGTATGTATTTTCTTAGTCGCGTACAGCCTAAGTCACATCTCAGTATTACCTTTTTTTCTTTTTTTTTTCAGACTTAGTGTCCCTCATGCTTAATTTGATAATGCCAGTATTATACTCTTAACTGTGTAAATTTACCACTCTTCTGCTCTCTCTCCAACCAATACTGCAATTGCAAAAGACTCCCAGCCTTCCTGATCCTGCTTGTCACATATCAGAAACGTTACCTAGCACATAGTAAGTGCTTTTTGAGAGTTAAGCTGGAAGGAAATGGGGTCACAGGGAAGGAACCACTGTGGTGGGTCCTTTCCCTCCTCTGCAAGAGGGGGCATGCAGTGCCAGGGTGCTGTGCAGCCAGCTGCACGCGGGTGAGTGCTCGCTGCTTGCTTTCTGCTGCTCTGGCTGGGTTTCACGTTTCGCATCAAGACCTGTGCCAGCACCACTTTATTATGGACCCCTCGAGGTGCCTGGGAAATGGCATCTCACCTGAACCACTCATGACCAGTTCCATGAGAACCACAGTCCTGCTCCTGCCTTGGAGCTTTCGTTACAGCCTCTGTTTGCTGTGGTTGAATTCTTCCTGATTTATGTCAGCGTGATGTCAGAGTAAGCTCTTGACTTTGAATCTCTGTTGAAATCTTATCTTGCAAACAGTAACAGTTTGCTACTGTCACTATCTGAACTTGGTCAGCTTTGTTTTCTTCACTCACATAACATTGGTTTGTTTTATGTAGTTATGGTTCTACCAGCTGCAAACACCATATTCTGCTTCAGCCAACTCTAGGTTATTAGGTTATGAATGCTAAAAATTATGAGCAGTGCTTTAATTTACATAGCTATAGCCACACATCATCCAGAGTGAATAAAAGCCAGATTGTAAAATAATTACAATCTCTTGAAGTGGAGCCAGCCTCACAGACCAGATCCATCCGTCTTCATTAATTTGTATACAGTTCTTTTACCAGAACAAACTTTCTGAAGGTACTCGCATGGGAATGCTGAAACAGCTGCACAACTTTTATTTTGAAGAAAAACAAGTTGAGCCTTGGAACAGTGTGTTTAAAGAGCGAGGGAGAGAGTGACTCTGCATTTAAGACTTTGACCAGCATGTGTAAGAAGTGCTCTCATGGCTGGAATAATCTAAAACATTTTTACCTGGGTAGCACTTGGCAAAGCTCCCCTTTTTTCCTGCACAGTTGAAAGGAATCCAGTACAACTCTGTGCTTCGATCAACTTGACTCCAGTTTTGCTCAGCCTGCAGGGTCTGCTGGTGCACGGACGTGTCTGTCTTATGTGGCCTCTATGGCCCTTTTCTGCTCAACTGTCAGAAAGAGGGAGGGAGGCTTCCCCCAGCGCCAAAATATCGTTCTGTGTGCTCTCTGCAGCACAGTAGCTAAGACCAAGTTTCCTGGTTACTCCCTGGTCTTTTTGGAGTTATTTGCTGGAAGAAGTCTTTTTTCCATCTTTAAATGGATGATTGTGTTACAATCAAGAAAAAGCATCTCCAAAGACCAATCTTTAGGTAAGTGATGCTACTGTTTCTTTGAACTGAAGACATTATGAACTTTACATCCTATTTGTTAGCTTAAAGTTCATATGCGAACACACAAAAAATTGCTCAAGAAAAAGAGTTTAATGTTAGATACTATTAGATAATTTTGGTGGTCAGATTATATTTTTTCTACTTGTATGGGGACTTTGGAGATTTTTCTTTCTGTCATCTACATTTTCTATGGTTTTGTGGGGGATTGCCTTTATTATGAAAGAGGAGCAACATAGCTCTTGAAACTTTTTTTTTTTTTTTGTGCGTGTTTTGTTTTGTTTTCCTACAGCTCTGCAGTCCCTCAGTGTATTCTGGAATTATAAAACTGTTTAAATGTGGAACATGAGTCTTGGTTGGTTTAGTTGACTATGTCTGGATGGCAGAATTTTCGTATTTGAAATGATGCGCCTTATAGAGTAAAGGAACTTGCTTGCTGGGACATACAGCCAGGGGATTAAAGTATAACTAATTCACAAGACTCTTCTGATAGGAAAAGCTCATGTTTAAAGAGTAACAAGTTGGAAGTTTTGTGAAGTGGTTCTTCACTGCCTCCTACATATGTGATTTTGATCCATGAAATAAGTTTCTGATTATTTTATATTTTAATGTCAATTGTAAACTTCTTTTTACAAATCAGGACTAGATTTATTTTATTTATCTTTTACTAAAGCATACCCCTTCATTTCCTTTGGCCACTGCTAGCTTCAGACTAAGTGATCTTACATGGGAAATAATATTTCTCAAACTACTAGTAAGGTTTCAGTGGCCATAGGATTAAATATACCTGCAATAGTTCACACTTCTGTTTATGGCTAGTGACATCTTCAGCAAAACTCCAACTCTTACTGGATGACCAGTAGGATATTGAAACCACAATGTTTATATGACAAATAAATATAAGATTATAGATGGTCCCAGAGCAAATACAGGTTTGTTATTTATTGGATGGCCACTACTGATGTCATATATTATGAGATTACAGTAATGGCTGGCATTTCAACTTCAGAGTAAACTCAGGTAGCCATGCCAGGATTATGTTCTGCTACCTGGGGAGAAGTCTTTCAGTAGTGTACAGTTATGGTGCAGAAAGGGAATACAGAGATTAAAAGGTTATTACAGGAATGAAATGGCCTAAATGCTAACCTTAAATTGGAAAGTCCTGTGTGGATTTGCTATGTAATTTATACCAGAAATCAAATGAAATGTATTGCACTTTGCTTTAATAAAGTGGGGCTAAGACGTTATTTTGTAGAAAGCTGTTGATTGAAATTAATAGTTTAGTTCACTATATTTCTGTTTAAACATCTGTAACCATTTTTAAAGGATCAATGATAACTATCCAGTAAACTGTAACCTTTAAAAAATTATTATAAAAGCACATTCTTCACAGTCTTTTGGGGCCATTAGAATTGCGGGTGAAGTGCATATTTCCTGATGTGTTCAGAAATCTGCTGTAGCTCATGTAGCACTGGATAGTTTGCAAAAGTTTTCTTAATGGATATCTCCCTAAATTGTCTCGTGGTTGTAAACTTAACTCAATGAAATACAAGAAATTTCAACATTTCTTACCCAATTCACTCCTGCAAATCAGTTTTAAATACAGAGCAGCAACTAACTATTGCTGGCATGCTTAATCCAGAGCAAGAAAGCCCCTAATATGGAAAGCCCCCTAAGAGCCCACGGCTCTGCAGTGACTCTTCTGGCAAAAGATCTCTGTTATAGTACAGTAAATGCTTAAGAAACATTTCCAAGGTCGGGACCAGCACAATATTTTAGGCAGCTCAAACAGAAAGACAATCTCCGTATGCCATAAAGATCGTATCATGTACAGTAAATACAGATGCTATCATAGTACATTAAACAGATGATTTTTTTAAAGTTCATTTTCCTTCTGACTTTGGAAAATATTCTCCAGTGAAATAGTGCTCTTACACACATATTGTGAAGATTTAGCCTCAGTCCTTTTAATCCTGTAATTTTCTTCCCATGTAAGTAGTATTGTTTTACTGGGTGCAAACCTTACTTTGAAGTAACTGAATCTGCAGTTCAGATGATATTTTTTCTCACAAATAGAGAAAAAAATATCAAATTGCCCATATATAAGTGTGTGCATGTGTGTATGTGTGAGTGTAATCTGTATATACAGCCAACAGTAATTTTAGATGTACACTAAAAAAATCAGGTCTTTCTTGGGAGCTATATCAGAACTTAAGTACCTATGAGTATCTTCCTTAGCAAGGTACATTTACAGTGGATATATACTTTTGTTTGAGTTGCCTTTCCAGTAACAAAAAAACAAACAAACACCAGACTGAGGATCTATTGTAAACGTTACCTTCCATGTTACCAATCCTTTGTGTAAGAGTATGATAAGTACTATATTTTCAGATGTGGAAATCAATAATAAAAGTTATTTCACACTTTTTTTTTATTTGGTAAGTCCTCAATTCATGAAGAGGTAATAATATAAAAATGCTGTGAAAGAAGTGTAACTTTTGATATTTCCAACCTAGTTGTGCTACGAATTAACTAAAAAATTCATTCAGAAATATAGCTGTGTAAAAAAGCCAAGCTTATGAATCATATAGAAGTATTACTAAATCACATCAATTTGGATGAAATTTTGTAATTGCATCAGAACCCAACTGCTAAATACTTAGAAATTCCTGCCTTTGTTAATATCAAAATATCAGCCTGTTATATGCTAAGATATTTCAACAGAGCTCATAGCTTTGATATTCATCAGCTATTTTAATGCTAACATAAATTACTGAGGACATTCCATATTTTTATTAAGAACAGCATCTTGAGCATATTTGCTATAACTGGAAATGGTCAAATTAATTCAAACAATAAACAAATCAGCTTTCTCAAAGAATGCAGTGGGAGCTTCATAGCTCTGCCATTTAAAATTGGACTGAATAAAGCCATATAAAATATGCTTTAGGAAACAAATCCTTTCCTGCCAACTGCATAGATTAGATGACATAATAAGTGTTTTAGTTCTCAGATTTATGTGATTTCTATTAACATAAGAATCTCCACAATCGTTAGTCAATGCTTACACTGAAGCTAATGTTTTTCTAAACTCCAGTCTGCTTTTTGTTGTTTTGTGACTTTGGTCTTCCTTGTCTTCACTGTGAATGGAAGCAAAAGAATCAGAGTGTCATAAGAAAAGTTGTTCTTCTGGTAACTGCCTTAGTGGGATCCAAGAAAACCTGGAATTATTTCAAGAAATCCACGGCCTTTTGAGATTTCCTGATCAACTGTAGCTGGATGATAGCAATGAATTTTTCTTTGCTGTATAACTTTGATTTAATGTGTTTTTAAAAATGTTAATACATTAGCTTCAAAATACTTCTCTCTTCTGTTCTCTGTTTGACACATTTTCTGTGGAAAAATAGGGTTCATGGTGTTCTTTCTCCTGCTTTTTGGGAGAGAACAAGGGTGGAAAAACACTTGTTTTCTAACTCTACAGGGAGCTCTACTGCTATCTTTAATATGGTGTCTGCTATGATAGAAGCTTCTTGTACTGTTGCTATTGTTCCATTATCTTTGTTCACTATATATATGGACGTTGTATTAATTGCAATTAACTAGACTAGATCTCTCTGTAACTTTATCTCCTCTTTTACTAAGAAAATGACCCAGTCCAATCATTTGGTCTCTTACTTCTAGTTCCATAAATAAAAAAGTCTGATTTGTTATTTTGTTTTATGATAAAATCAGCTCCAAAAACTGGATCCTGAATCTTACTGTAATCCACTGGCAGAAGCTGTTCCAGCAAGATTCTTACACCACTGCAGGGCACATAGGTGATGCCAGGTGAGGGCTGTGCAGTATATTGCGTATATTTACAAAGACCAAATTTCTACAAAATATTTATACTGCCATCATTTGTGGAATAAGAATAATCTATACCAGTAACTTTATTTTTCATTTACATGTAGTATAGTAAAATATAGAAACAGCATGTTCTGCGACTTCTAGACATTACAAATTTTTGGCAGACTCTTCTCCTATGGAAAAAATATACTGACAAGTATTTTCTAGCAAAAAATAACCATCAGTGTAATGCCCTCTCTTTTTATTTATTTTTTTTTCCTGGAAGCTCAAAATATTCAGGAGTTTTCCAAGTACAAACAAACACATTCTCATATATAAGAATGGTATTTTTTTTTCTCATTTGTGATTTATAGTTTACTCTTTTTACACTATGACTTCAATATAATACGTACTGAACAGGTATCCTCGTGTTTTACAGGAGCATAAATGGTGCTTGCACCTTCTCAATTAGTGTCCATGGAGTAGGCACAAAATCAGAATGTCACATGAAAAGGATGTATCTCAGTGAAAAGGAAATGGTTGTAACAGTAGGCAACCTAGAAATTAGTAGACTTTAAAGCTATATAGTGGTTTAAAAGCTTGTAAAAAAAAAAAAAAAAAAGCTGTTTTCTCTCTTTATTTGTAGTGGTCTTCAGTGGGTCCAAATTATTATTATCCTTATTCCTTGTGTGTAGAGAATAAGCAGATATATGGAAAACTTTGCCAGGTTTATGTTGAATTGTGCACTACAATTACTATGAACTTACATTATATATCATTATTGCTAGTGATCGCTTAATTGTAAATTAATGTAGCATATTAATTTAATGAGTGATAATTTATTCCAATGGTGTAGGAGGAAGGTGGGAAGGGAAGAGAAGATGTCATCATCTTTTGCTTCTTACTTTAAAGAAAGGCTGGAATGTAAAAGCACAGTTCCACAAGAAAACCCTGACATCACAGTTTGTTTCTTGATTTCCCTTTGCCCTAACAGCAAAGATTGCTGCACCTTCTGCAAGGTTATATACAGTGCTTAACCATGGCCATCTCATTGGTGATATTGCTGAAGGTATTTTCTGCCTACATTCTTGCTTCTGCCTCTTCTGTGTGGCTGTAATGGTTATATTGATGGGTAAATACCCAAATATTATGTTGTCGTGTATTGGTTTAAACAACAGTTGTTTTTAAATGGCAGTACCTTAAAAGACTTAACTTAGAAACTGGAATGAGAAAGAGGTTAACATAAAAAGTAATCACAGAAAAACTGGGCATTGGGAGGAGGACTGAGAGGACAGAAACATCTGCTCTTACAGCAAAACATACTATATGGTAGAGATAGCTTGGCAATCACCAGATTGAGATAGGAAGTTGGGAGAACTTTTATAGTCATCACAGTAATGATAGTCTAGATTGCTGTTGAAGTGATGGGGGAAATCCCAGCTGGTTTTGAAAACTGAGTTGTGAAGAGGACTATTTATTTTTGTACTTTTGACAGTAGAAAACAAAAGATTTGATGGATTAGAACCATTGATTTTTTTTTTTTGTATTGAAGTACAACTTTTTGTGTACTAAAGTATAACTTAAGACAGTTCATTAATGAGAACACGTCTGTTTATTTAAGCATTCTGCTCTGTATTGTTGTGTATCCAGTTTTGTTCTTCTCTGGGTTTCGCACTCTAAGGAAAATACCATATGAAAACCAGTTTTGCATCATATCTCATGCTTCTTATTAGAGCTTTCGCTTTATTCATACTTAATCAAGAACTGATTTAACAACAGTTTTGACTGTAGACTTCCAAAGAGAAAATGTTAAGTGAGAATTTATATGCATTCACTGATCAACATTTTAATCTTTAAAGATTTCTTTTGGTTGGAATTAAAGTGTCATTATCTAGTGCAAGGTTTGAAAGGACATTTGCACAAAAGTCAGGCTATGCCTCCACTAGGATTAAAAGGAGTCAATTTTTCGGATAGTAGCAGAAGAGCAGCAGCAGATCATGCATTGCTAGTTGCATTTCAGGGGAGTTAAGAAGGGAAGAGAGGAACTTCTGGTATCCCTGAAGAAACAGAACTGACAGTACTTCAACAGAACGGTACTTCAAGCAGAGAAAGCAACAGTGCAAGAGAAAGACGACAGTGAATTTCTTTGTATATCCTAAAGAATCGAGGGGATGGGAGGCAGGAAAGAAATTGAATTCTGTTGAGATATGAGGTGGAATTCTGCTTTTCCCTGGTGGGGAACATTTTTCCTTATTTTTCTCTGAATAATCAGAAGTGATAACATAATTCTTTTTAGGGTGGAATTGACATATTCTGAAGGCAGATTTAAAGAATTAAGCTGTAAGTGCAAGCACAAGGGGTCCTGGCATTGTGAATACATTGTATTGGAAATATGTTTCATCAGAGCTAGTGGCTCTGTTATGTTGAGCTCTCCACATGTTTGTGACAAGGCCCACGAGTGAAGAAGCAGCATTGTAAGTGGTAGTGGTAGACAGACATGCACTGTCCCACATCACAGATTAGCAGAAATTTTCAAATTGGTGGGAAAAGGAGTTGTAGCACAAGGTAAGAGTCATTCTTCTGCCTCACAGAACTTGCAGCCTTTGGCGTGGTGGGAGACCATTATTTTTACTTCTCCTTTGCATTATCCATGCATTTTCTGGAGAGTCATAGGCTAACATTGCCTGGTATAGTTTAAGAATACTCATTCCTGCTTTCTCATGGCATTGGTTCCTACACTTGCCACAGAGTACTGGGTACCCATTTTGTCTCAGTTTAACATCCTTTGTATCCACATACGAGCGCCTGTGAATGAAAACTGCAGCTCTGCCAGTGCAGCAGCTCTGTGAAGCAAACTTAATGAGTCAGCAGAGGAAGTGTCCTCTCTTGTATTTTTTAAAAATAAGCAGGTTTTCCATGTGGTTAAAGCAGAGTTTTGAATTTGTTTCTGTGGCAGGCAGAAGGCTGCGCTGAAACATGGCTTGGCACCTCGCTGGGGTCAGGGACCAGAACAGAGGTTGTTCTCTTGCCTCCACGTCTAGGATAGACTAGGATGGGAACTTGCTGTGGAGAGAAGCTGCAGCAAAGAAGGGAAGTGGGCTTCCTTTATGCAGGTTTTAAACAGCTGCTTCTGTCAAACAAGATGAAACAGCTTCCAGCATAATCCTGGCTAGATCACAGGAATCTCATGCCCATCAGTTTTAAAAACAGACTAGGCTGACTTTCTGGGTTTCCAAGCATCCTGTGTGCACATAAGTGCACTTGAAGCAAAAGGAGTCCTGATTCACCCATGAGCAGAACCACGTACGATGGGCCTGGTCATTGTATTGTGTTGAGATGTTCATTACTGTTTGTTCATTAATCTGCCTGGTAATTATCTGCATTAAATATGAGAATGAGAACTGGCTATGTCTGGAAGTTACCATGTTTTAAACAATTATTTATTTATTTATTTATTTTCCTGTTGTAGATTTAATATATTAGTGTATTCTGTGTGTAGAATATTCTGGCCGGTCCTTAAGGTGTTATCAGATAATGTTATTAAAAGTTGATTTCCAAACCAGGAGAGAATAGCAAAGAACAATCCAAGCCAATACTCTGTTTATTATTGGACATTATGGGAATCTTGGTTTTTGAAATGTTTAATTTTCCATTTAGCCAGCTCTTGCAAGCATTCATTTTAATTCTTCAATATTTCGTCTTTTAGGTACATAGATAAGCAGATACTAGAAAAAATGATGCAAACTGTCTGCCCACCTAAGAATCACGACTATGATGGTTTACTTTATAAATGCATGTGAAAATGAAAACAGGATTTGGCAAGGCATTTAGAAGAGTCACATTTTAAGTATTTTTAACTTCTGAAAATGCCTATGGTGCCTATGAGGCAATAATGACAAAGTAAATTAACAAAACCAAAAGAGAGTCTGAGAAACAGTTTACACAAATCTTTGGAACTGTTATCCCAAAATATTACTAGGATTCTGCTCTCAAGTGTGATTTTAAAATTGTTTTAAAAATGTGAATTTTGATGACCATGATAGACAGTCATCAAATGCATAGGTTGCATTGGTGTAAACCTGTGGTTTTCTGAGCTAAGCTGCTAGTGTACAAAAATGGACTTAATGGTATTTTCTTTGTTAAGAAGTTGGCCATTACAACACTACATTTGAATCAATGTCATTTTCTCTCATATTCTTTTCTGGAAATCTGATTTTACTCACAGCTTGAAAACCTGAAATTCAGCAGGAGGTAGTGGAGAAAACAAAGGCTTCATGTGCAATACAGGACCATCTACAGATGCTAACTTGGCTAATGCAAGCAGTTCCATTACTCTATCCTTAGTTAATACCCTAACTCATATACATGAGCTTGCACATAGTTGTAACAAACCAAAAATTGCTGGGGAATGACATAGGAAACTGGACAAGTAGGAGGATCAGGGCTGGTGTGAGCAAGTGAGGATATGAATCTTGTTCTCCTACCTCCATGCACCTTGCAATGGAGGTTTCTGCAGTGCTGTGTGTGCCTGTTGCTGCTGGGATGCACGCTGCTGAGGTGCTTCAAGCTCACCTGGTGGCTGCGTGGTGACTTCTGTCAGCATCAAACTGGGTTTTGAACGTGGCTTTAGCCACTCCAAGATGTCTCTTTGCAGCTCCAAGTTTCTGTACTTCCCTTATACCTCTTTTAAACTGACTCCTTTTTTATTTCAGAAGTCTCTCCATAATTCCCTGGTGAATTCCTGTAGCTGATGGTCATCTCCCTCTTTGACATAAACAGTTTTGTGAAAACATCCTTTCAGAGAGTTTTCTGCATCCCATCCACACACACTACTTACACTCTTGCTCCTACTGTTATCCAGCTACCTAGCTACCTTTTTTTTTTTTTTTTTTTTTTTTTTGCCAAAGACAGATGCTACAGACACCTCCACAGATGCAGGTGAAGTGTCAGGAGTTTAAAGATAGGATGTCAGCACTAGAATTGAGCTTGATGATTGGGTTGAATATATAAGGAAGCAGAGGATCAAATTTGGGTAGGAAAGGTCACAAAGACCTACTGGTGGGAAGAATCTGTTATTATTCAGAGGAGAAAATAAATGGAAAGACAAGGAGAAAAAAAAGAGAGAGAATGTCCACAAGTATGTAGATACTGGTAAGGCTACGTAAGGGATGCAATATAATGGATTAAAAAAATCCAAAACTGGAGATCATTTATGATTTAATGAGTGGCTTTAGTGGCAGAAGTACATTGAGAAGTTGGATAAGAGTTTGTGGAATTGAGAATCAGAATGGGTGATGAGAAGCTGTGCAGAGATGATGTGAAGCAAAAAAAAAAAAAAAAGAAAAGTGGATAATAAAGAAGTGAAGGCAAAATTAAAACAGAAAGAGAATGAGTAATATAGAATATAATGAGTGATGTGGAAATGCAAAGACAAGCAGGTGGTAAGCTGACAAAGAAATTAATGAGAGCATGGTCATTTGCAGTTTTACATGCTTACTCATCCCTAATATACCACAACATAAATTGTGTTAATTACTCCATGTTATCTGTAGGTAGACTACAGATAGTGACTCTGGTGAAATATATTAAATATGTAATATTGTCTTGATAGTCTGGTTGGGATACTGCTAGCTAGCATGCTGTTTTGTTCTACTTCTAGGAAAACGTTTCCAAGGTTAATGATGAATTCAGGAGACATTACAACAAGATTAGTAGTTAAGTCATTTTCCAACTGGCATGAGTGAGCTTTGTAATGTTTCTCATAAATATTGTTAAAAGTGTCTGATTCTGTAAAGTACTTCAATGAAATAGTGATCTGAAAAATCCACTTAGGAAGCAGATCCTGTTTTTTTTTTTTTTGAGTTTGCAAAAAATAAGTGAAGCAATTTCCTGATCACCAGAAATGCTGACACACAGCCTTCCTCCAGGCCTGCAACTAGTGTTAGAAACACTGCCTGACATAGAGAAATTAAGTCAGCTTGATTCTTCTGTATTGCTATTCTGACTGTTGGAGCTCTAAGGTTTTCAGTCTACATTCAGAGCTTAAAGCATGCAGCTCTAACCACACCATGGTGGTTGTTATACACTTTATGGGTAAACATCTGTATTTTTGGAGGAAATCAGTTTGGTCTCCTGGTAGCAGAAATGGAGAGAGATGTTTTGTGCTGAGCTGATCTATCTTAAATTATTAATCCCCTTACTTTAGGCAATCCAGTTTTCAGCACCGGAATAATAGGGCTTGCTAACCTCTCATTTGAAATGTAATGATGTCTTCTAGAGGCTTTGGATACACATTAACTGGAATGTTTGTATTATGCAAACCAAGTAAAATGCATTGGTGTAAAACTAATGTATTGCACTAACCTTCACTGTTGATAATGGACAATTAAAAGAAATTGTTCAAACATTTCTGTGAACCAGAATTAATAGCTTCCTTAATGCTGGAGAAAGGATTTCAACGCTATAATGACATGGTTCATAAAAATTAAAATTTAAATAAACAAACATTATACTTGAATAACGGGGGTGGCATTTCTAAATAATTAACAGAATTTTCTTGTTGTTTTGAACAGCAACAACAAAAAGCAGCAACAACCAAATCCCCATAAAAATGCATATAGATTTTAAACAATGTTCAGCAAGACTGATCTAGTCAGAATGATTACCCCTTCAGGGGCACAATTAAAATGTACTGTTGTTATGTTACCAGGTCTCCCCATTTACATTCCACCCTCCTGGAATGTAAAACCAAACCAAAACAAACAAACAAACAAACAAACAAAAAACCCACAACAAACCAAAAAACCCAAACACCTTTAATGACTCTATTACCTAATGTACCACACTACATAAAGCTTTTCTAAGGAATCCAGAAGAGTGTTTCCTAGCCCAGCCTGAACTCCATCCTGCTACTGGCTGCTTCCATGACAGGACGTAGCTTCCTTGCATGTTCTCTCAGTGTATGTGCACTACAGTGAGATCTGCAGGAAAAAAATGCCCAAAGCTATTGAAAAGATTGCTTCTTTCTCTCCTCAGTATATGGAGGAATACTTTGTCATCAGCTTCTTATTAGGAACTT